>NC_023757.2:11660039-12337062 GCF_000499845.2 Phaseolus vulgaris
CAAGTATTAGGGAGAAGCAGTAATAGTCAGACAGGCAGTTGGCACTGAAAGTTATGCTTCTACAAAGTTTATAAATTCAGTGCATGGTTTTACTATTTTCTAATCCATTTCTACTTAGCCAATATTTAAGAAACCCTTCAACTGTAAGGCAGTTGGCACTGTATGTCCTTGTGTGAAATACCCTTGTTCTGGACTGGGCTCATGGCCCAATCCCTTTAACAAGGCATCTTGGCCCAAATGAAGGATTGTCCCACTTGTTAGGTGTTGACCGAAGTTAATGTCATCATCTAGGAGCAATGTTACTGTAATACACTTTGGCAGAGGATACTGTATGTCGATCTGTATGTTAATTTTACCATTATTTACAGCTCAAAGATCACTGTTTTGAACGTAAAGTTCGGATATAGCAAGTTCTTTTGGACAAACTTCTCCTTAATGACTTTAATAAGAGAAAAATAAGAAAAAATGAAATGAGCTCGTATAAGTTAAAATCAGCCTGTTCCTAAGTTAAAAATTAAAAATTTAGAAAAACTATATGAAAGAGCTTCTACAAATCAGCTTATGCTTATGCATAAACTAATTTTGACTTATGGAGAAGTTCATTTTAATTTTTCCTCTTATTTGTTTTATCTAGAAGTCTTTATGGAAAAATTTGTCCAAATAGACCCATAGTATAAAACAACATAAATAAAGTGATTATTTGATGTAATATTCACATAATCATCATAGATGAAAATATTAAAAGAAAAAGTAGACCAATTCTCAATTCGATCCTGAATTTGACTTTATAACAAATTAAAAATACGGACAAAGGAAAATCATGCTTCAGTTTGTACTGAGGAATTCAATAAAAAATGGTTGACGACGTTTCTTCTTCTACACGTGAATGGCCATTCAGGAGGATGGGAATTTAGAAACATGTGCTTGAATCCAACAAAATTGGAAATACCACCACGTCATTATATGAGCAAAAGACATAAGTTTTTCTTCTCAAGTCTTTCTTCACCAATGCTTAATGTACATCATTAGACCATATAAGAACGATTAAGCTATAGTAAAACACAGTAACAAGATAAACCGCCACCTCATAATCTTACATTACAACTCTGAACCTTCAAACTTACCTTGATCCAAATTGAAGTAAAATCCATTTTTCAAGTACCTAGCTACTACTAGAAAGTATATGTCCTTTCTCAAGTTTAATGTTAAACCAGGCCTCCTCGTGATTAACTCCCTTTACCTTAAATTTTATATTTACTTTGATCTAATTCAACAGTCATGTTGTGAAGAAAACATAAATCATGTTAGCAATGCATGGCTCCTATGTACAAACTGCATATTATTTGGTAATGTGGATTTGGGATGACAAGCATACAAGACAAAGTGTAATGCAGTCTAAAATCAAAGATAGCTCTAGAGTTATATATTATCTGATGACAATAACATTTACTAACCATCACGAATCAATACTATGGCTAAAAGAGTGAGAAAATGGAAAAGGATAGGCACTCTCTACTCTTTATTGGTACTCTATTGCAATAAACAGTAACACATTTGCACTAATCTCTGCTAAACAAGCAAAATTCTACATCCCTAGAAAATTATGCCCAGTATTACAAATTTTGGCATGGATAATTTCAATTGTTCTGTGATCTTTTGGCTTTCAATCTTGATCCTATAACCTACTTAGTCCAGATCAAATCATATCTGACATACATATCAGTCAAGCATCATAGATCAGATCTAAACAAGCTCTTTACAACTCTATAGAAAACCTTCCTACATAATTAGTACTTCTGCAGGTATATCTGGTTAAGAGGATTCAACTAAAAGGAGGGGTATGAGGATTTGCTTTTCCTTATCTTAATCTTTTAAGAATGCACTAATTGCTTCCATGGGGTGACATTAGAGCAATAACAATAGACGTAACCTTCAATTAAAATTGTTATTTCAAACAAAATGATTATAACTAAATCCTCATTTAATATTTTTTTTATCTCAATGGTCTTTTTCTTTGATGATTAGTTTCAAAATATACAAGTGCAATAGCTAGTTTTTTATATTGTACTCTTCTTGAACCTTCATGTGTGCATGCGCAATGCAGCAAAAAGCTGTGAGATGCTTGATATTACCAATATATGTATCAAATAGCAATTTTAAAAATTTTAAGATGAGAATAATGCTTCTGTGGAAGGACAAATTTAGTTAAACTTAATACTTTCTCTTTCTCCAATTGATAACTAGATACTGTGAATTTAAAAAGTAACCATGAAAGATACTTACTAAGTTTAATCTAGGAAAAGATTCAACTAAAATAAATGGGTTGCATTAGTGAATGTGAAGGAGGGAAATAGAAAGTTTACCTGTTCATGCCCTCGTAGTAGTTCCCGCTTATAATGGCAATCACCACTTAGATGATTAGTTCGTATCTGTTTTACAATATCATAGAAAAACATTAATTAGGAGGTAAAAGTTGTGAAAAACCGACATAATCCTGATAGGAACACACAGTAAGGTACGAACCTCAGTACAAGCATGGTGAGCACAATCCGACCAATCCAAGTTGGCAGCACGACAGTCATCAAATGCATGAATTAACTCACGAATTATCACCTGATTGACGTCATCTTGAATTCGTACATAATTACTGCACAGTTTTACCTGGGAGAAAGGCACACCAACACAGAAGGAAATGAATACTAGCCAATTGCAAAACTAACCATCAAACCAAGTAAAGCATTGATCACAATACTAATTCAACCAACAAAACAACGAAAGAGTAATAGAATTGAGAGCTTATTTTCTTCATCAAACAAAACCTCAGCCAGCTTTTTAATTGAACATGTAGAACCATAATTCAAACTTTCCAGCATAACAGGAGGTTAAACATAGTTAACACAATTTCCATTAAGAGCACAATTACAATTAACTTGAATGAAAAAACAAAAAAGAGAAGTAAATGAACAAGGAAATAAAAGTACCCTACCCCTTCACCACGAACATAAGAACCAGCCACTTCCTGGTTGCAAGTAATAGCTTTGAAAAAATTGTCTCCTACTGCACACCCAGCTTTCTCCAAACGTTCCCTCAAAAACCTCACCATTGGAGCTATCAAAGAAAGTTGACACAATCCCACCAATTAACCAAATAACATAGGGATACGATAAAATCCTAAATTCTAAATTCTATCAATTATCAATATATGTAATATTGTAAATTGGGAGGAAGGTAAGAAAGAAAATGTACAAGAAAATTTGACATACTTCGGAAACTCTTTTGAATCATGATTTGGCATTCTTCCTCTGATTTAGATTTCTTGGCCATCTCTTAGTTTTTTAGTTGCACAACCTCAAGTAGCACAAACTTGGTGTTGGTGGTGACGAAGGAAGCAAGGCGTAGTCTCTCTTTTTTTTGGTTCAAGTTAAAAATTAGATGCTTTGTAACAAATAGACTTAAATCTGGTCTTGGTGCTTGCAATATACCCCACCTTTTGATTTAAGTCCTTTCCAAGCTATGTTTTAATAATCCTGTAATGTTCAAATTTTTTGTTATTAGTCCATGTTGTTAAAACATTTTGAAAACAAGCAACTTAAAATGGATGCTTTATCAAGATTAAGTTTGACAAACTTGGATATATCCAATAAATTTGTCCTTCCAATACTTTCATACTTCGATCATAGGGAATTAAATTATGAATAATTAAAAACAAAAACAAAGTATAAGAATAAACCTATAAGGAATGAAAGAAAATCACTAATCAATGAAACCTGGACAGAAAATATCATACATCCAACCACAATACATGCTCTGTATCCAGTACACAAACTGTAGTTTCATTCTAGTTTTTTTCGGTGTCTTTAGTTAATCATCATGCTTCTTCATAATTAGAAAATTTTTCAGACTATATGGGTTTAGGTAAGGGGAGTACCAACACTTGAATAATATTTTCAAAGTGTATAAAATACAAGAGGCTGCACAAATACAATAAATAGAGAAAATTTTAAAGATATGTTAAAGTTAGGGATTAAGGCGAACAATGTTGACAATTTGAAGGACTTGGGATTCATTCAGTTACTTTATTGTTAACTGTAGCAACAGAGTTTCCCCCAAGCAAGCCTGTCAGATCATATATATCAATATACCTCTCCGATTTTACAATCTTTTGGTAATAAATAATACAACTTTATACTGCAAAAATTTCATCTCCCACTTTATATCCCCAACAGTTCTTTCATTTGTGATTTTCTATCATTTTCTCGATATGCTTTAATTTTAAAATAGTCTCAATTGAAACGGAAGAATAGCTCTTCTCATCACTCTCAGATTTGCTTCCACGAAAGTAGTAGACTGCCCACACATGGGGCAACTTTGGGAAGAAATTAAAAAGTTCTTCCACACTCAAACTTGAACCAAGGTTCGAAGTTCAGATCAGAGCAAGAAATACAAAGAAAGAAGGGAAAAATATGTGTGAATATCTATTGTGTATGAAATTTGTTGATGATTCACTCATCTCAACTGGTTCTCCAGTTTCTGTTCAAGACCATCTTGATGTTGTTCTCGATGGTCTTCTAAATGGAAGAGTACTGTGTCACTTCAGTGAATAATAGAGTTGATCCTTGCACAATTGATGAGGTTGAATCTCTGTTCCTCACTCATGAAGTTCAATTGGAAAGGAGCAAGCTGGCCTCTAGGTTGGATTAAATGTCCATCAATGTGACCGGGAAGCAGCTTGGAGTGCTACTGAATTGTCAGAATTTCCCTCAGTCTTCCACTACCTCATCACACTTGTAAAATTTTAAAGTAAGGATTGGTGAAAGTTAGGGATTAAAGTGACCAACGTTAAATATTTCACCAGTACAATTGACCCTGAGGCCTATAAAATATTTCCAAGTGGTATGTTCAGAAAGATTATAACTAAAATTGAGCAGATTGAAATTTCTAGATTGAGCAGTCTAAATTGTATTTTAGGAGCAATATTATGTTAGCGAGTGGATAGAACTAAATTTAGTGAGTCCACCAAAGAAAACTTTTAGGAGCAATGTACGTCAACATCGAAGATGGGTTCACCAAAGAAAAATGTCACTAGGAATAAGGGAGTCCACCAAGCAATGTCAGTTGCAAAGGATGCCTCTTTCAGGCTCTAAATGTCAAGATAAAAAAGAGAGAAAATAGACAAATGAATAGGCTGAAATTGTGTCCAAATTGAGTCCACCAAGCAATGTCAGTTGCAAAGGATGCCTCTTTCAGGCTCTAAATGTCAAGATAAAAGAGAGAAAATAGACAAATGAATAGGCTGAAATTGTGTCCAAATGAAACAGTGTAGCTGGTTTTGTGTTAATTGACATAATTATAGTATTCAGTTTCCACTAATATCATATATCAATTAATCTACACTAAATCCTGATTTTCAGCAAAGGCCATAACAAAATGATATAAAAGTCAAACAGCATACATAGGGGGACATCTCACATGGTAACATTATGTCAAAATGATGACAAGACAATGACAATGGTTAACGTGTAGCATTCAATACTAAACATGAATGATGAAACAAAGAAGCAAAGACATAATGGAATTTCTTGCACCACCTTCCAAGGTGTAAAAGAACAAATTGTGGTGGGTAATATACTGAACCATCAACTGAACTAAGGAGACTCATCTACATAGACAAAACTTTATCAATTCAGTCAGGAAAAAAACTGAAAAGGGCCAAATAATCTGAAATATATTTGTTCTGGTTCAAAAGTTTAAATACCTTCATACCAGAGCACTCAAGTTGAGTCCCCCCTTCTTCATAGTGAGAGATGTATTTATAAGCTCTAGTTAGCGGTTTGTTATCTTTTGAATCTTAACTAATATTATATAATATTTAAAATTTAAATCTTTCTCAACTAATTTCAACATTTTTTACTAAGATTTTGAGTAGTTTTATTAAATCTCTCTTATTAATAATTAATAAATCTTATAACCGACTTTAGATAAGTTACATTCTCTAAGAATAGGAGAACAAACCAACTAGCGGAACAATATTAAATATCCAATGTAAAAAAATAGTAATAATATAGGATGGTCATGTCATCAATTAACAAAAGAAAGGTTGAAGATGTAACAGACAAAGACTGAGTTCAACCTTTATTTCAATCATATTGTAGCAGACTAGGGCAGCAAAGTATTTTACAAAAAGGTCCAAGACTTAAGTCTAATTTTAAACATGAAAAAGCATAATTGAACAGCAAAGCCATGCAAGATAATCAATCCAATAACACAAGTTCCAAAAAAATTGCTCGGCCTAACAAGGAACAGAACCCATAGCTGATGGTGGTTTTAAATCAACATGCAATTTCAGAAAAATAATGAGCATGGCATGAATAGGCCCATCAGAAGTACATGGTAGCTTAAACAACCTGCAAAACAAAATATCTCATCTAGTAGAATAGCTACTATCCAAAGTAAGAAAAAGGAAAATTAAGTTCAAGTTCACCGTCTTCAAAAATGAGGGCCTCGTTCTAAGAGCACTGTTTATAAAAAGCACAAGCCCATTAAGGCTTACAAAAGGTGATATTCGTATAGACATTCCAAAAAAATCATTGCTACCCCCAATATGAAAAGAACCTCAAACCGAGAAATGGTTATCAAACTCGAGTACACTCGTGAAAACGTAAGAGTTTTACGTTCCCACACCCATTGCTCGAGTAGAATCGTAAGCAAACTCGGTTTTGGAGTAGGTTCAATGGGATCGCCGTGAACTCGGTAAGCTCGGCCAAACTCGCGAGCTTGAAATCGAGTTGGCGAGTTCAGAGGAGAATTTTTTTAAAACAAAAACGACGCCATTGATTATCGTTTCGTGAGGAAAATAAACAAAACTCACTGCGATTAGGGTTCGTTCTTCGCCTCCTCTGCTGATCGCGGATTAGAGTTCCTTCTTCTCGTCGTCTACTGCTGGCGGAAGACCGACATCGCTGTCTCTACTCGCGGAAGCTTTCGTGGCTCTCTTTCCCTCTCCTTACGGAAGGCTCTCTCTGTTCGTGAGGCGCTATCGCTCTCTTTGTTCTCTACGCCGTCGTTGTCGTCAGGTCACGACATCGCTGTCGTTCCTACTACCGTCACCGTGGTTCTCTTCTTTTCAAAGTTTGTGGTTGTGTCTACTTTTTTTAATAATAATACAAAAATGAAAAAAATAGAAATCAATTTTATAATAATTATTAAAAATATTATTAAATTTATAAAAAAATATTCATAAAAATAATTATAAAATAAAATAATTTTATGATAAACTGTTAGTGAATGTTAAAAAAATAATTACTAAATTTAAAAATTAAAATAAACTATAGTAATAAAATTTGTTCCGACCTCTACTTTATTAAAATAGCATCATTAAGATGTCGTTAAGAAAAATACATATATTTATGTTACTTTGAATCTCGACTAATAACGAAACTAGAAATAAAATTGATAACGAATTATATGTTAAAAAAATTACTAATAGTTATAGATATTTATTAATTTATAATTGAAAATTATAATTAAAAAAGTAATAGTTAGTTATTTAATGATTATATAATATGTGATGTAGTAGAAGGAATGTCTCTCAACTAAAATATATAGTATATAGTTTAAGGAGAAACCGTGGTTCCTAGTCTTATTGTTCTATTTATTGGATCGGTTTTTGTGATTTTTTATCTTAGGTTTTTTTCATTTCGTTTTATAATCATGTTTAGTTATAATAACTTTAATCTCATATATCTGTCAATTACCATGATATTTGTCTCTTTTTTTCTATCTAGAACTAAAAATAGGATCTTCTTCATAAATTTCAAGATTGGGAATAAGCCATCAAACTATACTAATGGACTTGGTCCATGACCTCACAGCTTTCGAGCCTTTGACGTAAGCCAATGAGACTTAAAAAGCTCTTCAAAGATCAACAACACTTAATCTTTTCATGTTTACACTTCAACAATCACTCTCCTATATTTACATTAACAAATAATAAATAAACATTTTATTATAATGTCAACAATCCATAAAATCCACAAAATGAACTTTATGTCTAATAAAAAAGTTCCATAGTACATTGTCTAGCATTTGGTAGTCAATCAAGAAGGTGTTTTTGGATCCACAAATATGTTATGAATTGAACAATTCAAAAGCCAAACGCTAAACGCTCCAATCCAGAAGTCAAACTCTAGACGCTCCAATGCATAAGCCAAACGTTAGACTCCAATCTGGAAAATAATTTCGGATCCATGAACACGTTCTGGATTAGACTTTCATGACTATAACATTGTACTTTAGATTGGTCAATCCAAAACATTTTTTCAAATCTAAAAATACGTTCATGACCATAACATTTCCTAAATCCTGATAAATATTCCGAAGTACACCCATCTAAAATACAATATTGTATTACAAATTGGTCAATCTAAAACATTTTTTTAAAAACAAAAATATGTTTCGAATTGTCCAATCCAAAAAATATAGATAAATTTTAAATCTCAGATTATATAATTTAATAAATTTCTAGATTACAACGATTCAAAATATAATCAAAACCATACTAGAAGATATCCCAAATAAAAAACCGCACCATAAACATGCACCTCCAACTATCAGCATCACGACAAGAAACTACAAACCATCTTGTACCATACAACCAAAGTAATACCAAGCTCTTCAAGCACTTACCCTACTCACCTCTACAACAAAAACTCCATAAATTTTTAACTGTTTTACATAAAAGTATTTCTGAGGTGCAGGCCTAAGATCTTATTCATAGATGCCCTGATCGAGAGGAGATACTCACATAAGTTTCAAGTTAGAGAAGTTTTTTTTGTAAGTGGATTAAATTGATGAATTATAATTAATAATTAAAATTGAATTATAAGTGTTTATAATTTAAATTGTAATATTATTTTATATTTCTATTATTTCAATAATAAAAATCATAATATTTAAAAAAAAAAGATTATCTTAATAAATTAGAAACTGACTGGAGGTAGATCGGAGGTTGGGGTGAAGCTGAATAACCATTACGCATTACTAATCGGCGAATATGTATATCTTTGAGAGATGGTTTATGAAAGAAATAATCTTAAGAAGAAGCAAGAGAAACTTTTAAACAATGATTTCTTAAATATTAAACTAATACAGAGAATGAATAGAAAGGGATTATGACAACCTAACCTGTTCTAAAGCAGAAAGAGCTTTGGTATGTTCAACAAGAATATGAAAAAAATGTCCCATATTGTGGTCCTACCATTTAGGCATATTTTTTAATGTCCAAGTCATAAACCACTGGAGTAAGTGTGGAACTACAAAATTTCTGAAACTAATCTATGCAGTTAGCTTATTTGATTTCTTCTAGCACTGTTGGATTTTGAGTCAATTCGAACTGTCTTTGCAGACATGCAGTGGCGCACATGAATTTTCCGACATGAAGTTTGGAGGGAAGAACTACCTTGTACATGAACCATCAAAATCAGTTCCTTATCTCGGGTGTCTTCACTCCACCAGGTCTGTGGTACGCCATTTGAAGATTCTTCTAAGGAATGAGGATCTTCATGACGAACTGAAATCTCTACATTTTGCTCAGGCTTAATTACGCCCGCAGCTGGAGTAACCTAATTAAAACACATTTTAAACTACCATTATTATCAGTGCCCAATGACTTCCTTCCCTCAGTAACAAAACAAATTACATTTTAAGGAACTAAAACTAAAACTAAAAAAGTTACTGAAAATCTTATAAAGATAAAAACAAGTTTCTATTTGGCACCCAACTAGTCCACTCTTAATGGATTACCCATTTGGAGCAGAAGAAGTTTATGCTGAAGCTAAAATCGAACTCCAAACTTTGATTAAGGAATCCAGTTGTATTAACAGTGAAAGCTTAGTCTGTTTGAAAATTGTTTACAGGTTTATTTTGTCGGAGAAGAGGAAAAGGGTGAAGAGAATCTGGAAAAGAAAGGATGATTTAAGGAAAAGATAGAATACCTCAAGCCATCTAGGAAAGCCAAAGCCACCTCTTGGACTATATTCAGGTGCATGTCCATCATTCTTGACTATAGAGAGGCCTTGACAAGTAATTTTATATATAGCCTTATCTTTTGTACTTCTGTTAGTAATAAGCAAGAACGAAGTGTCCAGGTTCTGGAGGACTAAACTGTTGGGGCTGACAGTGACTTCTGGAACATAACATAAATCTTCAAGAATAGATCTTATTTTCTCATTTGATTTCATAACTATCCCAAACTCCTTTCTCCTTATTGATCTATCAACATGAGAAATTTTTACATTGAATTTACACCGGACAGGCTTGTGATCACTATCAGTCACATCCATGCAAGCATCATACCTGTCAAACGGTTTCAGTGATGACAAACTGTATCAACAGGAAAAACAGAAAAATAGAAAAGCAATGGTGGTGATCAAGTAACATACTGTAAAATTGATGACATAACAGGACAGTCTAAACTGCACTCATAAGTCGGAGCTGCCCGAGTATCACGGTATATTATTCTGTCACACCAGGCTGGAATTCGCTTTTTCTCTCCAGAATCATACCCTGAAAAATGAGTTATTGCATTATAGAAACTGTCACGTTCATTGAATTACTAATTTGGGATCAGTCATCTATTTACCTCCTAAACCGGGTTGATGTCTCTCAAATTTATATGTGGGAGGAAATTTGATAAGTGCCTCCCGCATTCCCTGGAAAACTTTTCCAGATTTCATCTCTGCCCTCAGCTGATCCTTTTCTCTAAGCCAATCAAAGCATCTTTGAGAAACAAAGTCCCTGGCTTCATCATAAGATATACCAAAAAGGCGATAGTTGAAATCACCAAAAAATACCACCATATCAGCTTCAGATAAATCAGGTTTTGGTTCCTCAGAGCTTCCACCAGTAGCCTACGACACACACAATGGAGGCCATGAACTGCTATGAATTTATGATGAAGATATTGACGGAAAGGCATGAAGATGATGGAGATAATCAAGATCTAAGGTGTAAACATGAGACTCACATTTGTACCGCGAAGCACATGAACAGCAGTAGAGACGCCAGCTGTAACAGAGAGGACCAATGGCAAGCCAGAAGAGTAAAGTAGCCAAAATAAATATGTGGAGAAGGCAAGAGAGCAAAGCAAGAACAGGTATGGTACCATACCAGCTGCAGTAAGTAGGTTGGACGATCGGGTGAACACCATATTTCGATAAATGTGATCAAAATCAGCATTCCGCCGATTAACTGCTTCCAAATGTGCAGCCAAGTGACAATTCACAAAGCACATTATCCTGTCATACACTCTGATTCTCAAACCCACTCCTCCCTGATTGATCAATATTTACCATGTAAAGTGTTCATTTCAGTGAAAAGAACAAAAAAGTCAACGCTCATAAGTGAAAATAGTTCATTGGCAGATTTTTTTTTTATTTCGTCCCAATCCATTGTTTGTACAAGCAACATAAATATGACTTTATGACTTGCTGGCAAAAAAATGAAGTTGAGCGCACTACAAAATGGTAAGTTATTGTTGCAAAAACAAATATTTAACCAGAACAGTAAAAAAGCATTCCATCTAGCATGGTGCAATAAACAGAGAAGGCAATCTATGCTGCCTGGTTGTTTCTTCTATGACCATTCTTTCATTCTGTATTTTCTCCTCTCACAGAGTTCTTTCTCCCAGTTAAAATTGTAACTAGAGCATATCTAGTTTCTTTTTTCGTTGTTTTGTTTTCTACGTTAATAAATAGTATGATTTCGTAATTATACATCACCCAAAACAACACCCCATTACAGCGGTCTAAAGTTTGAAATAATAAGCCCAATTTCCTAACCATGATCAGATATAGAGAAACCAGATTTCACTTAATTGGATGAAATTTCACAGCTGACCTTCAGACGAAATCAAGAAATAAATTAACTAAAGAGAAAGTTCTTGCTGATAAAAAAAAACAGAGAAAGTTCTTAATCACTTGAGGTTAACACCCTGAACTTCATTTTAACAAACTTATAAACTTTAACAGAAGGGTACTGCATTTAAATGACATAATTAAACCACCAAGTTTTATGAAATAATTATGAAGTAGTTAGGAGAATTGATACAAACCTTATTACCAATTGCGCGTCCAAAACCACACGGGACGGCCCCAGCATCAATGTCCCCAACATGTGTTCTGAGATTCTTTCTTACCCTAATTGAGAAATGTCAACTCATGATATAAGAATGGAAACAATTTTAAAGATAGAAATTCAAAAGTATATGACAAAAAGGAAACAGGAACAGGAATTTACTAGGCTAACTGGTTTAATCTGGAACACACTTTGATTACAATCACTCACCAAAGAGATACAAGCAAGCCAGCAAGCTGCCTAGAGCCCATGCGTTCGAAAGCTTTCCCTTCTTCTAAAGCCTTTCCTATTGTATCCAGCCACCACTGCCCCATTGCACTTCCTTCAAGACCTACCTACAATTGTGATATAGGCAGTGAATGCATGAACATAATATACGCATTACACAACATAAGTGGTTCTTGAAGATTTATATACATGCAATACTTGATTAGAAAATTTGCTATTGGTTACAGTTAGGATAGGGGCTGTGATATTATTGTGTACAAACTAACTCCATTTAATTCTATCGATGAGCACACTCATATATTTCTCATTATCATTCCATTTTAGAGTAAAGCAAAAGGTTCTATTTACGAAGAAAAATGCTATGGTTAGATAAAGGTGGCAAATGAATGAAATCTTATCCTACAGTTTCTTTTGCAGCAGACATTGCAAGAAAACCGGCACCCATCTCCACTTCTTGCAAACCAACGACAACAATGCCTACATCTGAAGCGATGGAACCCAGCCATGAGGAGAGTGAATCCTGAGAAGCTCTACCTTGACCGACATTCCATGTGCCAACCAAAATTCTGACATTGTGCCGCCGTGTATAAATAAGTTCCTTTGCGGCCAACTCGGATCTTATCATGTTGTCAACAGGACCTGGAGATGCAATAATCCAGCCCCGGAGGCCACCATGTGTAGCCAAGCTAAAAACATAATCACAGCCAACAGCCAATTTGATGACAGGACCATTATGAGCAACCCATGCTGCAATGAGATTGCCTTCCAGGTCCAGTACTTGGATAATACCACTCACATAGCCAACATATAAGCGTGTTCCAAAAGTGCAGAAGCATTGGATAGCGCAGGGATGGCGGTTAAAATCCTGCACACGGGTCCCAGTGCCATCCCATTGCACAAGTAAGCCATTGGTACATCCACTCCAAATCATTCCATCGCTTGTTTGCACAAGAGCTTCGGTTCTTTTGGTATCGTCCACAAATGCCCCAGCTCCCTTGGTTGCAACTCGACGAACGGCATCAGCAGCTCCCATTATGGCATTACGAGAGCGCTGTAGAAAGCTAGTCTGGGATTTTTCCTTTTTGGAGGTGGAAACAAACTTCACCTTCATCTCGTCTTCAATGGCTTGATCCTGCTGCTGGACGGATGACATGTCAACTCGATTTTCCACCTGACCTTCAATGTTGAATACTTTGAGAAGCTCCTTTGTACGGGCATCCCAAAGGGAGAAGGAGAGAGGGCCAGCGCACCAGATTCGACCTCTGACATGGTCACACAGCAAAGACTTGACATCTTGAGAAGATATGCTGCAAACACCGTTGACGGTGACTTGGCTTCGGAGGTCGATGAAGGACCTCTCGACAAGTAAGGCTGCCATGTGTCTTTCTTCGGGAGAGAGGGAGAGAGATTTTTCGACGGATTCCCATGGCCAGATCTTAAGATTACCACCTTCAGAACCTGACCATAGATCGCCATAGGAACTTAAGACAATAGAAAGAACAGGACCTCTGTGTGCCTGCCAAGAAAGACCTTCCTTGAAGGGTGTAACAAAGCGTTGATCCATTTTCCAGGATCTGATCTTGCCATCTTTATGGCCACTCCACACCAACCTATTCCCATTGTCAACAGCCAAACACAAGGTGGGAGAAGTGTCCGCTGATTCACAAAAGGGAGCAGCATCCTCGTCGCCCCTTCTGACCTTTCCGCCCAGACCGCTACCAGGTTCGTAAGAATTCTTAATCTCCCACACCCTCACCCCGCCCTCCTGACCAGCCCACATCTGTGTTTCCGTGCAAGCAATGTTCCTCAGGAATTTTCCCACCTGAGTCTCCCTCAAGGGATGAGGTCTTAACTCCAAGCATGGAGGTCTCCCTGGATGAACGGACGCTCTAAAAGGAGCCTTAAAGATCCCAGTACCTCCCCCAGCGCCTACGAATTCCTGCAATGGTTGATACTGTGTCGCCTCATTGTCATTATACTCTTCGTCACCACCAGCAGGGTTTGTAGAGGATGAACGGGAAAATATGTCGTCGTCGGAGTCGGAGTTATAAAACGAAGACTCAATGTTGGAGGATATACGGCTGTCGTCGAGACTGTGCTTTCGGACTCGCTGGTGTCGTTTGTGCGTGGAGGCGCCTCGCAGCTGTTGGCTGTAGGAATGGGCTTTCCGGTGAGGTGGAAGAGAGGTCAAGCCCGACAACTCCTTGTCACTGTCGTCGTCGTCGATTCGGTCATCCATGGCTCACTAAGTGGAACTTGTTGGTTCCAAGTTATGGAAGGAGGAAGATTGGTACGATGGGAAGAGAAGAGAGAGAGAAAGAAGATGAATAATGAGGGAAATGGTCTCAAGGGGTTGCCGAGAGAGAGGGAAGCACGTAAGATTTTTGACGACCGGGATGTAAGGCGCGGCATGCTGCAAGCTTACGGACACAAATCAATGTTTCCTTTCCTTTCTTAATGCAGAATGAATGAATGGAATCGTCCCACCCTCCTCAAAACCATTCTCACTGCATTATAATGGTCTAAGTCTTCTTCAATTCCAACACAAAAATATTTGTATTCTTATATAAATAAAAAAATACACTTCTCATTTTTTTTTTATCAACAAAGACTTCAATAAAATTCCTTTTGCATTAATAAATAATTAAAGAAATAAGTCAACCCGTTTGAGGAAATTGGGAAATAGAAAAAATAATCAGTAATATCATAAGCAAATGAACTTAGAATTTAGAATAGTTTCAAGAATTTAGATTTTTTTTTGTTAATTTTTATATTAACTTTCTCTAAATTCTAATAGTAAGTTATTTAGTCTATGATAGCATGTGTCTCAATAGTTACGTTTATTTAGATAGTCTAATGGCTTAATAGTTGCCTATATTTAGTTAGATTGCCTAGTCATGGTTATATTGTTAATTTGCGTATTAATAATTGTAAGTTTTGTTTAATTGTTTGTAGAATTAGTTAGAAGTTCTTTAAGTGTTTTTAGGTTACTTGCATTTGTCCTGTAATATTTTATACAAGAGTTTTGACCTCGTTATTAGAAAAAATATGTAATATTACACAATGCAAGACTACTTTATGATCTAAAGATTGGGAGAAAGGAGGTTGTGTTGAGTATTTTACAGTTTGCAGATGACACTGTGTTTTTTTGTGAGGACTCTTACACCAATGTGGTGACGCTGAAATTCATCCTCAGGGGGTATGAGCTAGCTTCAGGGCTGAAGATCAATTTTCATAAGTCAAAACTTACAGGTATCAATGTTCAAAGAAGTAATCTTGATTGCTACACAAAGACTTTGAACTGTAACCAGATGGGTATTTCGTTCAAATATTTGGGCCTTGAAGTGGGAGGTAATCCAAGAAAGAAGAAGTTTTGGGAGCCTGTGCTAAACAAACTTAAAACAAGGCTCAACATATGGAAAAGAAGATTCTTATCCATGGCAGGGAGAATATGCCTCATTAAATCCATTCTTACTTCTGTCCCGCTGTATTATCTGTCACTTTTCAGAGCACCGGTCATGGTTTGTAGAAGTATCACCAGAATTCAAAGGAGGTTTCTATGGGGGTGGGGGAAGGAGAAGGAGACGATATCATGGGTAAGCTGGAAAGTGGTATGTAAGTCAAGAGAGGAGGGTGGTCTAGGTTTGAGAGTTGTGCATAACTTCAATCTTGCTTTGCTGGCTAAATGGAGATGGCGTCTTCTTGCAGATGAGAAAGGAAGGTGGAAGGATCTGCTGGCCTCGAAGTATGGGTCGAGTTTAAATGTCTTGCATTCACCGGTGAAATTCCAATCTTTGTGGTGGAGAGATTTGTTCAAAGCCTGTGGGGAGGACGGAGGAGATGGGTGGTTCAGCAAAGAGATTGGGTGGAAATTAGGATGTGGGGACAAAGTAAAGTTTTGGGAAGACATATGGACCGGGAACTCTAGTCTCAAATCATTGTATCCAAGGCTTTTCTCTTTGTCTCTAGATCAGGGGCAAAAGGTGGAAGAGGCTGGTGTGTGGACTGATTCGGTTTGGCAATGGTGTTTAAGGTGGAGGTGATCCATATACGTTTGGGAATCTGAACTGGAGGCAGAGATGATGACCCACCTTTCGTCAATCAAGTTGAGTAGAGAACAAAAGGACATCCAAGTGTGGGGGAATGATGTAGGAAATGGGTTCTCTGTGAATTCTGCTTACGATTGCCTGAAAAAACAAGGAAGAGGCCCACACTCTGAGGTATTCAAATATCTTTGGAAGGCTAAAGCTTTCCCTAGTGTGGTGACCACAGCGTGGAGGATCCTGATGAATAGTGTACCAACAAGAGAATGTATGAGTAGGAGAGGGGTGGTGCTGAATAATGCCTTATGTGCTTTGTGCCAGAATAATGTTGAATCGTGCCAACATCTGTTCTTGGAGTGTAAACACGCGATGAGTGTTTGGATCATGTGCTTAAGATGGGTTGGCATTATATTTATTCAACATAATGATGTAAAGACCCACTTTGAGAATTTCCACCTGTTTCAGATTAGTAATAAACAAAATATGGTTTGGAAAGGGGTCTAGACAGCAGTTGTTTGGTGTATATGGGACCAAAGGAATACGGTGGTGTTCAAGCAAGGTGTTGTAGATGCGGAGGAGATTTTCCAAAAGGCTCAGATAAAATCTTGGTTATGGTTAAAGCACTAGTCAACCTCCTTTACTTACTCCTTAGTGGATTGGATTTTGAATCCAATCCCCTGCATAAAAAGCCTTAAGTAATTGGGGCTGGTAGTTATCATCTCAGTTGTGAAGGAGGGAGGAGGTGTAGCGGATGGATATGCTGTGATTAAGGTTTAATAGGGTGCAAGAAGGACGGTGGTATGGTGGTGTTGTTGTGGATTCGTCAGTGTAGAGTGCAAGTAGAATTAGAGCAATGCCCCTTAAGGTACAAAGGAACGGAGGGTGTGGTGGAGTAAGGTGGCTGCAGTATTTGTGGAGTTGCTGACGGACTGGAGAAGGGGATTTGGTCACCTTACCCTGTAGCTGATATGTCTTATGTAGTACGGGTTTGAAGTACCTCTGTGGGGCATATTATCCAGCCAAGAGGTTAGTACTTTGTGAATGTAGTGGTGATTAGAGGAATTGTGCTGCAGGTTTTATTCAGAAGGTGTATGACCTTATCAACCGTGGTTCAGTACTTGCTCTGCTGCGACAAAGAATGCTCATATAGGTAACGTAGAACACCCCTCCACATAGTATGCTTCTTGTTGTTCTGGTGTTGGGCATGTTGAATGATAGGAGGGGACGGAAGGGCTGTGTGATCTGCTCTAAGCTAGATGATCTTAAGTCTATGGGAACTGTTATTCAATAGAGGAACAGGAGAAGATTGTGGTATGAAATGGTTGGGGTTACCTTAGAGGTCAGTTTGGGCAGCATGTAGAAGTTGGTTATTGCCCACAAGGGGCATATGGCTAGTGGTGTAGGACTTGAAAGAGGAGAATTTGCATTCTGGATCTACTATTTCGAGTTTGCTGGGGTCTGCCGGGGCCTCTTGAAGGGACCCAAAGACGCTGTGGTGCCTAGGAATTGATACTGGTGGGGTGCTGGTTGACGATGCTAGGGGAATTGTGATGCAGGTTGCTACAATAGCTGGGATTTTCTGGCTTTGCTTCATAGGGAGGTGCATCACCTATGAAGATTTGGTCTTGGAGAAGAGTATCACTGGAAAATCCTGCAGCTGCCTAATCAAGAGTAGGAAACTATCCTTTTAGTTGAAGCAACGGAATGAACTACGGGTGGAAGAATTTGTCTATAGATGTTTGTTTTTGTTTTGTATTAGGAACAAATCTTATGTCTTCGGTTGAGCAAGTGAAAGCTTCTCTATGCTTTTATTTCTCTAGTTTGTAATTGTACAACTGAGATTTGTATAAGGGTTGGGACACCCCTTAAGTGTCCCATTTTATTCATTAATCCATTGCTGATAAAAAAAATTACACAATGCAAATACATGAGAAGCTAATTGAACTTTGTATCTTGTTTTTAGTGTTTTATGTTCATTTATCTATACTACGTGTGATTTATGATTAGCGTTACAATATTATATATATATATATATATAATAAATAAATGGGTGCAAACCTCATCTTAAAAGTTAATTTATAAAGTTGAGTTAGACTAAAATTCATTTTCTAATATGGTATCATATCTTATTGTTCCTGCCGGTTGACTCAAAACGCCTTTGTGCGTCTACGTCACGCTCACATCCAGAGTCCTTGCGTTCGCATATGCGATCCCCGTGATGAACACCTGAAACACAAAGACAATGGGCGCCCTAGCGGTCGTTTGCACTCTGATGCTCAAGTCAGTACTAGGGCTAGGAAACATAAAAAACTGTATACTCTTGCTCTTGTGTGTGTGTGTAACGGCACAAGAGGATTCTCCCCTGGCCAAGTTTGTTAACTTACTATTTATAGACTGAAAACTAGGGTTTCCTGTTTACCTGAAATGGGCCTTTCTGGTGGGTGGGCCCAACACTGTTGTTACCTTACTCTTAGGATAACCTAGCGCGTGGGTCCCTAACTGGAGTGCAACCTCTGACGGGATGACCACCTGGATGCCTCCTCATGCATCTAATCTCTGGGGTCACCCGCCTCTGAGAGTGCCCTAGCTGTTCACGTGCCATGCATGCAGCACGCCCCTAATCGTGGCCCTTGTTGGCCATATCCTTCTAGTGGCTTCTATACTTTGTGTCACGCCTGAATGCGTCGTCGACTCTACATACATGGGCACTCGTGATCTAGGCTTCTCCCTTACTGATAACTGGTGTGTGATTTGGGATCCACTTCTCGTGGCCCATCTTTACTGTTTGGATCTCCGATGCTCGACCTCTCCACACTATTTAGTGGCAAGTCGGTACATCCTGATGATCAATGTCTAACCACTCTCGACTCCTTGGCGCACGTGTTTTGCGAGGTATTGGCCCGCGCTGCTCGTGGGACCCGCTTACGTGGCACCAACATTACCAGTGGTTAGTCAACGTCCGGGGACTGGTCGGTACACAAGCCCCCCAACCTCGAGCTGTAACTCGTTCAGTGAAGAGGCTAAGTCCTTGCCCTGGGTGATCTACATGGCTCTGTGCGACAAGACGTAAATACGGTGCCAAAGTGACGTCTTTCCGGGCTTGTCTTTTCTGTGTACACATGTCTTGATCAATGGCTAGGGTTTAACGTCGCTTACGCTTCTTCGTTTGCTTTTAAACTTTGGAAAACGTGCGCATCTAATCGCCTGTTACGTCATTCTCCGAAACCTTTATCGTTTCGCCTTCTTCCCCAAGCATTCTCACACTCCCTCCGCGCGTTTCAGTTTTCATTCGCTATCCTCTGGAAGTATGAACACTGACTCTCCTTCACTCCTGTTTAATGGTTCTAGATAACTTCCTATTTGCTTAATCTTTGCATCGACCACTTTCTGTTTCTGGGTTTCCTTTTGATCAAGAACCACTAAACTCTAGGAGGCGTTGTTTCTTGTCATTGTAACGTTGTGTTTGCACCTTTCTTTCGCATATTCGTATGGTTTATCTCTGTGTGCAGGCATGGGTTTAACCGAGGAAAAATGGGCCAAGTTAACTGATATTCTCACTCGTCTTCATGGGGTTTCTAGAGACATGGGTACTTCTCTTCAGCATGCTCGTGCCCTCACCGCCACTACGTCTCCACCCGTTCCCTCCAATCTTGGGGTTTCGGTCCCTCTTCCCGCCGTTCAACCATTTCCCACTTCCCTTTCTTGTCGGGGTAAAGCCGTGGTGATTGAGTTAGACGAGGATTCTGCTGAGGGGCCAGTCTACAAAAAACCCAAACCTACTCTGGTGATGGTATCACACTCTTCTTCCTCCGGTCACTTCGCCTCGCCTCGTGGTCACTTGACCGGTGTTTCTCTGCTTCCTGGTCTCAGCGGGACTGGTGCCTCTACTCCTTCTGCCCCTGAACTGCCCCTTGTCCTTCAACATGTGATCAAGGGCTTTCAGCAAGGGGTGACGGTGGACCTGGATGAAGTTGCTGCCAGGGAGAAACTAGGTTTCGACTTCAGGGCGCTTCTTGCTCAGTTTAACGTCCTATTGTCCAGTGCTGAATCTAGGGACTCCTTGAAAGCTCGCTTGTTTGGTGCCCGCGAGACGACTCTGAGAGAAGAGTTGGTCCACTTCTTGAAGCTTCTCCACGCCAACCGCCAAGAGGTTACTACACTGGAGGCGAGAGTTTTATCCCTGCGGGTTCAGGTCTTTGAGTTGGAAGAGGTCGAGGAGGAGTCCAAAGCCAAGATTACGGGGCTTGAACGAAGGTCCACCAACCTTGAGGTGTAACTGGATCGGGTGAAAGCCGAGTTTTGTCAGCAAGCCAAAAGGTTTGAGGAAGTTGAGGTTGAACTGACTGGAGACGTCCTGGATGCTTACGACGAGGGTTTCAAGGTTGCTCTCGCTCAAGTTGCTTGTGTGCATCCAGAAGTGGACACTACACCCTTTTCCGCGTCGAACTTGGTTGATAATGGGAAGATTGTTCCCAGGGTCTTTCCTTGACTTGTATTGACGCACAAACTCTTTTATTTGCTTGCTACTTTTACTGTCTGAACTCATATCTGCTTTATGTCAAACTGCATTTTGATTCCCATAACTGTTTCTGTCGTGGTGTCTGGCACCAAGTCATTTCTTTGCATGTTTTGTTGCCTTTGTCATGTGGGGAGGCTTTTACTGTGAACTGGATCGTTCCACCTTGGTGTTATTCGCAAGGGAAACAAACTCTTAACTGTCCTTGACTTCGCTCAAAGGCGCGGAGGATTTACCTGGCGAATTATTTCGTTTGCCTCGGTACTTTCACTTACGAGGGGAGGTGTTCTCTCACGAACCTTCCTCTCTGCTCGTAAGGCTTCTAGCGCAAGGGAAATTAATTCTTAACTGACCTCCGCTTCGCTCGAAAGTGAGGAGGGTTTATCTCGTAACTATTCAACTGTCCTCAGCTTTGCTCGAGGGCGAGGAGGATTTATCTGATAACTATTACGTTTAACCTTAGCGCTCTCACTCAAGTGGGGAGGTGTTCTCTACGAACCTACCTCTCCGCCTACGAGGCTTCTAACGCGAGGAAAACAATTGCTTGACTAACCTCAGCTTCGCTCGAGGGCGAGGAGGGTTTAACTATTACATTTAACCTTAGCGCTCTCACTCGAGAGGGGAGGTGTTCTATGCGAACCTACCTCTCTGCCTACGAGGCTTCTAACGCGAGGAAAACGAGTTCTTAACTTACCTCAGCTTCGCTCAAAGGTGAGGAGGATTTAACTATTAACTGACCTCAGCTTCGCTTGAGGGCGAGGAGGATTTAACTATTAACTAACCTCAGCTTCACTCGAGGGCGAGGAGGATTTAACTGGCGAACTATTTCGTTCAACCTTGGCGCTTTCACTCAAGAGGGGAGGTGTTCTCTACGAACCTACCTCTCCGCTCACAAGACTTCTAACGCAAGAAAAACAAGCTCTTAACGGACCTCAGCTTCGCTCGAGGGTGAGGAGGATTTAACTATTAACTGACCTCAGCTTTGCTCGAGGGCGAGGAGGATTTAACTGGCGAACTATTTCGTTCAATCTTGGCGCTTTCACTCGAGAGGGGAGGTGTTCTCTACAAATCTACCTCTCCGCTCACAAGACTTCTAACGCAAGGAAAACAAGTTCTTAACTGAATTATACATAATCTCGAGAAAATATTTCAATCGTAATTATCTGGGGACCTCATTAAAAAACCCTGGTAAGGGAAAAAAAGTGTCCTCTATTACCATGTACAATATTCTCGCTTAACTGAAGTAAACTTGTAGTCGGCTACGTTCCTTCTGCTAGGAACCGAGCCCTGCTTCGATGCCTAAACATGCGCGCTTCATCCCCAAAGACCTTTGTTCTCCTGAGGGAATTGGTCCACACGGGGGAGAGTGGGTGCTTTGGTACCTGAGGTTTCTCCCTAGGCTCTTAGCATACTCTGCTTCCCTTGGGCATGAGACCTTGAAACTGAACCTGCCTTTGTTCGGGGACCGAACTGATCGCCTAGTCGATCATCACTAGTTACCCTAGTTCCGGACTCTACGGTCTTCTCAACCGGGGTTCGCGCCGTCTGGCCGGGGATGTTGCTTCGGTTGGAGATTCTCTCCAATCTCTCTATCCCCGGAGTTGCCAAACGGATCAGATTTGGTCCTGCAGGCGATTTCTGCTACAGCCTCGTCGGGTTTGGAGCGGCTGAACTTGGGTAGGGGGATTCTCTCAATGTACGATGGTCCATTAGTGACCATAGATACCCCTCTCCCTGCTTTGAGGCTATTCTCATAACATCGCTTGGCCTCCTTCTATCTGACTTGATGGTAATCACCTTTCCTGTCAGGTCTGGTAACTTCATCTTCATGTGCCTTGTCGATGGTACCGCTCCCAACCTATTCAGCGTTGGTCTACCCAACAACATATTATAAGCAGAGAATGCGTTGATGACAAGGTACCTGATGCTCTCCGTTCGTGACGCAATGCCATATATGAAGGTGGTCCTCAACTCCAAGTATCCCCGCACCTCTACCTGGTCTCCTACGAAACCGTAGAGACAGCCGTCATAGGACCTTAGCATGTCGGGAGATAGTTGCAGCTTGTTGAAAGTCGTTCAGAACATTACGTCTGCCGAGCTTCCCTGGTCTACTAGCACACGGTGAACCTTCCTTCCCGCGGTTACCACTAAGATCACCACTGGATCGTTGTCATGGGGGACAACGTCCTCTAGGTCGACCTTAGTAAAGATCAGGTCTACGTCGAAGGCGTTGTTGGTTCTCTGTGCTTCACTGAGAGGCGGTACAGCCTCCACCTGAGAACCCTCCTGCGATGGTGTGGACCTCACCATGTATGGGGACTTCGTGCCCTGAGCCACCCCCTGTTGCCGCCGCGTCCTCGGTCCCATTTTTTTCTTGCAGGTAATCTCTTAGGAGACCGTTCTTCACCAGCTCATCTAGCTGATGTCCTAGCACTAAGCAATTGCGTATGGGGTGGTCGTATGCTTGGTGGAACTCACACCATGCGTTCTTGTTGGGCCCGAGCTTCTTGTCGGTCTTAGGAGGTACCTTCAGTCTCTCTGCTATGTTTGGGATAGCGATGAGGTCTTTCAGCTCTACTATGAAGTCGTGCCTTGGTGGCACATTATCTCTCCCTCGCCCCCTCGCATTAGGCCTTTAATAGGGTTGCTGCTTCATGGGGGCCTTCATCTCTGTCGTCTCCTCGCGGACCCTTAGGGTTTGAGGGCAACCTGCTGCGTGTGGCCACGTGGGGACCACGCATGTGCGCTTTTCACTAAGTTCTTCCTCCGCCGTAATGTGGGCCACCGCGCGACGCTTTATCTCGGCGAAGGTCTTGGGGTGGTTCCGAATGAGTGACTCGCTGAAAGGTTCCAGCACGATGCCCTTCCTAAACGCGTGCACCATCATCTTCTCTTCTGTGAGGTTCAACCTCACCACTTGTGCTCCAAAGCGGTGGAGGAACTCCTTCAAAGACTGTCCTTGATACTGTTTTACATCAAAGAGGTCGTAGGAAACTGATGGGGGGGCTCGATTAGCGAGGTATTGTGCCCTGAACAACTTTGTTAAACATGGTATAACGGAGGGAGAATCAAGAAGTGATGCTTACAAATGCCAATTATGTTCAATGGAAACACTACACTTTGCCCCCAACAAATTTATTGCTTTTGTTGCGACAACAACATCAGGCGTAATGCACACTATTACTGTAAAAGAGAAGAAGAAGAGGATACGCATAATTGGTTTTGCATTACATGTTATAAGAATGGATAAGAACATCACATTTAGGGATGGCAATACGGGGCAGGCCATACGGGCCAACTCACAGCCCGCTAGCAAAAAGAGCAAGACTGGCTCAGTAATTCAACCCTATGTCAAGCACCTATGTTTGAATACATTCAAAATATAGAAAGAGAAACACACCAATAATGTTTTATTTTTTTAAAATTGGACTAAACTAGTTGAACTATATTATTTAAAATTTTAATACAACATAACTTACATTTGTAGGGTTAGTTGAGATTTATGTATTTCTGCTTGTGAAAAATTCTATTTCACATCAATTCATTTGAATAGTTATAATATAGAAAGAGAAATAGGTTATTTTCTTAAAATTGGACTGAACTAGCTGAAACATATTTAAAATTTTAATACAACATAAAGGCGCTCTTCATTCTAGATTTGCGAAATTTTGCTCTTGTTTCTGCAATTTTATTATGAGTTCATATTGCGTTGAAAAGTTCCGAAAACACTTAAACAAGTACTTTCATATATCGACACTCGTACGACACTCATAGGACACGTATCGATTAAGTGTCCAATTCAAAAAATATTTGTTGGATTTCTGATAATTCTAACACAGTTATAACATCATTTTAAAAATGATAAATATATTAATTTTCTAAAAATTCAAACTTATTGTATAAATTTTTAGTATGATTATGATTATAAAAATAAGGAACAAATCCTTTTGAACCAGCCATGAAAAACATCTTTTTGCTAAAAAAACTGAAAGATACTTGTGTACATAAATCTTGATTGTCAATTTATATCATTCATAATTATATAATATATAGATCTGTTTTTGTATCCTCGTGTCCTATATTTTAGAGATTATACATATCTCCGTGTCCGTGTCATATCGGTGTCCATGTCAGTGTATGTGCTACATAGGTTACACACTAGTCTTATTTATTAATTTATATTTTTGTTATCTTATTTTCCTATAATATAGGGATTCATATATAATTATTTAAATTTTTTACTTTAATTTTTATTTTATTTGAAATATAATCTTTTATAATTCAATGAAATATATAAAATAATAATAAAGTTAAATTAATTATTATTTTTTATTTAATGAGTTTGGATAAAATAAAGTTACCTATATATTTTATTATAATTTGTATACTTTTTATATCTATTTGAATTATATAGATTATTGGTAATATAAATATGAATCATATTATATAATTATTGAAAGTGTCAAAGAATATGTCACTTGACAAAAATTGACACTATAATTTTATTTTATTTTTAAATTTAGAAACTTCCTAAGAACTACATAACTAAACATAAAAATAATAATTATATGGATGATAATTATATTAAAAATAAATATCTTATAAAAATATTAATAAAAAATATAAAGATAATTATTATTAACATTAAAAGTTATTATTAATATAAAACATATTACCTAACACTAAAAAATACAGTGATAACATGGCTAAAAAATTACAGTGATAACATGGATGGGATATCTTTTACCGAACTTTTTTTCTCATGTTTATGTTTTTGGGCTAACAAATTTTTTAATTATATTGTAAGCCATACAAATATTAAGATATAAATATTTAAAATATTATCTTTAAAAAAATGTTTATATAATTGCAATCCTTATAATTTATCCGTTTACATAATCTCAATATCGGAAATTGAAGTTTTATTACGCGTGAAATTTTTTTATTCAATAAACTAGATTTTTTATTTCATTTTATGATATAACTAAGTAACTTGATGTGTAGATTGTAACTTAGAATAATTTATTGCTACATAATTTAAAAGAATACATAATTCAAAAAAGTTAACTTTAATATATATATATATATGAAAAAAATTATGTTATTTATATTTATTTTGTTATTATTTAGTTCATTTTAATAGCATAAAATAATATCTATTTTTTAATGATAATCCAAAACAAAAAAGTAAACGTAAATGTGAAATTGTAATTTGACTGTCCTCTATTTATTTTGTATCAAGAATCTGTTTATTAATTTTTTTTCTCATGACTTTAGTGTTTAGATAGTAGAAATTTTATAATTTTGATTTAATTTTTCAAATTTGTATACATTTTTTTACAACATAGTATATTTATTTACGGTGTCACCAATAAAGAATTTACTAATTAAAATATAAAATAAAAATAACTACATAAAAAATTAAATTTATGAATTTTTAACATATGAAAAGTAATTATAAAAATGAAAGTAAGAAATAGTGAATCAAATATTAAAAGAAAACCAAAATTATAATTTAGCCAGAACAAAAATTATTATGAATTATCTTATTAGAATAATCTATCTCACTTTATTTTTTTTAATATATGAATTTTTTTTAAGTAATATTTTTTTTTCAAGAAACTAAATAGGTTATTAGTTTACCAATATATAATATGTTGGATTTAAACATGTAATGAAATTATAATTTCATTTTACTCATTAATTATCTATTTTTATTATTATAATATAATTATTAAGTGGTTGTTTTTGTTATGAAACTTTTTTTTTTCATTTTTTATTCAATAAAATAATTACATGCAAGAGATGGAAAAAAAATTGACACGGAATCATGGAATCCGTGTGAACGAATGACTGTTGCTTTGAATTATTGTCTTTCTTTATAAGGAAATATAATCAAATTATAATTTAATAATACTAAAATTGAATATAACATAACTTTGCCAGTTTCTGTTTGATTGAGAGTACGAATGAGCAAAAAAGTTACTTCAACTCAAACCAATTAAATGGATGATGAAAAAAATATTTTTTTCTTAACATAAGTTACAAAAATTACAAATTATATAATATAAAAGTTAAAAAAATAAATAATGTATTTTAGATTACACTGTCAAATTGTAGAAATTAATTATTAACTCTAGATATATTTTCAATCATTCAATTTTTAAGATTGTATAATCTAAAATTATATTTTAAATTATATAATCTGTAATTAATATTTGTAATTTATATTTTAAATTATATAATTTTAATTAATTTTACAGTATAGTGTATATGAAAATATATTTCGAACTCAAAATTAATTTTTCTGAGTTTCAGAATTTGCCATTAAGTTTCACAATTTGAAATTAATTTTTTCTGTTTTCAATTAAATAAAAAATTAATCTTATTAATGCTAATTTTATACTTAGAATTTCATTTTCTTCAAACAACATCTCAAGCAAATCCACATATATGAATATGTTGATAAAAAAAAAGATATATGAATATAGTAAATATAATAGTAGTAATGTGTCCACATAAAAATGATGGGATTCTAATGTGAGGTTCATATTGGATCATTGAACTAAAATGGTTGTTGGCTAACAAACAAGATTTATGTTGACAATGTCTCTGCAATTAATCTTGCAAAGAATCTGGTTTTTCATCAAAGAAGTAAATACATTGATATTCGATATCACTTCCTGCGAAACCAAGTTGGGAAGAACAAGATCAAATTGAAATACTGCAAATCAGAAAATCCGATTGCAGATATTTTCACTAAGTCATTGAAGATCGATGTTTTCGTCAAGTTAAGAGATATATATCAGTTCAGTTTTGCAATCTCGTGCAATTATGTTCATTCAGTTTCTACAACCTTTCGTCTTCTCTTATTTCCTTCGATTAGTTTCTACGGCGATAGTCTTGATTCATGAAGCTAGTGAGAAACTAAATTAACTAGTCAAGATAAAAAGATATGAGGAAGATTGGGTAGAGCATCCTTGCTTGAGAGAAAAAAAATAAAAAAAAAAGAAGAAGTGAATGACGGTAGATATTTTGAAGGCCAATGAGAGTGAAAACATATGATAATGACATATTCCTTGACACTAAATAGCAGAAATGTTCGATCAACTGAATAGTCCAACCGTTTTTTAAAATAAAAATTGTTGGGTGTATGAATAAAAAGGGATGACAAATACCAGAAACACTGGGACGGCCTGGTCGAATGAGTCCATGTTTGTCAAGATTCGCCATCTTTTAAATTTAATACATATAAAATAAAATAAATTATATTATATATTTGTTATATATATAAATTAAAATTGACTATAATTTGAGATAAAAGTATTAAAAAATATTAGTTAAACAGATAATAAGAAAACATAAATAAATGAAAATATATATTAGTCAAAACTTATAATAATAAATATATAAACTTATTCTATGCCTTTCTTATAAAATACAATAATCAAATTTTATGAACAATTATGTTAAATAAATATTTTAAATTGAAATATTTTATTACTTGTTAATATTTTAAAAAATTAAAATTATAATTATGAGTAACATATATCCTCACTATCTTTAAAAAAATAACAATAAAAAATAAATAAATTTGTAACATTTCATTCGACTCGAAAATAATCAATAATGTCAACAGTTAATAAATTATGTGATTCAACATATAAGTTTTGAAATTAATGTGAAGTTATAATTTATTATTTTCTCTAAATATTGTTTTCACATATTTATGATAGAATCAAATATCTTAAGGTATAATTGACAACATTTTTTAAAAACTCAACTTTAATAATCCTTTGTAACTTCAAATACCTTCATTCTATCTGTAAACTTCTATCCTTTTACTTTTACTTGCACTAAAAAAAATTAAATTCATTATCAGAATTAAATTTACAAATTATCTTTAATCAATCTATATATGATGTATTTTTCTATTTAATAATATTTACTATATAATTAAAAAAATATTTTATCACTAATTACTAAATATATATCTTACAACAATTGAAATAGACAAAGTATTCATTTACATAATATAATATAATATAATTTAACATATCATAATAAATATAATTTACATGAAATTGTACATATATTATATAAATAAAAAATAAAAATAAAATCAAACATATATATACACACAAATAATGCAAAATATACTAACAAAAATATGATTTACTAACTATATAAATAAAATCCCAAAATTTATGAAGAATGAGAATACTTCTCTCATATCCATGTTGGGATCAAAGGGATGAATATTATAAATTTTTTCAAACATTTCAGAAAATAATTTCTAAAACAAGATTACATGAAAGAAAAATTATTTATTTCTTCCATAAATAAAACAATTTAATTAGTTAAAATCATATTCTAACAAAAGAAATTAATATGAGAAATTTTAAGTAAACATTTTATAAAATAATTTATTCAATTACCTAAATAACTTTTTAACATTAATGGCATGATAAAACCAATGAAAATAATAATAAAAATAAAATAAAATAGCAATGTCACTATTAAAAAAAGAAAAGAAAAATTATCATTGTTTTACCTAACTCTTACTCTGCCTAATTCTTACTTTGCCTAGCTCTTATTTTGCCTAGCTCTTACTCAACCAACTTCTTTCATTATCATCATATGTTAAAACTTATAGAAAGTCTCTGAAGAAGAATTTGAATGAATACTTGTTGTATATAATGAAACAATGGAGAAGAAAAATATGCCAAATTAATGGTCCATTTTACATAATGAGAATAATTATTATTTTATTATCAGGTATATTAAAGTAGACCTATTCCTTTTTATCCTCTCTTAATTAACTTTATTATGAAGATTTTAATTACATTCCATTTTAAATATGTAATCATGGTATTTATTAAAATAATAATTATTATTATAATGGTAATAATAGTTTCTACTCTAATTAAGAAAAAAAAAATTGAAGCCAGTAAAATAATACTTTCTCTTAAAAAAAACAAATATTAGCAACTGGAAAAAATACCTAAAGCTTGACTACATTGTAACGGATAAAAAAACAAAATTACCTCATTTTATGCTTACTAAATTGTAATGAAAAAAAAAACATAACTACCTAATTTTAAAATTATAATATTTATATATAATATTTATACAGTTTCAAATTTATTTATTATTTAAGATACTTAAATTATGCTATTTAGTATTTAAAAATTGAAACTGTAAGTTTTATTTTTATTTTAAATTTAGAAACCGAATGAATCCTAATACAACTACCATACTAAACATAAAATGATAATTATATTATAAAAATATTAATAAAAAATATAAAGATAATTATTATTAACTCTGAATTTTTTTATTAACATTACCGGAAACATATACACTATTGCATATGTGCATCTGTTTTTTATTTTTATCATTTATATATACTTATGTTTAATATTAAAATTTAAATAAAAGATATTAAGTAAATCAAAATAACATATATGTATTCGTATTTTTTTTATTATTTATATGTAATTATATTTAATATTAAAAATTTAAATAAAAGATGTCAATTAAATAAAATAAAAAAGGTAAAAAAAAAAATAAAAAAAAATTATAAATTTTAAGAGAGATGAAGATATAAAAAAATTGTTTAGCGTAATAAGAACATTTCCACGTCTAAGAAATTGTTTCATGTTTAACAAACTGTTTGGTGTTCCACGTTTAATTATCTCTTTTTATGTTTGAGAAACTATTTTACATTTAAAATTTAAAATTAATAACTATTTTTACAAAATGACTATATATTAATTTTAAAAAATAATTTTTAATTAATTATAAGAACAATTAGTTATTTAGTAAATATTTAAAAAATAGGAACTGAAATATAAAAAAAAAACTCACATCTTTCAATTCAAAAGCGTATTTCAATACATATCAAATATTTTAGAAAAAATAAAAAAATAACACAATATTCATAATAATAAAATAAAATATTAATTAAAAAAATTGCCTAACATTAAAGAATCCAATGATGACATGGGTGAGACATGTTTTACCTTTCTTCTCATTCATGACACTCATTTTTTTGATCATATTCTTCTCTTCTAATCCTTCGGTGTTTTCGGAATTAGACAAAGTAGCAATATTATCGAAGTAGAAATATCTTATTCCTTTGTTTTTATTTTCATCTCTAGTCATTTTCATATAGAGGTCACTACAAATAGCATAAGTGGTATAGGGAAATGATAAAGTTCTCATTAAAGGGTCATGAGTTCAGAGTTCAAATTAAAAGTAGAACAATTTTTATTTTTTTTAAACTTTTTATGACAAATTAAAAAATAATAACAAATTTTATACTTATCACTTTTAATTACATTATTATAAAATAAAAATAATATTAACTTATAAAAAATCACAAATTTAAATATAAAATAACATAAATTTAATATTTTTTACCACTACTATAAATTTAACATAAATTTTTTATTAAATATATATAAAAATTATAACATATTTTAACAAACTAATAATTAATAGTTTGTCATAGATAATAAATAACTGTTAAGTTATAAATAATTAACAAATTTTTATAATAATTATATTCTTATTATAAAAAAATAATTTTATTACATTTTTTAGTAATTATTTATGATATATGTTCTTAATTTTTAAATAAAATTATTATGATATTTTTTAGTTTTATCACTATTATAAATAATATTTATGATAATAAAAATAATAATCACAAATAATAATAGTGATAAATTTCATGTTTGTTATTAAATTTTTATCACAAAAACTTATATTTATTGTATTGATAATATAAAAAAATGAAATATTACTCCTACGAAGTAAAAAATTTCCATAAAAAATATTTATTAAGACAACTTCATTGCTTAATATATTTTTTATTTTTAAATTGTAAAGGTGTATTACAAAGTTGCAAAATCTCCTTATATTATTATCATTAACGCATATTTTTCTTATTTTTTACATCTCTTCTTCTAAATGAGATTTAAAACTTTTAATTATTATAATTAACAACTTTGAAATCATGAAAAATCATGAACCTGTAGATCTATAACAACTTTATCAAAGTTCCACCATAATGAGTACTGATTGTAATTTTCCAAAATTTGAAGTATTTGGTCAAACAATTGCTGAGAATCTGCAATTTGTTTGATTTAACTTGTGCAAGTATAATAATGAACCCAACCAATACAAGTGATAAGTGATGAATGAACATATAACTAGATTAAGATATATTTACAAATTAAGAAAAATTTATGTAAATATATAATTAAAAAATATTTAAATGTCAGTATTCTTCCTATTATAGAGATATTTTTATATATGTTTTATTAGCTTTTTTTTACTTAACAATATCATTATATTGAATTTTATAAAATTATTATAAACAAATAATATATTAACTATATAATTAAAAAAAACTAAGTTATTATGCTTTATTTTAAGTAATTATTAACTCTATAATAACTAATTTATATAATATTATAATTATGTTATGAATATATTGAACCTGATAAGTTTAACGACTAAACTATTTTTATCTAAATGATAATGCAGTATGGAAATTGCTGAAGAGAAAACACAAAACGTGTAAGTGTATTTGGATTGGGGAGAAGATTTATAGTGATTTGAGAGGAGGGTGTAAGTAAAGAAAGAGAGGTGATTTAGATTAAGGTAGGTTAGTGTGGATTTGTGAAGAAAGTTTATTGATTTTTGTGAATGATATGATAGTTGTAAGAGAATTTTTAATTTTTTTAAAATGTATAAAGTGTAGATTTACAAATTTACCCATATCTTTAGAAATATTTAAATAATAAAATATGAAATATTTTTTTTTATAAATTTAAATAAAGTTTAGGTAATATATTAGAACTAGTTTAGAAAAAATACAAAATAATGTAAATTTGATAAAAAAAAATATTTACATATTTATAATTATAAATATTTAATAAAAAATTATTTTTATATTAAATAAAATTATTATCTTTATCTTTATTTTTTTATAATTAATATAATTGTTATATAATTTATTTCTTTATTATTAAAAAATATATTTATTGTTATTTATTTATATTTATAATTTATTATATATATATATAATATGATTAATTATGTTATTTTATAATTATTATTTTTTATAATTTTGATTATATTTTTATATTTAAATTGTAATTATTCTATTTTAAATAAAAAAAATATTTTGAGTTTTAAATATAAAGAATAACAAGTAAATTACAAATAATTAATTGCATTTTTATATGTTTATTATAAAGAACACAAGTACCTGAAAAGGAAAAACATTGACTTGCTTAAGAAATAAGGTGATCCTGTTGGATTAGGATTCCTTAATCATATAATGAAACGTGAATAATGATTAAATAATACCTGATAGACTCGTGATCGTATGGCTGAGGGACAAAGCGATGAAAGGCTCGAAAATCCCTTTAAGAAATGAGTTTCGGCCGTGTGATGTTAGAATATGAGGTTATCTCTTTAGTTGTCTGATAATCTCTATTTATAATACACCTAAAAAGAAACCCTAATTATTTATGATAAGAGTAATTATGTTCATCAATTAATTACCAATAATATAATAGCATAAATATGATAATTCTCCCCTGTTTCGTGCTATTCATTCAGCTTTCATCATAGCTATGGTCAAACACTTTCATCTGTCTTCCTTCACCTGTTTCTTCCAAACTTCATCAAGCATTAAATTATATTAAACCTTGAGTTGGAACATAGTTCCGTGCCAGATATTTTAGCTGCAATTATATTCCTTTTAAAAACTTGACAATATTCACTTTATAATTCTTTTTTTTTCTCTTTAATAAAATCACAATCTCTTGTTTTCCGATTACTTTTTTAATATAATAATTATTATTATTGTCGGATCAATTATTGTTTTTATGTTTAGTAATGATTTTAGTCTTAGGATTTATTCTAGTTTTAATTTCTAAATTTTAAAAGAACTATAAATTTATAGTTTCAATCTTTAACATATCCTAATTTAATTAAATTGAATTTTATTTTAAATTTATTGTTACTATAAAATATTTTAAATAATAAATAAATTTGAAAGTATATAAATATTATACTTTATTATGGAATGCGTTAATTTTTTTCTTGAGTGACAAAAATACAACGTAGACAAGCCATAATGTACAATAAATTTATAATAATAATAATATCTTTACAAGACATAATTAATTTTAGTATTCTCCCTAATGTTTCTTTCCCTCTTTCCAATTTAGAAAGTGAGAAAAAGAAACAAAAAATTTATTAAAGTAGTGATCTTGCTTTTGCTGAGAACTCTGAGGTACTAAATATTTACATACAAATTCCTAACCAATTAGTATAAAAGTCTAGTGGGATTAGGGAATATTTACATACAAAGTCCTAACCAATTAGTATAAAAGTCTAGTGGGATTAGGGAATCATTTTCATTCAGTAACCAAAAACAAAGAAAGAGTCAAGAAGCAATATTCTTCTCTGCCTCGGGCTCAGTCCTTTCTTTTCAATCACATAGTTCTAGCATCATCACTTTATCATGGGAAACTGTTTTGGAAAGCCAGATGATAGTAACAAGACCGAGTACAAGATTCCCACCATCAATAAGCTTCCCCAAGGTACACATACATATGATCATGATCGAATATATACAATTGTGTGGGTTTGTGTGTGTACCCCTAACATAAAATAAAATATGCAAGTTATATAGTTTTTGTTTTCAGTATCATATATGTGAAATATAGGATTATTAGGGTGGATTGATGTTGAAACTTACATTGAAAATGAAAGCATTAAGTGATTTAATGCAGGAAGATCAGAGGAGAAGAAGGAAACGGTTATAAATTACACATTGGATGAGTTAAAAAGTACGACAAGAAACTTCAGACCAGACACCGTCCTAGGTGAATATGGTTTTGGACGTGTTTTCAAAGGGTGAATTGATGAGAACACGTTCAAACCCTCTAGAGTTGGTGTTGGAATTCCCGTTGCGATGAGAAATCTAAGCCTGATAGCCTTCAGGGTCTACAAGAATGGAATGTATGTTTCTTTCTGATTCCTCAAAATTCCTATCATAATGATTTCATTTCATTACCTTATGATTCCTCAAAATTTCTAGTGATTTCATTTCATTACCTTCAATTGTGCTTTAGTGTTTGTGGGTGTGCGCCAAAAGTCTTTTTGCTTTTCATGATTGTGTTGATAAGTGATAATTTATGCGTTTTTAACTTACTTCAACTTCCATTACATGATTTGAATCTATATCAACGTTATTCCTTGATGAATGCTGAGTTAACGTATAAAACTGATTCATAACCCACCTCAATAGTGTTTGAGTGTGTATAAATTTAGAAAATAATAAAGCATATCCTAAAGTTGTTTGGGTTTTAGCTAAATCTTTGTAGTGATTTTGTTTCCAAGTAGTATGTCATTGCAAGAATTGGTCCATGTGTAATAACCAGGACTCAGAATCTGATGTGTATATTTTCTTCAACAAGTGTGGGTGTCAAGAATCACGAACCATATATAAAACTAAGGGGTCACTATTTTATTCACACATGCTAATCAGTGTTTAATATTTAAGAAAACATTAATGTTCAATTTTTCCTAAAAAAGGTACACTCTGTCATTAATATACTGTAATTCATAATACGTAAAAAAATCTATTATTAATAGAATTAAATATGTTATTCGTCTTTATATTTTTATTCAAAATTGATTTTTTTTAATTTAAACTTTAGAACTCCTACAGTGATTTATTACGTAAAAAAGTACTTATAAACACTTATAAAAAACAATTACATATATATATATTTGTTTTAATGAAAGTTGATTTCAATAGTGAATTTTATAATATTTGGATGCGGAGTGAAGTGGAACTTTTGGGGAAGCTCTCTCATCCAAACCTAGTTAAACTAATTGACTACTGCTGCAAGGATAATCAATTCCTGCTGGTATACGAATACATGCAAAAGGGAAGTCTTGAAAGCCACTTGTTCAAAAGTAAGAAATAACTCTAAAATATAAACGGTTTTGTTTAAATTACTTACCGATGTTGTTGCAATGTTGCACATGCAGGAGGTCAAATCCACTTTCATGGGATATAAGGCTGAAGATAGCAATAGGAGCAACTAGAGGACTAGCTTTCTTGCATACATAATAGAATTTTGTCATCTATCGAGACTTCAAGTCCTCCAACATTTTGTTTGATGGGGTTGATGGGAAAAACGCATGCGAAAGCAACATACATAATCACGAATCAACTGTAGAAAATAAACAACACAGGATTTAACGTGGTTCAGTCGCCAATTGCAACCTACATCCACACAAACAACTATTAGGTTTTCATTCTATCCTGTTGCACACCAATTACAAGTACAATGATCTCTTTAAATAGAGATTATAAAAGAAACACAATGATTAAGCCACTTACTAAACATGATGTCTAGTCAGCCCAACCCAATTGATTCTGGCTTCATACCCAACAATTTCCCACTTGAAGCTATGGAACAATGTTCACCTACACTTCAACTGTGTACATGTACTTCTGTAATCTGTCAATGAAACTCAATGTTCCACCTCTAGTTGCCACCAGCCTTCTTAATGATTTTGAAGACTTCGGTAAAACTCCTCTGAGTTTCAAAACATACTCCATACTTAACAAGAAATTTTTTGGAGATGTTTCAACAGCTGGAATACTGGTTCTCTTAACCCACTGCCGCCTAGGAACTTCAGCTGAAGCACAACCCATGCTCCCACTGCCACAAGTACCTTTGACTGGTCTACCTGAACCTTTCCATGCTCGTTCATTCCTGAATCTGACCTGTGGCTCTGAGTTTCTCTCTTGTAAAGACAACCCTCTTCTGCCCACGAGATTCTGTGAACCGGACTTTGTTTATCTTCTGAACTGGATGGTCACTCCCTCAGACGGTAATCCGACCATATACAACGAACCTCTCTTTCTTCCGCAGACCATGACAAGATTTCCCTTGACGACCTTCCACTGCTGATTTCCGAACTTCACTTCATGTACCTGTTTGTCCAATTGCCTAACAGAAATCAAATTTTTCCTCAAGCTTGGAACAACTCTGACATCCTTCAAAGTCCAGAAACCAACTGGTGTCTTCAACACTGTCACCCATGCTCGTAACATCAAGAGTTCTGTTGTTCGCTAGTCTTACCTTTCCAAAGTCTCATATAACTAGATTCTGCAATGCTTCAGAATCCATGACCCAAGAATCCACATTGTTATCCGCGCAACAGACTAAAAGGTCCTCGTCCGTGAAGTCTTTTGCAATGTTGACTTATTTATCATTTGAGCATTGATTCCTGAAATGCCCCACCTCCTTGCAGTTCCAACATGTTACACTTCAGCAATCCCGAGTCTTTGACTGACTCCTTCTTTTGTTCTTGCTCCCACTATCTCTGATATTTTTCTTACCTATGATGACATATAGAGATTCACTAGATAATTCCCCAGAACTCCTTCTTCGGAAATCCTCGCCAAGAATGAGATCACGAATCTTCTCAAAAGTGAATCCATCGGATCCTGCTAAACTGGTAATTGTTGTAACCGTTCTGGACCAACTGTCAGGCAAAGACAATAATAGTAGTAAAGCTTGAACTTCATCATCGAACTTAATGCCCACTGACATAAGTCTGGTTAAGATCGAATTCATTTTATTAATGTGCTTAGTATTTGAACTATCTTAACTTCGTGCCGCAGCGAAAAACAGTCACACCAAGCGCCTAACACCGCACCGTCATTGTTGCACCAGCAGAAAAATGCATGCGCCACCCTACGTCTTCTGTCACTGCCATCGCACTGCACCTGCACCTGTTTGTTGCGAAACGCGATCCGCCACACTACCTGGACACGACCCTACTACAAGCAAGCCACCTGCACAACGTCGTGAGCCGCCATCACTCCTGTCGTGACCCACACCACTACATGTCACATCGCCTACTGCGCGCACCTGCTACGAGTCGCAGGTCTGGGCTGTCGCGAATCCTGGGCCATCGTGAAACCCTAAATTTGGGATGCCGCTGCAGCCCTTGCAAAACTCTAGCTTTGAGACGCTACTGTCGTTCTGTGAAACCCTAACTTTGGGACGCTACTGCAACCCTTGCAAAACCCTAGCTTTGGCACGCTGTTGTTGTTGGGTTTAATAGTGCCAAAGTTCAAGAGGGGGGGTGAATTGACCTTTTAAAACTTCTTCGCAGAAACAGTGTTTAATCCAGTTTTACAGAAAATAAATCGATTTATGTAAAAATGAACAGATTTATTTCAGCACTGTTTTTGTTTGAAAAGCTTTTAATTCAGCAAGATTAATCACAAGATCATGCAGTGAAAATTTTCAGCAGCACACACACAAATATCAGATTTGAAAAACAGTGAAACACAAAACTGCAAGCTTCAATTTCAAGCAAGTGATTAAGGTTCAATTGGTAGCATGCTAATTAATTGAGTGATCTTTGCAAACAAGCTGTTTCAGTGGCTTTTAACAGACTATGAATGTTCTTCTTGATGTGAAGCAATTTTCCAGAAATTAAGAACACTTAATCACAGAACAGCAAGCTTTAATTTTAAGCAATTGTTTAAGGTTCAATTAATGACGTTGACAGTTTTTTTGAGCAACCTATCACGATCAATCTGTTCCAGTGGCTTTTAGCAGATTTTATATGTTCTTATCAGATTAAAACAGCTTTTTCAGAAATCAAGAACAGTATGCACTGTGCCCAGAAAGAACAGATTTATTTTCAATTGAACAGATTTATTTCTTCGCTGTTTTATCAATTATGCAGAAACGAAATTGCAGAGAGAGAGAGAGAATGAACACAAGCAATTATACTGGTTCACTCAACCTGAGCTACATCCAGTCTTCACCAACAACAGGTGGAATTCACTAACACACAGTACAATCAAGTACACTTCCCACTGTTCTTGAAACCTACAAGAACTTAGGTACTCTTGCTGAAAAAACCTATTTCAGCACTCATACACACACATCAACTCTCCAAGAACACCTATCAAGAAGAGGATTCAACCAAACTTTTACAAGTAATAAGAAGTGAAACGACTACACCTGATTGAGGTAACAAAGATCAGCCTTAAACCAATAGGCAAGATTGCTAGAACAGTAGCTGCACCTCACACCAAGCTTTTGGAACCAAACCAAGAACAAGCACTTTTTGATTTTTGAAATCTTTGAAGAACAAATGCTAATCCTTGAAAACACTTAACTCTCTGCTGTCAAAACTTGTTTTTTGCAAATGTATGAACTGTTTGAATCGTTATTTAACTCAGAAACAAGTTTGCATTTTATAGACAACCAGCTTATAACAGAATTTTGAAAAACAGTTAAAGCTGTTATAAAATGAACAGATTGAAAATAAAATGAACAGATTTATTTTCAAAAGCAGTTAGAGAATCTGTTAAGTGAGGAGACTTAGTCAACCATTCTGGTGCTGAGATAAAACTGAAAAACGTTTAAGCATGACATGGCACCAGAGGCAAAAAGAGTCTATTCATTTACAGATGAACAGATTTATTTTTCAAAACGAAAACAGAGGAAGTTTAACTATTTGAAACTCAGTCGTTTTGAAAAGAAGAAGACTTAGTCAAAATACCTGATGCACAAAATCCAATTTTTACAAGACTTTAGCCAAGACATCAGTGAAGAGAATGAATCTGTTTATTTGGAAAAGAACAGATTTATTTTTATGCAGTAAAACGTGTTTTTGTGTAAAACATGTGAAAAACAGTTTTAGAAAACTTATGCTTGTTCTTATCACATGGCCAGTGATTATGAGGTGAGTTACCCAGCAAAAAGCTACTCTTAGACAACCTCTAAGCACTAACTAAGACACACTTAAAGCAAAGCACAAATACATGGAAAGTACATACAAGTCTTCATCAAACACTACATATAAGTCTTCATCAAACACTACATATAAGTCTTCATCAAACATAATCTTGAAGGGGCAGCAACCATCTTCAACAGTTGTCACCTATGCGAAACCCTAACTTTGGAACGCTACTACAACCCCTGTGAAACCCTAACTTTGGGATGTTGATGCCGCATCTGCGAAACCCTAGCTTTGGGACGCTACTACAACCACAATTTTCATGTATCGTCGATTAATTCTGCTAATCGGATCTCTAGTGTGTAAACGAACCAAACTCTGATGCCACTTGATGGGAAAAACGCATGCGAAAGCAACACATATAATCACGAATCAGCTGCAGAAAATAAACAACACATGATTTAACGTGGTTTGGTCGCCAACTGCAACCTACATCCACACGGGCAAGTATTAGGTTTTCATTCGATCCTGTTGCACACCAATTACAAGTACAATGATCTCTTTAAATAGAGATTATAAAAGGGACACAATGATTAAGCTCACTTACTAAACATGGTGTCTAGTAAGCCCAACCCAATTGGTCCTGACTTCATACCCAAGAAGGATATGTATCTGTCTCCTTATTCAATCAATAATCACACCCTTTTCCCTCTTTGTCACATCTAATTACTATTTATATTTTTTCTTCTCTTCTACACTAATGAGTTAGTTATAAGTGCACTCAGTGGTGACAAAAATTATCATTCATCATTAACTTAACCTGGTCACATTGTTGTGTTGCGACCATCCATTAGGATTTCAATGCCAAGCTATCAGATTTTGGACTGGCAACGCTTGGCCCCGTCAACGGTAGATCCCACGTAACCACGCGGGTCATGGGCACCTGAATACGTCGCCACAGGTATAATCACTTCAAATAACATACTAATTTTAAATGTTACTCTATTCCTAAACATGCCATTTGAGAGAGATATGCTAAGGAAAAACACATTGTTATACATGCCATTTGAGAGAGAGATGCTACAGAACAACACTTATGACCGATTTGCTCAAATTATTTCATGTAAAAGAAATTTTTTTTCTATTTCCAGATATAATCTTGTGGATAATTGTCAATATAACAACACTCATGTAAAAATTATAATTTGTTGACGACTAAATTGCAGGGCACCTGTATGTTAAAAGCGATGTGTACAGATAAGGCAACCTTCAGATAAGCAGAATTTGGTGTAGTGCACTATGTCATCTTTGGATGACCAAAAGAGAATGAAAAGGATAATGGACCAATATTCACTTAGAGCTGCATCTCACGTAGCCCAACTTATCCTCAAATGTTTAGAATCTGACCACAGAAAACGACCCTCCATGGTTGAGGTTTTGGCAACCTTAGAAAAAGCACAAACTATGAAGTACAAACCCAAAGGGAATAAAGCCTCTGCAATGACTCTTTCTTCCTACACCTCCATACCTTCTTCTGTCACTCCCATACTAAATGTAAAAATTACCGTTTTCTCCTTTTTTGTGCCACCTCCATACATAATCCGGAAGCTGTTTTTGGATCCGGAAGTGTTCTTGAGATTTATAAAATCCAAAACTCTTTTTTGCATTTGAAATAGGCCTATGATCCGGATTACATAATCCGAAAGTCAATCTCATATTTAGAAAAGACTTCTGGATTATGTAATCCGGAAGCTAATCACACATATGAAAAAAAAGACTTCCGGATTACATAATCCGAAAGCTAATCTTATGTATAGAAAAGACTTCCGTATTATGTAATCTGGAAGCTAATCACAAAAGGCTTCCGAATTACATAATCTAGAAGCTAATTCTGGATCTAGAAAAAAACTTTCGAATTATGTAATCCAAAATATTAAAAAAGGGTATTTTTGGAATATAAAAAATATATGGAAGTGGCACAAGAAGGTATGGAGATGGAGGAAGAACCAGCGCTATGCAATTCGTCAAATATAAGAGGTGCATCACTCAAATAACCCACGTCATGATGGGCTACCTAATGAAATAGGAGTAGTACAAAAAGTGAAAATAAATGGGCTCAGTAATTTCACATCACCTATATAATTCATCTTAATTCTTATTAAGTTACCCTAACTATTGTACTTTATCTTATCACCAACTCATTCTTCTCCATAATGAATTTCGAATCTTGAACCTCTACAATGTTACCTTCACTTCAGCAATATAAAAACTACTACTTTTATTTTTTAATCCTTTTTAGTTTTTGCAAATTTACACTGTCTGCACTAAAACGAATTAAAACTTTAGAGATCAAAACAAGTTTTTTTTTTAACGTAGAAACTGTGAGGATGTAAAAAACAATCGACTAATAAATCATCTTATATTATAAATGTCAGATATTTATTTTTGGTGATACTTGGTTTGGTCACTCACTCTCATAAATTCAAAGTTCTCTTTTTTTTTTCACAAGCTCGTAATACCCACAAAATACTCCTCCTGCCAGGTTTAATAGTGTATTTATCACAATTTTTGCGTGCAAAATCTTTAGAACAATTATTTTTAAATAAAAAATCTTAATTTGCATAAAAAAGTTATGATTAAATCACAATATAGTTTTATTTTACACTATTTATCGAGTCTCATGAAATTTTAACCATACTAATGGCACCTGTTAGTAGTAAAATTACACGGTCTGTTTTTATCTTATAGTTAATTACTAATTAACTGAATTTTGTTTAACATTTCCATACATTGTTGAAACTTTTTAAAAAAATCGAGTGTTTCGATTATTGTGAAGTTTAAAATTACATAACTAAACATTAGTGCAACTTATTCAAATTTAATTAAATATTACGAAAATGTTTAAATTTGTTGATAATACTAGAAAATATTTTGATTATTTTAACTTCATAAATAATAAATTCATCTTTCATAATTTAGGTTTAAAATCAGTTTGAAGGGTTTGAAAATTGGAGATAAGATTTTGCTTTGTTCTCTCTCTTTTCAAGGATTTTGTAAGGTCCCATTATAACTAGATGAAAGAAAAAATTTTAACTGAAGAGAAGATAACGCTAATACAAAGAATTATAATTTGAAGTTTTCTTGTTGTGATTTTAAGAAAACTTAATTTCAAGATTATTTATAGAGGTGGGTTCAACTACTTTGTGTTTTCCCACCAAAATTTTCTTATTGCATTCAAATTAAGCATTCTCACAGGTCTTTTGCCCGTTCTCACTGTCAGCCATGAAACTTTTGATAAGAATTAAATAAAGTCATGCAACAATTGTTTTATATATGTAATTCATTTAGAATATATATAGTCTTTTTCATATTTTACTTTCATTAGGTTGGTACAATATTAAATTTGTTTGTTTGGTAGCCAACAACCATTTTAATTTAATGGATCCAATATGAACCTCACGTTAAAATCCCATAATTTTTATGCGGACACATTACTACTATTATATTTACTATATTCATATATTTTTTTTTATCAGCGTATTTATATATCTTGATTTGCTTCAGATCTTGTTTGAAGAAAATCAAACTCTAAGTATAAAATTAGCATTTTTAATAAGATTAACTTTTATTTAATTGAAAACAGAAAAATTAATTTCAAAACTTAATTGCAAATTCTGAAACTCAGAAAAAATTAATTTTGAGATAAAATTATATTTTCATATACACTATACTATAAAATTAATTAAAATTGTATAATTTAAAATATAAATTACAAATATTAATTACAGATTATATAATTTAAAATATAATTTTAGATTATACAATCTAAAAATTGAATGATTGAAAATATATTTATTATACATTATTTAATTTTTTAACTTTTATATTATATAATTTGGAATTTTTTTAACTCATGTTAAGACAAAATGTTTTTTTTATCATCCATTTAATTGGTTTGGGTTGAAGTAACTTTTTATATCATTCTTACCATCAATCAAACAGAAACTCTGGCAAAGCTATGTTATATATAAAAAAAATATTAATAATTAATAAAAAAATTACAAATGGTAAATATATATATATATGCATATTAAAATATAATTTTTATATATAATTTATTAATTTTTATAAAAATATATAATTAAATTTTCTTTTACAACTTTTTTGAAGAAAGTTTTAACTTATGAAAAAAAAGCATTATTTTTCATGCTTTTAAATATTATGTTTTTCATTTTTCCAACTTTCACTAAAATGTTTCCGTTTTTAGCATTTTGATATCTTGATTGAGCAGTGGGTTTCAGGGAGTAAAAAATGTGATGGAAATTATCGAGCCACAAAATCCTTAATTAAGAGGATAGAAAATATGATGTTTCAATAGTAAAATTTGTATTACTTTAAAGAGTAGAACATTAAGATTTTTTTTTCTTTAGCAAATTCTTTCTACATCCAATAATATTTTTTAACCTGCATCCAACACAATTTTAAAATTTCAAAAATATCTTTTATTTTGAAAATAAAAATATGAAATTGAAAATAATACATTCTAAAAAAATAGATCTAGAAGAGTTTACTATGTTCTGAAAATAAAAATTCGAATAAAAATCAAAAGCCCATTATAAATAAGAAAATCCACAATTAAAAAAAATAATATTTTGTACCAATTGTATAGGTATTCAATTATATTTGGGTTAGTTTTGGGACTTAAATAGTTATAGTTGTTCTAATAAAAAAAATATACATTTGAATATTTATTGAATTTATTTAGATAAATAAAAAAATACAAAAGATACTTCTAAATTAATCTCATCATTTCAAAAATTCTGAATTTTTTTTGTGTGTAATAACTTAATTTAATTTTTGCATAAGATTCCTTTGACACAAAAAAGAGAGTTTATAATTTTAAAAAATTTAATTACTTCAAAATTTGGTATTTAAATATAGATAATAGTGACTCAAAATTTAAATATCCAATGATATGATAATTAGAAACTAAAAAATTAGTTTTTAATTTTATTATTTTTATTGACCAAAAAATTACTCTCTAAAATTAATTAAAAATGATTTTAAATTTTATCATATATAATACTAAACAAATTGTCTCTAAATAAACGTATATTTCTCTACCTTTACTAATTACTAAAAATATCATATCTAATTATATTATAATATTTTATTAATAATAAAAATTATTTTAAATAAAAATATTTTTAATTTATAAAATAGTATTTAACTTAATAATTAATTATTTTTTATCTTTAAATTAATTGATATTTAATAATTTTCTTATAATATCATATCATTCACTTAGTATTAACAATTGAAAAATCCAATAAGTAAATCTATTAACAAAGAACTTATATAACTAAAACAAAGGAACAAAATTGAATACAATGAAATAAATAAGAGTATTAAAAATATATAAAGTCATTTTTATTAAAAATTAAGACATTGGACATGTACAACATTTCATTTGTTCAACATATACATAAAAAAATCTCAATAACTGCTAATTATTTGTTGTCTTCCAAAATTGCAGCTCTACGTGGTGATTCAGATTGGGATGCTTGTTTCTTCCTATCCCTGAAAATTGGAGAAAAATATATAGCAAAGAATAAATATATATGCAAAATTTAGAGAAGAAAAGAGTGTAGATTGTGAGAGGTAAAACTAACTGACATAAATAGGGGAATGTTCTTGTATAAGTAAGGATGTGTTCCATAACGACATGAAAGAAGAGGCACACAATTCAAAGATGTATGGTGTTTCAAAATCTCAACAAGGGTTGATGAGAAAATGATATGAACTTCAAATCTAGGAAGAGTTTGTGCTTCTCGCCTTTGGCAGAAGTGTGTGAATTAGCACTGTGACATCTGAAATATACATATGAAAAGCAAATGACGTAAGCCACTTTTGTTTCTTACCATGCTACTAAATACTTAGCAATAACATAAAATGTAGTGGGAAAAGAAGATATGGAGAAGAGAAGATCACAAATAAGAGACAAGTGTGGTAGCAGTACTTATATCTAAATAAGTTTGTATATTGTATTTAAATAAGCACACAAGAAAAGTAGTTTGAAAAGGGAAAAACAGTTCAAATATTTAGTGTTTAAGGTATCTTCACCTTTCACATGAAACATTTGCACTCCGTGCAAAACCATCGCTTCCCACACTCTATCACTTTATGGCAATGAAGTTGAACTACCATAAAATCTTTCAAAGTGATATGGTTTTTCCCACCTATGTATAAGGTGGTAAAAAGAATAAGGAATAAATATCAACTAATAAATAACGTGAGACTCATTTTTGTAAATATACAAACATACCTTCTGCATGACTAGAATGTCTTTTACAGTTCATTTTGAAAGATTTACATATTCTATAAACTTTAAAGATCTCTTTGGTATTAATTTCAACATCTTTTCACGGTCTCCTCCTTGTTCCATCTGACTGCCTTAATCCATTGCAACACCAGACCAGAAGTCCCCATTCTCCAATACATTTTTCAATCTACCTGATTTGATCCATTACCACACTTCCCTATCAAAGTAACGCAAAAGAGCATTTGTTACCTTGGATTCACTAGAAAAAATTCCAGTAGGAAGAAAGAAATAATCGTACCTGATATATAAACCAACATGAATATCTTCTTCACCAACCTTTCTTAGTGTACTTTATGAATTAAATAAATACATAAATATAAATTACTTATACAACATGAGAGTTCTATAGTAGTAAACTAAAACACAAGGAGAAGATGAAAGAAAGACATACCAATATACAGAGTTTTTTTTAAACTAAGGATGACAATAAAATATATAATCTTCTCCTTTATAGGTGGACAAGACCATATATAGGAAGTTGTAAAATCTTGTTTCTTGCAAAAAAACCAAGATATCTAATGTAAGGATAGATAGAACACGGAAGAATTCATTGTTAAGAGATAAAAAACAAGTAATCAGAAGCAAAAATTTTGAAAACACATACCAATATCTCGTGGTAAACCAAGCTATGGAGAGATTCTTTAGCCGAAATCATTATTTCAGGCCTTAAATAATTAATCGAATCGAGATATAAAATATAGAGAGAGCACTTATTTGGATAACTCATTATGATCCAAACTCTTGAACAAACATTGCAAAGAGGCATACAACCACTCCATCAATTTTTTGAACAGAAGAATAACTGAAACACAAATAACTGTTTCATAATATTATAGTGTCAGTGTAGTTTAAAGTCAATTTATTCATTGTTAACCACTTCACTTAGTGTTGATGTGTAAGAAAACTCTGCAAAATAATTATGTTTCTCAAAATGTCGACAAATTGTTTCTCCAGTTCAATTTTCTTATTGATAAATAAGACAACCTTCACAAAAAAACTAACAATTTGAGTCACACGAGACGAAGAAAATATGAACTTCCTAAATTAATACATAAGAATTTGAAAATGATAGTAATTGATAAAAGATGAAGAGTCTTCTTACCTCCTCCTCTGGAAGTTTTAGCCCTTCAAAAGCCTCTCTATGTGATTACTAAGAGTAGTTATAGACAAGTCTTTAGCATCAAAGGGTACACACATTAAACCCATTGGAAATCAAATAAAAAAAAAGTGAGTTTGAAGTTATCTACATACTTATGAAGTATAATACAAGGACATTATTAAATTTATTGTTTCTTCACATTCTCTGTTATTTTTTCTCTCGTTAAGATCTCTCTTGGAAATAGTTGTGCCATTAACCATCCTTATAGCATGTAATGCAAAATGTGTATCTTCTTGTTTTTCTCTTTTACAATAATAATGTGCATGCAACAAAAGCAATAAATTGACTGGGGGCAAAGTGTAGTGTTTGCCATTGAACATAATTGGCATTTGTAAGCATCGCTCCCTGATTCTCCCTCAGTTATATTCTGAACCTTTTTGTGCAACAACATCAAGCGTAATGCACATTATGGATGATACACATAATTGCTTTTGCGCTACAAGCTATAAGAATGGTCGAGGTGGGAACATCACATTCAATGGCACAACTGTTTCTAGGAGAGATCTTAACAAAAAGGAAAATAATAGAAAATGTGAAGAAGCGTTAAATTTAATAATATCTTTGTACTATTATACTTAACTTGTATGTAGATAACTTGAAACTCACTTTTCATTAATTTTTTTCATTAATGTTGTTTGTCCAAGTGGGTTGAATGTAGTAAATGCAAAAAGTGATAACATCAAATATGCGCACTTTATAACAATAAAAGAGATTTGGATTGCAGTGCTAAATATGCATGCCTTTTATGCTGGCTATGTGCGTGTACCTTCTATGTAAAGACTTGCTTAGAACCATGCTTAGTGATCAAATAGAAGAGAGGCTTTTAAAGCTTCTCGCTAAAACAAGACTAAAACTTCCAAAGGAGAAGATAAGAAAGACTATTCATTTTTAACAATTACTATCCTTTTCAAATTCTTATATATTAATTGAGAAAGTTCATACATATTCTCTTATTCGTTTCTTGTGACTCAAATTACTAGATTTTGGACAAACAAATTGAAGTGAAGAAACAATTTCTCGACATCTTTGAGAAGCATAATTATCCTGCATAGTTTTCTTACACATCAAAAGTAAGTAAAGTGGTTAAAAAGATTGATGGAGTGGATGTATGACTCTTTGCAATGTTTGCTCAAGAGTTTGGCTCAAAATGCAGTTATCCAAATAAGCGCTCTCTCTATATTTCATATCTCGATTCGGTGAAGTATTTAAGGTCTGAAATAATGATCCCAGCTAAAGAATCTCCGTACCTTCGTTTACTACGAGATATTGGTATGTATTTTCATAATTTTTATATCTTTTAAAAGAATGAATGTCTTCTTTCTGTCCTCAGATTGGATATCTTGATTTTTGCAAGAAACGAGGTGGTTTTACAACTTGCTATATATGGTCTTGTCCCCAAAAGATTATATATTTTATTGTCATGCTGAATTTCAAAAAATGAAAGATCAACGGTATGTCTTTCTTTCTCCTTGCGTTAAACTCTATGGTCTTGTCCCCAAAAGATTATATATTTTATTGTATGTCTTTCTTTCTCCTTGCGTTAAACTCTCAGGTTATATAAGTAATTTATATTATGTATTTGTTTAATTCATCAGAGGTATCATTCAGCATTAAGAAAGGCTGGTGAAGAAAATATTCATGTTGGTTTATATATCATGTACGATTATTTCTTTCTCCCTACTGGAATTTTTCCAGTGAATCCAAGGTAACGGCTACTCGTTTGCGTTACTTTGATAGGGAGGTGTTGTAATGGATCAAGCCAGGTAGATTGAAAAAATGTACTGGAGGAGACTTTGATGGGGGACTTCTGGTCTGGTGTGGATCAAGTCAGCCAGATTGAACAATGTAGCGGAGGAGACCGTGAAAAGATGTTGAAATTAATACCAAAGAGATCTTTAAAGTCTAGGGAATATGTAAATCTTTCAAAATGAACTGTAAAAGACATTCTAGTTATGCAGAATGTATGCTTGTATATTTAAAAAATAATCTCATCTATGGACGTTTGAATGAAATGTTGTTCCAAATTTATTAGCTGATTTTCTTCCTTTTTCTTTTTACCACCCTATACATAGTTCGGACAAACCATATCACTTTTCAAGAAAGATTTTATGATTTGCATCCACCGCAAACAAGTGATAAAGTGAAAGGTGAAGATACCTTAAAAACCCAATATTTAGACTGTTTTTCCTTTTCAATCATTTCAAACTACTTGTCTTGCTCTTCTTGTATGCTTATTTAAATACAATATACAAATGTATTTACATATAAGTATCTTTTGTGTTTTCTATTTATCTAAATAAATTCAATAAATATTATTTATTTAATTTTTTTTATTCGAACACCTATAACTATTTAAGTCCCAAATACAATTGTATACTCATACAATTGCTACAACTATTTAAGTCCCAAAACTAACCCAAATACAATTGTATACTCATACTTTTTAGTGTTATACTCTTCAAAGTAGTACAAATTTTATCATTAAAACATAGTCTTTTTCTATCCACTTTCCTACTCTCTATCCTTAATCAAGGTATGAAAATGCTAAAAAGTATGATTTATAATGACATGAATATATAACTTACACACACCCGGAAAGAATGAAAAGAAGAGAAATTGAGCCAAAAAAGAACCTTTATGTAGAGGAAGGCTTGGTTATGTCGACTTGAGCAGGCGGGAGACGTGGACTGGATGTAGCGGTCGAGACGGACCGGGTCGGACCGGAGCCTCTTGAGCTCCTTCGCCACGAGTTGTCAATCTCCTTCTTCCGTCGCCGTATCGAAAGGCTGGGACTCAAGGCCCACCCGAAACCTACCGGGCCCAATTACGGGTGCCCGCACGCACCACTTCACCAATTGCAACACGCAGCAGCGTCATTAACAACAAACACCGAAAGAAACTGAAAATGATTTGCACTGCCACGCTCAAATCAAAATATCTTTTAGGCTTAATTATGTTTCAATTCTGATTTTGTTCCCACACCTCGAACCGAGTTAACTCTAATTGTTGTGAAATATAAAGCTGAAAGTGATATTCAATTAAATCAAGGATCATGGCATTATATAGCCTTACAGGAGAAATAAACAAAATAACAGAAGCAAGCTAGAAACTAGGAAACAGACTCCACTAAAGCTAGAAACTAGGAAACAAACTTCACTATAGGTGACTTATTCAACTAAGATAAATTCAAACTCCAACATACCCTCCCTTAAACTTAACTATCCTGAATTAAGTTTACATAAGACAAGTTAACAATTCCAAGTGATGCTCTCAGCTTCTCGAACTGCTCTAGCTTCAACGGTTTCGTAAAGATATCCGCAACTTGGTTTCTGGTTGCACAATACTCCAGCTTAACAGTTTCGCTATTCACCAGCTCTCTGAGATAGTGAAACCTTACTCCAATATGCTTACTTTTCCCATGAAGAACTGGATGTTTGGATAAAGCAATCGTCGAACTATTGTCACAATAAATGACGGTTGCAAACTCTTCTTCAGCTCTAATCTTCTCTAAGATCCTTCTAATCCACACACATTGACAAGCACAAAAGGCAACAACAATATATTCGGCCTCAGTGGTGGAAAGGGCAACAACAGGCTGTTTTTTTGATGCCCAAGAAATCGCACTAGGCCCTATCAAAAACACACAGCCTGTTGTGCTTTTCCGATCATCCAAATCGCCGCCGTAGTCGCTATCCGTGAATGCCATAAGTCTCGTACTGCTGCTTTTACTTTTCCTGTAGAAGATTCCAAGTTCCATTGTACCTTTTAAGTACCTTAAGATCCTCTTCGCAACAAGCCAATGTGACATCCTTGGATTTGCCATGAATCGACTTATGAGACATACTCCATACATTAAATATGGCCTGGTTACTGTTAGATACATAAGACTCCCAACCAATTGCTTGAACATGGTTGCATCCACCTTCTCGCCATCCTCATCTTTTGTGAGCTTCGTTCCCGGCACAATTGGATTCTTAACAGCATTACTTTCTTCCATTCCAAACCTTGCTAAAACTTCACGAGCATACCGTTTTTGACAAATAAAAATCCCATTAACACTCTGCTTCACCTCTACCCCAAGAAAATATTTCATTTTTCCCAAATCTGACATCTCAAATTCCATCATCATCGACTTCTTAAACTCATCACACATAGCTCTATCATTTCCAGTGAATATTAAGTCATCAACATACAAGCTGACAATGAGAATTTTACCTCCTTTCGTCTTGGTGAATAGAGTATGCTCGCTCGGACACCTCTCAAACTCCTCATCCAAGAAATATCCTTCAATACGGCTGTACCAAGCTCTCGGGGCTTGTTTGAGCCCATACAACGCCTTCCTCAGCTTGTACACTTTCTCCTCTTCTCCTGTCTTTATAAATCCCTCCGGTTGTCGTACATACACATTCTCTTTTAGTTCCCCATGTAGAAACGCACTCTTGACATCTAATTGGAAGATTTCCCAATTTGATTGTGCTGCAACCGCAAGTATAGTTCGAATCGTATCGAGCCTCGCCACCGGAGCAAAGACTTCGGTATAGTCTATGCCATAACAATGAGCATATCCCTTTGCTACCAACCTCCCCTTGTATTTTTCGACTTTACCATCTTCATTCAGCTTTGTTTTATATACCCATTTCACTCCAATTGGTGTAAAACCTGCAGGTAAGATAGTTAGCTCCCATGTATTGTTTTTCTCGATCGCTTCGATCTCGTTTTTCATTGCTTCTCTCCACACCTTGTCTTTCACTGCTTCTTTGAATTTGACTGGATCATTTTCTGTCATCATCATCAATAACATAACCGATAAGCTTTCTTCCTCATCTTCTCCTTCACCCGTGACATAATCAGCCAAATAACCCGGTGTTCTCCTTGTCCGCGGGCCTGTAACCACTTCTCTTTCAATTGATCTTGATGGAGATGACGAAATTGAACTGGGCAGAGGAGAGACTGGGCTTGGCGGTGTCGAATTACCATCAGATGCTGAAGATGAAGACGAACCAGAAGGCGATGAATTCGTGGTTGACGGAGCACAGGCCATGTCTGTATTTTGTTCTTCTTTTCCACAGTCGAGTATTTTCTCTTTTACACCAGTTTGATGCCAATCCCAGCTTTTGTCTTCATCAAACACTACATCTTTGCTTATCACGATCATTTTCGTAACCGGATCATACAGCCTCCATGCTTTCGATTCCTCACTGACTCCGAGAAAAACACATTTCTTGCTTTTGTCATCTAGTTTTCTCCTCTTCTGATCAGGTATGTGCACATATGCTATGCACCCAAATACACGAAAATGCTTCACCTCAGGTTTTGAACCGCTCCAAGCTTCTTCAGGTGTCATGTCTTCTACTGCTGCTGTTGGAGATCGATTTTGGATGTGCACACTCCATCTTGTAGCTTCAGACCAAAATTCCTTTGGGACTTGTCTCTCACTCAGCATAGATCGTACCACATTCATTATTGTTCTATTCTTCCTCTCTGCCACTCCATTCTGTTGTGGCGTAAATGCAGCCGTCAATTGCCTGGTGATACCATGAGTTTTACAAAATTCTCCGAATTCAGTAGATGTGAATTCCCCTCCGCAGTCTGTCCTCAGGCAAGTGATGAAGGTTCTAATCTCCTTTTCAACACTTGCTTTGAAAGCCTTGAAGGTGATGAGTGTCTCTGATTTTTCATGGAGAAAATAAACCCAAGTTTTTCTAGTGAAATCATCAATGAAAGTTAAAATGTACCGCTTTCCGCTGTGTGAAATTGGTGTAATCGGACCACATATATCCGAATGCACCAACTGCAGTTGTCTCGATGCACGCCAGAAGCTCCTTTTTGACATTGATATTCTGTGTTGTTTTCCAGTCAGACACACTGCACATATCTCCTTCGTGGACTTCAGCATCGGCAGTCCAATAACCATCTTTTTTTGTGCAAGTTGTTTTAGAGCTTCTTGGTTTAAATGCCCAAAACGGCGATGCCACAAATTCGTCTCCTTCTCGATCTCCTCTACTGTCTTCACGCACATCATGTTTTTCTGCAATTTGGATGTTAGAAGAAAAAACATCATGTTTCCACTCATATTAGTCTCCATGATTGCACCTTTCTTGGGATGATATACTTTGCAGGTTCCATCACGAACCAAAATTGCCAAGCCTCTCTCTTGCAATTGTCCAAGGCTTAGTAAATTATTCTTGAGATCTGGAACATAATAAACATCAGGTATGACTTGGGTGACTCCGTTAACTTGTATTCTCACGCTTCCTTTTCCCACCACCGACATTCTTGTGTCGTTTCCAAGTTTCACAGATCGATTGAAACCTTCTTCCAAATCAAAAAACCAATCTTTGCATCCGGTCATATGATTGCTGCATCCGGAGTCAAGAAACCAAACTTCTTCTCTGTTTTCCTGATGTTTCTCCAGATAAGACATCAAGAGAAGCTCTTCTTCTTCTTCTTCTTCTTCTAGTTCAGCATAACCTTCTTCTCCCATTCGGGACACTCGTTCTGATAGTGCCCTAACTGGTGACATTTGTAGCACTCGATAATGGCACGATCGACCGCGTTTCTTCCTCTTCCTCTACCGCGTCCTCCTCGGACCATTCCGCGACCTCTTCCCCTATTAGGTTTTTCATCTTGATGCACTTTTAGTGCCAACTCTTCTTGTACATATCCATTCATTCGCTGCTCATGGACAAGTAGGCTGCCATGTAATTCATCAAGACTCATCGTGCTCAGATCATTTGATTCCTCAATTGAACACACCACATAGTTGAATCTCGAGGTTAGTGATCTGAGAATTTTGCTCACGACCGTGCTCTGCTCCATTGTTTCACCATTCACCTTCATCTTGTTCACTACCTTCAAGGTTCTTCCTAGGAAAGTGTCGATCTTCTCTCCTTCTTTCATGGCCAGCAATTCGAACTCTCTTCTCAAAGCTTGCAATTGCGCCCTTTTCACTTTTGTGGAGCCTTGATACTTCTTTTTCATGGATTCCCAGATCGCCTTAGAGGTACCTTTGTCAAGAATAGTTTCCAGAATCTCTCTGTCAATGGACTGGAACAGGAAATTCTTGGCCTTCAAATCCTTCAACTTCGCCTCTTCTACAGATTTGTTTTGCACCTCACTTGCCTGTGATGTTCCGATCGATATCGCCGGAATCCCATCTTCCACCAGGCTCCACAATTATCTGCTTCTCAAAAAATTCTCCATCGTCATGGACCAAAAATCGTAATGGTCATCAAATTTTGGGATGGCCAGCTGCACAAATTTTTCAGATCTCTCAGACATCTCTCTCAATCACTTTCTCACACAGGTATTTGCTCTGATACCAAATGTGAAATATAAAGTTGAAAGTGATATTCAATTAAATCAAGGATCATGGCATTATATAGCCTTACAGGAGAAATAAACAAAATAACAGAAGCAAGCTAGAAACTAGGAAACAGACTCCACTAAAGCTAGAAACTAGGAAACAAACTTCACTACAGATGACTTATTCAACTAAGATAAATTCAAACTCCAACAATTGTTTCACATTAGAAAAAGCAAAAAAAAAAAAAACGACACTGATAGAACGCACCTGGGTAAAGTGGTTCAGTGGTTCTGCGTTTGGAAGTTCTCTTTGGTATCTCTCACTGCTCCCTTTTCCTTTCTCTTTGTCTACTTGTTGACTTTCTTTCTACACCTCCATATTTTCATATCTTCTTGTGCTACCCCATATTAAATGTGAAAATATCATTTTATTCTTTTTTTTTTCCATTCCCTTGGATTTGAAATAATAAGTCTATGGATTATGTAATTCAGATATATTCCGGATTCTCATATTTAGAAAAAATTTCGGATTAGGTAATCCAAAAGCTAATAACACATCTAAAAAAAAGCCTTCTGGATTACGTAATCCGGAAGCTAATCTTATGTATAGAAAAGACTTCTGAATTATGTAATATGGAAACTAATCACAAAAGGCTTCCGAATAACATAATCCGGGAACTAGTTCTGGATTAAAAAAAGACTTCCAGATTATGTAATCCAGAATATTGAAAAGAGTATTTTTGAAATACGAAAAACTTATGGGGGTGGCACAAGAAGGTATGGAGTTGCATGAAGAAGCAGCCCTACTTGTTTCATAGACAGAGTACAAACTAGGGCACATTCTCCCTGCACGCAACACATTCTAACTAGCACCCAATCACTTAATAGTAAAAGACGAATATACCCTTAATGAAATTCTGAAAACTATAATTGTGATATGCACCCAATCACCTGCACCAACCCTATTCTTCTCTTCTTCCATTCCATTGTGCCTGCCGCAGCCACCGAGCCACCGTAAGCCACCGTGTTGTGCAGCCACCGTGAGCAAGCTTGTTGTCCAACCACCGTGAGCGACGTTCTTCTCCATTCTTCTGCACCCACCGTGACCTCCATTATCGCAGGCAGAGCAGCAGATTCGAAGGTACGTCATGATTCCGGATATTTTTTTTCCATAAGTGAGTGAGAGTTGCGGATATTTTTATCCGCAAGTGACTTTTGAGAGGTGCGGATATTTTTATCCGTAAGGGAGTTTGGGGTCCGGATATTTTTATCCGTAAGTGTGTTTTGACTTATGGATATTTTTATCCGGAATAGGGTTATGTGTTGTGGATATTTTTATCCAGAATAGGGTTGTTGTTTTGCTTACCTCATTAACTTGGCAAACGAAGCTTACACTCAACTTAGCAACAATGAACGAAGCACAACCTTCTCTTTTGCAGCTCAAAGCAAAGCTTCACACATTCATGAACTTCTTCTTCCTCACCATTCAATGTTTTCATAAATGAAGAAGACAAGGGCATTTTAGGATTTTTAAAAGTGGGTCGGGTGCCAGTTACAATTGATCGGGTGCAGGAAGCAATTGCCACAAACTAGTGGGCTGCTATTTTGGATTGTTGGGCCTCATTTTTAAGCCCAACAACTTTCATTTATGTAAAATATATATGTATCAACTAATAATAATAATACTAAAAATTATTTATACCATTATATATTATAATTATTGTAGTATAATTCTAAATTAACATATTATTTATGGATATTTTAATATATTTTTATGCGAGGTTAGGTTTATAAAATTCTTATCAATTCGTATAAACTCTCGAGATTCCATAAACTCTCAACTTCTTCCTAAGTTGAAAAAAAAAATGTTAATTTCTTAATTGTTTAAAAGATAGTTATAAAAATTATAGTTTTTATTAGACTAAAATTATAATTATAAGAAAATAATTATTTTTTAATTTGAGAAATAATATATAGACTGTTCAATTAATAACAATAATAATAATGTTAAAAAAATATAGAAAAATTATTTATATAATATACTATAATTATTTCAGTATAATGCTGAATTATTATATTATTTATTGATATTTTAATTTTTTTATACGAAACAAACTATTACAGTTTTGTAAAAAGTAGACTTTCTATTATTAATAAAATTTATAAATTAGTTTCTAAATTGATATTTAATTAATTACCAATATTTTAGCTCTGCTAAATAGGAAATATTAAATACAATGTTTATATTTTCTCTCCTAGTTCAGAACATCTAACTTTTAGGAATGTAACCTCTTTCAACCTATACCATGGTTGGATTCTCTCTAGGTAGGCCTATACCATGGTTGGATTCTCTCTAGGTAGCTACATAAACATTGTAAGTGTTTTCATGAAGTTCTTCTATATAATGACTGAATGGTTTTTAATATTGAAGACGCTGTATGAAGTTATGGAGTATGCTAGCATTCTGATAGAGTGCAATCTATGATTTATTGGCTTACAGGAGTGCTTTTGAGCAATATTTTGATAGTCCTATGTAGGTTCTTCTTTTAGATGGAATTGAGAGTCTCAATTTGCAATACAAGTACATTCAGTATATGAAAATTGTAAGACTATAAGTAAACTTTAGTTAGTGTCAATCAATTCAATGAGAATTCACTAGTAAGTTTATAAAGTGAAGTTGTTGTAAAAACTTACCTGTCATTTCGGATCGACAGAGGGTGATTTGAGGATGTCTATGCCACTCATACAACATAACTTCATTCCTTATGCTTTTATCATAAACTGTTTTGTTTGTTCTGCAGAAACTATTACCGGAACTATTAGTAAAGATTCCAACCATGAAGAAAAAAAAAAACACCTTAATCAAGAACTATCTATTTTCGCTCTATTATTAAAGTAAATTGCATCAGCATTACCTTCTTTTCTTTTTTATGGGGGGAGAATTTTAATATAAAAAAGATTCCGTCTCAAAACAAATACAAATTAATTCTAAAATCTAATAAAAAAATTTCTTTAAAATCAAGAAACTACGGCAACTAATATTATATTTAGACTTTTTAAGTTTATTCTTTCATCCCAAAACAAATACAAATTAATTATAAAATCCAATTGTTGATGATAGTATGTTTAAACTTTAGGATTTAGTGTTTATTCATCCATCCCAAAACAAACATGAATTAATTCTAAAATCCAATAAAAAAAATCTTTTTAAACTCAAGAAACACTGCAATTGGCTTGATATAGAAAAGAATAAAGAAATAGATAAAAGAAAATACGAATAATAAATTATATAACCTGAATAGAGGGAGAGGAAGTAAAACCTGAATATAAGGTATCAAAATAAATGTTCATGGTTTATTTTAAGTATTTTCCTGACATTTTGAGCTTTTTTAAGCTTGGTCTAAAATTTGGAGAAATCTTCCTATCATAACCATGCTTTCCTTACCACTTAAATGTATATGTTATGTTTAGCTCATGTCTTTTTTATGATCTCATGTTCTAATTGTGCATAAACATGAATATTTTTTACACTTTTAACAGTATAAAATAATAATTATACCATGATTTATAAAATAAAATATTATATTTTTAATTAGGTCAGAATTGAATGAAACTAGGAAATTATTTTATAAAATTTATTATATAAATATTTTGAATAATGTATATTTTAAAAATAAAAAATATTCAAAATATTTTGTTTATAAAATAATCAATTATTTTATAATTAACATAGTATTATCAGTTATTTAAAAAAATTAACTGTGTTAAAGGTTGAATATTAAAAATGGAATAAACAATTTGATTATTCACACTTAATTTATAATTTATATATAAAAATGATAAAAATAGATACAAATGTTCCCTTAGTTAACATAATAATAATTATTATTATTATTATTAATCACAATATATAAAGGAATTTTTTTAGTACACATTTTATTTTTATTTTTATCTTTTATAATATTAAAGTATAATAAATTTAATAATTATTTATTTAAATTGAAATTTTGAATTTTAAAAAATTTAGAGAAATTTGAATTTGAAAATAATTATAAAAACCACATTTTTTTACAGTTTTACCTTTAGATCACTACTTTTTTAAAATTCAAATAATTCTTCCTAAGTAACCACCTATACAATTAATTAATAAAAAATTTATAATTTAATAATATTTTTATTTTAATAGTTATTATAATAATATTTTTTTGTCAAAAGAAGAAATTTTATCTTATTTAGATTATTCATTATTTAATAAAACAAATTATTTATTTATTTAATGTTATACTTATTCAGTAATTTATTTTTATTTCAAAATAATTAAATAATTTATCTTCTTAGAATTAACGTTATATATATATAATAATTTTTACCTTTTAGTATATATATAATTTATTTAAAAAAAAATAATATACTCAATTGTTATTATAGTTTAATAAATAAATTCATTAAAATAAAATATTTCTCATAAATTTTAGATAAACTCATAGAACCTTAACACTAATATTTATTAGATATGTGGTTTAAGAAATTTTTTATTATTGATTATAAGATTACTAAACTTTAAATAGTATTTTTTTTATATATATAACAAAATTTATAAATCTACATCATATATTAATTCAATAAAACTACAATTATTACAAAATTTAAAAAATATATAAAAATGCAAACACATAGTGCGATTCCACTAATAATATCAAAAATATCATTTATAGATGTTATTATAATTTTATCTATTTTTTTATAATTTACATATCCATAATATACCAAAACAATTATTATATCTATCCAAAAATGTTATTTAACTCAAGTCAGATTTTAATAAATAATTCCGACATCAACCCTTAATTTTCACTTTATTCACCTAAAGTGGTACCAGCATTACCTTCTTTTATCTGACACTTTCTTTTTTAAAAAAACTATTCTTGTAGTTTTGCAATGTAAGATATCATAAAGAAGATTAATTTTGTCCTAAAACATTTTACACATAACTTATAACTTATCTGTATCAAATTTCTTTAATTCTTATCCAATTTTACACCATAAAATTAAAAAATAAAACTTTGTACAAACACATGAATTTTATTCTATCAAATCAAGAAACACTACAACATTTAATATTATATTGAGATTTAGGGTTTAGATTTAATGGATAAATTAATTCTAAAATTCAATTGTTAGATTTTTAATCAATGGGAAAAGCAAGACAGAAAAAGACTAATGGTGGGGAATCGTCGTGAGAAAATCTCTATGGATGAGGCTGACAAAAAATGGATTGCGATGAAGGTGCAGGTGATGGCTAGGTTAAACAAAGAAAGGAGATTGGGATAGACAAAGAAACAAAGGATTTTGGAAATAGGTTTTCAAAGGATTTTTAGAAATTTTGGAGAATCAGGGAATGAAGATGAGAATAGGGTTTTGGGAAATAAAAAATTTGAGGAAGTGTAGGAAATGTAGGAAACGAAGGAGGGATTTGCAAAGATGATGGAGAGTGGAGAGTGAAACAAGAGCGAGAAAATGGGTTTGTTTTGGAAAAATCCGGCGCAAACGGAATCAACGGTGGATGTGGCAGAGAGAAAATGGTGAGTGGGACGGTGAGTTACAGAGAGAAGATGGTGGATGAGGTAGAGAGCGACGAGGAGAAGACGGTGAGTGGGACGGTGAGTTGCGGAGAGAAGATGGTGGATGTGGTACAGAGAAGTCCAGTGACAGGGAGAAGACGATGAGTGACAGAGAGAAGAAGAAAGGGTTTCAAAGAGAAGGAGAAAAGGTTTCAAACAGAAGAGAGAATAAATTTTGGGAATTATATGGAGGAAATGAAACGCGGGAGAGCGTTTATTCAGAAGGATAATTATGACAGTTCAAAATGTCATATTTTGATGGATAATTATGGCGATTATGAAACTGTCGTATTATGCAAATAATTGTGGCGGTTTTTAATAATCGTCATATTATAATCGTCACTATATACACGTTTTTTTTTAGTGTAAGTGCATAAAGATTCGTCACTTGAGAAAGATTCTCAAGATAAGAACCAAAGTAAGAGTAGAGATGATGGAAGAGGCCCAAGCACAAGCCCACATGCAAGCCCACCAAAGGGTAGATTTGGGCCAACCATAGACTTATGGCCAAGAGGATCCAAGAAGACGTTCTTTTACATGTTCAAATGCCATAAACTCTAGTGTAGAGTAGACTTTAATTTCTTGTCAAAATTAGCATAGGAACTTTATTTGTAATTTTCTTAGAATTAATTTTGGCACCTAAAACACCAACCTAGGTAAACTTAGAGTTTCTAAAAAAAACCTCTAAATTTACCAAGGTCGGTCTAGAAAGCCCATGGAGGGGGTGAGCATAAAAACTAGACACACCCCTCCCCATGTGCTCATTTGTGCACCCATGTGTCATGTGCACCCATGTGCCATGTGCACCCATGTGCTTCACATTTACATTTCATTTGGCTAGCATTAGGGTTGCATTATGGTCCTCCTTAGCCTATAAAAGGAGGAGCCTACACCTTGTATTTTCAAGTTTATGGTGAGTAAAGTTATGCTGCCATTTTGTGCCAAGCTTTGCTTCTCCCTAGAATTCTAGGCTCTAAACTTCATCTCCTTCACCTCTCCTTAGGTTGGCCGAACCTCCCTAGCTTCATACACATCATGCACCTTCAAGATCAACACCACTCTTAGGAGGATCTTGCTCACACACCTTCATAGCTTCCGCACCACTTTTTCTCACATGATTCAAGAAGACCTTCATGAAATGCCATCATTTGGTATCATGAGCTTGGGTTCTTCAAGATGAGTTGCTTTTGGTCTTTTCATTTCTAGTTCTTCTTTATTTCATGTTGTTTATCTTATTTCCATAATTGTCTTGCTGTTTTTTGCATTTTAATTTGTTTTGGTGTGCTTTGTGGAAGATCCAACCGAAGCACTTTTGTTCAATTGATCTTGAACAATTTCTTGTGCAAATTGTGATAGGATTCCATACACCTTTAAGTTGCTGTTTTCTTTTAGGCTTTTGAGTCTTTATTGCTTTCTTATTTGGTTCATATTATGCTTTTGAGTCTTTAATTTCTGAATCTTATATGTTTTGTCAAGTCATGTTCATCCACAATGTCAACAATTCTTAGTAGTCCTTTATTTGGCTAGATTGTTTCTTGATTTTGGGTATCTTTAATTGCTTTGAATCTGCTGTTCTTTGATCTTTTGGTGTCTTTTTAATTTTATTTTGAGTTCATATTGTGTTTAGATCCTACACAATTCTATTTCACAAATTTCCATTGTGTTTAAATTTTGGTATCTTGCTGTTTTTGTTTCCAGTTTTCAGAATCCCCTGTTTCAAATTTTATGTGCTGGCTGTTTTGTTCCAGAAAAATATTTCCACTCATAGGAAAATTTTGATTCTCTGGAATTTGCAAGTTTGAAGTGTTATAGAAAGGACAAAAGAAGAATTAGTCCAAAAGAATCAACAGAAAAAAAATGATAAATCTTTTAAAATCAGTGTGCAAATTTGAGGCGCTACAGCTGGCGTAACTGAACACCAAAATTGCAAAATTTATTAAAAAAAATTGGTGCATGCGTTTTGAGTGATTCCAAAGCCAGAATTTATCTAAGATCTTGAATATCTTGCATATCAAATTTCAGAATCATATCTTAAAAACAAAGCTCAGCATAAATCGGGGAAAAACACGTTTCTGGCCCACAACATTTTCCAGTGGTGCTGTTTTTTTTATTTGGTCATCTAATTCTAGTGCCATTCTTAGGATTCTTTTGTGTGCCTACCTTTATTTTGGTACCTTTTATTTGCTTGCTTAATATTTCTTGGACCTCTTTCTAGTTGTCATAATCTAACTCCTTTTGGTGGTACTGTTTTATTCAATTAAATTGTTTCTTGCTTTTGTTCTTTGACCTCTAATTTGGTGCTGGAATTTAGTTCTCCTTTGATGCTTAATTGGATGGTAACTTGACTTGGGTAAGGTCTAGTCTTTTGATAGGTGCTGGAATTGGAGAATTAAAACCTTCATTCTAAGGGGAAACAAAGCCAAGGCCGAAACAAGCATTCTTGAAAAACACTACAAACACTTGGAGGATCAACAAGCAAAGACAACAAGGAAGTGCACTTAGCAAAAAGAGGATCAACAAAGGGAGTTTTTCTTAATTTCCTTACAACTTAATTTGTGTTAATTACCTCTTAATTACGTTTTAGACGGTGAGTGTGTCTTCAAGGGCTCAAAGTGTCCAAGAAGCCTCACCTAGGGCCGACTAGTATAGAATTTTTAATTAGCAATTGTTAATTGTTTTTAGTTGTTTCTCTATTGCTTAATTAGTAACGCTTTGTATGTGTGGTTGTTTTTAAGCTTTGTTAAAACCGTCTAGCTTTGTTAATTAGTTAGCATACATTGTTTTTCTTGCATTGAAAAAAAAGTTTTGATTTCTCAACTTAATTGTGTTTCAAGTGGTTTACTAAGAGAAAGCTTTGTGTGAAGACATTGAGGGATAGTTTTTGGCTAAGACAAAGGCTTGGTATTTAAGTAGTCCACTGTGACTCACCTCCCTTACCTGGAAGACTACCTTCTTTGACTTCCCTAAATTTTTCTCAAGGTAAAATACTTCTACACACAAAGCTTTAGTCATGTCTTCTCACTCTTCTAAATCTCTTAAAAGTGAGGTGAAATCCTTGAAATCTCTTTTGAAACAACTTACTAAGGATATTCAATCAATTTCATCTAAACAATTGGAGAATGAGATCAAAACTAATGAATTGACTAAAGCAAAGAATGAGAAGTCTCAATTTTCAAAAAAATTACATTCTCATGCATCTAGCTCTAAACATCATGATTATCTTGGGGAAGAAAGTCTTAGGAAAAATGAATATCATCAACAATTCCCTAGGGGAGCTAGGAAAGAGAGACAAGAAAACCTAACCAAGCATATCTCTCACACTCAAGCTAGAGAAATTCCATGTTTAGAATACCTTGGCAATGATCAATTAGCATCTCAATGTTTCAATGGAAGATCTATGATCTTAAGGGACAAAGATGAGAATAGTAGCCAAGAAAAAGAAGCTAGTGAGAGTGAAGAAAATGTAAAAATAGAAAAGCAAGAGAAAACCCTTGGAAAACAAAAGGCGTGGGAGAAGAGTGTTCCTTCCCACAAGGTCATTCAACAAGAAGGAAAAGTTGAAAATACATTTGAAAATATACCTCTTGTTGAACAACCTAGCCTTACCTTTTGTAAAGGAACACTTGCAAGCCTAGAAAAAAAAGAAGAATCCTTAAAAAAGGCTTGCATAGATAAAAATATAGTAGATTATTTTACATACATGCCAAGATATCAACTAAGTTGTCCTTTTCAAATTCTTATCATCCACAAAAGAATGGTCAAAATAAAATTGAAAACATAGCTCTTGTTACTATGCCTAGAGAAATCATGAAAGCCAACCACAATTCTTGGGATGAGTATCCTTTTTCTATTGAGCATGCATACAATAGAGTAGTCCACAAGACTACTAATATTTCTACATTTGAAGTTGTATGTGAACATAGTCCTCTTTCTCTTTTTGCGTTGTTACCACTTCCTAAAGGAATTATGCCTAAGGAACAAGTAACCACTATTGAAAATTTTACAAAGCATGAGAGGATTAGAGAACACATGCAACCATCAAAAGAGAAATATTGTAAAAAGTTGCCAAAAACAAAAGAAAAACAAAAATGGCAACTTCATAAAATTGATTTGTATATAACTGCTTCAACTAACTCATTTGCTTTATTTGATAATTTCCCTAGGTGGACGTTTGATCCGGGAGGGCAAGCATAGTTGAAGAAGCAAGAGGCTGCTATCCGAGATCAAATCACTAGATCTGAGGATAGATCTTCTCAAGGAGAAGGAGATGATGACACCATCCAGCCACATCCATTCCCCTAGCCATGAAGAAGAAGAAGCAATGGATTTGAGGACAAATCCTTTTCAAGAGGGAGGGGATGATGGAAGAGGCCCAAGCACAAGCCCACATGCAAGCCCACCAAAGGGTAGATTTGGGCCAACCATAGACTTATGGCCAAGAGGATCCAAGAAGACGTTCTTTTACATGTTCAAATGCCATAAACTCTAGTGTAGAGTAGACTTTAATTTCTTGTCAAAATTAGCATAGGAACTTTATTTGTAATTTTCTTAGAATTAATTTTGGCACCTAAAACACCAACCTAGGTAAACTTAGAGTTTCTAAAAAAACCTCTAAATTTACCAAGGCCGGTCTAGAAAGCCCATGGAGGGGGTGAGCATAAAAACTAGACACACCCCTCCCCATGTGCTCATTTGTGCACCCATGTGCCATGTGCACCCATGTGCTTCACATTTACATTTCATTTGGCTAGCATTAGGGTTGCATTATGGTCCTCCTTAGCCTATAAAAGGAGGAGCCTACACCTTGTATTTTCAAGTTTATGGTGAGTAAAGTTATGCTGCCATTTTGTGCCAAACTTTGCTTCTCCCTAGAATTCTAGGCTCTAAACTTCATCTCCTTCACCTCTCCTTGGATTGGCCGAACCTCCCTAGCTTCATACACATCATGCACCTTCAAGATCAACACCACTCTTAGGAGGATCTTGCTCACACACCTTCATAGCTTCCGCACCACTTTTTCTCACATGATTCAAGAAGACCTTCATGAAATGCCATCAAGAGAACTCTCAATACTTTAAAAAATTTCATTCAATCTTCAAAATTAAGTTTACAAATGAAGGAGACTCCTTTATATAGAAGGTGAGTTCATCCGAGAAGAAAAAAAGACAAGAAAATTGAGTTAACTTTGCTAATCAAGAGTTAACTCTCCTAAACATGATTTACTCATGATAATCCCTTGAAACTAGGGAATGTACATGGATAGTTCCTTTAATCTAGGGAAATTTAATGATGACTTCTGAAAAACAATGTCGACTCTTGGAGACATCACATGTGAGGCGCCTATCTACTCTCTAATGGACACAAGAAGACTCTTGAAAGGTTGAAGGGTCAAGTGGAAGATTCAAACTATTCTATCTGCACTTGAAAGTGACATGTGGTAGTTTAGGAGTTTCAAAAGACACTTTTAATTTTAAGAGTTCAAGATTTTCACCCAAGCAAGAGGTTCTAATTTCTCTCAAGTTCATCTAAAGACCAAGAAACTACTTATGTACATGTCTTCTAATCTCTTCTTCCAAAGCTTATAGTCTTCCTTGCCATTGGAATCTCCCTTTTATTTCTTCTTCTTTTTTCTTCTTTGCCATGTTTTTTATGTTTACTCCTATTAGCTCCTTTTCTCTTTCTTCAATAAGATCTTCTTCATTCTTATTTATATCAAGACATCATCTCTTGTTGCTCAAGAGGCCTGACGACTTTATTTGTGGTGACAACGGTTGGGGCACACCTTTCTGTTTCACCACTAACCTTAACATGGATGGCGAACAATGGTAGTGAGGACGGTTGACAAGGCGACAAAAACATGGCTCCCAAGATCAGAAGCTCTGATACCAACTTGAAAAATAAATAATTATTTTATTAATAAAAATCACACAAATTACGTTCTCGTCATCTTTATTTGTAATAACCAAAACCTTTAAAAAAATATGTTGAAATAAAGAGGAAGATTTTGCATATATTGTTTCCTAATTACTATAAAGATATTGAGAATATTTTATTATCCTAATAATCTTCTTTTTACAACACATTTGTTTACCTCAAATAAGTAAAAGAAAAAACCTTTGTTGAGAACTTCATGAAATTTGATTGGTGTTACGGGGATGAGGATGATCTACACTAGGAGTTGTTGGAGGAGAATATTCAATCACAATTTCAATTTGAACGTTAACCCATGGAGATTTCATTAGAACATTAGTAGCCAAGTTTGATGATAAAGCCTCACACTTCTTTTTCTGTGGTGTCCTTTGAAAATCGATCAACAAATTCTTCTCCGAGAAGGGAGCCCCTTCCTTAGCACACAACTAGTTATAGTCAATTTTCCTTGTAACCTATGAAATAACTAAGGTTAGAACCAAGAAAGAAAATAATAACATGCTAATAAGAAACTAAGTTCTTACCCTTAAATCAATTTAAGGAATCTTCTACCTTTGACACATTAAGTAGACTTTTATTGTTGATTAAATGAGAAAGATATTTTATAAATTCGATGTTTATTCTATCCTTAATACTAAACAATTATTAAGTGAAAATTGAGGAGTAAAATAATTATTTCTTTGGATCCTATGGAGAGTACTTGAACAATACATTGAGTTCTTTGAAGAAGTACTCATACACAAAAGTAAACTATATGTTTCTTTAAGTGATTTTATTTATGTCATTTCTTTGATAACATGTATCTCAATTATGATGAGTCTACCAACTTTAATATTACATATATTAAAATATTTGAGAAACTCCTTAATAAAATCTCTTAAGGTATACTCAAAAGTCAATACAAACAACCTCTTTATCAATAACATAGGCAATCACCATGGGAAGAAGACAAAAAATGAAGACGAAAAAGGCATGGGAGTGTGCATACCTAGAATAAATAAAGTGGAAAAGAATAATGATTGGAGGACAAAGACTTTTAGAATGCTCTAATAAGTTTTGTATAATTCAAATGTGAAAATTGGAGCAAAAAATGACCTTAAATAGTAAACATTTAATGCATTTTGCGCAAAATGAGATGCCTTCTTCTAGACGTTACATTTTTGGATGACATGTTTAAAAAGATGAATGACGATCTTTGAGAATTGTCAAACTTCCTTTTTAAAAAAACATTAATGACAAATTCATGCACATCATTAGTTATAGAGGTGAGCATTGAATTTATTAGTAATGATTGATCATAAATACATTTTAATAGTAAACATTTAATGCATTTTGCGCAAAATGAGATGCCTTCTTCTAGACGTTACATTTTTGGATGACATGTTTAAAAAGATGAATGACGATCTTTGAGAATTGTCAAACTTCCTTTTTAAAAAACATTAATGACAAATTCATGCACATCATTAGTTATAAAGGTGAACATTGAATTTATTAGTAATGATTGATCATAAATACAATTTTTTTATACTAAGCTAAATAAAGTTGTTTTTATTAAAATACATCATATTGCTATAAATTTATATAATAACAAAGATTAGTCATAAAAGGTCAATCCTGTATAACTTAATCGTATAAAAAATCCACATCTCAAACTTTCTCATTTTCATAAAGAAGAACTAATAACTCACCTGCTTATGTAAATTACCTATTTGAGTTTTGAGTTTGCAAGATGTACCTATATACATTCGAGATACTTGGAATCTAGAGTATATTCTTATTTCGATAAACTTGAAAGTAAATCCACCAATCCAATATTCAATGACTTGCTAGACTTAAAATTGAAATCTGATTGTTAAATACTTATCAGTTTAGTAGAAAAAAAAAATGGCAACCAAATTCTTCTTGCTGATGTTGAGTTTCATTCACATAGATACAAAAACTTATAAATATACACCACTTCTAAAATGAGTATCATCGAATTCTCCTTACTCTTTTATTGCCATTATTCTAAAATTGATATTAATTTGAGTATTAAATAATCTTTTATAAATGAAACTTTATTTGATATTCAAATGATTCGATGAGAACTCATCTTTAAAATTTATTAGCTTAACAAAGAAACTATTTTTCCTTTTACAATTCGTTCAACAACATACTATCTTCTAATAACAAACACTTATAATTTTTAAGAATAAAAGCATTTATATTGACTATATAAATATAATAAATAGTTCATAATTAATGAAGAAATCTTTAATCATGATATTAAGCATCTTAGTTTCTATGATGTTAGCCTCCCATATTTTTTCAATATAAAATTAAATAAATTTAAGCATTTACTCTAAGTATAACTATCACCCAAACATATTTTATATGTTTAATTTTAAAAGCAAAATTCATTCTTCCATCTTATTATACATGTGTTACTTTTGTACTTACATTTAATGCAAATTTTGAGAAAAAAAAAATCACAACATAATTGTCATGAATGGTCTCATAGAAGTGATACAACATTAAAGATTTGATGCATATGTGATATGATTATAGGAGATATGGTTCAATATTAAATGTTTGATATTTTCATATGTTCTATCATCATTCAACTCAGGATTCAAAGTAGAAGATGATTGAAACACATTATAATTCATCATTTTGTATGTCAAAAATTAGTTAACGCGTAGTAATTAATTAATTGCCTTTTATACCATTTTAGAATCAAATATCATCATTTCTTGAAGATACCTTTTGATAGGCTTTATATATTAATCCTTGAAAACAAAATTAATATGTTTCGAATTTAGTGACTTCAATTTATCTATTAGACATAACATCCTTTACATCATGTTATTTTTTCTGATATACATGTTTCTTTTAATTCTTTTGTACTTTGCAAATATGAATAATTTATTTGGCATAATTATGGTATTTATTTTATTCTTTATATACTATAATGGGTGGCATATATAATTATTTTGAAAGTTGCATTTATGAATATATTGTTATTATACCAGTAATATTTATGCATTATTAATCAAAATATTTGCTACGGGTTATGTCAGTATTAATTTCTTTATTAAAAATTAATTATGCTAAGTGATTAATATACTTTTGATAAATTAGTGACAACAATCTCTTTAATTGATTAAGACTGTATATTAAGTTTTTGAACTCATCTTAAAAACATTTTGTAATCAGTCATATGTTTAAATACTTTCAAATAAATTTTATTGCATTTAAATGACTAATAGGTTGAAACATTACATTATTTCTTAATTTATCTAAAAAATGTAATGAAGTATATAATTTGATAGTTTTATTATAATATTATATATGAGTATGATGGAGGAGAACTTTATGTCATACAAGGTTTCTACCATTATGTTTATAAATATAAATCAATACATAGTTTGTACTGGTGAAATATCTTTTTTTAGAAGTAAAATAACCTCTTTGAGAATTCAAGAAAACACACATGATTTTTTTAAAACAATTATATCTTATTGTAATTATTACTTTCATGAATTCAAAATGTTTTCTTAAAGCAACTTAACAAAATTTGTTTGTGTAAAGAAAAAGAATTCTATAAGACCAAATTCACCAACCTACTATATTTTCTACAAGACCAAATTCACCAACGTACTGTATATTTTTTAATTAAATATATTTTTCATCTCTATATTATAATATAAAATTAATTTTTATTTCGAACTCAAACTTTAAATCTTTTAAATATTTATAAAAAAATTATTATAATAGATTTATTTTTATTTTACTTATCAAATCAATATAAATTATATTATAATATTATAAAAAATAATATAAAATATTTTAACATCTTAGTTTATATTAAAATTTTGTTTATAACAGAAAATTTCAACATTTTCTTAATAAATATCAGAGAGATGTAAACATTTGAACTATAAAAAAAAAAACAAAATTCCTTAGAAAAACATATTTAACCTATTTTCTTTAATACTTGTAAAATATCCTGATTTTAACTTGTCAATTTAAGGAGAATCTTAACTATTTTAATTTTGTAATAAATTTGAAGTAATAAATAAAATGCTTTACAAAGAACGAATCAGAGACAGAGGTGGTGAGGAGAATATTGAAGTCTAAAATTATTTGAGTTATTTAAGAATTTAAAAAAATGGATTCTGTTTTTTTTTAGAAAGAATATAGTTGATTTTGTTTGTATGAATCAAAAACAGAAAAGAGGAGAACAATAAAAGAGAAATTTAAAATAGGATATTATTACTGGCGCAGCTATATTTGGCGTCGGAAATGAAAGTATCAATTGAAGAAGCATAACAGGTGAGGTGAGGGAGCGGGTTTTGTTCTTCCACCCTTTTAATTTCTCTCTTCAAGCTATCAGGTTTTCTATCAATCCATCTCTTTCCTTTCTACTGCTATTTATGATTCTGTTATGCCTCTTTTCTTGTTCCTTCCTCTAACAGATTCTAATTAACTGCTTCTAAAGCTGTAACATCCATTTTTCTTCAAATTGTTTTATGCTTCTATGTGCAATTCTGATTGATATGGTGTTGCCTTCTCTGAAATTGGCTATTTCTTTAATCATATAACTTTGCACCATTTCGATTCTGTTTAGGGTTTATTTCTTCCACAACCGTTGGTTTGACGCTAATGTTTGCACTCGTTTGTACATGCCCAAGATCGGAAGATTTGGATTCCTCTAATCTCATCTAATGATTTATCATGTGTTCTCATTAAAACCAAATGGGGGCAAGCTAACCATTTATTTTCATTTTCAATATTCTACATTTACTCCTCTCTTTAGGGTTTTTAAATTCATACGAGGATAGCATTTGGATTTACTTCCAGACAGAACTACTTTTTTTTGTTGTAATTTTCCTGACAAATTTATATTATACTGGAAAAGCGGGGATTATTAATTCTGTTTTTCTATTTAGTACTTGCTTTCCATGAATTTGAAAACCAGAGGCTAGAGTTCTCCTATTCAGTATCTCATGTGCTTTGAAGAATGGCTGTTAGCTTTATCGGGCTTGATAAGGAAGACATGGGTCAGACAGAGGTCTGACAGATGAGAACATGACATCTATCTAGTGGATTGATAATTTATTTGTGATGGATGAAACTGAGGTGGAAAATCCCGTATTCGAGGAAATTAAATCGGAGGATAACAAAATTGAATTCCAGAGAAATGAAAATCAAGGTTTTGCATCTGAGAAAGGTGAAGGTAGCAGTGTAGTTTTCTCGAGAGAAGCACCACTTATGAGGAAAGAGTCAAGAATGTCCACTTCTTATTGTTGCAATGCCAAGAAGCTCAAATCCAGGGCTGTTTCAATAGATTGTGAGCTTGGAAGTAATGAGAAAATTGGGTTGGAGAAGAAACTAGGTAGACAAGACAGGATTGAGTTGGGTCGGTTGTTTCAGGGTGCAGTGAGTTCCCATGATTGGGAGCTTGCAGAAAGTTTGATTTTGGTTGCTGATCCCCAGACGCTCAATGATGCCTTGTGTATCACGCTGGATTCCATTTGGTTCCTGAGCACAGAGCTAGAGCTTAATGGGATAATGGGATTTATCAAGAAGATCATTGCTAATGGTGCTTATGACTTCACAAGAGCTGCTCTAAGGACTTCATTCCTTGCTTCATGTGTCTCTGCTTGCCAGAGTAGAACAATGAGTCTGGCTGATACAGTTACTGTAATGGCCCAAAGGTATGACTTGCCCACATCTTTGTAATTTTTTTAATTATTTTTTGTGTAAAGGGAAAGAGTTCAGTCACCAATGAAGTAGTTGATCTGGAAGAGTGTTATTTTTTGTTGGGAGAAGGGTGGTGGTGGTGGTGTGGAGTAGAGAGAATGTGTCTTTTTAGAGCAAAATGTAAAATCCTAAATAATGGTTTAAAATTAATGGTATTTGAAGTTCCTGCATGAACTCTGCTTTTTTGCTAGGTTGCATGAGCGTCTCCAGGAATGTAATGGAGATGAAGTATTGAAGGCAGAAGCTGGTGCTAAGGTTCAAAAGTTTACTGAATGGGCTTTGAAATGTATAGGAATACATTCACGACTGCAGGATGATAGGGAAAATGTGATACACAGCTCAGCTGTTGAAATCCAGCTTCGGTTATCTGCCTTTAAGACATTCCTTGATCTTGCTGGCAACCGCCTTACAGGGAAGGACTTCAGTGAGGCCTTTGATGCGGCTTGTTTTCCTCTTACTCTTTTCTCTAGCTCATTTGATCCAGGTTGGGCATTTGGCTTGTCAGCTACAGTGATCCAAGGGCTTCTGGGCATGCTAGTGGAGGGTGGTGCAGACAATGTCAATCAGTGTTTCTTGGAGGCTTCACGTTTTGGTAGTACAGAACTTGTGCGCATACTATTGCAGGTGATACGTCTGCCATCTTTTTCTTTCTCAATCTATGAATTAATGCTTCTCCAGCTCGTTTAGTGGGTGTTGTCCAACTTTTGTTATGATAGTTAGAAGCAGGTGGCTGAAGGCATACTTATAATTTCGGTCCATTTAGAGTCATATCAAAGGATCATGTAGATACGATGTTGGTATTATTTTATAATTTGGTTGCATCCCTATAGCATATATTGGAAGAATTTGGGGGCGAGAGGTTTTGTGTTGCTACCATTTCCTCTCGTGTGTGTGTATGTCGTAGTGAAGTGCTGTTTTTTATATTATAATAGTCTGCTGAAATTTGTTGGTTCATGTTTGTGTGCCATGCTGGAAATCAAACTATGCAGATTGCACAAAGAAACAGCTTGGATGTTGATGTTGACTTGGCATTGGGTTTTGCCTCCCATTATGGCAAGATAGGAACTATGGAGTGCTTGGTGGAAGAGGGAAATGCTATAGCCTTTTTGGGCCCTTTGATGAGAGCTGCTGAGAGGGGTTGCATGCAAGTTGTAGAGTGGTTTGTGCAGAGGGGTTGCCGAGACATGGAACTCTGTCTTGCCCTTACAGCAGCCACTTCTAGCTGTCAAGTTCACATTGCAGCTTATCTTCTGCCGCACGTACCTCAGCAGGTTCTTGCAGCACTTAGTGTTGAAATTCTAAAGGCTGCTGGTGAGCGAAGTGGTGGATCTCTTGATGGTGTAGCATTTCTCCTTCAATCGGACTTCTTAGGTGATCCTGCAGCTACTTATGCCGTTGCAGATATTATTGCAAAATCAGAGGATGAGGCTGTTGCACCTGAGCTGAAGACATTTCTTAAGGAGCATTGGTCAGAAGGAGCTTATAAGGAGGGATTAAGGTTAGGGCAGGAGCATCACATGAACCTTATGAGAATCATTAAATGGGGCGAGTCTCCTATTTGCTTGAGAGATCTTCCTGCCCCCCTGACGGTAGCAATTGCTTACCTCCCACTTTATAGAGAGTGTGTCAAAGCAGGTGGCTGCTTGTATTCACAACGGCTTAGGGGACAACTGGTTGAAGCCGCCAGAAGGCTTGGGAACAGGGTCTTGGATGAAGTGAGCCATGGTGGAGAGCTAGTGGTCGTTTTGGAACAGCATCTTCCTCACTTTTTGCTCCATCCCACCCGCATTGCTTAGCTATATTCGGTTGTCAATGCAATGGATTCTTCATTTCCTTTTCACACCCTTCTTTATTATGTAATGAATGCCACCATTGATAATTTTTATCTGGGAGTTAGCTTTAAATGTAGTTCCCCTCTTTATAGCTCAGGATCTTAAATGTGCATATTTTTTGTTCATAATTTTTGTCTAAAAGGATACAAAGAATATCAAAAATCAAATATGAAGTACTGGCAGGAGGATGTTGAAGTAAAGGTAAAAAAAGGTTGTTCTATTTTCTATGGGCAGTTTGTATGTAAATTTTAAATGATTATATAAAAACTTTTAAGTAAACTTTTATTTATATAAAGATATTGAAATTGTAATTCTCATTTAGTTGAATTTGATAAAGAAGCTATAGCCTTTTTGATAACTTAAATTGCTGTTTTCCCATTTTCTTTTATTTTAATATACATAATTAGAAATAATATATCTTAACATGCATGAACAACTGAGTTATTATATTCAAACAAACTTCCTTTCATATACTATAAACACTAGTGTCTTATTATACAGAGTATTTAAACACTACATAAATTTTATCATGCTATTATAAATATTTCTACGTCATTAATAGTATATTCATAAGTACAATTATATCTATATAACTATAAATAATTATTTAGGTTTACAAACACAACTTTAAAGAGCTAAATACATTATTTAAAATGACAACTGAGATTCATCTTATATACATGTTAATTAAATGTCTTTGGTTGTAACATATTGGTTAACATATCAACACATAAAATTTGTACGGACATACTTCAATACTTTTGTACGGACATACTTCAATACTTTAGTTAATTGGTATTATGGGAAAGGTTGCATGTATAGGGTTAGGGTACCTAGATTAAAACGAGGATTCAATCTTTTGTGATAGTTATCATGGGTTGAATTGAAAATGGTCTCTTTTAACATCCTGATATGCTCACGTGAGCACATTTTTTTTTACTATTCTCTTGCCTTGTTCAATAAGTTATCTCCTCTAAGCTGCACCTATCTCAAGGACCTGCGGTGAATCTTTCCTAATTTAGGAGCATGAGTGTATGTTTAGTTTTTCATCGAAGTATTTTATACACATGTTTAACTTTCATGTGAGAGTAGTGAAGTTGGGAACTTATGCTTGATTAAGCAAAGTTGTAAAGCTAATGGAAGTTACTTATAATTTTATAGCACCTTAGGGTAAATGATCTAGAATGTGAATGTGACTTGGGCACAATGTTTTGAGTTTTCTTGCAGGTAATGTGTTTTGTTGAATAATATTCAAAGTGTTTTGAGTTTTGATATGGATAGTATATGTGATGATATTTTTTAAAAAAAATTTATTATAATGATTCTAGATTTAGAATATAGTTGATGTTCTTGATTTAGGGTTCGTGATATACATTACTAGTTAGAAATATGTTATATGAATGGGATATTCAATTGTTGAAAGTGATGAAAATGGTGAATTTGTACATTTTGTGTGTGTGGAAATTTAAATGGGTTGTAGTATATGACATAACATCTTGGTAAAGAGATGAAACTGGGATTTTATTTTTTTTCATTGCAAGTAATGTTGGAGATCCCACATCGACTAGAGATTAGAGCTTTTCATTGTATATAAGTGGGTGCAAACCTCAACCTCATGAGCCGGTTTTATGGGGTTGAGTTAGGCTTAAAGTCCATTTCGTAATATGGTATCAGAGCTCTGATTAGAGCTTTGGTTGCTACATTTATCTATGGGTGAAGTTGTTGATCCCTCACAAGATCTTTGTTCACCTTACCATGTTAGTTCATCAGATAATTTATCTTTGAATAGAGTTTACTCTCTCATTACACAACAAGAGAGGCAAGTTTTTGGTGATCAATCCAAGGCAATGATTGCTACTAGTAAAGGAGGTTATAAAAACAATGCTACGATCTATGGCATGGGTGGTGGATATGGAAGAGAATATACTTCCAAAATTTGCAGTTATTGTGGAAAGACAGGGCATACCATTGATACATGCTATAAAAAGCGTGGAGTCAGAAGTGGAGTCTCAACAAATTGGTTTTACTCCTTAGCAGTATCAAACATTGTTAGCTCTTTTACAACAAGTCAAATCCAGTGACAATGTTTCTAGTCAAGTCTATGTTATTCCTTCCAACATGACAACACAAACTGGTAATAACTCTATTTCTTCTTTTAGTTTTTGGATTATTGATAGTGGTGCTACTGATCACATTTGTTCATCCTTAACTTACTTCACTTCATATCATCAAATTGATCATATTTATGTCAATTTACCAAATGGAAAGAAAGTCATTGCCAATAATTCTGGAAGTGTTTTTCTCAATCAAAATCATGTCATAAACAATGTTTTGTATATTCCTTGTTTCACTTTTAATCTTCTTTCGGTAACAAAATTGATTGATAGACTATCTTGTGTTCTTACCTTTGATTCTAATGGTTGTCACATTCAAGACAAAAACTCATTGAAAATAATTGGTTCTGCTAAGATGTAAGATAGACTTTATATACTCAGGATCCCATCTTACCAGAAATTTCAAATTAAACCCCTTGAATCTACACACACCATCAATACTCTTAATGTCAGTGCTAGTGATCTAGAAACCCTTTGGCATTTTCGATTAGGTCATATTTCAAATAAATGTATTGATGTTATCAAGAATAAATTTCCTTTTGTTAAATATAACAAATCTTTTGTTTGTGATGTTTGCCATTTTGCAAAGCAAAAAAGACTTTCTTTTCCTATTAGTAATCTAAATCAAAAAAATGTTTTGATTTGATTCATGTAGATGTTTGGGGACCATACTCAATACCATCAATTCATGGTCATAAATATTTCTTGACCATAGTTGATGACTATTTGAGGTACACATGAATTTTTCTTTTGAAACAAAAATCTGAAGTTGTTAAGGTTTTGGAAAATTTTGTTATTTTTGTTCAAACACAGTTTGAGACAACAATAAAATTAATAAGAAGTGATAATGGAACTGAATTTTTCATGACTAATTATTTTGTCAGTAAAGGAATAATACATCAAACATCATGTGTCAATACTCCACAACAAAATAGTATAGTTGAAAGGAAACATGGTCATTTATTAGATGTAGCAAGAGCTCTTATGATATAATCTCATTTACCCAAAAATTATTGGTCATATTCTGTGATACATGTTGCGCATATTATAAACATGCTTCCCACACCTGTTTTAAACTATTCTTCTCCTCATGAAATGCTTTGCAAAACTGATGCAGATTTTAATGGATTAAAGGTGTTTGGTTCTTTATGTTATGCTAGCACTTTGTCAACAAATAGAAGAAAATTTGATCCAAGAGTATCAAAATGTGTTTTTATTGGTTTTTCAAGGGGGACAAAATGATATATTTTGTTGAATATTCAATCAAGAGAAATTTTTGTGTCTAGGGATGTTGTCTTTTATGAACATGTTTTTCCATACCAAAGGGTTCAAGATACTAGTAATAAACTAACAGTCCTGACATTGATGATCAAATTTTGTTTGTTGAAGATCAATCTGTCTTAAGTCAGCCATCACCTTGTGATAATACACCTTGTGATAATGTTGAAAATAACAGTGATAATAATTGTGAGTCACAAATTGAGGTTTCAGAAGTAGATTGTTCCCATATAGACCAAAACCTCAATGAAAATCATGATATAGAACAAAGTTCTGAATCAGATCCATCTGTCCGAATGAGCACAAGAATAAAACGACCACCTGAGTATTTAAAGGATTATCATTGTAATCTTAATGTTTTTGGTACATCTTCAAGAGTTAAATATCCTTTGAATTATATTTTGTCTTATAGCAATTTATCACCTTCTTACAAATCTTTTGTTATGTCTCTTTCTTCACATGTTAAGCCAAACACTTATTCTGAAGCTGTGAAACATAACTGTTGGAGAAAAGCTATACAATGTGAGATATCTGCTTTAAAGTCAAATCAAATTTGGGAGACTGCTCTTCTGCCTAAGAACAAAGCTGCCATGGGTTGCAAATGGGTATTCAAAATAAAATATAAGGCTGATGGGACAATTGAAAGGTATAAAGCAAGGTTAGTGGCAAAGGGATATACACAAACAGAAGGCATTGACTACCTTGATACTTTCTCTCCAGTAGCAAAGATGACCATCATAAGGTTGCTTCTTTCTTTAGCTTCTATTTATAATTGGGAATTGAAACAATTAGACATAAACAATGGCTTTTTACATGGAGATTTGAAAGAAGATGTATACATGGTTGCTCCTCTTGGATTGACTTCTATTCCACCAGGAAAAGTTTGTAAACTAAAAAAGGCTTTATATGGCCTTAAGCAAGCCAACAAAGAATGATTTGCCAAACTATCATCATTTTTGCTTTCTATGGGATATACTCAATTTATGAATGATCATTCCTTGTTCATTAATTCTTTTGAAGGATCTTTTACAGCATTATTGGTATATGTGGATGATATAATATTGGCAAGAAATGATAAAGAAGAGATTGCTCGAATCAAACAAGCCTTGAATCAGACATTCAAGATTAAAGATCTTGAGAATTTAAGATATTTTCTTGGTTTAGAAGTAGCAAGAAGTAAGACAGGAATAATGGTAAATCAAAGGAAATATGCATTGGAATTATTAACAGATGCAGGTCTTTTAGCCTGCAAACCTGCACTCACTCCTATTGATAATCATGAGAAATTCTCTTCTACTGGAAGTGTTCCTTTCACAAATATTCAAGCCTACAGAAGATTGATTGGAAGGCTTAAGTATCTCACTAATACCCGACCTGACATAACATTTTCTGTGCAACAACTTTCTCAGTTTCTTGCTAAGCCTACAATTGCTCACTATAATGCAGCGATTAAAATTCTCAGATATATCAAAGGGGCTCCAAGTCTTGGTCTATTTCTCTCTTCCACTGCCTTTGTTCATCTCAAAGCCTTTTGTGATAGTGATTGGGGCACCTGTAGTTATTCAAGACAATCAGTGACTGATTTTATTATGTATCTTGGGAATTCTCTCATATCTTGGAAATCAAAGAAGCAAGGAACAATATCAAAGAGTTCGTATGAAGCTGAATTCAGGGCAATGACCACTGTTACATGTGAAATTCAATGGCTAACTTATCTTCTTCAAGATTTCAAAGTTCCTTTTGAGCAACCATCTCTTTTATACTGTGACAATGATTCAACAAGATACATTGCAGCAAATCCAGTGTTTCACGAGCGTACAAAACATATAGAAATAGATTGTCACGTGGTCCGAGAAAAATTAAAAAGGGTCTCATTCATTTGCGTCCCATTTCCACCACAGAGCAACGGGCTGATATTTATACCAAAGCTTTAAGTCCTCAATCTTTTAAGAATATTTGTTCCAAGCTAGGTCTCATCAATATTTGCTCCCCAGCTTGTGGCGGGGTATTAAAGGATACAGATACCAGAGTTATAGAAGGATCCTAATATTAATTGGGTGTCTTTTCTAATTATACGTTGTTTCTCTTTATAGAAGAGAATAATTTGGTGTCTTTTCTAATTATCAGTTGTTTCTCTTTATAGAGATGAATAACCTTTATTTTGTCTTTGTGTGTTATGATTCTAGTATTTAATTATTGATTCTTTCCCTTTTTAGTTAAACCTAGAATGAGTGTATTACTTGTATATATTCAGACCATTTGTTTTGTTTTGATTAGAATAACAAGAAAAAAAAGAGATATTCATTCTCATATCTTTTACCTTCCTTTTACTCTTTTGTTCTCTTTTATTCATCTCTGTTTTATTTTGTAATATGGTATCAGAGCCATTTTGAGTCTATCCTAGCGAGTATTTGTTGAGCTTATCAGGACACCCACTATCGGGCTGCTATCGGACCACCCATAATATATAGTCTCACGCACGAGTTGGTAGTCTCGGCATGAGGGGGTGTATTGGAGATCCCACATCGACTAGAGATTAGAGTCTTTCTTTGTATATAAGTGGGTGCAAACCTCAACCTCATGAGCCGGTTTTATGGGATTGAGTTAGGCTTAAAGTTCACTTCGTAATAAGTAACATAATAATAATGATTGAATTAGAAACATGCACTCTCAAGATGTTTTGAATCATACTCTTTTAAGTTGAATTGAGTTAGATGAGACATGTTACATGTTTTAGTAGTTAAATGTACAATGTTGCGAGTAAGTCAAATTGAATTACTCAATTATATGTATGAAAAAGGAAGTGAAACATTTTTTGGACCAATTTGGCACAATCTATGCAATTTTGTAGAACTGTTTTCTTCTGATTCATTGGGCGACCACTATGTTCATTACACGAAATTTATTTATTTGAAAACTCAAGAGAATTACTAGTTGGATAACTATTTTGTTAGTTGGGTAAAGTTAATTTATTTGAAAACATGAGAGGTTAATTCATTGAGTTACAATTTATATGTTGGCGTAATTTATTTTAGTGAAAACCCGAGAGTTTTGTTAACCAAGTGACTAAAAACTAGCTGTTGAGTAGATCTTTGTCTAAGCTAGCATAAGGGTGGTTGAGCGAGACAATATTTTCTAGACTTTAAAAAAATATTTTTTAAATATTTCTAAATGTTAAAATTGTTTATCTTTCACTAAATTGTTATACTTTATCACCTGTTATAATTGAATATTATAATATGATGAATAATGAATTGAATTTTATTAGTAATTAAATTGAGTTGGAATGTATATGAATAAGAATATATGATGTTTATGTTGTGATATGACATGTGGTGTATTTTGACTGTCTGTCAAGGTTGTTGTCACTAGTTTGAAAAGTAAGAGTGTCAATTCCATAGGAATTTGGTGTAATACTAGGAATTACACTAACTTTAATATTAAGCTTATAATAACTAGTAAAGCATGAAGTAAAATTAAATAACAATAACTTAACAAAAAAAAAATTAAAATTAAACACTATGATATTTTTAATATTTTTGAAATAAGAAAGCTAGTTGGATATAAATATGTAAAATAGATTTCACCACTTCCCTCTCTTATTTCATTAAACACAAAATAAAGATTTTTGTTTTTTTCATTACCATCAATCTTTGTCATGAAAAGTTATACTCTAATCTCTCATAGCAAACCCTGAGTATAGCATATTGACTATTGTTAACTCAAAAAAATAAAATCACATTAAGTTTAAGGATTTAAAAATATCAATAAGTCATTATCCATTTCCAATCTTAGGTCGATAACTCATAAGAGTTTTCTAACCTCTTACAATTTCAACTAGTTTATGGTTGATCAAACCACAATAAATGGTAAGCATAAAGATTAAACATTAGTGGATAAGAGTAATATAGAAGTGTATATAAATATAATTAAAATATACAAGAAAGTTTGATAATTACATCTAGCCCTAACAAAAGAGGATTTACCTACTTATGGTGTTGAATAACATGGAATCTAACAAAAATAAGATGAAGAAATGAAGGTTGAAGTCGAGAGGGAATCTCCAATGGATAAGTGTCTTATCCTTCTTTTCTCTATGCTTCCTTCCTTTTTTTTGTGTCTTCTTCAGTTCATGCATAAGATTTTGAGCTGGGTTTTTTACTATGATGAGATTATTTTATTTTTTTTTACCAAACTGGGGTTCGTTTAAAAAAAAATTACAAATTTAGGGAAGTTGTGCCAATTTGGCACGATTTCATATGCACAAATCATTCTAATTTGACACGACTATTTCATGTCATACTAAAGTCGTGCCAACTTGACACGACTTCTGTCCTGTCATACTGAAGTTGTGTCAACTTGGCATGACTTCTGCCACGTCATATTTTTAAAAAAAAAAATTATTGTTTATATATTAGGTAGTAAGTTATGTAATATTAAAAATTAATTTGATACATAATTTTCTAAGAGTGTTAGTTTTAAGGAACAAAAAATTGGATATATAATTATTTTTAAATTATTTAATTATTTAAAAATAATTACAAATTATTTATATTATTTGAATTATTTAAAATTTATATAATTATTTTTAAATTATTTAATTATTTCAAAATAATTACAGTACTTATACCTTTTTATATTTTAATATAAATGACATTAAAAAAAATAAACAGGTTTAAAAAATGTATTATTTGAATTGTGATAAAAAAAATTATTACTTCAAAACAAAAAATGAATAATTGTGATACACGATTATCCAATTTTTTGTTCCTTAAAACTAACACTCTTAGAAAATTATGTATCAAATTAATTTTTAACATTACATAACTTACTACCCAATATATAAACAATAAAAATTTTTAAAAATTATGACGTGGCAGAAGTCGTGCCAAGTTGGCACGACTTCAGTATGACAGGACAGAAGTCGTGTCAAGTTGGCACGACTTCATTATGACATGGCAGAGTCGTGTCAAATTGGGACGATTTGCTCATATTGGCACGACTTGCCTAAATTTGTAATTTTTTTTAAACGGACCCCATTTTGGTAAAAACCAAAAAAAATAACCTCATCATGGTCAAAAACCCTTTTGAGCTAGTGGGAGAACATTCCATAAGTGACTCGTTAAGCCAAAACTTGGATTAGGACAAGGTATGTAACAAATGTGATCTCTTCCTACATATCTCGTTAGGCTAGATTTAACTCTCCTTGAAAGAGACTTGATGGTCAAAATAAGTTGCTCTCTAGTCCATGTTTTGCCTAAGTAAAGAGAATGTTTGTTAAGCAAAGAGTCATTTTTTCTAAGCACAAAGTCATTATGGCTAAGCAATAAATTATGTTGGCTTGATTAACTTTGCTTCTTCCATATTTAGATATTGAAAATATGTGATCAGAATGTTTATAAATTTTATTAGGTGACAATCAATATTTCATATTATGAAACAAATCCAAGTCCAAATAATGGTAAATCACAAGTCCTAGGAATACCAATTCTCACCAATAAAACATCTTTATAGTTCCTATATTTCATTTATATTTTAATATTTAAATTGTTCTTTCTTTAAGATTTGGTTTCTTATTTCATAATATTTAATTTTTAATGGTATCAATAGTGAAAAACATGTCATTTAAAAGGCAAGACTTATTCAATCAATACCTTACAATCTATCTTATTCATTTGATAAAGAGTCCATAATTTGAAGACTCAGTTAGACAAAACTTACTTGATTTGTTCCACCATTATGAAAATATGAAATAGTAATATTCCTTTTATATTTTGTGTCTATTTTTAGAATTGTTTGCATCGATTATAAAAAAAAGTTAATGTTAATTAGCATTTATACTAAACATTCATAAGTGTTGCCAAAATTAAGATATAGATATATTCAAGGATATATGTTATGCACTTGGTTTATTTTATTGCACAATAATAAATAATTTGGTAATTTATTGATGCAATTCATTGGAAAACAATTGGTCTTCTCGTCAAAACATTGGGAGTTTTTTTTTATCTTCTTGATTTCAAACTAAGTAATAAAAAATTACCAATTAAATTCAACAAATAGCAATCTCCTTTTGATACTATATTTTTGTTATGACAATAAATAAATAACAAGGTCAAACTCTTTTTTCATGAGAGAATTTATTTACGAGTTTTCTTACCGTGTAGACAAGGACTTAAAACTAGTATATAACAAAACTAAGTTATAAAAACATGATGACAAAAATAAGAACAAAGGAAATATTTTGTCTAATACCTACAAAAATATAGTAACTTTAATCTTTGACTCCTCAATCGAAACATCTAAAATTATAAAACTATGTCAATAAAAAGCGTTTACCTAAATGTTCATATGATGCTTAGAAGTAATGGAAACAAATTATAGAAAGATGTCAATAAAATTAAAATAAGGAATAAGCCAAAGATAATATGATGCTTATAAGTAATAGAATAAAATTATAAAAACATGTGAATAAAAAGAACAAAAGAAAAAAATATCTTTTATTTAATGCCTAAAAAAATTACCTGTAATACCGATTGATAATACAGTTAGGTTATACAAACATGAAAATAAAAAATAAAAGAAAGATAAATTATATTTAATTTTATATAATATCAAAATAAATTTATCATTATAAAAAAATTATTAAATAACAATCAAATTTATAAATAAAAAATAAGATTAAATTAGATACTATTTTAAAGACTAAAGAATGATTGGTATATAAGTGATTTTATTATTAATAAAAAATTATAAAAATAGTTTTTAAATTGATATCTAAATTATTTTTCAAGGTTTTAACTACTGATATTTTAGATTTTAAATTAGTCTTTAAAATACTAATAAGACTAATTTAGAATATAAATTAGTTAATAACTAAAATCTTGGTAGTTAATGGTTAAATACCAATTTAGTAACTACTTTATATTTTTTTTAATAACAAAAACTATTTTAGATACTAATTTTTTTAATTTATAAAATAATTTTTAGTTTAATTAATATATTAACTAATTATTTTGATCTCTAAAATAAATTTTTATTTAATGATTTTTTTTAGTACTTACATTATGCTTATATAGCTAAATTAGGTTATGTCCATATCTTAAGTGATGCCAATAAATAATAGAACAAGGTTATTGAAACATGATAATGAAAAAAAAATTATTTAATACCTAACAAAAAAATATGCTTATATGATGTGTGTATTTTATGGACCTCTATATATATTGTAGATCAATGTTTATTTGAATTAGTAGAGACTAATATTAAGAATAAGAAAATTTTGGAGAGAAATATTGTGATAAGAAGAAGGCATGATGTTATTATTTTTTTTTATCAATTTGTTTGTTTCATTATTTTGTTGCATTCTCTTTTTTACTACATTTTGTTTCTTGTTTCATTCTTTTTTTTATTATGTTTTGTTTCAATTCTTTCTATTGGTGTGACATCTACATTATTGACTTTTTCTATTGTTTGTGTGCTTTTAGCAAGTGAACAAGAAAACAACTTTCATTTTGACTTTAGAAAGACTTATAATGTCGTTTTTAAGATAAGATATATTCTCTCAAGTCATTGTTAGTGGAAGAGACACTACTTTAATAAATGCAATTAGCATTGTCTTTCTTGAAGCTTCCAACTTTTGTGTCAATTTCACATTAATAAAAATGTTAAAACAAAGTGTAAAATGTTAGTAGATTTTGTGCAAAAAGTTATTACGGATGCATGGTGGAGAACTATGATGAGTTGTGTATATTGTGATGCATTTATTTATTCAATGTGTGAATGATGTATGCATGCAAATTTGTTAAAATATGGACAAATATGATGTTTGGGAAATATAACATCAATCAATCATAATGTAATGTGAAAAAGTTGTAATTTCTGTTTGTTTTGTAACATACAAGGTTGTTTATTTTGTAAAACAACTCTTCTTAATATATGTGGTTTTTTTTTCTAAATTTCATAATGATACAATTAAAATAACCTTAATTTGAACATGTGTCAATATAATAAAAGATTTCTTAAGAATTTTCACCTCACTTAATATCATTAAGTTAGTTATTAACTTATTATAAACTACTCTAATCAAGTTTGTATCTTTTTAATTTTCATGTGGTATTATTCATCATACTCTAATTCATTGTTTTATATTTCGATTGATTTATTATTATATATTTCAATTTTATATATAAGAATAAATATTATTGAATTACTTTTTAATTTTATTTTTTATATTAAATTAAAAAAGATTTAACACAGAATAAAAATTATAAAAATAAATAAAAAATAATTTTGATTAATACTCGTTAGAATAATTCAATAAACCAAGCATGGGAATAATGTGATGGGGATAGATTTTTAATTCAATAAAACAATAGCATTTAGCGGTGGTTGGCGGCTCTAGAAGTAGAGGTGGAGAAGGGTAGTGGTGTTGATGGTAACGAGAGAGAATCGGAGGGTGGAGATGGAACCGGCAGCTGGAAACCCTAATTACGTGATGGTCCCATCGGCGGCGGCACCCGCGGCGGTTGAGCCGCAGTCACAGTTGCCTCTGGCAGTGACATCAACCCACAACTGTAAGCCACCACTCTTCTCATTTCCGAGGAGGCCAGCCCTCAGAGTTACATCCGAGTTCGACAGTGAAAGCGCCGTCTTCTTCCATAAAATTTCTTGCAAGTTGTTGGACAACCTTGCCAAGTTCAAGCTTCAATTCAACCACAGTGGTAAAGGCGACATCGCCGAACCCCAAATCAGCTTTGTTTCGAAGCACCTCAGCCTCCACTACGACCTCGAAGACCATAATGCTCTCGTTAAGACTTCCATCGATGTGGGTCCCAGATTGCAGCTCACTGCTGCTCACGATGTCAAGGTCTTACTTCTACCTCTGCATCACCCTATCTTTTGATTCTTCACATTCTCACCTCTGTCTTCTTTCTCCTCCTTAGGCTCAACAAGGAGAGGTTACCATGCTTGCAAACATCGCCCATCCTGGCTATTCACTTCAACTATCAACACCAGTTCCATCCGTTAGATTGGTCTGTATTACGAATCATATTATCTTTGAAAAAACAAACGCAAAAACACAATACTACTACTACTACTATGTTTCATCGTTTTCTTGTTTCAATTCTATCCGCAGCCAAAAGCAACCTTCAGATTTCCCCTTGGTGAGGTTTCTCTGCAAGAGAAAGAAGAGGAGGAGGCCAAGAGTTTGTTGTCAGTCAGTGGGATTCTTAAAGGACAAATTTTGAATGGAGTCGGCTCTGCCCAGTACAATGATGAAGAAGTGAAATTGAGATACAGCTACAAGGTACTTTCCTGGTTTTAGGATTATTCTTTGCTGAACGGTACTGCTTACTACCCCATCATTGTCAAAAAGTGCTGGTTAAAATTTTTTGGAACTACGAAATCTTGAGTGGGACCCACATTGTATTTTGTAGTAAATTTCAATTAATAGTGTAAATTATAGTAGAGTGTTGCTCTTGGTATATATCTTAAGTTTATTGCATTAGGTATCAATTATTTTTCCCATCATTTGTATTTGGTTGTGAGATACTACCTTGTGCCTACTATTATTGAATGTTTCAAATGCAGGACGACGAAATGTCATTTTTTCCAATACTTTCACTTCCTTCAAATGCCCTATCTTTTGCCTTTAAGCGTCGGTTTGGTCCTTCTGACAAATTAAGGTTATAACACTCCTTTAAGAACCTTTCATTTATACATTCACTGTTTTTGTTGCACTCCAATTTCTCGGTATATGATAGATAAGTTGCTTTTAACTGAGTTTGGAAAACACTATGCATTTTAATTGTACCTACATAAAGTGCGCCTTAATTATTGGGCTATAATTGTTGTCATATTGTAGATTCTTGAATATTGGGTTCCGTTTATCCTATATACTTATAACATGAGACTTTATCTTTGAAACTTGCTATGATACCTGGCATCATCTTCGGTTGGATCATCTAAATGTCAAATAAGAGAATTGTTTTTCTTATGTCTGGCAACCTTACAATGGCATAAGATCCATCTAAAAATCCTTTCAAAACTGTATTCCACAATACTTTGGGAATATCTACAAATTGACCTTATGAAGGTACATACGGAGTACAAATTAAGTTATAATCAAGCTTTTCCTTATTAAAAGACCTATCACTTCAATGTGTTTCTTTTGATCATGCTGAAAAAGATTCTAAGCTATGTTGATTACTTATTATCACAATAGAGTTTATAGGTCCATCCCATTTAATGTTAAAGCTTTGTAAGATAATTTAATTTTCAATCAAAGCACTATATTGAGCTACAATAATATGCCTTTTTTTTTTACTTCTACAAGTTACTAGTTTTCTCCAAGAAAGGTACAACATCAATTAGTGGATCTCCTATTAGCTATTTACCCTGCATAGTTAGTATCTTTGTAAGCTTTAAGAATTGTATTCCAATTTGCTTGTCGCAACTAAGAGGATATTGAGATATGTGAAGGGCACTTTGGACTATGGGTTGTTGTTTTCGAAACATGGCATAAATACTTTTGATGAAGTATTAGGCTACTCTGACTTAGATTAATGTGATGATAAAAGTGACGGAGAAGCACTGCAGGGTAAGTGTTTATAATTGTGGAGCACCTATTTTATGGTGTTATAAGGAGTCACTGTTGGCATTGTCTTTATGTGAGGCTGAATACATTGCAGCCTCAGTGGGAGGTTGTCAAATATTGTCACTTGAGAACTTGATGTCAGAAATGAAGATTAGAGAAGAGCTTAAGAAGATGCTAATAGACAACAAGTCAAGCTATAAGCGTGGTTGAACATCTTGTTACTCATGGAAGGAGCAAACATGTTGAGACAAGATTCACTTCCTAAAGGAAATCAAGAGTTGATATACTGCAATACTAATGAACAGGTGACTGATGATTGGATAGATGATAGGAGTGCAATCTATTACTGATGTAAATTAGGGGGGGAGTGTTTTAGATAATTCAGATAATGTTATGTTAGTTAAGTGGCTAGCGGGTTGTTAACCTACTACTTGTAACAGTACTATAAATAGTAATGCTGTAAAGTGATATGCAGATGTGTGAAATAAAATTTCCGATTCTGCACCTATAGCTCTTGTTCTCTCTCTCCCTTTTTTTTGATTGTGTTCTGTCATAAATATGTTATAATAGAGGTGTTTGTCAACACCATTTATCAGGAACTAGGGAGGATGTTGAGTAGTATCCTGGATGAGATTAAGAAGCACATGTTCGACAGTTTTTATAGCATTTTTTACTAGGCTACTTGGAAAAGTAATAATTATTAAGTTCTCCTATTTCCCATTCTCACAACTCTCTTAGTAACAGACAGTATCTATCAAAATCTCTGTGAGATTGTTCGTATTTAAACCCTCTGCATTAGATTGTGGTCTATGTTTGTAACTAGAGTTTACTGGTACAATGGTAGTACAGTTGGAAAAAAGCTTATTCTCTATTCTTGCTACGTGATGTGGTTGAACATTCATGTTTTGTTATTATTTAGCTTTCTCAATTTTCGCATTTATAATTGTAATCTTGTAAGTTATGCTAAAATCCCATTTTGTTTTGTCATAGCTGCTATTGTTTTATATTCCTGTTTGATTAACTAATTCAGATATTGATTACCTGCTCTAAATTTTATGCATTTTAGTATTTCAATTAACAGAATCAGTTTGCCTATTTATTGATGTGGTTTTTTCTAAATGCTTAATGTATAGCTACTTGTATAATTGTGATTCCAACTATTGGAGTGCTGTGTACAAGCGCACCTATGGTAAAGATTTCAAATTTAAAGCTGGTTATGATTCAGAGGTTCGCCTTGGCTGGGCATCTCTTTGGGTAAGTGCCTCCTTTTGCAATTATGTAATTCATATTCAATATCATGATGCCCCTTGTTATGATTATAATTCCTAGTTTTTAGTAACAGAGTCGTTTTATTTCTCAAATATTAATATTTAATTTGGCAATGACATGCATACTTACACCAATATTATTGTCTTCAATATTTATTTGATCCAAGACATAAATCTGTCAAATGATAATTAAATAAATAAAATATAAGTGGAGTGCATATACTTCTAGTGGTAGTTTCTTACACTGTCCCCGATCCATCCTTCAATGGAGCAAATCATCAAGTTAAGTAACCTCCAGGGTTAATTAGTGGAATAATTTGAGATTTAGTAAGTTTTGAACTGAGGTAATTAGAAAAACATCACATGTTGCCTATAAACAAGTTAAAGGGTTGAAAAGGATTTGTCTTATGATTTGAGAGACAATTCAGATTGTTGTTGGAGAGTCCAGGCCTCTTGAAAGTCCTGCCTATCATTTGTACTCTTTTCTGTTAGTAGAACTCTGACCTAGTTTCTATCACATTATTAGCTGACTTTTCAGCTTTAGCACTTACATTTCAGACTATAATTGTTGATAGCTTTCGAAATACATTGCACCTGCATTGTTGTTTTACATTTAGGGACCACAGAATACTGCCTCCTGCATAAGGGATGCATACATGTACTCCTTAAACTTCTTGAACCATGGTAGATAGTAGATCAATATAGGAAAATGGGTTATTGGTTTACCTGTTTCTTTTCTTGAATGTTTAACTAAATTCCTTTTAATACTTTGCTATCATCTTCTTTGTACCAAGACTTCTGTTGGAATTCCAATTCTTGATTGCTTCAATTTATCTCTAAACTGTTAGATTATAATCCACTTTTCTGTAGTGAGAAAATAGTATGTTAGGTGTATACAGAGAATTTGTGGATGATGGTGGATTCCACCAAAAGTATTGAGTTTATTATCTATTACTCTCAGTGACCACATTAGCTTAATTCAGGTTGGAGATGAAGGTGGGAAAGCCAAAACAGCTCCGATGCAGATGAAAGTTCAATTCATGCTTCAGGTGCCACAAGACGACATCAAATCTTCTGTTTTGATGTTTCGGATTAAGAAGAGATGGGACTTTTAAGGCTCAAGTGGTGGGTGACTTTAGCTGTTTTCTATGTATAAAAAAATGGGTATCTTGGCTTTGGCCAGGTCCAGGGGATCATAGTTTCATCCCTCCATAGTCCACATACTTTTTGCAAAAGTGTATTAACCATTTGATACTTCTCCAAGGCAGCTAATTTCTTAGGGGTGTAGCAGGACTGCAATTAGCTTCTGGTAACAATTTTCATCGTACAAAATTTGTAAAGATAAGTTTCCGATGTTGGCAATCCAAAAATGGGAAATTCTTCCTGCACCACCATGCATTTCTTGCGCCTCCATGTGTTTCTTCCTTCACCTCCATGCTTTTCTTCCTGCACCCTCAAACTTTAAAAAATGTTCAAATTATCCTTTTTGACATTTCTCATTAATTTTTTTTTAATTCCAGAATGCGAAATCCAGATACTTTTTATTATAGAAATCAGAAGTTAAAATTTGTTATATTTTTTGTATTATCACTAAAAGAAATAATGATAGTAGAGTCCTCAAAAGAGCGTTGCAAATAGTAAAAAAGAGACTCTACATGAGACTAATGTGGATTTAGCGTCTCAATAGAAATGAAAGTTAATGTTTTAGTGGCTATGCATTAGAGACGACCTCCAATGGGATACAAATTTACAAGGTAGTGTTGACTAAGTCTACATAAAGAAAAATATATTATTTAACTATAATGTAGGTTTAGGAGACATTAAAATGGCTGTAAAATTAAATAATTATTAAGAAGTGGGCTTTAAGTTTTTCTATCCACTTATATACTATGAAATGACATTGATACCATAGTAAGAAGTTGACTTTAAGTCTAACTCAACCTCATAAAATCAGCTTATAAGGTGAGGTTTACACTCACTTATATACTATGAAAGGTCCTAATATCTAGTCGATGTGGGATCTCCAACAATAATTAAACTTAACGTCATCATTAAGGACACTACGTGAAAAAGCAAATGTGAGTAAATTGTTTTCATTGGGGACACTACCTGGAAAACAAATATTGGTGTTGTCTAGACCTATGCTAAATTTAATAAAATATTAACTTGCATCCACTTTGTATTCCCATTCTCGACTCAGTATCATTCTGCAACTTATTTTTTGATTGCATCTACTTTGTGTCCACATTCTAGACGCTAACTTATTATTATTATTTTAATAATTTTTAATTTGCATCTACTTTGTGTCTACATTCTAGACTCAATATTATTATGTCACTTTTATTTTATTGTATCTATTTTGTGTCTCCATTCTAGATGTTAACTTATTATTATTTTAATAACGTGGACACAATGTTTGACATTTATTTTTTTGTCCAACTTGAGTAGACTTCACCCTTGCTAGTTGTTTTTTTTTTTATAATTCTCACTTTTTATTGAAAGCTAAAGTGAATTTTTCTTGTAATGTATATTTTTTTTATTATAAAACTGAGAAGTTAAAATTTGTGATTTTTTGTATTATAGATTATATTATTTGAAATATAAAATTTATATTTTGAAACATACAATCTAAAATACAAATTAATTTGTAATTTTTTTTATATTATATTATATTATTTGAAATATAAAATTTATATTTTAAAATGTGTAATCTGAAATACTTATTTATTTTGGGAATACAAATTTGTATTCCAATTTGTAGAATTCAACATTAGATATTTTTGAAAATATGGAGTGTTGAAAAAGTCATGGGTGCAGTAAGAAGTCCACTCAAGAAATTAATTATGCATTCGGTTAAAGTCCATACTACTTTGTAAGTTCTTTTTTGTCTAAACAAATTTCTTTCCTAGTTTTGATGGGATCAAATTAGGGGTAAGTTCTTTTAGAATCCCTTTCCTTTTTGGTCCTATACAAGTTTTGATAAATTCAAATTGTCAATGAGTAAGAAACATTATGAATTGCATTTGAAATTCAAAAACATATATATTATGGATGGTATATTTTAGAATTCAAAAATATTTTATGGATTTTGTACTATATAAAAAATTGTACAAATTGTACACTCTGAATATGTATTTAAATTGCTCAATTCATAAATATATTTTGAGTTGCATAATCTAAAAGTATATTTTGAATATCACAATTTGAAAATGTATTTTGTATTGTATAATTACCTTTTTAGTCCCTATATTTATGATCAATATTCAATTTAGTACAGTTATTTTTAAAAAAAATAAATTTGGTCTCAGTTTTTAAAAAAGTCTACAATTTGGTTCCTTTGTTAAATTTCCACTAACGACGTTAATTAGTGATGATGTGGCACAAAATATGTCAAATTTATGTACAATTACACTATATGTGTAATCCCCTTATGTTTCTTCATCCATTCTCCCCGTCCTATCAGAGCCTCCATCCTTTCCCCTTGCATCAACACTTCCCCTGTTTCTCTAGCATTGAATCAATTTTTCGCACCAAACAATTCACAAATGCAAATGAATTCACCTGTGTTTCGACATCAGGTCTCAAGTCTCATGGATGTCGGTGGCACATCAAGCTTACCAGATTCCAATGTCGATGATGCGATGACCTTTTATGCGTCAAGCACTGGTACACCAACCACCACAATTGTTCCCAAGACTATAAGATCATCGGGAGAGAGGCCATCGTGAGGGAGAATCCATTGTGAAGGTTGTGAAGATCGTGAAGGTCATAAAACCTTAATATTGAAGAAGGGGAAAACCCTTTGAACGATCATTGAGACGAAACCCTAAAATTGGCGAAGGGGAAAACGCTTTTGATCCCTAATTTCGGGTTGAAGTTTATAAGTTATTGTGATTATTATGTGAATCAGTGAACGCTTTTTTCTTTAAAGGTATTTCTCGTGCTAGGAATGTTCCTCCAACTGGTACCATTGCTCATAGCCAATAAGTTAGGGGTTTGATTGTTAATTAACCTGTTAGATCACCACTACTTTCGATCCAAAATCAAAGCAGTGAAAGTGAAGGGTGGAGTGGAGGTCCTGACGGGGGAGAATGAATGGAGGGAAGAAGAAAAAACTCTAAAAGTTGGTGCCTACGCGTATAGTCCACGTTTGCATATTAATGACATTGTGTGTGTCAAATCATCATCAGTTGACTTTGTTTGTTAAAATTTAACAGAAATGACCAAATTACATACTTTTTTTAAGAACTTTTGGACCAAATTGATTTTTTTAAAAACTACTATAGTAAATTGAATATTGACCTTAAATGTAGGGACGAAAAAGGTAATTATACCTATAATTTAGAAATGTATTATGGAGTGAACACTCTCGAAATGTATTTCAGATTGCACAATTCGAAATATATTTTTAGACCTATAACTTGGAGCATGTTATGAATTTTGCCATTCAAAAATTTGAAGTATGATAATTTAGGCTTTTTCCAACATCTCATGAAGGTGGATGAAGAAACCAAGAGTGTGGAGGAAGAAAATAAATAGTAGCTCAAATTAGGTTGGATGTGCCTTTTTACAAAATGTTGGATGGGGGATTTCTTTTTGCACCTTATAATTTCCTTTTCATCTTATAAATATACAAATTTTCATTTTTCCTTTTTTATGAAAAAATTATTTCAAGATTGTGAAATTTGGATACTTGTTTTCCTTTTGGATTATACAATCTGAAAGTCTTTTTTACTTTCAAATTACACAATTAAAATTAAATTTTTGCATAGATAAAAACTTATGGAGTTTTTTACTTTTAGATTGTACAATTATAAGGTTTTTTTTTTTACTTTTGAATTTTGCAATCCAAAAATAATTTTTAATTAAAAAAAACTCTCAATTGTATAATCTAAAAGTTATTTTTTGAATTGTATAATTCAAGAGTCTTCTAGATTACATAATATGAGAGTTTCTCTTGGATTACACAATTTGAATGTTTTTTTAAGTAAAAAATAATTTTAAGATTATACAATTCATGAGTGCTTTTATTCTTGAGTTCACCTATGACACAACACAACACGTAGAAAAGCAAGATGACAATAGTAAGGGGTGGCTATGACAAAGGGATAGTTTAGTCGTTTAACCACCCATGTGGAAACTATGAGGTGCAAAAAGAAATGGCTTGTGAGACGACTTAGTTGCTTTTTACACACAACATAATGGCAAATTCTCCTTGCACCTCCATACATAAACGTGAATATACATTTATGCTATTTTTAAAAAATTTAAAACCCTACCCTCACATTGCACTCCTTCACTTGGTATTTTTTTTGAACCAGCGCAACCCCTTGTTTTCCACAATGGCGGCACCCTTTAAGGAATTGTAGAGTTGCTCTCTTTGCAATATCAAAAGCATCAACCAACCTACATGGATGCATACCTAGAATATACATGTGTTATCTCAACATTAGAATTTCAGCATTAACAAATGTTGAAATGACATGTAAGGCATCAAAACAAGAAAGGCTCATCCCTCCATATTTTGAGAATATTTGTTTGCTCTAAATCCTACAATAAGGTTTCGTAAAAGAAGTCATTTTCTTAAGTGCATACCAAATCTTATAATTTTGGAATGCAATACTTTTTTTAAATGAATGCCGGATTGGCCAATCCAAAATCTCAAATCGAATTTGGGATTGTGTACCATATTGTACAATTTGGTCTGTGTTTTAAATTAAAAATCGGATTGTACAATCAGTACTCCGTCTCGGATCTAGTTTAATGTTGCGGATTGACCAATTTTATATTCATTTCTAAAAAAGATATGCACTAGATTATTCAATCCAATATAGAAAAACAAAACAAACAAAAAATATGAACAAAAGTAGTGAAGAAAACACACACAACTTATCTCAACACTCACTGTCACCACCTTCAACCATAGTCACCACGAATCAACATCTACAACCATAGTCACCACAAATCAGCGACAAACTTTCACCTTAATGAACCACAACCTCCAAAATAAATAAAAAATCACCTAAAATACAAAATCTTAATATATAATGACAAGGGTATAATTAATATTTAAAAATTATATGAATGTACAATAAGAACTAAGAACCTATATAGCACAGACACTGACATGGACACTGATACGACACGGACACAGACACGAAGATACGTATAATATAAAAAATGTAGGAGACGGGGACATGAATCTATATATTATATAATTATGAATTATATAAATTGACAATAAAGATTTATGTACACAAGTATGTTCTAGATTATTTTTTGGAGTAGAAAGATGTTTTTCATGACTACTTCAAAAAGATTTGTTTCTTATTTTTGTAATCATAATAAAATCTTATACAATAAGTTTGAGTTTTTAAAAAATTAATATATTTTTCTTTTTTAAAATTGTGTTAGAACCGTACTAGAATTGTCAGAAATCCAACAAATACTTTTTGAATTGGACACTTCATGGATACGTGTCATACGAGTGTCAGTGTCCAATATGAGTATTCGACACCGACACGCCATTTAAGAGAAGTGTCTGAGTTTCATAGCTAAGAACTAATAGTGGTGCAGAGAGAATTTGACGAACATAATTAATAAGAAAATAAGAAGTTGGGCTAGGACATAGTTTTATGCAAACTAATAAAGACCGAGGCATACTTTATTTTATGTGTTCGTATTTCTACCACATTAAATTTGACATTTATCACGATAACTTATTATATTATGTGTTCCTACCGGTTGACTTCAATTGCCTTCGTACGTCTGCGACGATCACACGCTCAATTATCTCTGCCTTCGTTCATGCCTTTTTCTTATCAAACACCTGAAAATGCAAAGACAAGGGGCACCCTAGAGGTTGTTTGCACTCCGACACTCAAGTCCGTATAGGGCTATGAAACACCAAAAACTTAGCTGTAAAAAGCTCTGTGTGTAATCTGTGACTTGCGTAAGAATTAGCGCGTACCTTATTAGGTTTAATACTACCCTTTATATACTCTAGGGTTTCCGCTGTTTTAGCTAACCACAATTAGGGTTACTGAGGGTGTGCCCTAGCGTCGCTATCACCCACTCTTAGGGCAATCTAGCACGTAAGGCTCCCTTACTGGAATGCGACCTCTAACAGGATGACCACCGGGATACCAACTTGTGCACCTAATCTCTGGGGTCATCCGTCCTGGGGGTGCCCTAGTTGTTCATGTGTCATGCATGCAGCTTACCCCTAGAATGTGACACTCACGGGTCGTATCTCTCCCAGTGGCTTTTTACTTGTGTTACGCCTGAACGCGTCATTCACACCACACGCATGGATCCCTCGTGATTTAGGCTTCTCCCTAACTGATAACTGGTGTGTGGTCTGGGATCCACCTCTCGTGGCCCAGCTCCGCTATTTGACTTGCCGAGGTCCGAGGACACGTCAACATATCCTGATGATCGATGCCTGACCACACCTCGACACCCTAGGCGTATTGTCTCAGAGACACCCTGGGCCAACTGCTTGTGGGACCCACCTTACATGACCGAGGCCTGACCACTCCTCAACGTTCTGGGCGTGCCGTATGCAAGGCGCTGGCCCTTGCCGCTCGTGGGACCCAGTTCAAGCGGCTCCACGTCTACTAGCAGTCAACTACGCCCGAAGACTAGTCGGTACATCATGTATTAATTAATGGGCATACAAAATAATAGAACTATTAATTATAGGTATACAAGCTAAGAAAATGTAATATAAAAAAAGACTTGATTATTTTTTTCATATTATTTACTTATTTTGCTTAATTTGGTCTATTTGTGAATAAAATGTTAAATTAAGTTTCTTAATTTTAATGTGGCTATTTTAAGGTTCATTAAGTTTTTCAATTTTTAAGAATGCAACCATTTGACTCCTTTGCATGCTAAAATTGATCTTGTTAGTTTTAAAAAAATATATATGTAATTAAACTTGTTAATATTTGTTTGTTAATAATCTTACCGTTAATTGAATAGAAATCGGTTATATTATTGTGATTTTCAAAATTGAAATACTTATTCAATATTTTGTTAGGAGTGAGATTAAATAAAATAAAATAATAAATAATAAAAGTGTTGGAGATTCTACTTAGTAATATAACAAAATATAACTGTGGAATTGAATTAAGTTTAAATTCTACTTTGTTAAGGTGGTATCAAAATTATATGTTAAAAAAATTATCTTAACTAGATTAATAGAGACTATTATGTCATGAGTGAAGAAAAAGTATCACATTTTAATTAAAAAATTACATCTATAAAGTAGTTTTGCGTGTTAGAATTATTAGAATAATTTTGTGATGCCTTAATTTATTTTTTGAATTTCATTGTAGTGTATTTTTAAAACTCTTTTACTATTTTTACTCCAATGTATGTAGTTCACAACTTAATCTTATAACTCACTTTATGATATGTGAAATGAAGATACTCTCAATATATCAATACCCTTTCATGTAAGAGGTGAATGATATAGAAAGAATAAAGTAGTACTCATTTGTAAATATTATGTGCAAAAATAAATTCAAAATTAAAAGGCAATATGATTACTTTATTTAGTGGGATTGTGTAGCTATTATTCAATCGATGAAAGGTAAAATTTAAATATAAGATTTTTTTTATCAGCTAAATATAATTTGTTATTAACCTTTGACATTGAGATTAAATATAAGTAAGTCTAAAAAGGAATCCAAACTTAGACAATGTGAAGAATATTCCCACTTATATTCCAAATAAAAATGTATCAATTATCAACAACAAGAATAAACACATAAATGTCAATTGGGCATTGTGTTGGTGGAGTGAAGTTCTTTAATGTGATCATTTGAAAAAAAAAGTTAAAAAAATAATTTTTTTAAATTATCCATGTCATGAAAAATTTGTATTATTTTAAATATAGGTGACAGAAAACGGAAAGAATTATAAGAAGATCGAAGGTGAACTTTAAACATTTAATTCAAAAAATTCAAATTGGAGAAAATTATGTTATAAATAGAACTATGTGAGATAACACCACTTTTATTCCCTTTTAAGAAATAAACAATATACACATTTACAATTTATATAACATCTTTTTCTCTTTTATGCATTAATAAACAGTATAATGTATAATTTGTAAGTATTAAAATATTAAAATTTGAGTCTAATTCATTCCTATAAAATAAATTTAAAATAAAGATTTGTTCTCACTTATTGTAAATTGATTTTAACTTTAACTAATATGAGAATTCTAACGTATTCTCTTACGTCAAAAACATCAAACTTAAAAATCAAGGAAAACTCGATAATGAGTGATACGATAGGTCAAAATCTCGACTATAATAAACTTTTAATGAATTTGATATTATGTCAAGAGAAAAAAAAAAGATGTGTATATTTACATAAAGTGGAGGATTATATATAATAACAAACATACTAACAAGAAAAAAAGAAAAAAAATAATAATTTATTATATAATATCTAATTATATTTGACTTTATCAGTAAATAATGTAAAATATATTTTTAATGACTCATTCTTCAACATTACATTTTATCTAATAATGTTAAGCATATAGAGGATGAATAATAACAAATTCAAACTGGAAATATATTGTGCTACATATATTGTTGTAAGTATAATGTGTTTTTGTTAGCATTTTGAAATAAATTATCATATTTTTTGGGTTATTTTTTCATTTATCATTGTAGTTTTTTCATGGACATGTAAAGTGTTAACAATCTTAAATTGTTCGTGTTTTAGATTTTCTTAATATATTATGAATTACATTATTTTATTTGACATATATTTATGGATTTAAAAATAAATTATGGATTACCATATTACAACGCATTTGAAAACATATTTTAGGTTGTACAATTCATAATATCTTTTCAAATTACACAATTCAAAACATATTTTATAATTCAAAACATATTTTATAATGTATAATCTGAAAATGCATTGCAGATTGTTTAATGCATTATACATTTTTTAATCCACAAATGTATTTTGGATTCTACAATTCAAAATACCTTCTTGAATCGTAAATTGTATCATGCATAAAGAAATTTTTAAATTATGTAATCTGAAATATTTTGAACTTATAAATAATTTGGACTTCTCTCATATATATAGAAATACATGGAAAAAAGTATGAATGTGCTCAATACTTTAATAAAGTATGTGGTTTTTGTTAGGATAACCAAAATACTAAGCCAATTTTTTCATTCATATTGTTCATATATCAACTTGATTACAAATAGTGAGACACCGTTTTCTTTAAGTATGTTAAATTGATTAAATTAACTTACTTTTATTAATTTGACAAGTTAATAAAAAGATGAATTATTATATTTAACATCTTAACTTTGACAACCATAATTATGGTGAACCACATTAAGTGATCCATTGTATATTATAATTATGAATCATTAGATTAATTAAGATGTATTTTTTAGTAATGAACCTCTCCCATTGAAGTTTTCCTCCTTTTCTCCTTATAATATTTTTCTATAAGTTTTTCATCGTCCCCTCGTTCCTCAATCTTCTTTTCACAAAACCCAAACATGTCTTTGTCCACTCCCAAACTTTAACACACTTAAATCTTTATTGGAAGAAAGTATCCCTATATGAGAGCTTTTGAAGAGAAATTCAAAACTTTGATGTTATTAATCATGGTGATGAAAAAAAGTAATATTTTTGTAGACTATTATTGAAAATATTTACTTATGATGTTGAAGTGAAAATGTTTAAAGACGAGCATGATAAATAAGAAATGTATGGAATAATTGATTCATATGGTGAAAAAAAAAAAGATAATTTGTTGTAAGAGTTGTAATACACATCCAAATGTGGTAATGTCTAATACCACTTTTGTTTGTAGTGATGTGTGAGGGACTAGATATATAAAAGAAGAATTTATGATGGACTAAATAATTTGTTTGGTTGGTGACTAATTAGGATGGAAAAGTTATATGAATTCTGAGTAATTGAATATCCTAAGGGTGAGAAGTTCGAAACAATCCCTTTGTGGAATTGAGAAGAATCTTATAAAAAGTTATAATAACTTCTGTTAAAATAGATAGTATGTTCCTATAAATAAATATTAAAAAAAATAAATTAATAACATTTATTACTTCTAATTACTAGAGAATATTAATCACGCATCCAAATACTTTTTATAACTACAGCTAGAGGACAAAAACCTCTATCCCCTAACATCAAGAAGTATTTAGATATATGAGACATTTCCAATGCATACAAAAATATTATATAACCCAATGGATCCCAATATTTGTTTTCTTCCCAACCATGAAGACTTAAGTGTATTATAATGTAATTTTTTCTTGATTTTATTCAATAAATGATTCAGTACTCATCTAGTTATTATAATAACATTTAGAGTATCCATTACTCCTCCAATCAAGAAATTTAGATTCATGATCTATGTCATAATGACATGAGTATTCCTATAATGATTATTATTTTTTTAAAATTTTTTTAAATAAGATTATTTAAAAAATATTTTCAAAAATATGTATTCAAATGAAAATGATAGCTTATCTTAAAATATAATTTAAATAAAACTACATCATAAAATATGGTAATAAGTAAAAGTTTTTTCATAAAAAAAAAGTTACACCATAAAATATAAATTTAAATATTTTGTAAATAAATTTAATTCTATAAATTTATATATTTACATAATTGAATTTTAGATAATTATTGAATTTGTAATATTTTTTATCATTAATTAATTCAGTAATCTAATTCTAAAAAAATCTAAAAGAAATAACTAATAATAAAGAACTCGTGTGAATATTTTCATATTCGGTATCCAGTATCACACATTAATAACGGATAATTAGAATATTTGTATCTAATATTGAAAACGTATTGTGAACTTTCTGAGTGAGTATTTAAAAAGGTTATAAAGAAACAAATTCAATTAGAATCTTATACATGAACAAAAATTGTAGGTTTCGAATTTATTCTTTAATATTACTAACGGAAACGCTGTTGTGTTGGATATTCGTATTTTTTATTTTATTATTTATATATAGTTATGAATATTTATTATATATTTAATAAGATTTATTTTTAAGACAGAAAAGAAAATAAATAGCGAATTATTTTAGTGCTTTTAATAAGAAAAATAAGAAGACCATTTGAATCTTTAATAGAAATAAAAAAAGAAAATTAATTTAGAATAAAATAGTGAAAAAATAAGTAACAAAAGTTATGTGGATATCTAAAACGCATAAAACAAAGAAGAAAAAAAACATGTTGGACCAAAGAGTCACTAGGTAACTAAGAGAAGGAAAGGAAGTTAAAGATGGGAAATGAGATTTGAGATACATTAATATTGTATCTGGCAATTAAAATAGAGAAGTGAGAATTTTTTTATAGAGGATAAAGTGAGAAGTTGTTGACAGAGAAGAAAGTGGAAAATTGTTAAGAAAGTTAAGTTTAATTTTCGGATTATATAATTAAAAAACAGAGTAAATACCAAAAAAAAATGACAGGAATGTTCGAGATAACAATAAAATGACAAAAAATATTTTATTATATATTTTTAACATAATAAAATAAAATATTGATATAAGAATAAAATGAGAAAAATAAACGTGTACACTAAAAAAACGAGTCCTCTCTCCATATAAGAGTGGGAACACAAGCACAAGAGTGTTTGTGTATCGCATTTTTTATTTTTATTATTAATATGTATTCATATTTTTGTATTAATATTATGCATCTAATTTTTTATTTATACTACTATTGTGTATTTGTATTTTTTATTTTTGTTATTAATGTGTATCTTTATTTTTTTCTTATTATTATTATCATGTATTCACATTTTTTTTATATCTATCATTATTATGTATTCGTATTTTTTATTTTTATCATTATTATATACGTATTTGTATTTATTAAAATGAACCATAAATTCATACTCAAACATTCGAATCCATCATAAGTCTGTGTTTCTGCATTTTTTAAATATTAAACTATATATCTGCATTTTTTAGTTTTATCATTATCATATGCGTATTTGTATTTATTAAAATAACTATAAATTCATATTGTAATGTTTTAATTCATCATAAACTTATGTGTATTTGTATTTTTTAAATATTAACATGTGTATTCACATTTTATTTATTTTTATCATTATTATATATCCAATTTTTTTATTTTTATCATTATTATATATCCAATTTTTTTATTTTTATCGCTACCATATGTGTATTTCTGTTTATTAAAAAGAACTATGATACATAATATATAATTTATTTTTATAATTTTTTAATTCTATTTCGAATTTGTTTTTTTAAATGTACTTTTTGATGAAATAAATGGTAATTTAAAAAAAATTGGATGCATATCATAGGTTCTAAGGTGTAGGAATTTACCTAATAATATAAGAAGAATGAATGCAACACTATATTGTGAGTGATTTATTTTGGTTAATTAATTAATAGTAGAATTAATTATTAGAAAAATGGAGAAAGATAAAGGGGATTAAGAAGGAAAGTGGAAAGTTTGGAAGGAAGTTACATTTGATTTTAGATAATAGAATTAAAAAATAAAAATGAATAAAAAAAGGAAAAAATCGAAATATCCAAAATAACAATAAAATAAAAAAATAAATTAGTAAATAAAATATTAATAAAAATAAAATATAAACAAACATAAAAAAACAGTTATAATAAAAATCCCTTATAAATAGGTATGTGACTATAAAAATAAAAATATTAATAATATGAAACATGTTAACACAGAAACATTAATTGACGCAAAACGCAAACGCAAAACTGGTTCTTCCACATATACTGACAAACACAAAACTGGTTACATGTGGGTATGTAAATGGTTACCTATGTGACGTTTATGGTCACCCACTTTTCATGAAAAAAATCATTTTTTTTAATAAAAACTATATATTACATCAGTTAGATGGCTTAATTGATGTAAAAATCATATATTACATCGGTTAGATGACTTAACCGATGTAGGTTTCTCCATATATACTGGCACACACAAAATTGGTTACCCGTGTGTTTATAATTGGTTACCTATGTGATGTTTATGGTCACCCACTCTTCATGAAAAAAAATCAATTTTTTTAAATAAAAACCATATATTACATCGCGGTTAGATTGCTTAACCGATGTAGGTTTCTCTACATATACTAACACATACAAAACTGGTTACCTATGTGACGTTTATGACCACCCACTCTTTATGAAAAAAATTCAATTTTTTTTAATATGGGTCATATATTACATTGGTTACATGACTTAAGCGATGTAATATGAGTCATTCTGAGTAAAAAAAACATATAACACTTGTTATTTCTAAGAACCGATGTATTATATTATTTTTTATCCTATTTTACAGCTATTGCTTATTCGTGTGCAATCTCATTCTATCCACGGATATCAAATGTGTGTCATGCGATTCACAATATATGGGGACTCTAATAGTATTAAAACTAAGAATATTGATAGTAGGTTATAATGAAAAATAATTAAATTATATTTGTACGATAACAAAGTGGAACAAGAAGTGGGTCCCAGGTTATTAGTTGGGAGGTTCTCAGCCTTTGCAGTTTTTTAGAAGGAAAAGGGTAACATTTGTAGAATAGAAAAGGTGAGGAAGAAATCGAGGAAAAGGAAAAAGGAAAAGCGAAGAGATAGTAGTTTAGGAGGATTAGGAAGAAGGAATGAGTGCAACAGTGTCTCTAACTCTCAACCTATGCCCTACTTCCTCCATTGTCACCACCCCTCACCTCTCTCCCCATTCTTGTTCCTTCAACACCATACCAAACCCTAATATCAATGCCTTCTTCACCTTCACCTGCAAGAACCTCATACCCAAACCATTCCCCTCAAGACGGACGGTATCTCTTTTGCTTCATCTCTCAAAAATTATATATATGCAACCTTCTTATTTTATCGCGTCAAAACCTTTTGCTTTTTAATTTTATTCGAAATCCATAACTCAAACCTAATATTATGTCATGCATTAGTTCGATTCATTGATAATTCCTTGTATCTAGTGCTCGCCTTCTAAAATACATACACCTGTGAACTCTAGTGTAGTTGTGTTTTCATGTTGCGGAATAGTTTGTGGTCATTAGGTTAGTATTGCTATTATTTTCTCCTTTTGTTCTGCTCGTGTCAGTTTGATCTTGTATCGTCGCCATTGTGGCTTGTGGGCAGTTGTTGTTCACTAATTTTTACTACCAGGGACTCTGTTTTTATGTACTCGTATAGTGGCTTTATGGACATATGAATAGAGATCGAGATACGTACAGCCCAAATTCTGAATTGGAGAAGGGGTTGGCCTTATTTGGTTCCGAAGATGAAGTAACAACACAAATTCCAACTCAGGCCCAGACAGTTGTTGAAGGATCTGGGTCAATTCGTGTAACAGAGTTCAAGCCTGTTGCTGATGTTGATTATCTGCAGGTTTGTAACCATTTTGCTGCAGAACTTATATGGACTTTAACCTAATTATCTTATTTCTTGTTGATACATCGTTGAAGAGCTAGAGGTTATCGGTAATGGTTGCAATAGTAAAGCTTCTTTGGTAATTTGGTAATACATTGTTTGATGATAGTATAAAATGCTTTTACACTGGATTTTTCCTCGAGAATATCGAAATGTCTTAACTAGGTTTATTTCCTAACACCACATATTACTTGAATATTATTGGCTCTGTCTTTTTACTTTGACATTTCATTTTAACACAACTTACAAATGTTCATAATCTTAAATTATTGCAACCTCAGTTGTCTGCATGACGACATTAAGTTGTACATTATTTTGAACTTGGACTTGTTTTGTACAGGAGTTATTGGCCATTCAACAGCAAGGACCGAGAGCTATTGGCTTTTTTGGAACACGGAACATGGGATTCATTTACCAGGAACTAATTGAGATTCTTAGCTATGCTATGGTTATAACTGTAAGATGCTGTTATTTTACTTGAGAATATGTTATGTTTGCTTGTAGTAGGACACAATTTTATTCAATACTAGTCTTGATTTTTTGTTAAAAATTCCAATGGTTGTGTCTCAATTACATGTCCTTCTGTTTGTAGAAAAATCATATATTTACATCTGGAGCATCTGGGACTAATGCTGCGGTTATCCGAGGTGCTTTAAGGGCAGAGAAACCAGAGTTGCTTACAGTTATATTACCACAAAGTTTAAGCAAACAGCCTCCCGAGAGTCAGGAGCTATTGTCCAAAGTAAGATTTAGTTTGAACTTTTTATACACTTTCTTAAAGGTTATAATATAAGTTTTATATAGCTTTCAAAGAAAAAAGCTATTTCATTTGCTTTGCTTATTGTTAATTGTGGTAGGTTTTTTCGCTGAACATATGTTCGTTCTGTCTCTCTATCTGATATCTACTTACCCTGTTGTAAAAGGGATTCCTTTATTGCATATCTATTTTTTTTCCATGCACTACTCAGATTTTATTTTCCGTTAGAGAGCTAGCTATTTTGTGATTATGATATCATATGGTAGCAAGTGGCAACCTTTTTGTTGTGCCAAGGCATACCCTCTCCACTGAGTGACCAATGATATAATTAGTACAAGTAAGAGTTTGTGCTTTGGGTTTTACAATCATACTGTTACATTTTAATACATGACATCTGAAGGCTGCATCTCTCCACGATATTTAGTCTCTATTTTCTCCTTTTTCTCCTGTTTTACCTAAATCCATGTTCTTTCAACAGAAAGTACAGAACCTCTTGGCGACCTCCAATACTGTAGGTTCAAACTGATAATATCATTTGTTTCTGTGCTGAAAACTGGGTTCTTCCTCAGCAAAATAGCTGCTATAGTCTCTATTAGTGTCCATCTTGCAAGGAGCTTTACACCATTAGTTGTACTATTATTCTCGTATATGTTACACTGTAAAGTAACCTTCTCTGATTTAGCTATAATTCATTATCAATAATACTTCATTTTTATCTTTCAAATTCTCGTGCCTAGTATTTATCTTTGTTGCTCAGCCAATGCTTGTTCAAAAAGGGTTGTCATGTTTGATATGTCTTAGATCATATTGATATTGACTATTGAGCAGCCCTGATACATTCTTTTTTGGCTGACAACAGTTTGCTTCTTGTTCCTTTTTGTGTTTTTTTTGGTGAACTTTTCGTTTGTCTGTCTTTGAGTGTGTTTCATGCTTTTAAAGATACATTATCCTCTCCTTTTCTTCTTTCATCTTTTTTTTTCTATGAAGCAATAAATATAATATATGATTGTTTACAAGCTAATTAAAGGCACCTGTGATCTTGAGCATTTCTGTACTTTTGTTATAGAAGATTTTTTAGAAGAAAAAGGCTTCTTTGTAGGATATGTCTTGTGTAATTGGATTTTTAGGATCAAACATCATTTTCAAGTTTTTAGTTTTTTTAAATATCCAAAATAGAAAAAACCAGTTTTGTATGTCTATTAAAATGTTCCCTGGTTTTCTGGTGTTACTTAGCGGACTGGTCCAGTTTTTTAGTAACTGATTATTATTTCTATGATTTTGTTGAATATGCAGGTGAAAAATGTCATAGAAAAGCCCCACAATGATCATCTACCTCTAATAGAAGCCAGCAGGTTTGTAGTAGCTTTTTATTATTTGTGTAATGTGAGAAAGTAAAAGTTTATCTGTTGTTGTAATCTCAATTCTTAACTAACAACGGTGAAAACTACCTTTTTACAACACATCTTAACTTCAGAACAGTCGAATCTGTCTAGAAACAATGCATACCAATGTTGTTTTAAAAACTTCTGCTTTTTATCTGAATGTAGAATGTCACTTTTTTTGGCCCAATTTAAGCAAGTTTATCAACATCCACTAGAGAATAAAATAAAATAAAATAAAACAAAGAGGTGAAATAATTTATGCACTTGAACTTTTGAGTGTGTCGTCTAATTTTCTCGTAGAACCTGTTATTTAAAGGTGCTTTTTTAACAAGTTAAAACTTAATACATATTTCAATTTCAAGGTTCTTTGTTGTTAGCTATAATCCAAACTGGGCCTTGGTCAAGTTCTAGTGCAAGTTCAGTTTGTAGGCTAATGTGAATTCGATGAATAAGCTGTTTAGTGTTGATTGCCAATGTGGCCAACTAATTTATTTTTTCTCAGAAAGCTATTTTATTATTTCTGTAAAATTGGTGCATTATTCTACCTTCCATTTTTTCACACGCAGGTTATGCAATATGGATATCATCTCGCACGTGCAGCAAGTGATTTGCTTTGCTTTCCATGACAGTAGGTTGCTCATGGAAACTTGTCAAGAAGCAAAAAAATTGCGGAAGATTGTGACGCTTTTCTACCTCGATTGACATTTTAATCCATGTCTATACATTCTCTGCACAAGAGTGGGCTGGGAGAGAGTAGTGCTTATTTTTTGTTTGTAATTATCGTTATAGCATTCAATGATATTGCTTCTTTATAAGTTCACCTATAAAGGTGTTTTGATTGGGGAATGGATCCTCTACCGTTTTTGCCGAAACGAGAGGTCTGAATCTGAAAATTTAAAACATGGAGTTATAATAATAAATATGATGTTGCTCCCGGTCTCCGAGGACGCTGTCACTCACTATGGTATTAGAGAAGACACTCTCATCTTGTAGATGGGTGCGACGTGGAAATTGTTGAAGTTATTCAAACAATAAATTTTGCCTCACTGGTGGTAGACTTATTTCAAGCTCATTTTTAGATGACCATTATATGCTTTCTTTATAATGCAGATCACCAACATAATGTACTGACAATAACTCTATCACTTACTCCCTCCCCTTTTTAGAGTAGATGCCTTACTCAGATGTTCTTTTTTAAAATCTTAACAATCTTTTTGCTAGCTTTAAATAAAGCTTAGTGGGATTCTCCAGATACCTAAACCCTTCACTTACTACAAACATCATAGTTCTAGTCGTTAGAAACATGATAAATTCCACAATTTATTTGCAATATTTCTTATCAACTTTAATTCCTTCTTCATCCTTGGAAAGCTTGAAGTTTCTTTGATCTGTTATAAATTCTAATAACACTTTGTGGGATATTTCTTGAGTAGTAAAAATTTCACCTATTTTCTTCATGATTTTCGAACCAAGAAAATTTTTCATATTGTCAAGATCTCTCATATCAAACTCATGTTTCATTGAGTTTTAAATTTTGCAAACTTTAATTTATCATTTTGAATAAAAAAGATTATCATCAACATACAAACTTACGATTAGCATGTTGCCTCCCTTATTTGCTTTGATGAAGAGAGTATGCACATATTCACATTTATGAAATAGCATTCTATAAGACTATACTAGACATATGCTGCTTGTTTGAGTTTATAAAGTGCCTTTTTTAACTTGTAAACTTCTTGTTCCTAGTTGTTCTACAAAAACGTTTTCAATGAGTTTTCCATGTAAAAATGAAGATTTCACATCTAATTGATGAATGAACCACCTTTTTTAGCTGCAAATGCAATTGTCAAATAAACAGTCACCATACGAACCACAAGAACAAATACTTCTCTATAATATATTTTTTTACTGTTGAACATCATACCTATTTACTACAAGTCTTGTCTTAAATTATCCATCTCTTCCTTTTATTTAAGCTTTGATGTGATCCCAATTAAAGGAGAACCTATGTAACAAGGTGATGAAGTTACTACAAAAACTCAAGAGAGAACACAAAACAATTTTATGGAAAGAGATTTGCAAGAGGAATGCATAAGAAATTAAAAGAAAATATAAAAAAGAATTCTCTTAATATTTCTTGTTGAATAAAATATAGAAAATTTGTTTTCTTTATAAGAAAAAATAGATACTTATTAACTCTAAAAAACAAGGTTCTTGGTTGAAAAATCATGTGTATCAACCTAATAAGACTTAGTCTCTTCATATTCCATGTAAGGACCTTGTTTGGAAAGTTAGAAGCACTAACCATTACAAATCTTAACCTTTCATTTTCCTAAACTTAACAAAACTAAACGAACCAACTAAGAATTCTAATTAAAGAAAAGAACTGAATTTTCAACGAGCGTTAAAAAATAATTCATTTGATAGAAACTTGAATTCAAAAAGACCATATGATTAAAACTATCTGTTACAAAAAATTGAAGAACAAAATTTTACTGAACAGAGCTTTTGAATTTAATGAGAAATTACAAGGGAATAAACCTAAAAGGTTTAACCTTCCATGAGGAAGACGAAAACAAAAGAAAAATAAATCTAAGTATAAAAGCATTATTTGGTTATGAAGTTGATGTCTTTGCTTTTCCTCTTAAGTTTCTTTTATAATATTTTTTTCTTTGCACAAAATCAAATTCAGAATTTATCTCATGATATTATTTTCAATGATCAAATGTTTCATTTTTTTGTTTTTAAGTAAATATTTTCTTTCCTTATCACTCTTTATATCTCATTATGGCTTCTCTTTCAAATGTATTGTTTCCAAACTTGATTAAGATTTGTGCATTGACTGTAATTAGGCTCAACGCTGTTGTGAGAGATATTGCAGAAGATTTACGTGAATAATACTTTCAAAGGATATTTGATTTGTTTTTTACGCGTTTTGCCTGAGTTTTTTTATTGTAGAATCTCTTTGCATAAGATTGCATTGGTTTCGCTTCTTGATTACTCAAAATGTAATAGAATCACCAAATTAATTTCCTTTCCCATAATGGAACATCTATCAGTAGAGACTTCAAGAAGACCGTCTAATGGTTTTAAACACAAGGAGTGTATAATTTTTCCACAACCAAGGTTTCCAATATTCAAAGTGACATAATTCTTCTATGGGAAAACTTCAACATTTTTACAAAGGATAACCAAATTCAAATCTTTCTCTTCAGAGTAACTTTTTCAACATTAGACGCTTTTGGGAGACCGTCTAGTCCTTCTTTAGCGAGACTCTTCAAATTTAACACGTTGTAATTCTTCATTTGAGTTATCATTAATAAGGTCTAAAATCTCTACATACGGTCAAGATTAAAATGAGAGCAAAATGTATTTAAAAAGCTGATTTAAGCAATGATTCTAATTATAGTCTAGTTTCATTTAATTATGTGAATCTCATATAAAATAATGGATTTTACTCTCAATTACAATCTAAGAAGTTAATGTTAGACGTTTTAAGACTAAATAGAAATGTACTTCACATGATGAAACATCTTGTAAACATCATAACCATGGTTCGACCAAATGGTTATTTAAGAAATAAAACAACAATCACATCTAATTAGAAATAGGTTTCATACCCATTATTGAAGAAGACTTACTTGAAATGTGATGAACACTTCCTTAAAATGAGTTGATCTTCTAGATTTTAATACCACTTAATGTGGAGCTTAGGATGCTAGAAAAATCTTGACCAACTCAAGACGTGTTGGAGAAGAAGAAGAAATTTGTCAAGGCATGTAACCATGGAGATTTAAATTCGTATGCCACCAAAAACCCATGAAAAACATGTAAAATAATAATATTTTGAAAAAGAATTAGAAAATGGATTGAGACAAGAGAATGGAGTAAGAACATGTCACCTTTAATCCCAAAAATCAAAGGATAAGTGCAATGGAATTCACCGCTTAAGATAAGAACCAAAACAAGAGAAGAGAAAACTCAAGCTCCCTAAAAAATCATAAAGGGGACTTTCATTCAATTCCAAGATATCTTGTGTTTACAAATGGAGGAGACTCCTTTACATAGAGAGGAATTTCATTCAAGAAGTGGAAAATGCAACAAAAATAAGTTAACTTTGCTAATCAAGAGTTAACTCTACTAAACAATGATTATCACATCTTATTCCCTTAAAATTACGAAGTGCACAAGGGTAATTTCTTGAATATAGGAGATGTAATGATTACATTACAAGTGAAAAAAAGTGATGACTTTTGGAGAAGTCACATGTGAGACACCTAACTACTCTCAAAGAGACACAACAAGACTAGGAAAGAGTCAAAATATTCCATGTACACTTTGAAAGTGACATGTGTTAGTTAGAGGCTCTAAAAGATACTTCTAACTTCAAGACATCTCATGCCTCTCAAGTTCAACATATGAAGTTCTTACATCGCCCAAGTTCATCTAAAGATTAAAAAATTACTCAAGTACAAATCCTTTAATTTTCTCTTCCAAAGTTTGAAGTTTTTTTCTTGTTAGTCTTCATGAAATCATTATAGAATCTCCTTCTTTATTTCCTTTTATCATGCTTATTGTATTTATTTTTCTTGTCTCAACTTCTCCTTTTTAATAAGTTTTTCTTCATCCTTATTTACATCAAAACTTGTCATACGAGTTTTGTTTGTTTGATTGATTTTATATATTATTATATTATTATTTTGAGTAAATTATGTTTTAATTAAATTTTTTCAATAATTTAATTCTCAAAATTTAATTTTTTAATTTATTTTTTAAAAATTAAGCATTATTTGTTTTTCTTCATAATAATATATATTTTTTTAAATTAATTTTATTTTCGATGTTTATACTTTATTTGAATAAATCATGTTGGAGATCCCACATCGACTAGAGATTAGAACCTTTCATTGTATATAAGTGGGTGCAAACCTCAACCTCATGAGCTGGTTTTATGGGGTTGAGTTAGGCTTAAAGTCCACTTTGTAATAAATCATGAAAATTATAACCGGTATAGAGCTTTTAAAATACGAATTAAAATATAAGATTTTTTTAATTATCATATTTAAAATAAAGATAAATTAAATAAATAATTTAAATTTTTAAATAATTTAGTTTTTTTAGCTCTTATATTTACTAATCAATAGGTTAACTGAGTTTAGAATGCATATGAAGGAACAAAATAACCCACCCATAAAAAAAATCAAAGGAGTGTTATAACTACAAAAGAAAGATATAAGTCGATTTTATTTACTAGATTTTTTTTAATGTGGGTTTGCTATTAACTAATATAAATTTTATTCTCAAATTCATAAATTAAAAATGAAAATATTAACACAGATATAGTTAAATATCTTTGATCAATAATTTACTTCAAATAAATAAGATTAAGATAATCTAAAGTCTAACTGTTTAAGAGTACTGGATAATTTCTTTATTAAAATTTTTGATGATACAAAATTCAAGTAAACATTAAAGTGTTTAATATTGCTTTGCATACATATATCATGTGCTTATATTTATATAAAGGGTTAGAACCAGATTACAATTAGAGAGAAAAATAATTTTTATTAAAATAAACTAATTTAGAAATTATATTATTTTATAACTAGATTATAACTAGAGAGAAAAATAGTTTTTATTGAAATAAATTAATTTAGAAATTATATTATTTCACAAGAAACACAGTTATAAACTAATATGTTTTATTGTACTATTGTTTCAAAGTGTTAAAACAACTAACACTATGTCTAAAAATTGTCGTGCTAGTTAAGAAAGCAAACAAAATATTGATTTTATTTGTAGTTACTAATCAACCTTAAGTGGTAAGACTACTGATTTAATATGTTGTTCGAATAGAATATCCATAACACAAGCCTCCTACATATACTTTAAGGATATTTGAATGAAAAATTCTAACTATTTATAAAGACAAAACATTTTATAATTTTGAAATAAAATTAATTTAATTTAATATATTTCAATTTGCTAAAAATGTAAAATTCCTTACAAGGCAAAAAAATGATTTCATCAGTAGTTAGAGACATTCCAACAATGGATAAGAACAAATATAAAGTACTATTTCAAATAATTTCAACTAAAATTATTTAATTTTAAAGTAGGGATTGAAAACATAAATTTAATATTTTTTTTGAGAAAATAACATTGTTTGAATTGAGATAGAAAAAATAAAATAAGAAAAAATTTAAATTTATTTATTATAATAAAAAATAAGTATACTAATAAAACAATTAACATTATTTTATATATATATATAATGTAAATATAAAAACATAGTTAATTATATTTTGGAGTCATTAATATTTTATTAACATTTATGTCATTATATTAAAAATATGTATCACAAATCTTTCCTTTGATGTAAAAAGAATTTGACCTCTCTGTTTTCTTTTTTATGATTATATGTTTAGTTTTTTTGAGCTTTCTCATATTTTTGCTCTTATTTTCTCTAGAGAAGCAAACACAGAGAGTAGCCTTTTAAAACACAATTGATATATAAATATAAATACATAAAATATTTGTGAGAGGTGCAATGGCGCAGGCAAGCAAGGAGCCGTGCAAGAAAGAGGCCTGTGACATTCAAGCGTGCCTCTCCAAGAACAACTTTCTTCCCCAAAAGTATGTGCCTTTAACCAATTCTCTCTCTGCATCTCTCATCTTTTCTCCTTATAATATTGTTTCAATTTAAACTTTTGTTTGATTCTCGAACGGCGAAACCATTAGGTTTCATATGTTACCGATGTGGAACCGAGTATCCAAAATCCCATCTGTCTATTCCTTTTTGCTGTGATGGTTTCATAGAATTTCCTCACAGTTTTCCAAATAAAGTGTCAATTGAAGCGTAGGTGTAAACTAGGAGTCGCGCAAAACTGAGGGTTTCTGCTTCATTAGTTTGTCTCGAAGAACATTTATATCATGGTAGCCACAAGTTGCATATTGAAGATGAAAAACGAATTAAAGATAAAATGACACTCTTTCTTTGTTTCATTTTGTTAGTATCTTCGTTGTGATTGCAAGTACTCTCTCTTGTTTGCTAGTTGGTGGTAGTAGCCAGAAGTGTATGAAATGATTGCTGCTAAAACTACCAATTAGTTAGCTGTGTAAAGTATTGTTTAGATCCCTTACAAATGAAAAATTACGTATCTGTATTCAGGTTGTTTCAACAATAGAACCTAATAGATTAAATTGCTAATTTAAGATTTGAGATTATATATTAGTTAGAATACAGAGATTATATCTTAGTTAGAATACGGTTCGACGTTGTTGATTTTCAGGAAGTAGAAGAGAAGGAAATTTCAACATTAGATGCCAACTTTTAAATGATTTCCTTTGTTGCTTGATTATAACTTTTGGCGTATTCTGTGATTTTGAGAATCAACCAACCGACAAATCCGTAGCCCAGGTGACTCACAGCCTCCCTCTTGCCCAAATAAAATGGGATGAATTAAAAAAGAAGAAGCTTTTTGATTGATTCAGGGCGCAGGGAAACCCAATTCTTTCAAGGCAAAAGGGGGGCTTACTTACAATAATGGATTCTTTTTTTAAGTAGGGCCCCAGAACAAAAAAAAGGTGGGGGAACCAGAGTTGTCAATGGTTTCAGCTGCTGAGGGTGATTTTCGTATTTGTACTCATGTAAGACAACTGCTTAGGTCTTGCCTCTTAATTTTTTACGGTTGATGATTTTCAAATACATGTAACCATTATCCGGTGCAGTAACAAGTAAAAATATTAATTTGCTACAGCATATAATATCCTTCATTAATGAGCTCTAAATGGTTGACCTGGACACTTGCACCAAGGAGAAATACCAGATTTCTACCTTGATTGGAAGACTAGGTTCAGTCATATAGGAAAATGTATGCTAGAGTTTGTAGCTGGAAGCTTGCGTGCTAGCATTCCAATAGATTTATTAGAGATTGTCAACTATTAGTAAGTAGTTTGTTTGACATCTCCTCCACAACCTCATAAAGAACCTCGTTTAATAGCAATAGAAGGATCATCGAATGAGCATTTTTCTCCATCTGCTTTGGAGTTTGCCTCTCTATGTGCAACGTCCTTCCGAAAAGAAGTGTTTGTACCCATTGCTCCTTGAGCAAGATTCTCATCTTGATTCTCCGTAAGTTGGAACTGTTTTTTCATTAAACTTCTTGATCTTGGATGTGATACACATATGTAAGAACTTGTCACAAACGCGAAATGAGGTCGAAAACTGGTTCAGATACCAGTTTGTTATGCACCTAGTGCCTAAATGAGCTCAATGAACAATGAAAGAAATAGAACAATACTAATTGTGAATCACACCAATAGAGAAGGCAGAACAAAGAATAAATAAAGCAAGATAAAGATGAATAATTGCCTTGTTTATTGTGCCAATATGTGTTACAAATCAGTACTTTGTTGATACCTTTACAAGTACAAGTTAGGCTTGTATAGGGCTACAAAATGACTACATGTTAGTTAGAAATACACAACAATAAATAACATAACAGAATGTATACAAGAAACTACTAGTTCACCAAATGACATAACAATGAGTCATCAGACTATCCCATTATCAGAAGATGTCTGCAACTATTAGATGACCTTACTAGCAAACGACGTCTAATATATCCTAGATATAGTTCAATATACTAAGATCACCTATGAAAACCAAAATAAAATAAGGAATAGAAACAATGAAACAAGTTACTATCTCAACATATATTAATATAGTCGATCAAACCACCACCTTAGTCACAAAAGGGGCCTTTATGATGGAGGAGGAACTATGCCTCTAATGCAATAGGGTTCATATTAAATTTTGGCTTCTTGAGCAAGACGTTGTGATTCAAGAAGCACCTCTAGCTTATCAAGAGAGAAACAAAATCTGTGGTAGACATTAACAAATTAATAATAGCCTGACGTTGTTAAGATACTTAGACATTGATCCCATTTCGTTTTGCAACTGTGTAGCCAAATTGAAGTTGACATGATTAGGCTCAAGTATGGCATGAGTTGGGCATTTTTACCCAAATTTTTCAACAATGAACACATTCTAGCAAGTGTGGAAGAAGTGAATCTAAATTGGAGGACAAGACTAGATTCAAATCCCAAGGAGAGAGTCTTGTTGTTCTGAATCTAGATTAACAATGTCTTCGTTGAAATCTTGTGAATTTTAGCAGATCATCAGGTCCAGACCCAAAAATTAGAAATGATACCATAATGAAATTCGTGATGTGATTAAATGAAATAAAATTTAAATAGAGAGATTATGTTTTTGAAACTGAAAATGTCATTTTTTATACGATGATCTCAATTGAGATGAGATGCTCACATAAACATATAGCAAGTTCACATCAAAAGAGACCAAGTAATATAAAGGCAACAACGTGTTGCTTCAACTTGATGTGCATCCATTCTCTTTGGCTATAAAAAAAATTAGATAAACAAAAACGTTAAGTTGACCTTTCTCCATGGCGACCTGGACGAAGAGATTCTAATGTGTCAGTCGAGAGGTTTCGAGCCTGAGGGTAAATATTATGTGTGCAAACGGAAGATATCGTGTGTTTGGGTGTACTCGTTTTGTTCATAATGTCTCTCAAAGTCTTGACAAGTTTTATCCAATGGCTAATAAGTGTGTTTTTAGGATATTTTCATTCCCAAAAAGGGTATAAATATTATTCACCCTCAATTAGAAGATATTATATGTTTGTTGATGTTACCTTCTTTAGGACACTTTTTTTCTTGTCCTCCATGGAACATTGTTCATTTGTTCAATAGGTCCTTCATGTACCATTGTGTGATTCATTGATTATTCCTACTTCTCTTCAAACTTCATCTCAAACTCAGTGCAAATGACATTGTTCCACCACATCTTCTCACATTTTAGCATTTGACACAAATAACTCCTTCATCCTTGCTTGAAGATCCTTGTGACTCAGATCCTCTGCCACTAGATTCCCATACCATGGATCCTTCGTCCTCCTTGCCTTCTCCTCACTCTGATCATGCTTGACCTATTGCTCTTAGAAAAGGTATTAGATTCACTCGTAATCCTTATAATTTTTTAAGTTATCATTGTTTGTCTCCTTCACATTCCTCTTTTGTTTTCTCCTTGTCTACCATTACTATTCCTAACAATGTTCTTGAGGCACTTGGTCACATTGGATGGCGACAAGCCATGACTGATGAAATACATGCCCTTGAACACATGGTACCTAGGAGCTTGGGCCTCTTCATCCTGGAAGAAGCATGTGGGTTCTAGATGGGTGTATGCTGTTAAGATTGGTCCTATAGGTAGATTGTTTCAAAGCTCTTCTTGTAGCTAAGAGATACACTTAGGTTTATGACCTCAACTACTATGATACTTTTTCTCCTGTGGCCAAGATGAGTATTGTTCGTCTTTTCCTTGCTATGCCTGTCATTTGCCATTGGCCTCTTCATCAGCTTCATGTTATCACTGTATTTCTTTGTGGTGATCTGGAGGAGGAAATTTACATGGAGCAACCTCTTGGATTTGTTGCTCAGGGGGGAGTTTGGTTTGGTTTGGTTTGGTTTTTAAATTACGTTGCTCACTCTATGGCTTGAAGCAATCACCCAAGCTTGGTTTCGTAAATTTAATCATATTGTGCAAAGTTTTGATTAAAATAGAGCAAGGCAGGTCATTTAGTATTTTATTGTCATACTTCTCCTTGGAAGTGTGTTTGTCTTATGGTCTATGTTGATGATATTGTTTTTATAAGAAATGATATCTCTAGAATTACTCAATTAAAAAAGCATATTCAGCCACTTTTGACCAATGATCTAGACTATCTAAAAAAATTTCTCTATATAGAAGAGATGCAATCAAAAGAAGTCATCATTTCACAAAGAAAATATGCTCTTGATATTTTGGAGGAAACGGGTGTGGCAAATTGCAAGCCCATTGATAGTCCTATTGATGGAAGAGGCCCCAACACCAATCCATTGAAAGGCCACCAAAATGTCAAATTGAGGCAACCACTAGAGTTATAGTCAAAGAGGGGTCAAGAGGACACATTCTACATGCCATAAACTCTAGTGTAGATTAGATTTTAATTTCTTGTCAAAATTAGCATAAGAACTTTATTTGTAATTTTTCTTAGAATTAATTTTGGCACCTAAAACACCAACCTAGGTAAACTTAGAGTTTCTAAAAACCTCTAAAATTACCTAGGCCTGTCTAGGAAGCCCATGGAGGGGGTGAGAATACAAACTAGACACACCCTTCCCCATGTGCTCATTTAGGCTCCACTTTTGGGAGGGAATTCATTTGAATTTCCCTCCACTTTCTTTTGAATTTTCAGCCCTCTAAACACTATAAATTGAGGTGCTTGGCTCATGTATTTGCAAGATTGATTTGAGTAATGAAATGTTGCGAAAGTGCCATTCTTACTCCGTTGCCTAAAATCTCTCTAGATTTAGGTCATTAATCTTCAACCCTTTTACCTACCAATGAGAGCTGGCCGAACCTCTCTCACTCTCCTACTCTTCATGCACCTCCAAGGCCACCACATCTCTTAGTAGGGCCTTGTCCATCTACAAACCATTGAAGCTTCCGCAAACCACCACAAAAACGTAAAAGAGAAGAGCTCAATGCCAAATCAAAAGTTAAAGATAGACTAAGGTGAACTTTTCTCAAACTCTGAGTGATATAGAATGTTGGTGGGAAAACTCATTTATGCGTGCTGTCTTTCTCTGACGCTTGTCGGTATGTGGGGTCTATGCACTGTCCTTCAAGGCTTTGTTTGCTTTGTTGCTTGTCTCACCAAGTTCATTCCTAGTGTGGATGTGACAACTTTTCGGTTGTGAGTTACACATTGGACCAGATGTTTGGTCTCATCTGATTTTGTGGGTATTTAGGGTCATTCTTTAGAGATTTTTGATTTTCAATAATCTAGTTGGCGTGTGGGGTCTATGCACTGAACTGGTGTTGTCTTTGTTCCTCTCCTCATGGAAACCTTGCAAGCCTCTTCATTTTTCTATTATTTCCTATTCCCACAATGCTATTATATGTCTCTTAGTCCACATTTATTGGATATTGAGTTTTGGTGCCTCACATAACCTAAATAGCAATCTATCTTTGTTTTGAACTTGTCATCACCCGAAACTGTGCATTACATCACTTCATGATTCCGAAATACAAGCCACTGGCATTGGTCAAATACCACTTCCTCCCTTACTGTTACTAAATTGTTTTATTGTTTGTTGATCAATTTAATCTCTGTAAGCAAGTTGAGTTGATCATTAAATTATGTCATAACCTTCAGTTATGGTTCCTTCTTGATACAAAAATTGATTTTGGGATAGGTTGTTGGAGTTGGATTTGAATTGCATGGTCTATACTAAGTACTATCTTAAGTATTTGAATCCACTGTATGTAATCTGACGAGTCTCCTCATTTGTTTAATCACCGTTTGGGATTTCTAAATTTGAAATAGTTAAGTGGCACCTTATCTCCGGTTAGAATGTGAAACATGTTGGCATGGAAAGGCATGCTAGAGCTTTCATTCCTCGTTGTGGTCTCTCAGTCAAGCCTCACATCCTTTTGATGTTTGGGTTTTCAGTTGTATTCCTTTTGTCTTAGAATTTAAGTATTATGTTACCTTAATGATTTTTCTCATTGAGTTGTTCGTAATTTTCCAAATAGGTGTTCAAAAATCAAAATCTAATTCGGTAAGGTAGTTTGTAGTTTGCAAAGTGACAATTGCAAAGAATTTTTTTTGTCTGTTTTTATGCCAAATGCTAACGTCTTACTTGCCGCAATGCAATTCCAACCATAGATTAACGCATCGGGCCAGTCTGTTAAAATATATATCGAGTTTCATTTTTTTTAGTTTACCATAATTTAAGCTTGCATTATGTCCAACACATGTTCTGCAGTTTATATTACATGTAATTTCTTAAATACTTAGTACTCAGTTGGGAAGATCATTGTGTTTTCATTGCATCTAACTCTAAAAGGCATTCATTTTGACAGGTGCCTTAAAGTTATTGAACTGCTGGATTCTTGTTGTGCAAAATGCAATTATAATTCAACTCACTGCGGTTCCCTCTCCGGACTTTTGAAGCAAAAGCCTAAGGGTTGAGTTTATTTAATGATGAGCTTGCAACTGTTGTGTCCATAGCTAACGCTACTCAACCCATTAATTGAAGAGTAGTTGAGATGAGTGAAAAAAAAGAAACAAGAATGAAGGGCTACTGTTCTGTTACTGGTTTTCCCTCATGCATGGATGTACTCAAGATATTATAGATTTTAGATGTATATTTCACAGTAAGAAGTAAAGTAATCAACAATAAGAGTACAAGCTAATTCTTAGAACTTGTACCAATGTTTTATATCTTTTTTCAACAATTTCTGTACCAGTAATTTAATATCCAAATATACCGTGTTCCTCGGTCTCGATGCAAATGTAGTTATCACTTTTTATATTATTATTCAAGAAACTTTTTAATTAGCATTTATCGAAGAGAAAAAATAGGAAAGTGAAATTATTTTCTCTATCGGTTAAAATTAGTGTTTCTGTATATAAAATGATCTGCAGAAGTCATTTTCATGTGTTATTTCGGAAAGTGTATCCTGGAATAATTATTTTTAGGTTCTGAAACACGTAATTTGGAAGGTGAAATATGTATTCTAGTTTGACAAATTTCAAATACTTATTTTCATATCTTTCTAATTATGTGTTTTAGAACATAAAAATAACAATTCAATTTTGCTATTTTTTACATGAGAATAAGAATTTTAGGTGGAGATATTAAATGAGGTTGACAATATCATTATTTTTTTTTTATATAAATGATTTTCATATGGATTTTGTTTTGTATAATGGATAATGAATTTAGGGTTTAGAGCGACACGTTCAGAATAGACGAGCCAAATGTTTGTAGCGTATAATTATTTTAATACAATAAATTTGTCACACAAAGTGGACAAAATATAATGTTGTAATATGCTGTAGGTATTCTCCACCTAAGATGTTGGAATAAACAAGAAATATTGCTTATGATTTTAGATTTGTTATTATCATATTAAGTTTGTATGTAATACATAAACAATAAAATGAAGACATACATATATTATTATGTTGTTAGTGAGAAGTTAAATACAAATAATATAAGAATGACTTAAAAGTAATTGCTAGTGGAAGTAGAACATGTGAATATGCATTTAGGCTGCAAGAAAAACAGATAAAAAGTAATCACGATTTGTCAGATATGTTGATAGGTTACCTATGATAGTATATTAACATATAATGATAAATCAATGTTTGTTGATATGATAAATGGTTTAATGAAGCCTATAAATATTCTATTAATAACCATTGAGCTAGCCCAACCTTTCAGAAGGATGACCAGGAGCATGACACAAGACTAAGGGTTAGGTCAGGATTAGTCCATAGCTAGTGCTTTAGAGCCTATTATTCCTTAGAGGATTACCAGGAGCAAAGTCCACATAATTGGAGTTGAGCACAAACTATTTTCATTACTTTTAATTTCAGTAGATTAGGGTGTACTTAGCATAATCTGGGCTTATGCCAAGCCCAACTCACCCTACTTATAGAAACCCTTCATCACTGCCCCTTTTGCTTCATTTTACCCTAGTTTCTAGAACTTTGACCTTAGCTTGAGTGGCACACTAGGTTAACCTAGTTTCTAAAAGGTTTCTTGCCTTTATTGCCCCCTCCTCTCACTCTTGTCCTCCAAGGCACTCTCCTATAAATAGGGTGTCTTACCTCTTGAATTTACACATTGAATTAATATAGTAAGAAAACTCTGCTTAAGTGAGTTTATGAGTGTGTCAGCTTAGCTGAGATGTCAAGTTGCATAGTGATGCCTAACACGAAAACTTTATAAAAAAAAAGTGAGTTTATGAGTGCTCTCATAATTTTGAGTCTTATTTTGCGTAGAGTATACTTTAAGTGATGAATCCTCACTACTCATCTTGGAACTCTTCACCATTTCAAGTGGCGTGATCACCTTCTCCATTTCCATAAGCTCCTTTTATCTTTTCATCTTTTCCTTTTATTCCTTACACCCTTTTTCTTTTCCATTGGTTAATTTCTCTTCTTTTCAATTTGGTCTTTAATTACTCACTGTTATCTTTTGTTCTTTCATTTCCACATTCATCATCTTCACCTTAATATTGTGTTTTTCTCTTTACTCTATAGAAGGGAACATTCACACTTAACCACTTGGTTAAGTTTGTGTCCAGTGACAATCTTATTTAAGTTTCACCGTATTATGCTAATTCAAAAATCATAATCCAAAGTTAAACTCCTAAAATATGTGTCAATTTAAAATCAACCCACATCAATAATGCAAGATATGCATATCTTAAATGGAATTAAGGTCATCAACACCCAACACCCGAGGCTCATCGACTTCAATTTTCTCCTTTTCGTGGTCTTCCTCAAGAATGAAGTTAAGTTCCCCGCATTCTCTTTGTCTTATTGAGGCAACTGGTTGCACTTGTTTAGATTGAGAACTACCTCATCTTGTCTAACTATGATGATTTGAAAATACACAAATAAAAATATGAATATAATCTATTAAATTCCTAATCTAAACGAAAAAACCAAAAACTTGAAAACGAAATCTTGAAACATGTTTTGGAATGATCATTTTGGAAACATTTATAGAATGTTCAGAGTAAACATTCTTGAATATGTTCCCAAAATGTTCATTTTGAAACATTTTGTGAGAATAATAACTTCAGAATGCTAACCATTTTGGAACCCTAACTTCATAATCTTGACCATTCTGGAACCCTAACAATGATGGAGTAGTGGGGGAGACGATGTAGTGATCTAACAATGAAAATGTGGACTCAAATTGTGAAACTATGGTGTGGTGTGTAGCGGTACTGGAAAGCAACTCTCTCATGCAAACCAAAAAACCAAGGACAAAGTGAAAGTATTAGAATAACAAAGATATAGAAAAGAAAGTTCACATTATGAAAGAGTACATGATGTAATTATATATACAAAATGTGGGTGATAAAGAGGGAGAGATAACATAAACAGTTTAACAACTAACTCTGTAACAACTAATTGTCTATTATCCCCCTTTAAACTTACGTGGGTGGAACACCAACCATAAGTTTACGTCTAAAATCTAAGAAGAAAGGTCCAGAGATGGGCTTAGTGAGTATATTAGCTACTTGGAACCTAACAGGAAGGTGAAGTAACAAAATTTTGTTTTGTTGAACATAATCTTGAACAAAGTAAAAATCTAATTCAAAATGTTTGGTACGAGAATGTAGTATAGGATTCACACTGAGTAATACAACTCCCAGATTGTCTGAGAACAACTATGGTTGCTTGGATGGTATATGAAGCTCAAGTAGGAGAGATTGTAGCTAGATGACTTCAGTTAGAGCAGCAACTATACTTCAATATTCTGCTTCAGTACTACTCGAAACAACACGTTATTTGTGTGATGACCAAGCAATGCTATTGAGTCCATAATAGACACTATAACCAATAGTAGATTTTCTATCATCAATGTCACTACCCTAGTCAACATCACTGAAAGCACGGACATCTATGGTTAGATTGTGCTGAATAAGCAAGCTATGAGAACTCGTTCTAGAAACGTTCCTGCCGGTTGACTTGAGGGCCTTCGTACGTCTTGCGATACTCCCACGCCCGATTTTCTGTGCCTTCGTTCATGCCTTTCCTACGATCAAACACCTGAAATCACAAAGACAAAGGGCGCCCTAGAGGTCATTTGCACTCCGATGCTCAAGTCAGTGTAGGAAACACCAAAGTAAGTTGTAAAAAGCTCATGTGTAATATGTGTGTGTGAAGCGGCGCAAATGAATAGCGTACCTTACTAGGTTTGTTACTACCATTTATATAGTCCAGGGTTTCCACTGTTTCCACTACCCAAAATAGGCTTTCTAAGGATGGGCCCTAGTGTCGCTATTACCCAATATTAGGGCAACCTAGCGCGTAGGGCTCCCTAACTGGAGTGCGACCTCTGACGGGATGACCACCTGGATGCCACCTCGTGCACCTGATCTCTGGGGTCACCCGTCATGGGAGCGCCCTAGCTGCTCACGTGCCATGCGTGCAACTTCACCCCTGGAACGTGACCCTTACAGGTCGTATCTCTTCCAGTGACTCTTTACTTGTGTTACGCCTGAACGCGTCATCCACACCACACACATGGACTCTCGTGACCTAGGCTTCTCCCTAACTGATAACTGGTGTGTAGTCTGGGATCCACCTCTTGTGGCCCAGCTTTGCTGTTCGAGAGACCGATGTCTGACCTCTCTACAATGCCGAGGACAAATCAACACATCTTGGTGATCGATGTTTGACCACTCTTCGGTACCTTGGCTCACGTGCCTCGCGAGACATTGACCCATGCCGCTTGTGGGACCCACCTTACGTGGCCCCATCATTAGTAGTGGTCAAACGACGCCCAAGGACTGGTCGGTGCTCAAGGTAACGAAGAATGCGTTTCATCGCCTTCCAGTGGTGTTCTTGAGGGTTGTGCATGAATTGACATACTTTGTTCACTGCATATGATAGTTCTGGATGAGTGAAGAGAATATATTGTAATGCTCCCATAACAGAGCGAAACATAGAGGGGTCGTGCATAACAGGAGAAACATCTTTCTGTAAACGAAGATTAGTCTGCATGGGTGTGGGTAGCGGTTTGGCAACTTGCATGCTAGTGCGGTGAAGAAGATCAATGATATATTTTTGCTGCGATAAGTGGAGACCACCTTGATGAAGGTGCTTAACTTCAACATTGAGAAAGTAATGGAGAGGGCCAAGATCCTTGAGAGAAAAGCAAAAGCTGAGTTTGGAGATGAGTTTTTGAATTTCTTATAAGGAGGAAATTGTGACAATAATGTCATTAACGTATATTAAGACGAAAATATTATATGCAGAAGGGAACTAAACAAACAAAGACGTGTCACTTTTGGTAGAATGAAAACCGAAGGTTTGAAGGGTTGTACTTAGCTTTTGAAACCAGGATTTAGGAGCCTACTTTAAGCCATACAGAGCTTTATGAAGTTTACAAACAAAGTGTGAAGAGTGAGACACAAAATTTGGTGACTAAGTCATATAGACATCCTCTTTAAGATCACCATCCAAAAACACATTATTCACGTTAATTTGATGGATAGGCCATGCGGCAGAGATCACGTGATAACACCAAGCGAATGATGGAGGGCTTTACAAAGGGGTTGTATGTTTCATTATAGTCACAACTTGTTGTTTGATTGAATTGTTTAGCTACAAGACGTGCTTTGTGACTTTGAAAGGAGTCGTCTGCATGATACTTGTTTTTAAATATCCACTTGCATCCAACAAATTTAGCACCATCTGGAATAGGTGTGAGGGACCAAGTGTGATTGTTGAGAAGAGAAATGTATTCATCATTCATTGCTTGAAACCAAGAAGGAGAAGATATTGCTTCGTTCACAGACGTAGGGACATGAGATTGTAAAATAGTTTCAGTATTAAAAACTTTTTGTTTGAAAATACATGCCTTTGATCTTGTGGTCATTGGATGATGATTTACAGTATCATTATTAGTGAACAAAATTAGCACCAATTAAGGAGGAGTAATATGGTGAGTAGAAAAAGGAGGGTCTGAAGGAAGATGAACAAGAGGAGTAGAAATATCAACAGGTGAGTCAAGCATAGTAAGAGCATGATTTGAACAATTTGATGCAATAATATCAGTAACAGAAGAATGAAATTTATATTCAAGCAGATTATATGGAAACAAATCTTCATGAAAGATAACATGCCGAGATATATACATTTTACCATTGGGTGAGAGACAAAGGTAACCCCTATTGTGAGAGTTGTATCCAAGGAAAAGACAACATGCAAATTTGAAATCAAATTTATGTTGATTATAAGGCCGAAGTAACGGATAGCAGGCACAACCAAAGGTTTTCAACATTGTATAATCAGGTTCTTTTTGAAACATTAAAGCATGCAGAGATTTATTTAAAAGAACATGGGTAGGCAATATATTTATGATATGTATGGTAGTGGTGAATGCTTCACCCCAAAATTTAATGGGTAGAGATGCAAAAGCAAGAAGAGTTAACCCCTTATCAGAAATGTGTCTGTGCTTACGTTCAATGGAGCCATTTTGCTCATGTGTGTGAGGATAAGTAAAGCGACGAAGGACTCCAAAATTTTAAGTAAAATGTTTAAATCATATGTATTCTTTAGCATTATCAGTTTGAATTGCACAAAGCTTAAATCCTGTTTGATTTTCAACAAACTGTTTGAAACAAATAAGAGTATTTAAAGCTTGAGACTTATGATGCAACAAAAATAACCACGTGTATTTAGTATGAGCATCTAAAAAGGAAATATAGTATCTAGCACCATTTGATGCACAAACAAGAGCAAGACCCCAAATATCAATGAAAATTAATTGTAAAGGTTTAGTGTATTGTGTGTTCTAATTATGAAAAGGAAGCTGGTGATGCTTTCCACGAATACAGTAATCACATAAATATTTGTGAGACGTATAAGAAATGTTACAAGCATTCAATATTTGTTTAATAGTAGAAAAATTACAATGACCAAGTCTATTGTGCCATAGTTGTAATTGAGGAATAAAAGGTTTGTAAGAAGTATAGTTAACAGTGTAGGCATTGGAATCGGTGAATGGAGGAAACACATCAAGACCATCTTTAAATACTCCTTGAAGTAAAATATGATGAGTGTTCTGATGTTTAACATAGCATAAGTTAAGAAAGAACTTAAAATAAACGTTATTATCCTTGGAAAATTAAGCAACACTTATGAGATTCTTAGTTATAGTAGGGACATGCAACAAGTTGTGAAGTTAAAAACAATATGCGTGTGTGAAGCAATATAGATACCAGACCCTGTGTGTAAGATGTACATACCTTGACTATTACCTAGTTTAAGATCATTGTTGCCAGGGTAGGGTTGTTTGTGTGAGAAAATCTTTGAGTCTTTAGTGACATGATGTTAGGAACCTAGTAAAAGGAAATCAAGAAACACAAAGACAGAGATAGAACTCTGAAAATTCCTCTATTTGTTGTGGTTCATTGTTACAGGAAGAAAATCCTTCAAAGGGAACAACCTCCCTTTCTCACAGGACTATTCATGTTGTCAAAATCTAATACTAAAAACTCCCCTTCCGAAAACCTGTTGGTCTTTATTTAAAGACCAACCATACCCAACCAACAACTAACCGAGAGGTAAGAAAGAAAACTGGACACAAAATAACATTCAAAAGCGAATGGAAAACTATTGAATAAAGAGAATGCCGAATTGAAAAAGCAAGAAAGTAAAGGCTGAATTTAAATTTGCTTGAATGTAAAGGCAAAAATTTAAAGGTGCAAGAAAAGTAAAGTGCCAAATCAACTCAAAGCAAATATGCTAAAAAAAACCAAAGCTTTGATAACCACATGATGTGAATTGATTTTAGATGGTTCCATTTTAGAGGTGACACTTTACTTATGATTGAGATTTTAGCAATAATATGGTGAAACCTAGGAAAGATCCCCACTGGACACGAAGTTAACCAAGTGGTTAAGTAAGTGTGAAGGTTCACTTCCAAAGGCAAATAGGAAAATCACATAATAGAGTGAACATGATGTATGGTGCAGAATGTAAAAGACATGAAAGGAAACACAAGATATGGAAGGAAACCAAAATGGAAATGAAGCAAAACAAGAATACCAACACAAAGATAAAGGTGTAATGGAGAATGGAAGAAAGGATGAAGGAAAAAAAACTTATGGTGATGAAAAGAGAGTGGACACGCCACTTGGAGTGTGGTTTCCTCCAAGATGAGTGTAGAGGGTCGCCACTTGAGAGCTCTCAAACTCACTCAAGATAAGACCTATTGCTAGAGAAGCAATCCTCACACAATTTGTGCAGAGTTTTCCTTCTTCTATATAATTGAACTTGAAAATACAAGGAGTAAGACACTCTATTTATAGGAATGGGTGGCTTGGTGGACAAGAAGGGCAAGAATAGGATGGTAAAAGTGTGAGGGTTGCCTTTAGAGTTTGACTAAGTCAAAACCGTACCTTAGACTTGTCCTTCTAGAAACTAGGTCAAATTTCTTTTATAAAGGACTAGACACGAGCTAAAATGATAACTACTCCCCATATTATGCTATAGACACCTATTCTAACCTATCTTGCTATTTTGGGTCCCGAAGTGAGCCTAATTTATTTACATAATAACAATTTTTAATAAATTGTTAATTAAAATTAAATAATAGCAGTTATTTTTTTTACTAAATAACGATGTGAAATAGTCAGTAATGCAATAGTAAATCACAGTGACATGACTCTGATTTGATCGAAGATCAATATTCGAATGATCTTTAAAATTGAGAGTCGAAATTTTAACATTTTATACAAGAGAAGTTTAGCAAATTAGCTTGTGCATAAACTAATTTTAACTTACGGAGAAATTAAAACTTTTTCTTTTATTTTTCTCTCCTAGAAGTCCTTAATGGAGAAGTTTGTCCAAGCGTACCCTTAGTTTCATTACCTATATATTCCATCCTTTAAATATTTTAGTTCTATAGGTATTTGTTGCATATCCCATATTAGTAGACTAAATTATAATATATAAGTAGGGTGTAATCCTCACCTTACAAACCGACGGTTTTTTAAGGTTGAGTTATGCATAAACCCATTCACTAAGATGGTATCAAAGCCATTTAGAGCCTATCATAGTCAAGTTCATTGGGCCATTGTGCCACCCACTATTGGGCTCCTGTTACGCTACCCTCAAAGATCTAATTCCCCACACTCGAGGTGTTCATTCCTCAACGTGAAGGGGTGTGTTAGAGATCCCCTCATCAACTATTAAAATCCTTAACAAACCAGTTGTTTTTTTGAAAATCCTTAACAAATTGGTAAATCTGTTTTAATTGATTCTAAACTGATTTGGCTCTTGCATTAAATGTTTTTAACAACCTTTTGGAGTTTAAATAATCTTTTTTACACTCCTGATAGTAATGATATAAGATGAAATCTCTCAAATCAGTTTCTCCAAGATTGCTTCAAGCTTTGGATTTTTCAAAGAGTGGAATAAGATTGCTTTTGTAACTTTTGAATTCAATTTGTGATTGTATCAGGTGTGATCAATCCTTTTCTCTCTTGAAGTTGATCAAGAGTGATCAAGTGCTTTGTAGAATCCAAATCTAAGATGTTTGATGGAAGGCTGGTGTTGTTGTTGTGTTTGGGTGGGATCTGGGTAGAATAAAGTGTGATCCACTCCCATTTTGAATCTAAAACTAATGTGAATTAAAACCTTTTTTAAATTAAGTGTTTTTCCAACTAAGTGAAAAACAACCTGTTGTTTTGTCGTATCAACTGGTTGTTTTACTCTTAGGAGTTTTTAAACAAGGTTGAAAGTTGTTTGGTTTGGTTGACTTAACTCTCAAACCAAAACAATTGGTTGTTTCGTGATTTCAATCGATTGTTTCTTTGAAAATCCTAACAAAATTAAGTTTTGAATGGTGAATCTGTTTTAAAAGTTTTCTAACTGAATACGCTCCTTCATTAAATGCTTTGACCAATCTTTGAAAAATATAAATGGTTTGTTTATGTTTTCAAAAAGGAGGAGAAAGTTTTAAGAAATTCAGTTTGACAGATTTGTTTTTGAGATTTTAAGATTCACATCAAGCTTTGGATTTTCAAGTGAGAGTGAAATAAGATTGCAATTGTATTCAATTCAGATTGTACTATGATCAAGTGTAATCCTTTCTAAACCTTCTGTATTTCTGGTGTTGTGTTGCCAAGGAGTGTTGTGTGTTCTTGAGGTGGTCAAGATCAATACTCTTGGTGTGGTTTGCCAAAGGTAGTGTGTGTTAGAAAAGATGGCTTTAAACTAGAGGGGGGGAGGTGAATTGTTTAAAGGGGTTTTCATAAACTTTTCCAAGCTAGAATGAACTTATTTCAGAAACCAATTAATTCAGCAATTCAGTTAGCCAAAATAGCAAGCAAAGCTGTAATACCAGGAAAAACAATCGGTTGTTTCTTCGAAACAATCGGTTGTTTATACCAGCAAACAACAAACAAACTGAAATTAAAGAGTTAAGGATAGAGAGATTGTACACAGTTGTTTATACTGGTTCACTCAAAGCTAGAGCTATATCCAGTCTTCTAAGAAACCCTGAGGATATCCACTAAGCAACCACACCTTGATCACTTACACCACAACCAAGAGAATGACCTTGAACACCTCAAGAAACACACTCTCCTTGGTCAACACTAAGATTGCTGATCTTGAACACCTCAAGAACACACAACCAATCTCAACAACACACACAAACGAATTGTTCAGCAGTTTACAAAGATTACACTTGTTACAGATAGAAATCTGAAATCAATACAAGTAGAATCCCTATTCAGCACCTTGATCAATCTCTCAACTCTTTAGCAATCTCAGAATACTTTTAAAAACTCTTCTTTGATCAAAACTATGTTTCAAGATTCTTAATATATCAAAACTGTTTTTCAGAATATATCTAAGAATATAGTTTGTTATCAAATCTTAACAAACTCTTAATTGCATTTAAAATAGATTGGTCAAAGCATTTAATGATTGGAGCATATTCAGTTAAAGCATTTAAAGCTCAGTCAAAGAAAACAGTTTTTCTGTTATGGTTTTAAGACAAACAATCAATTGTTTCCTCGAATCAATCGGTTGTTTTGTTACTTAACAAAAACACCATTCAAAAACAGTTTTCAAACTTTCTCAAAACACCTAAGTGTAAACAAGCAGTTGTTTCGACAAAACAATCGGTTGTTTCAACTTAGTTTGAAAATAATTTTGCTTTGATAAAATTGAGATGCTAATTGCTTTGAGATTTAATCTAAGTGTTGATTACAACATTGAACTACCCTAGAACAAGGCTAAAACCAGCACAATAACAACAAACAAAGCAGAGGCTTCATCATCCTTCAAAGGATTTGGATTCTTCAAAACATTGAACACCACTTGGTTCAACAGTGTGTTTCTTGAGGGGTTCAAGGTCACTACTTTGGTGTGTTGTGTTTTTGTAATTTGGTTTGATTACATAATGGTTTACCCAGTGGTTTCTGGGGACTGGATGTAGCTCTTGACTTAAGAGTGACCTAATATAAACTGTTTGTGTGATTCTTTCTTACTCTGAACTCCTTTAAATTCTGTTTTAAGCTGTTTGATTTTTCAACTGATATAAACAACCGATTGTTTTGAAGAAACAACCGATTGTTTTGAAGAAACAATCAATTGTTTTTCTGTTGCTTTGCTGTATAATTGTTGATGTTCTAAACCAACTTGATTCCTGTTTTGGATTTATACATAGAATTTCATTAAACCTGAAAAAGCTTTCAAAAACCTCCTTTAAACAATTCACCCCGTCTTGTTTAAGGCCATATATTCTAACATACTGTACTTTTGTGTAAATGTGTTTTGTGCAAATCCAGATGGTGTTATGTGATCTATGGTGTGTTGTTTGCCAAAAGAGGTGTGTGTTCTCGAAGGGTTCAAGCTCAGCTCTTTGGTGTGTGGTTTGTAATCAAGGTTATTTGATTGCTTAGTGGAATACCAGTGGTTTCTGGGGACTGGATGTAGCTCTTGGAGAAGAGTGAACTAGTATAAATTTGTTGTGTGATTCTTTCTATCCTTAATCTCATTTAAATCTGTTTTGGTTTGTTTTTATTAACTGTTGATAAAAACAACCGGTTGATTTTCTGGAAACAAAATAAAACATATTTGTTTCTTGGCTAACTTGGTTTCTTTCTCTTTGATTCTTCATTGGCTTTCTCTATACCTTCAATATTTGCGAAAATATTTTACAAACAATTCACCCCCCTGTTTGTTTAAGGCCTACAATTCTAACACCTTTAAACTTATGTGGGTGGAACACCAACCATAAGTTTACGTCTACAATCTAAGAAGGAAAGTCTAGAGATGGGCTTAGTGAGTATATTAGCTACTTGGAACCTAACAGGAAGGTGAAGTAACAATTTTTTTCTATTGAACATAATCTCTAACAAAGTGAATATCTAATTCAAAATGTTTGGAACATGAATGTAGTATAGGATTTGCACTGAGTAGTACAACTCCCAGATTGTCTGAGAACAACTGTGGTTGCTTAGATGGTATATGGAGCTCATGTAGGAGAGATTGTAGCCAGATGACTTTAGTTAGAGCAGCAACTATACTACGATATTTTGCTTAAGTACTATTACGTGAAACAACACGTTGTTTGTGTGATGACCAAACAATGTTATTGAGTCCATAATAAACACAATAATCAATAATAGATTTCCTATCATCAATGTCACTGCCTAGTCAACATCATTGAAAGCACGAACATCTATGGTAGGACTATGTTGAATAAACAAGCCATGAGAACTCGTGCTAGCAAGGTAACGAAGAATGCGTTTCACTGCCTTCCAGTGGTGTTCTTGAGGGTTGTGCATGAATTGGCATACTGTGTTCACTGCATATGACAATTTTGGACGAGTGATGAGAATATATTGTAGTGCTCCCACAACAGACCGAAACATAAAGGGGTCATGCATAGCAGAAGAAACATCTTTCTGTAAATGAAGGTTAGTTGCATGGGTGTGGGTAGCGGTTTGGCAGCTTGCATGCTGGTGCGGTGAAGAAGATCAATGATATATTTTTTCTGCGATAAGTGGAGACCACCATGATGATGGTGCCTAACTTCAACACCGAGAAAGTAATGGAAATGGCTAAGATCCTTGAGAGCAAAGCAAAAGCTGAGTTTGGAGATGAGTTTTTGTATTTCTTATAAGGAGGAAACTGTGATAATAATGTCATTAACGTATATGAAGACGAAAATAGTATATGCAAAAGTGAATTGAACAAACAGAGACGTGTCACTTTTGGTAGAGTGAAAACCGAAGGTTTGTACTTAGCTTTTGGAACCAAGATCTGGGAGCCTGCTTTAAGCCATACAGAGCTTTATGAAGTTTACAAATAAGGTGTGGAGAGTGAGACACAAAACCTGGTGGTTGAGTCATATAGACATACTCTTTAAGATCGCCATTCAAAAACACATTATTCACGTCTATATGATGGATAGGTCATGCGATAGAGACAACATGTGATAACACCAAGCGAATGGTGAAAGGCTTTACAACGGGGTTGTATGTTTCATTATAGTCACAACCTGTTGTTTGATTGAATCCTTTAGCTACAAGACGTGCTTTGTGTCTTTGAAAGGAACCGTCCACATGATACTTGTTTTTAAATATCTTGTTGTATCCAACAGATTTAACACCAACTAGAAGAGGTGTGGGGGACCAAGTGTGATTGTTGAGAAGAACAATGTATTCATCATTCATTGCTTGAAACTAGGAAGGAGAAGATATTGCTTCGTTGACAGATGTATGGACATGAGATTGTAAAGCAGTTTTAGTATTAAAAACTTTTGGTTTGAAAATACCTGCCTTTAATCTTGTGGTCATTGGATGATGATTTACAGTATCATTATTAGTGAACAAAGTTGGCACCAATGGAGAAGGAATAATATGGTGAGTAGACAAAGGAGGGTCAAAAGGAAGATGAAAAAGAGGAGTAGGAATATCAGTAGGTGAGTCAAGCACAATAAGAACATGATTTGAGCAGTTTGATGCAAAAATATTAGTAACATAAGAATGAAATTTATATTCAAGCAAATTATATGGAAACAAATCTTCATGAAAGATAACATGCCAAGATATATACATTTTACCATTGGGTGAGAGACAAATGTAACCCTTGTTTTGAGAGTTGTATCAAAGGAAAAGGCAACATGCAAATTTGAAATTAAATTTATGTTGATTATAAGGTCGAAGTAACAAATAGCAGGGAGTGAATACAATATTAACCTAAAGAATAGTGTCTTGAGAGAGCTTGTGTTTGTGCTGACAAGTTATAAATTATTTTATGACAATTTTATATATTCTATCAATGTTAATGAATTTGTATTTTTTTTAAAATAATTATTTAATTGTATAAAAAGTATTATATAAAATTTGTATAATTAAAATTTATAAAAAATATCTCTTGTTCTCTTTCAATTATTTTTAATGATACATGTAAATTTGTAAATTTACATTTTTAACATTTTAAAAAAAATAAAAATTCTCTCATATGGATGAAACCTTCAATAAACTTTTTCTACATTCTAGATATCTTATCCTAATCAAATTCTCAAATACTCTTTTCCTAATTAAAAAAAAGTAACTTAAAATGATAATAGATAAAAAGTGTTCTCGTCGGTTGATTTAACCGTTGTTGACCTCAAAGATGGGCGGCGACTCCTCCTCTCACGGTGGTTTATGTGCTCACACTTGGTTATTAGAGAACGACTCCGTTGAAACAGAGGGGACTCTATCTGTTGATTGCACTCCGACGATCAAGTCAGTACTGAGCTAAGGAACAATGAATAAGTAAAACAATTTCAGTGTTAGAAACGACGTACATTTACTAGGGATCTTAACTCCCTTTTATAGGCTATTTTTAGGTTAACTTCCCTGTCCCACGAGGACCTTTCCTCAAGTGAAATTAGGGTTACTAGGAAGACATCCTGTTGTGTGTTGCACAATCTTAGCGCAACCGCCGCACAAGACTTTCCTCTTATGGAGTGCAAAATGTTAACAGTATGACCTCCAGGGTACCAACTCATGCACCAGCGCTGCGAGGCCATCTGTTCTATAGGTGCCTTAGTTATTCATGTGCCATGCATGCAGCTTTCCCTGAAAACCCTAGTGCTCATGGGCCTTGACGCCTCCAGGGAATACTTACTTGTGGTAGACCTGAATGTATTATACACATCATATGCACGAACCCTCCTGTGATTTAGGTCTTTCTTATATCTAGGTGTCAGCTCATTACTATTTATGGGACCCCGCTTACGTGACCCATTATCGCGACCAGATCACCAATGTCCAATGTCCGATGTGAGTGTCTGATGGCGATCTCTAATGCCGATGTCTGAGGTTTGTCCAATACAAAAAGAAATAACAATTACATTTTATTTAAAAAATACAATATTTAATAACTTGTCAATTAAAATTAAATAATAGCAGTTATTTTTTTACTAAATAACGAAGTGAAATAGTCAGTAATGTAATAGTAAATCACACTGACATGACTCTGATTTGATTGAAGAACAATATTCGATTGATCTTAAAAGTTGAGAGTCGAAATTTTAACATTTTAAATTTTAATGATGGATTTTATTAACTGGATAAAAGAAAAAAAAATAAAAATTTAGCCCAACTGGCGAATGGCGCATTGGAAGGGAAAGAAAAACTCAAATGTTTGATCGTGCAAAACACATTTCACATTGAAGTAAAGATGGCGCCGAAAAAGAACAAACAGAATGCAAAGGCGCAATCAGGTCCGAGGCTTCAAATTTCGGCCGAAAATGAGAACCGCCTCCGCCGCCTCTTGCTCAACTCAGGCCGCTCAACTCCTGCGGCTGTCAGTGCCACTGCGACGGACGATACTCTAACCAAGGCCCAAAAGGCAAAGAAGCTCAAAGCCGTTTACGATAAACTTTCTTGCGAAGGTTTCACCAACCATCAAATTGAGCTCGCTCTCTCTGCTCTCAGGGTACGATGCTTCCAATCCATCTTGAGCATGGAACTATGGAATTTCAATTTTTTTTCGACATTAAAATTCATTCTCTGTTTCATTGTAATTTATAGGAAGCTGCTACGTTTGAATTAGCTCTTGATTGGTTATGTTTGAATTTGCCGGGAAATGAACTTCCGCTCAAGTTTTCTACTGGAACATCCAATTATAACGAAGGTGTATTAGTAATCCCTTTTATTATATAAATAATAATAATATTCTTGAGTTCATCCACTTTTTGGACTTTTGGTCGGTGATCATATAACTGTTATGCCTTGTTAGGGGGTTCTGTTGGTGTTATATCAAATCAACCGAACAATTCAACTCCGGCCGTGGATTCATCTATTAGAACTAATGAAGATGCTCCAGAATCATCAGTTTTAATCAAGAGACAGTGGGATGATGATACTTTAGATTCTTGTCTACCATCTCAGGCAGATTGGATCAGACAATACGTGGAGCTACAGGAAGAGGTAATTTGAGTCCGTACATCACTGCCTATGAATGCTTCTTGTAGGTTGTGCTTGAATGTATTAGGTTTTTCGTGTAAATGATAATGGTCTTCCAAGCATAACCTAAAATAGGAATTTGAAATTAATTAATCTGAGAGCCTTAATAATGTGGTATTTGCAGGATGAATCTGATACTTGGGAAGATGACATTTTTATTGGAAATAGAGCCACAAAAAAGGTATTTCTCTCTTTCTTGAAGATTAACAATGCCTAAACATTTTGGATGTTGATCCCAAGCTCAACCCCATCTATTTCCATTGTTTAGTATCCCCTCTGGTCCTTTTTATAATAGAAATACTGAGTGTATTATTTTTGGTCCTAATTACTAGAAAAGTAGACCCATTTGTCTGATGTTTTATTTGGTAAATTCCTTTTATACTCTTATTTTGTGGTGGATTCTATCTTAGCGAGACAGTTACTCATTCTCTCTGCAAGTTGATTTGTTCATCCTTAATGACAATTATTGGAGTAGTTTTTGGCACGAGGAACACCAAATGGACACTTGGTCATGTTGCTTAACAATATAAGCCACAATCATTGGTGGGAAAAAAAGGAGACTTGGAATTAAGAATGATTAACTTAGAACACATTTGGATAAACTTCTCCATAAAGTTGAAATTAGTTTATGTACAAGATGAATATAAAAATTGGGAAAGTTTATACAAGAGAAGTTTAGCAAATTAGCTTGTGCATAAACTAATTTTAACTTACGGAGAAATTAATACTTTTTCTTTTATTTTTCTCTCCTAGAAGTCCTTAATGGAGAAGTTTGTCCAAGCGTACCCTTAGTTTCATTACCTATATATTCCATCCTTTAAATATTTTAGTTCTAAAGGTATTTGTTGCAACTTGCATATCCCATGTTTGTAGACTAAATTATAATATATAAGTAGGGTGTAATCCTCACCTTACAAACCGACGGTTTTTTAAGGTTGAGTTATGCATAAACCCACTCACTAAGATGGTATCAAAGCCATTCAGAGCCTATCATAGTCAAGTTCATTGGGCCATTGTGCCACCCACTATTGGGCTCCTGTTAGGCTACCCACAAAGATCTAATTCCCCACACTTGAGGTGTTCATTCCTCAACGTGAGGGAGTGTGTTAGAGATCCCACATCAACTATGAATATTATAATATATAAGTGGAGTGTAATCCTTACCTTGCAAGTAAAATTTACGAGATTAAGTTAGGCGTAAAATCACTTACCATTAATTTTTTAAAATCCTTAATGTCTTGATAATGTGTGGGCTCAACTCATCCAATATAACAAAATTAACCAAATCATAACTAAGACAAGAGAAGGCAAATATGAAACTTTCCACTCAAACAAAAAAAGATGACGACCTTCAATCTCCCTTCTTCCTAAAGGAGCATCCCTATGTTAGCCTTGCTTGTCCACCAGTTGGCTAGCACAAGACAGTCTTACAGTTCCCACATACAACAACAATTTGAGAGTGGCTAAACACAGTCGTTATGTTAAAGCAACCTGGCACTTAACATCCACGAAGAAAGAGTTTGGGGACTGAACAAGACACTTGAGTTTGTGTTTGTTCTTCTCAATCTTAGCAAGAGGATTTGGCAAATCACTATCATTTTGAAGAACCATATTGGTAAAAGAATTTGGAGGAGCTAAAAAGAGTTTGATTTATGATATTTTTAATTAAAATTAATTGATTTAAGGCTTAATTATGTTTTAAGTACCTTATAAATTTGAGTATTTTCAATTAACTCTATACCAATTTTTTTTTGTTTATTGAGTGCTCAATATTTTTTATTTTCGTTTAAGTATTCTGTCATTTGATTTTTCCGTCAAGGAGACATAGTCATTACTTCTTTCTTCTTGTCTCCAACTTGCATATCAACACGCGCCTCCCTTTCCAATCTCCTCCAACTTGTTAGTGAACTTGCTCTTGAGAGGGAATTAACAGGTTGATCGGTGAGTTGGAGGTGATTGGAAAAGGAAGGAGCAAATTGATTGATGAGTTGGAGACGAGAAGATAAAAGTAATGGTCACGCCATCCTGTAGGCGCCAAAAATCAAATTGCAGGGTACTTATGAAAATAAAAAAATACTTAGAGCATTCAATAGAACAAATTTTTTTAATAGGGACTCAATTTCAAATTTCAAATTTATCAGATACTTAAAACTTAATTAAGTTGTAAGCCTTGATTTAAATGTTTTTCGTTGGTACTAATGAGTTAGTTGTTTGTTTCTTAAAAAAAAAGAGATAAGAGGGAGTATAACTTTTGGTTAGGTATTACAAATTCTAGTTTACACCCATAGTTATAGGTATTCAATAGTCATTTTTTTTTTCGTTTTTACATCATGTTTTGGTTATAGTTGATTCTTGCTTTAATTTCTTATCAATCTAGTAGTTGTTTTTTATTAAATGCATGATAATTTCTACAATAAACGGTTAGGTTCATTGGCTTTTCCTATATGCCATTTTTAATGACATTGAATTGATGGAGCTTCTTACTTTAAGTGGTTATTCACTTAGACAGTAAATTTTTCTGGGTAGTATGATATGCTGATAATCTTATAGGTCTCCATCTTCATTAGAGGATGGAAAGTTCAATATCTTCATATTGTTTGGTTCCTATTAACTGTGGAATTATGTTGTAACATTGTTTATTGCGAAGTTAAGGAGCTTAACCTCTGATTACGAGCTAACCTCTGTCTCTTGTCTCGTTAGCCCTGTGAACCTAGGCCTTATGATGTGATTGCGAAGGAGTATCTTGCTGCAAGATTAGAGGCTACAAAAGCCAAAGAAAAAGGGGAAAAAAAACGCCAGGAGCAGGCAGGCCATATCATCCGTAAACTGAAGCAAGAGTTGGATGCTCTAGGTTAGTTTGATTTCATTTTCTATTTCAATATTTTTTTTGTGAACTGTAATTGTCTCATTTGATTGTTTAATACATTGATCAGGATTATCAGTTGACAATTTGTCCTTAGAACATGAGCATGAAATCAGTTGTAACTTCAAATCTGAGAGAGCATCCACAGGTCATGAGCCTGTTGATTGCTTTAAAGAAAAAACTCCATGTGATATCAAAGGATTGGCTTCTGACGAAACAAAAGTTGATGCAAGTGATCCTGAGAACCATAGCATGGTGGAGCATCTTGTTAAGTCTGGTTCACCACTTGTACCTGTGGAAAAAAATTCAGCTCAAGGGGAGGTTGGAGATGTTGAGCTTGGTGGTTTCTTCTTGGAAGATGATTCATCTAGTGAAATATTACCTCCTGATATTTTGAAAGTACAGAAACAAGAAGAAATTAGAAGACTATCTGAGAAAAATTTGGATAAACTAGAAGGCATTTGGAAGAAGGTAATTTTTAGGCTCTGCATTTGATGTTTCTTGATGAATGGAGTTTAATGCTGTTTGTGTTTTCCGGTTGCTCTCAAAAGTTTGAGGAAATGCAATAATTGTGTATAGGTAGAGAGAGGGAGGGGGAAAATTCACGCATGGATATTTGTTTCAAATAAAGTTAATATATCAATCAAGGTGGATGGGATATTTTCATTGATTTTCATGCTATATACCTTTATGCATATAGTTTTTCGATTTTTGAAACCAGTAAAATGCCATAAGAACTTACATATAAATTTAAAACTCTTGATTTGGGATACGATTAGATATTTGGCTTTTGGTGAAAATCAAAATGTGATTTCACTGACATTTATGATTAGGAACTCTGCAGGTTTGCTCCACTGATTTTCTCTTTTGCTTAGGAAGATTCCTTAATCTTACCTTCCTTTCCTTGTAATCTTTTTCCTCTTCAGCTTAGTGAATTCTCCTTCATAAAATAGTGATTTTGAAATAACTATGTTGTTTCTTAGAATTAGGTGGTCAACATTTTTTGTGTTTGTTCTTGCTATGATCTGACAGTAGTTATTTCCTGCATGTTATAATTTTCATACTGTTAGGGGGACCCTCAAAAGATTCCAAAGGCTGTCCTTCATCAACTATGCCAGAAATCAGGGTGGGAGGCTCCAAAGTTCGATAAAATTGTTGGTAGAGGAAAGAGTTTCTCTTATACTGTAAGTATATTGCGTAAAGCCAGTGGGAGGGGCAAAAATCGAAAAGCTGGGGGATTGGTCACACTTCAGTTGCCTGATCAAAATGAAACTGTTGAATCTGCTGAGGTGAGTCATCAAAATCAAAATGAAGTTGCCTTAAGCTTGTCATCTCCATGCTTCTGTAGATATAGAAGGTTTTTTTGGGTACTTGAGAGGGATCAGAACTTATTTTGTTAGGCAACTTTTTCTTTTTTGTTTTTTTCTGGCATGAAATATAGGTTGTCTGTAGGTAAAATTTCAGAAGGTCAAGTAGATTGAACTCTATACTCTAAACTCTCTCTCTCTCTCTCTCTCTATATATATATATATGTATTAATAGAAAACAGTATAAAAAATAGAAGAAAGAGAAATATATATTGATGATTTCTGTGGACTGAGAATGAGTTCTTTTTTCAAGGTAATTTCTGGAACTGTCAAGGAATTGAAATGACAATGTAACAGAGCAACATTTCTCGCAAAATGATGAAACAGAGAAGAAGAAATTTCCCAAGTCTGAGAGACCACTTTCCTAATCAGTTAAAACCTCCCATTTTCATTCCCCCATTTTGATTACCCTCACTGCCTAATAATGCTTTCTTGCATGATTCCTGAATAGGTCCTGCAATTCCCCTATATCACATGTCCATTCTGTTATGTTTTTCATTCTGTTGTCCCTTCCCTCTAATTCAGTTGCTACCTGTCCCTCTCCACCTTCACCCAAGAATCTAGAGGGTCCTGAAGCCCATTTATTTCCTTCACCCCTTCCTCTTTTTTCCTTACCTTCTATAGACATGTAAATTGTGCCTATTGTGTGTGTGGAAAGGGGAGGATGGGGGAAGATCATGATGTTTTGTTTGATATAAGCAGAATAGTCAAGTGCAACATGGAAGTGGATGCGCCCCAAACAGGTTATAGTGGGAGGGTGGGTGGGAGATATGTTGATCCTTAAGTAGATTTACATAACATAATGTATATAATATATTTTGTTAAACTAAGAAAGAAAATTTCCTAATGTGCTTGAGTGTTTTCTCTATCGGGTAATTGATTGATTTATAATAAAAAAAGAATGATTACAAAATCATAAATAACTATTGGGTAATTGATTGCCATCCTTACTTCAAACCTTTTTTCCTTGTAGGGAATTATTCATTAAACTTCATTTGTTAACACACTATAACAAAATAGTGTTGCTGAATGCAAATTTTGTCAACTAGTTGAGACAAATCACACCCTTTCTACGTCACTATCAAATTCCATTTCACTTCTAGAGTGACACACCTCCCACAATCTATTATTTAATCAATTGGGTGTTTGTTTCTTCTAAATAATAAGACTTTGTACTATATCTTGTACTGTATATTTAATAGTAATTATTCTTATGGTATTTAGTGGCTCATATTCCATGTCCATAGTCTAGTTCAAACAAAATACTTAGTACTAGTTAAATGGTTCTTGGGCATTGAGGTTGTTATATCCTGTTTGGGCCCTTCCATTTCCCAGAGAAAGTATGTCTAGATATAACAACCTATACTGAGCTTGTATCTTAACACCTCTTTATAGGGTGTGATTTGGGTGTTGCTCATGCTTGTTAAAAAAGAAATTTTTTAATTGGAGGACCAAAAGAAACATTGCCCCAACTTGGAGGACTAAAAACATATATAAGCATTTAATAAATTTTCAAAAAACCATGTGACTCAATTAAATCCACGTGGCAAACGCTAAGTAAACCAGCGTTTGCCACATCATCAACATCATGAACATTGTCTAATCTTAGGACTAAAAATTGCATTTCGCAAAAGGAAGTGAAATTTTTTAACTAGAGGACCAAAAGAAAGTGCTCCAATTTGGTGGACTAAAACATATTTAAGACATAAAATTATATGTTAACAAATTCTTGTTATCTTTCCTTACATTGTTTGCAAATCTTTACCTGATTTCAGGATGCACAGAATAAAGTGGCAGCATATGCATTGTACAAACTGTTTCCTGAGATCCCAGTTCATCTCACAATTTCAGAACCTTATGCATTTCTTATTCTGAAGTGGATGGAAGGTTGCTTTTTTTTATCTAATCAATTTTTTGTTTGTAAATAATTAGTTGTATACATTTTATTGCTTGAAAACTTTAATTTTTATCAATCTCTAATATAAGTATTATCAAGCTATTGGTGTTAGGTATTTAACCATATATACGAAGTTTTGTATAGAAGATATGACATTTCATAACTTACAGGGGAATCATCAAGCAATCTAGAAGACAGTGAGAAAGATCATAGATCAGGTTTTGTGGATTCGTTATTAAAGGATAATAGTTCTGGTGCAACTGCATGTTTTGATGTTACAGATTATAAGTCTCCCCAAAACTTTGATGAACTCTATGAAAATAAATGTTCAACCATTGCCCATCATCAACAATTTGCTCAAAGTAGGTTCATCCATGTCTTATTTAATATAATTTTGAATTTTATTCCCATTCTTTTCTGTTTATACCATGTTTCCTGTTTTCTGAAGTTTAAATAGGAAAAAAGTGAAAACAAAGAATGATAAAAGAAAATTAAAAAAAGTTGTCACTCTTTGCTTTATATTTTTGAAAACTTGAAAGAAAGTGCATGCAGAAATAATTTTCTTAAACCAAATGGCTCTTTAAGATTTTGAAATACATTTATTTCTTTGGCTGCCTTTATGTTTAAATTCTTTCTGTTGTGATTTGCAACCATTTATTAGTGTTTTAGTACTTTGTAAAAGAAAGCCTTTGGGAAATATGCTCACTATTAGGAAGGGTATTGTAGAAGGAACTTTATTAGTGCTTTGATGGAGTATATTATCTGTTAATGATCCTTTAAATCCTGACGGTTTTTATTCTGAACTAGCTTTTATAATCTTAAGATGTTAGATGGGGCACAGTAGACAGGTCAATGTGAATTGTGGTTCATGAGTCAAGATGCTTTAGCCTGACTAACAGTTGGCGGGGTTGGTCAAAAGTTGGCTCATTTTTTTCATGTTAAAATGAGTTGGCTCCCTTAATCCATGGGTCAAAGTAGGTTGAAGTTTGGTTGACCCACTTAACCCACTTTTCTTTTTTTCATAAAATTGGGGTTATAAAGTTTGGAACGGTAATATTTGCATCATTATAATGGTTTTTTATTCTTTTTCCTGTTTTCCTCACTAGTTTTCCTTCTTTTTTTTTGTATGTTTTAGGAGAACCAACCAACTTTTAGGAGAAAGAGAGATAGGAGTAAAGAGAAGAAAAGAAAAGTATGTGAGGATTGAGAAAATTTAAATCTAATTCATGAAAACTGTGATTACAACAGATAGCTATATCTAGTTCTAAGTGTGATACAATTCTGAGTCAGCACTGTAACCACCTGTAGCTAACTTGTAATCTGTAACTAACTAAAATAGAAAAGCTAAACAGAATGTAATGTAATTATGTAACTACATTGAAATGAAAGAAAATGTAAAATATGCATTAATCTGAATACACAGCTTATACAATATCTCTAATACAAACCTATGGTAGGTTGAACCAGGTTATGTTTTTTTTCTAGCTCATTAGAAAGGTGAACCAGGTTGGGTTGACTCTCCTTTTCGCATCCTGTGGTGAGCCAACATAAGTGAGTTAGGTTGAGTTACTATGACAACTCTAGGACATGCGCATGATTTTTTATATTATTTATTTAACATGTTCCTATCTCTAGCTGCTTGGGCTTAAATATTGGATAAAAAACAGACTTATCTATCTTGTGCATGTTGGAAATAGGAGCTGTTGTAAATTCAATTCTGAAAGAAAACCACCTTTATTAATACTTGACATCACATATTAACTTAATGGGGGAAAATTATTATGATGAAAATGCCCTTTCTAAAAGAAATCTAACACTGTTTTCTTCAAAAAAGGTGATGAATGGCACTTGATTAATTCTCGTAAAGCATCCACATCCTTGAATCCTAAATGCTAATTTGGGGTTGTTTGATTTTAATACCATCACCATGATATATGATTGTCATAGTAACTACATGTAAAAGCTGCCTAGCCATTTTTGGCAACGTGCATTACATTGGTTGGTAAATTGTATGGTTTGGCTAAATACATCAACTTTAGTTGAAAGATCATTACAAACCCAATACTCAATAATGTCATCTGATTTTGTATAGTAATTAAATAGTGTTTAGTATAACAAATAGAATATGTTTAGAAAAGGTATAGATGTGCTGATAGGTTAGCTACTTTTGGTCTTTTGATATGTTTACTTGGTGGGAGCATATGCCTACTATTGTGAGTCATGAGTTTGTTAGATATAGACTCAGTCTATCTAACTTTAAGTTTTCATAGTGGGTTTGGTTTGGTCCGCCCACTATCATGTATTTTGTTTTTTTTTTATTTCTTTTCATAGACTTCTTGGTGTGCTGCAAATGGTTGATACAGGTTGAGATACTGACTTCGTATAATGATGGTTTTGCACACCTTTAATGAAAAATGATTTGTTGATAAAGTCCTAGTGGTTAATGCTTATTTTTTTCCTTATACATGTAATTGTTTCTTTTTTAGTTTCTCCTTCATGAAATTAGTGTTCCATTGTATAGGAGAAACCTATATCAAGGAAATGGAGAGTGGTGATTTGAGACAGGAGCAATATATTAAAATGAGAACACCAAGATACCAGGTTTGAGCATATTTTTGTATTTTGACTTTTGGCTTTGTCACTTTTTGGAAGCTGTATAGCATTATTGTAAAGAGTATATTATTAGGATAAACATATCCTTAATACGTCAATAATAATTAGGAAAAAATATCTTTTGGATTTTCGTATTCATTTTAACATATTTTTGTTTCCTTATTTAAGAAAAATTTATTGTTACAAACATAGATGACAAGAATCTAATTGGTGTGTGATAGTTATTATTAAAATAATTTTTTATTTTCTTTCAAAGTTAAAGTTAGTATCAGAACTCACAATTTTGGGAGTTTTGTTTCCATTGCCACATTAAACGTCGCTACTACCACTGTTGACCACCATTGTCGAGGTCAATGGTGGCCAAAATAGTTTGCCCCACTTTGATGATCACAACACAAACAATTGCGTTATCAATGCAGTTGCCACAATATTAGTGATGTACATATTCAATTATTCAACTGGATGGTGGGTGTTGACTTTTTTGTTTTCTATTATGGTTGTGTAAGCTATTTAGAGTATATATACTCTGCTTGTGTAGTCTTTATGTACAAGTGAAATAATATTTAGGTCTTTTGTTAATTTTTTTTCTTCTGTTTTTTCTTCATATCAAAATTTTGATATGGTATTAGAGCCTATCCTAGCCAGGTTTGTTGGGCTTATTGTGCCACATGCTTTCGGGTTGCTATTGTTTCACCCACAAATATCTAGTCTCACACTTGAGATGTAGATGTCTCTTTGTGAGGGGGTGTGTTAGAGATCTCACATTGAGTAGAGATAAGGCTAATTTACAGTATATAAGTGGAGGCAATCCTCACCTTACAAGCCAACTTTGTAAGGATGAGTTAGGCTTAAACTCACTTCCTAATATGGTATCAAGAGCCAAATATTGGTCTGCAATGGTTAGTTCAAGCTCGCTCCCATCTGCTTCCTTGTTTTTTCCCAATTCTATAGCTGAAAAACTTTATGATGCCAATTATTTCCATAAAAAACAAGTTGAACCCGTTATAAGTCACATAAACTTCATAGATTTGTTGTAAATTCTGTGATTCCTCCATGTTTCCTTTTTGACGATGATCGTGCCTTTGGAACAATTAATCCAGCTATGAAGAATGGGAAGTCCAAGATCAAATCTTGCTTTCTTGGCTTCTATCAACTCTCTCAAAGTCTCTTTTGTCTCGTGTTCTTGGAGTTGTTCACTCTTATCAGGTGTGGGAACATATTCATGATTTCTTCTTTCCCTAAACCAAGGTGTGTTCTAGATAGCTTTGCAATGATCTTTTTGCCCACTAACAAGACTATGCGTGAATTCTTGGGACAAAGTAAGTCCATTGCAGTTGAACTTGCTGGAATCGGATGTCCTGTCAAGCATGATGAATATGTTGATGCTATTCTTGATGGTCTTCTACAAGAATATGCTTTAGTTATTTTTGTTATTGAAAGCAAATTTGAAACACCTCCTATCATAGAAGTTGAGGCTCTTCATCTTGCCCATGAATCCCACTTAGAGGAAATTTTCCCCTCCTTCGATAAACTACTCAGTCCTATGAAAATCCAACCTCTTCAAGCTTGCAAGTTCGCAACAATTTTTGTGGAAAATTTAGCCACTCTTCCTTTTTTGATTGTGGTGCTCGAAGCCACGGTGGTTGTGGTCGATAATTGGACAACGTTCAATGTTGATTTGTCTTTAATATGGACACACTTTTAGTATTTGTTACTATCATGCTGATTCATCGTATCAACCTCCTGAATTTGTTGTCCTATATGACCTTACTATGAATCAACCTCTGCAGTTTTCTACTAGTAAGTCTAACCCACCTTCTAAATCAAACATCTGGTCAATCCTACTTGTCTTTGTAACAACTCGAAATTACCCAAGTGCTATGATAACTAATTCATCAGCCCAAGAAATGGTAATTCCAATTGGATACTCAATTTAGGAGCCTCTTTTCATGTGGCAGGCAAATCACAAAATATTCAATAGTTTAATCACTTTGAAGGGCCTGATGAAATTTATATTGGTAATGGTGAAGGTCTTAAAGTTCATGGTTTTGTTCTTCTTGTCTCAAAAACCCTACAAATCCTAATTTCTCACTTTACTTACACAATTTATTGAATGTCCCTTCAATTACCAAAAAACTTACTTAGTGTCAGTAAATTTGCTCTTGATTATGTTGTTAATTTTTAGTTTTTTCCTTACTATTGTAATGTTAAATCATAGGCAACCAAAGAAGTCCTTCTTCGAGGCACCGTTGGAATTGATGGTCTATACTCCTTCCCTAATCTCAAGATTCAGGATTGTTCATCTCAAGCTATGTCAAAGATTTCTTAATTTTACCGTACTACCTCCAGTTCAGTTGTTACATCCGATTTTGTTGTAACAAATATATTCGAATCTAGCAATTTGTGGCATGCTAGATTTGGTCATCTAGATGCTAATGTGTTGAAACATGTTATGACTCATTGTAAAATAAATCCATCTAATAAAAATGTGGATTTTTGTTCATCTTGTTGTGTTGGAAAATCTCATGGAGTACCTTGCTCTTTGTCTGAGACTGTGTATAATTCATCTTTTGAGTTGTTTTTAGTGATCTTTGGGGGTCTTCATATATTCTATCTAACAATGTATATTTGTACTGTGTCCTTCGTTGATGCTTTTTCAAGATTTAATTGGTTGTATCCTCTAAAACTTTAATATGAAGCTTTTACTGTTTTTTAGAATTGTAAGTCCATGGTTGAACTTTTTAGTTTGATACCAATATTAAAAGTGTACAAACTAATTTGGGAGTTAATTCCGGTCCTTTAAAGTGGATTTTAAGGCGTACCCAACCTCATAAAACTGACTTGTAAGGTGATATTTGCAACCATTTATTTACTATAATTTGGCCATATCTTTAGTCAATGTGAGATCTGGACATCTCGAGTAGGGGACTAGATGCTTGATGGTCTAGTAGACGTTTGATAATGTGTGATACGATAGTCCTAACAAACCTTGCTAGAATAAGCTTTGATACCATTTTAGAAAGTGAACTTTAAACCTAAAGTTGAAAGATATAGATGGAATGTATTTCTGATCTTTCTTACAAATGTGAGTACAGTCTCTATTTATAGACTGTTTTACAACTTAATTAAAGAAAGAAATAATAGGTAATGAAAGCCAGAAATAATGAGTGTTTAAAGATGTACAAATAAAATAAAATAAAATAAAATCACTAACAAATCTGTCCTAATAAATATAGAATGGAATTTGCACTTAATTATAGCATAATTCTCCTGACTATACAACACTCCCCCTCAAGTTGGTAAATGTATATCTATCATTCCTAGCTTGCAAGTAAGATCTTCAAATTGTTTTGTGGGAAGTCCCTTAGTAAACATATCTGCCAATTGAAGTCTTAAAGGGATGTACTCAATGGCTATAAGACCATCATCCAACTTCTCCTTATTAAAGTGTCGGTCTATCTCTACGTGCTTTGTTCGATCATGTTGAACTGGATTGTGTGCAATATTGATAGCAAACTTATTATCACACGCCAAGCCCATAGGAGCTTCATATTTTAAAATTAGGTCATCAAGTATGATCTTCATCCATAATAGTTCACACACCCCTTGAGCCATGACTCTAAATTCTGCCTTTGCACTTGATCTTGCAACTACATTTTGCTTCTTGCTCCTCCATGTCACCAGATTTCCACCCAAGAACATGCAGTAGCCTGTGGTGGATCTCCTATCAACAATCGATCCTGCATAGTCAACATCAGTATATACTTTCATGGATAAGTTTTCCCCCTTTTTGAATAGTAATCCTTTTTTTGGAGAGGCTTTTAAGTACTGAATAATTCTATCTACTGCTTGCAAGTGTCTTTCTCTTGGATCATTCATAAATTGACTAACCACACTAACTGCATAGGCTATGTTTGGCCTAGTGTGTGATAGATAAATGAGTTTTCCCACAAGTCTTTGATATTGTGTCTTCTCCACTTTTGGGTTTTCCTTATCATTCCCAATCCTATGATTTTGCTCTATTGGCACTCCAGTGGTCTTACAACCCAACTTACCTGTCTCTTTGAGAAGATCAAGGATGTATTTCCTTTGAGAAATAAAGATGCCTTGTCTTGAGTAAGCAACCTCTATCCCAAGGAAGTACTTCAGCTTCCCAAGATCTTTCATCTCAAATTGAGCAGCTAGTCTCTCCCTCAAATTTTGTTTTTCAATCTCATCATCACCTGTAATAAAGTTGAAAGAAATAGATGGAATGTATTTCTGATATGTCTTACAAATGTGATTACAGTCTTCTATTTATAGACTGTTTTACAACCTAATTAAGGAAAGAAATAATAGGTAATGAAAGCAAAAAATAATGGGTGTTTAAAGCTGTACAAATCAAATAAAATCAAATCACTAACAAATCTGTCCTAATAAATATAGAATGGAATTTGCACTTAATTACAACATAATTCTCCTGATTATGCAACACCTAACATAACCTTATAAAACTGAGTTGTAAGGTATGGTTTATATCCGTTTATATACTATAATTTGGTTATATCTTTAGTCGATGTGGAATATATTCAATACTATTGGCCTTATGTCTCAGTGTGCTTGGATCCTTGATTCAGAAGCATCTAATCACATGACTACCTTTCTCATGCTCTTCAATTCCCAAACATGGCTTCATCATAAAAGACTTGGGCATTCCTCTTTGAACATAATTAAATACTTGTTCCCTTATTTGTTTACTGAAGAGTTTGTTTGGTCTTTCAAATGTGATATTTGTTGTGAAAAACATCATTATGCATCTTAACCCATGATGGTATTGTTCATGAACTAACATGCGTTAGCACTTTACAACAAAATGGGGTTACAAAAAGGAAGAATCGTCATCTTCTAGAAGTAGTTAGAACTTAGAGCCCTCCTTTTTCAAATGTTTGTGCCCAAAACCTACTAGAAATAAGTTATGTTAACTGTCACATACCTCATCAAATAGTTACCCACTTGTGACTTAAATTATGTTATTCTTATTGGGTTTTTGTTGTTTTTTGTTCCCTTTACCCCCTTAGTGTCGAGTCTTTGGATGTGCTGGTTTTGTTCACTTTCATAATCCTAATAACAGGAAATTAGATCCTAAAGCTTATAAATGTGTATTTTATCCTCCAATAAAAGTGGATGCTAAGTTTATCATTCCAAGAATTTTTGTCTTTATCATCATGGGTGTAATCTTTCATGAACAAAATCCCTTTTTGTTAATCTTCCGCTTTATGGGAAGAAAACACTTGAATTTTCAATACTTGAGAAAATGATATATTGGGAGCTGGAAAGAGGTTGCTCTTTGGTGGTTATATACCTATATACATAAGTTTTGTCATACAATAGTGACAAAGCAAAGAGTAAAAGACAAGTAATCCTAGGTGCAAATAAGTATTACCTGTTGCATAATCAGGAGAATTATGCTCTAATTAAGTGCCTATTCCATTTTATATTTATTAGGACAGATTTGTTAGTGATTTGATTTGATTTGATTTGTACAGCTTTAAACAACCATTATAATTGTCTTTCATTACCTATTATTTTTTTCCTTAATTAGGTTGTAAAACAGTCTATAAATAGAGACTGTAATCACATTTGTAATACACATCAGAAATACATTCCATCTATTTCTTTCTATTCCTTTCAACTTGGTATCAGAGCCATTTCGAGCCTATCCTAGCGAGTGTTTGTGTTGGGCCTATCGTGCCACCCGCTATCGGGCCGCTATCGGGCCGCTATCGGACCACCCATAATATATAGTCCCACGCACGAGTTGGCAGTCTCGGCGTGAGGGGGTGTGTTGGAGATCCCACATCGACTAGAGATTAGAGCCTTTCATTGTATATAAGTGGGTGCAAACCTCATCCCCATGAGTCGGTTTTATGGAGTTGAGTTAGGCTTAAAGTCCACTTCGTAATACTACCAAAAAAACAACTTTTGAATAAAGCTTATTTAGCCTACTCTGTACCTATTCTAACACGCCCCCTCCAAATCAGGGCTTGTTGCTACTCAGGATAATCAAGTACTTTTGTCACAGTTTTAGGAATAGTAATAGAAGATATAGAGGAAATAGAAAAGAAGTACGAAGGACACAACATGTACTAGCTAAGAAAAATTGTAAATAGGATGTGGATTACGGGTAGAGTGAGTACTTTTTCGGATAACATTGCACCAACTCAAGTCATCATTATCAGGAGCCATGAATATTGAGTAATGACTGAGAATGACTTGATAAAGGACTCACATTGGAGCATTGGAGTAGTTGATAGGTGATAAGAGGTGGTAGTGATGGTTTGGGTGGATTTTGTATGGCATTTTAGATATCAAGAACAAGACGAGCAACATACTCAACCAATGGTGCCATAAGGGCATGGTTAACATAACCAATATCCTTTACAACAATCCAATCAGTATTACCAAAGGTGCTAATATACAATGGCTAATGTGGTATAGTAAAAGAGATGCATAGACCACAATGTAGAGTACCTTTAAGATATATTGGGATGCATTTAACAACAACTCAATGAGATTTCGTAGGAGCAGACTCAAAATGACACACTTCGTAAACAAATGAACATATATCTCATCTAGTAATAGTAATATACTGAAGAGCGCAACAATAGACCTATAAAAAGATGGGTCAAGAAGAAAATCAGCACCCTGTGTTGATAGTTTAGAACCAGAAACCATAGGAGAAGATATAGGATTAGGTTCAAGCATATTTTTTTTTGGCAAGAATATCTTTTATATGTTTTGTTTGTGGCATAGCTAGAGCCGTTGGACTGTGGTGGACTTCAATGTCAAGAGAATGATCCAAGGAATGCATCTGTTTGAGAGAAAAGAAACAGTCAAGTTTATTAATAAGATGCAAAACAAGAGATATAGAGTTTCCCATTATAATGATATCAACATATAGACAAGTAAGTACATAATACGTTTTTTATGAAATAAATAAATAGAGATGGATCACAATTTATTGTGTTTAAAACCAAAGTCTAGTAAGGTAGTTTCGAGTCTCTTAAACCTAAACCAAGCTCGCGGAGCTTGCTTTTAAGACCATAAATGGCTTTCTGAAGCCTGAAAACTTGAGAAGTGGAATTTATATTTGAGCTCTAGCAACAACAAAATTCAGTTTATTGAAAAGGGGAAATTTGGTCAATATTGTTGTGTTGAATCTGCTGATCAAGAAGATGGGTAGAAGTAGTAGATGAAACTTGAACAATAATAAGAGAATTTTGATTATTTTTTTGTATTTTTATACAGCCAATTCTTATGCAATAATAAAACCCTCAACTTCCTCAATAGTAATAACATCAGATTCGCTATTAACAAGAGTTATAACAATATCATATTCTTGGGGAAGACCTTCAAGAATCAAATCCAAATATTCTTTTAACGCAACTGGTTCTCTAACTGAACGAAGACAATCAATAAGAGACTTAATATGAGAAAGAAGCCTAATAAGCATGCAATTATCTAAAGAAGAATGATGTAACTCAAAGCGGAAGTATCTAGCCTTTCTCCTAGTCTTATGAAGAAAATAGGCATGCATTTTGTCCCAAACTTCATATGAACTAGCACAGCCAAGAATACATGATAAGATAAAACTGGAAAGGGAAGACCTAAGTCACACAATAAGCATACCAACTATTTTTTCCCAAGAAAGAGACGTTGGGTTAACATGTTTAACATCACAATATTCTTTGCAAGAAACTGCGATGATTCTTAAGGAGAAAGTGCAAACTGTCACTAACAATGCTCCTTAATGACAGGTTCAACCTGTTGATGCCACATCCAAAGTTTTTTTTTTTATCTTCAAGCTTCTCTGTAATTTGATTGGAGAATGTGACAGGTACATTGGTAGGAACAAATGAACAAGAGTTTTCTTGAGGAGGAGGGTTTCGATTGGAGGTGGATTAGTAGAGGTTAAGGGTGGAACAGCTATTGAATTTGTTGTAATGACCGGAAGTTTGTTAGATCTAGAGCTCTAAAAGAATGACTCTGTAACTTCTTTTTTTGTAATCACAAGTTAATTAATAAAATCATTCAATTCATTTTGTTTGTAAATACTTTGAAATCCTACTTTGCTTCTTAGAGCTAATCAAAGTCATAGCAATGACAATCGATCCTAATTCTTCTACCCAAAAGTCTTTAATTTGTTCATCCATGTACCCAAAACCTAAATTCTTTCTCTCTGTTTCTCTCTCTCACTGGTTAGTTATCTCCTTTGGTTAGCATGGCAAGAACTGATGTCTTGATTGCTTATTCATATAGGCTAAGGCTATGCTTTAGCAAGAAGAAACTTTGAAAAATTTAAGCTTTTAGCTAAAGGTACAAGATTGGTTTTATTTGTTTTCCCAACTTGTCATGCAATATTCTAGTATACAATGCATCTTTCAAATTTTCCTTGTGCAAAAGCCCAATATAATATGGGAATTGGGATCACAAGGATTGATGCAATTTCAAGAATCAAATACTTGAAGCTCAGGCTATGATGTGGAAGCTTATAAAAGGTTCTATATGTATTAATGTATAATATGTGTAGTAAATGATAGCCAAAAAATATTTCGTAAGATTTTCAGAACAATTGACTTATTCTATACGGAAATGGAAAATTAATCAATTCTGAGCTGGATAATTTATCTACTTCAGGATATGCTGAATCTCAGAGCTACTCTTCCTATTGCAGCTCGGAAGGGTGACATATTGCAATTGATGAAGGAACATGATGTACTTGTTGTTTGCGGAGAAACAGGCTCAGGAAAAACAACTCAGGTAACACATCAACTACAATTTGTGATATTTTTCATCCTGTATTTTCTAAAATTCTTGTTTTCTGTCATTTGTCAGTGCATGCACAGTTTCCTTTCTGACTGCCATTTAATGTAGGTTCCACAATTTATATTGGATGACATGATTGAGTCAGGACATGGTGGATACTGTAATATTATTTGCACACAACCACGGAGAATAGCGGTAGGTTCAATATATTGTGCTCACATATTTGTCAATATATACAATATCTACAATAGTTTTCAGCTGTAGTTGGTAGTCTTCTGTCGCATATTATTAATGAATAGGTATTTACTCGTTACATTGGTTCCTTCCCTACGTGCATGTGCGGGCATGTTTTTCCTGGTCATCAAGGTTTGACGAGGAATACTGCGTTTTGAATTTTCTTACTGACTGTACACTTGCACTATATGAAGCTGTCAAATTGAAACTAAAAATAATCTTGGATTGGTTGGATACTCTAGAAACTTAGTGAATACTCCCAAATTTAATGTATGATTTTCTGCATTGTTATTACCTTCAGTTTTTGTTTTATGCCTCATGTTTTAGGCTATTTCTGTCGCTGAAAGGGTTGCTGATGAGAGATGTGAACCTTCACCAGGTTCAGATGGTTCTTTGATTGGTTATCAAGTTCGTCTTGACAGTGCCAGGTACTCATTTTTCATTTATACTCAATTGCTTGCTTTGTTTTCTTCATTCATTCATTTTGAATTTTGACTTTGAATTATTAAATATTTTTATACTAGTTGAGGATATTTATCAATACAAACCAGTATCCACTTCAGTACCTTGGACCTTTTGTGTGTAAAATTGTTACCTAGATGGAAAGGAAATTCAATGCTGATGCTTTTTTTTGTTTTCACCCTTCACATATCCCATTCCCCATGGGGCAACAAAAATAATGTTTTTCTTTCTGTTCTGTTCTTAGTTGGAAGTATTAAGTTATTGACTGTTTATTTTCTTGTTAGGAATGAGAAAACAAGGCTTTTGTTTTGTACAACAGGGATCGTTCTAAGAAAATTGATGGTAGGTTATTTTTGTTAAATAGTATAACAGGTTTATACCTCTTGTTGTCTTCAACTTGATACATGCATTATTGCATCGAAAATGAGAATGACTAATTTTTTATTGTTTTTATTTTTATTTTTTGTTTTTTTTTTGTCAAAACATGATGACATTATTTAATCCTGTGTAACCGCTTTATTTGGGCAACGCTCATGGCAGCATTAGATATGATCAAACAAACAAATAGTGGCCATCTTAGAAATGGGGGAGTAAGTATGACCATAAAGCCATGAATTTGAGTATCTTTCACAATCATGATTTCTCGGACTGACTTAAATTTGTTTGGTTTTATATATCTTGGAATATTTATGTTTCTTTGGAATAAAAGATTTTTATGTTTAGTTTTAATAGAATTTTCCCCTAACTTAAAATATTATCACATTAAATGATATAGAAAAGGTAACGTGATATTTTTAAGACAATAAAACTGTTTTTTTTTAATTGGGAATGTATGATTCACACATCTCCCATGAGAACAATTTTGTGAGAATTCCAGGTAAAAATTATTTCTTGGAAAATAGGTTTCTTGAGAATATTATTTTCTAAATAGTTAACTAAACAGGAAAAATACACATTCCTAACTTCAGATTAATTGGAAACTGAGAAATCTTGTATCAAAAGTCCCCTAATAGGAAACATGCAGCAGCAACCAATGCTAGATTCTTCTCATCAAGCATTGTCTGTTCCACCCTGGATGGGATAGTTCTTCTTGAATATACTTAGTAATGGTAACTGATTATAAAAGAGAAACAAAGTTATGGTGGGCTGGTGATAACTGGTGGTCACTGAGAAATTAATATATAGGATTTGCATTGAGATCGAATTGTATACTATCAGGTGGAAACTGTCAGGAGAGATTGGTTTAGAATCTGAAATGTGTTGTCCATTACAATGCTAAATGTCTGAATATTTTTATTATTGCTTTGTTTTGTATTAAGTTTGCTATATCATGGTATTAAGAAGTGGACTTTAAGCCTAACTCAACCCCATAAAACCGGCTCATGAGGTTGAGGTTTGCGCCCACTTATATACAATGAAAGGCTCTAATCTCTAGTCGATGTGGGATCTCCAACACATCCGCTCACGCCGAGATTGCCAACTCGTGCGTGGGACTATATATTATGGGTGGCCCGATAACGGCCCGATAGCGGGTGGTCTGATAAACTCAACAAATACTCGCTAGGATAGGCTTGAAATGACTCTGATACCATATTACAAAGTGGACTTTAAACCTAACTCAACCCCATAAAATCGGCTCATGAGGTTGAGGTTTGCACCCACTTATATACAATGAAAGGCTCTAATCTCTAGTCGATGTGGAATCTCCAACACATGGTCTTTTGATATTCTTCGTTTTTTATTGGAGAAAAATTACTTTAAATTTTATGAGATCTTAACTGTGTAACAGTATCCTAGAAGCTTTTAAAAGAGATAGTTCACTATTTATTTTCTTGACATTGTTTCATTGTAAGACATCCTGGTTTTGACTGGCCATCCATATTATTTTCCTACGATACACATTTAGTTAGTAGTACACTCTGGTTCTTAATATAAGACACATTTTATAAGAAATTCATGGTCCTTTTTATAAGTTATTTCAATAAAACATTATATATCTTTCCCTTGCCTCTTAAATATTATGAATGTGTTTTTTTGTTAAAGAATAGTGAAGGGAATTTTAAAAGTCATTAATAATGAGAGTAAATTTGATATATTGGTAACATTTCTTTAAAAAATGAACAAAATCAATTAATTACTTTTATTGGTTGATGTGATTCTGTTGGAAGGGTCTTACATTAAGGATAAGAGGAATTTTACCATAAATGTAATTATACTGTTTATAAATCATTCTTATGTTTTATTTTGTTAACTTTCAAGTTATTGTTTACCTTGTTGATATTCCAGGGGGATAAAAACTTGTCGGGCATTACTCATATCATAGTTGATGAAGTTCATGAGAGGTCTTTGTTGGTGAGTTGAATAAATTAATATGCTATAGACAAGCTTTTTGTAAAGTTTACATTGAATATAATTCACATTATTTATACCCTGGGTGATTGGATATGTGAAGTTCTCGCTAAGATGACTTTGATCACCATGTATCGTGAATCAAGTATTCCAAAAGAGTAAGCAATTAGGTAACGACAAATGACTGATTATATGTTATGTTTCCAAGATGGCCTCTCATGCTATGCTAGATCCCTTTAGGCTTGAAATGTAAACAATGCACAGACCACCTACCCTTTTTTCTTATCAAAAGTAGAATATGCAAAAGCATTACTATAAAACATGATCCCAACAAGGTTGACACCCTATGTAATATCTATATCAATCATTTGCAGCAGACTCTAATAGCATGAAAAAATAAAATACTACAGATTTCTTTTACACTAAAGTACGAGAGCTATGAACATAATGATTCCATTCACTATTCTCAATTTTAGAAAGAATAATATATTGCTTCTGTATTTGAATAATGAGGCCATTGGACCTACAAATACATGAGCCTGCTGGTTATTTTAGGAAATATAGAGAGCTAATTCTAGGAAAACAAATCCCTGTAATTATGTGATTTTTTTAAATACATAATCCTGGTATTAGTAGCAAGATACACATGTAATAAAGAATAAGATTATGGCAAAGGATAAAATAAAAAACCTCCTAAAATACATAATGACAGCACGATTTTGACATTCACCCTCAAGCTGATGAGTAAGTGTTCATTCCTAGTTTGGATATTAATTCTTTCAAGGGTTAAAGCAGTTCAATGCTTTTGGTGAGTATGTCTGCTAGTTGATTTTGAGTGGACACATTGGACCTATAAATGCATGAGCCTGCTGGTTATTTTAGGAAATATAGAGAGCTAATTCTAAGGAAACAAATTCCTATAATTATGGGGCTGTTTTTAAGTACATAATCCTGGTATTAATAACAAAATACCCCTGTAATAAAGAATAGTATTATAGCAAGAATAAAATAAAAAACTTCCTAAAATACATAATGAGTAGCCGGGTTTTGACACCTATAAATATGAGAAAGAGGAAATTTCATTCTTAATTTAAACTTTGTATTGAGCCATCTAGATTGAAGAAACCTTTATTTTTCTAGTAGAAGACAGGGAGAAAAAAAGGATCAAAAGCCTAGACTATTGGGTCATTCAGGCTTCATTATATCATAAACCAACCATCCCAAAAGCTTAAGCTGTTAGGTAAAGATACATGAATTGTTCTATATTATATTTTTCAACACCATGCATATTCAGCCAATCATGACATTTTATGGGTCTAGGGTTGTAAAAAGGTATTATAGGAATTGTGTGCATAAACTTTTAATGATGACTTTATCTACCATGAATATATAATTTTTTTTAATTAAATATATTAATCATTAAATTATAATTTAACTTTGATATTTCTTAAATAAATTGATCTAGCTCTTTCCTTGGTTGACAAATATATTATCATTTCAAATTAAAGCTTACAAATATGTTTATTATTGACTAATAGTTCCTTTATAATAAGTTATGATTTATATTTCTTACTTTGTTAAAAAAGCAAACACTTGAAGTTATAATGATGTGTTCATTATATCTTGTTTTATTAAGTTACTTTTTTTTTCTTTTTTGATCAGCAACGAATTAATATAATTTAAAAGAAACACTTTAGGGGTGTTCCAACCCTTATACATAAAACCTCCTAATTAAGCATTCAACAATTAGATCAAAGTTAAGCGGCACACCACTTAACTCAAAAACTTAAAACTATTTAAAAAACTCAGTCCCAAAACCTGCGACTGCATAACACCAGCATAACACAAACCAGAATCCTGGTTATGAAGGAGACCTACTAGGGGAAACATGCTAACAGCAGCACATCATAACCAAATAGGCCAAAAACTAAAGGGTCTCCAGACCTTGCTGCATTTGCTTCCTGAACCACTACATACCACCATGCATCTTCCAAGCATATCAGTAGCTTGACCATAGAACGCAGCATATGTCTCAAACCAAAACATAAGCCAAGTGCATTGTTTATATAGCAGAACCAGCATATCAACAATGCCGATACCTCCAAAGTTCATACAAGAGCAATTACGAAATCACAAGCCATGATGGCCTGGACCGGTATAGTAACCACCAGCTCAGCCAAACTGAGGAGGACCTACCTGACAGCCTGTACCTTCACCCCTCCTTACAAAAGCAGAACCGGGCTTTGATAACACAAACCTCAAACATCCTCAACAGCACCACCTTGACAACGAACAAACTCCATACTCCATGCCTGTAGTCGAGCAATCTACCACCGAACCAGGGGTTGTCTCTTGACAGCAGAGTGATTCATGTATGACTCTTATCTATATAACTCTTAACACATAGTTCAGGATTTAAGATCCAATCTGAGAAAGAGAAATTAAAATTGTGTACTCTGTTTTTCAACCAAAGCCAAGAGTTGAGTTGTGCCCGGTGAAAGATCTCTTCCGCATCAGGCTTCCCCTGCTTGAAAATGACTAGGTTTCTTTGTTCCCATATTCCTCTCACAGCTGTCACCCACAACCCTTTCCACACAAGGTTTTGCTTTGTGTTCAGGTGTACCAGGTGAAAATTTTCAAAGTGGACCTTTAAGTCCTTATTAAGTTACTTAACGCGTTATGAAAAGACTAATAAGCAAGAAGGGAATAATACTTTCTAATCTCATCTCATTTTAATTTGAATAAAAGGGGGCATGGAACAATAAACCAATTTCAATCCATTTTTGAAATTTATGTAAAATAATATTGTAAAAATATAGTTTTTAAATACGGTTAGTCCACAAATTTCGGTTAAGTTTATATTTGAAATTGATCTTTTTAGTCATTATTATTTGAAAAAGCTTTTTTGGCCATTTTGTCCAAATGGTTTCTTTCTAAACGCTGTCAAAATGAATACCTTACAAAGAAAACAAACATATGGTAGGATGTTTGATGATAAGAATGCAAAATGAAATTATGTTATCATGTAAATGACGTGTAATTTGCTAGCGATGTAAGCTTATCATTTAAGGTATTTGGGGTTGAGGAACTAAAACATTATGGGATATGCACAGTCCATTGCTCTTGACAAGGATATGCACAAAATCTGCATATAGTGGGAAAATGTATTTGCAAAGCTCATATCTATAACAATGTATAATGGGGATATCTCCATTTGGTGTGCCTGTTTTACTGTTCAATAAATGAGTATTGCAAATATGATATATTATCCTTCAACTGCTCAGAGAAACTATACATCTACAAAACTACCACACTGTAGTTTTTACATAATTTTCTATAAATTAACTGCACACTCTATTCGATTTCAACAATTTGTTTTTTCCAAACTTAATGCACCACATTATTTATATCAATCCATCAAATTTCACCGGTCCCATGCTCCTAACCACGAAGAATATTAGTTATCATCTCTCCAAGAACTCTATAAGTAGTAAAGTCATTAAAGAAGCTAGTTTCAACTTTTTTTTCTGTCATGAAATTTAAGAGCTTTTTTAAGCTAATGATTTTATATTTTTTTGTGGTGTTTGAAGTATTCCTCCGTTTCTGCACTAGTCTATGTTTCTAATCTTATATTTTTAAACATATTAATGTCATGTATTTTCCTTTTCATTTCTTACAGGGTGATTTTCTTCTAATTGTCCTAAAGAATCTAATTGAGAAGCAGTCCAGTAAAGGATCTAGAAAACTGAAGATCATTCTAATGTATGCAAATATGTGTTTTATATTGTTACAAGAATTACAGGACTAAACTTTCTTATATTAATTTCGTTTGGGCCTAACTTCATCTGTCATATATGCAACTATAATGATCAGGTCTGCTACTGTTGATTCAAATTTATTTTCAAGATACTTCAGCAATTGCCCTGTAGTTTCTGCTGAAGGCAGAACTCATCCAGTGACCACATACTTTCTTGAGGATATATATGATAAGATTGATTATCGACTCACTTCAGATTCTGCAGCTTCATTAACACATGGGACATCTGCCCGAGGGCAGGTAATCTATGATCAACTTTAGTTACTGTTAGATGTCTGTGACTGTGATTTAATCGCTTTATTATTTATTCTTTATACTTTTTATTATTTGCAGCATACGCCATCTGAATTATATTTTATTATGGATTTTCCTTCCTCTAATTCATGAAGCATTGCAATCTAGATTTTGCAGAGAGATGTTGTGACAAAAAGCAGGGGTAAGAAGAATCTATTCTTATCTGGTTGGGGTGATGAGTCTCTGCTTTCTGAAAGAGAAATTAATCCATACTTTGTTCCAAGTTGTTATCAATTATACAGCGAACAAACTCAACAAAATATGGTAAATCCCTTTTAAGCTGTGAATCTGTATAGCATTTTAAATTGGCACTCTAATTTGACCATTCAATATTTTTTCATTCAGAAAAGATTGAATGAAGATGTCATTGATTATGAACTCATTGAAGATCTAATATGTTTCGTTGATGAAACCTGTAGTGAGGGTGCCATCCTTGTATTTCTACCTGTAAGACTACTTGGTTATCCCTTGAGTTGATATGTTTACATGTATTTTTTAGTGCAAATAGTTATATTTTTCCTTATAACTTGTCATTCCAGGGAATGTCTGAAATAAACTGTTTACATGATAAGTTGGTGGCATGTAGCCAATTTGGTGGGCCATCTTCTGAATGGATTATCCCTTTGCATTCAACAGTTGTGCCAAGTGAACAGAAAAGGGTGTTTTTACGCCCTCCAGGAAATATACGTAAGGTGAGTTTTATTGGTAATATGTTTATGATCCTATATTTGTATTGTTAGATGTGTTAGTTATATTTCACTCAGTGTAACTGTTCATTTAGTTTGTAAATGACTGCTGAGTCAGCAGTCTATAAATAGGTACTCTGTAATTAGCTTGAGTATGGCTTGAGTACAACTGGTGTCATGTGATCTATGTAACCAACTTCACCTAGTGAAGGGCTTTTGGTGTCTTGTAATTAGCATATGGTACGTAAAAATAGAACCATCGACAATAATAGTAATGGAAGGGAAAAGAGAACGATCACTAGACATATGATTGGTTGCACCACAGTCAATTACCTAAGGGCTAATAGAAAGAGATTGAGAGAAACAAGTATATGAATTACCAGTGTGTGTCACCAAGGTAGTGTTACTAGTAGATTAGTGAGTCTTACACCATTTGATAAAGTCTTCATATGTCGTAAGAGTCACACAAGGCTGATCAGCTGGTTATGCAGAAGCAACTAGTGACTCAATGCTAGATGTTCGAGCAATATTTGGTGAATGAGGGATTTCCCATATAGCTTCCAACACTTATCAATAACGTGTACAATGCAATGACATTGTTCATATTTTGGACAAATTTTAGAATTCCTTGTTTGAAGGGGTTCAAAACTATTATCGTATGATGCAAAAGCAATATTTTCCCCTGCAAACGAAGTATGTTTTTTCATGTTTATCTTTTGAGGAATACGAAGAAGCGCAAAAGATGTAAAATTCATAGTGGGGTTTACTTGTGATCCCAAAATCTGATCATGGACAGCATTGTACTTTTGTGGCAAGCCATGTAAGGCTAGGGTTACAAAAATACGTATTGCAAGTGATGGAAGGAGCTCATTAAGATGACCTAAGATAGCATGAATCCACCCTTGATAAGCATACATAGGAACCTCAAATCATCATGGAGCAAGAAGTCTACTGAGATCTTGGCACATGTCGTACAAGTATTGTGTCATTGGTGTAATGGGCACTAGCCTCACTCCAAATTGATGCACACGTCTCATGGGGATGGAAAATAGGTTTGAGTGAGGGTGGATAGTGGATTTCGTAACACTGCACAATTTATGCATATACGTAATAGTTATAGACTCATGTATATATAGTGAAAAATAATATAGTCAATAAACTATCCAAGGAGATCATCCAATTTATTTTCAGAAGTGTTTGTGTACTCTCAAATTATCTTTGGCATTTTAAATTTGTTTCTTTAAATTTTTCATTGTAATTTCATGGTATGATGGTGGCTTAAACTCTTCACTCTATGCTACATTAATGGATATAGCATTGTTGAAAAGAATTCTAGACATGCATCCTCGCTCTCACTTTTCTTGAAAATGTCTTTGGTAATAATTTGGTTGTTCAATCCCTTTTGCTTCAAAATGCTTTTTTAAGTATAACTCTTCTTGCCTGTCTTTTGTTTTTTTCTTACCTCATCTGAATAACCCGTACTTGGCCCCCTTCATATTCTTTGCATTATGACTTTTTAATCAAATTTTGCTGCATTTGAAAAACAACACCAAACATTGATTTTCTATCATCCTTTGGAACTGGTATATGCTTCAACATTCTTTGATGTCCTTACAAAATGATGGTTCAATTGATAAGTTCCTCTTGATAGTACTTTCTTCCAATATTTTTTAAATTAGGTCATTATAAACCCAACCAGAAAGCCCAACTACAGGAGTTGGGTCAATTAATTTGGTAGTAAAGCTCGAGCCCACAAAATGCATTTAGGATTGACGTGATGTATGATTCATCGATTTAGTGAGAAGAATCTTGATCCCCCAACGATCCGTGGCTTCTCCGTTCTTCCTATTCTCCCTAACCTATTTGCTCATTTTTGTTTTCGATACTTACAAGGTTCTCAAGTCATGTGTAATGACTGCACTATGCCTATATTATCATGCATTCGTGGTGATTCTAATGCAGTTTTATGCTCAACGTGCACATAGTTTCTCTCTTCTAACAATTCTAATATCTAAAAAATATGTTTTGTTCTTGTCGTAGGTTGTTATAGCAACAAATATAGCAGAGACAAGCATAACAATAGATGATGTTGTATATGTAATTGATTGTGGAAAGCATAAAGAGAATCGTTACAATCCTCAAAAGGTATGGTTTCTTTCTTATATTCAATACAAGGCAATTGTGTAAAATATATTTTTTTATCAACATGGTTTGATTGCCTTTATGGTTGATACTAGAAATTGTCTAGCATGGTAGAAGATTGGATTTCAAGAGCAAATGCAATGCAGCGTCGTGGTAGAGCAGGACGTGTAAAACCTGGAAATTGCTTTTGTTTGTACACTCGTCATAGATTTGAAAAACTCATGCGTCCATATCAGGTATATAATTTTATATGAAATGCTTAAAATTTCAGAGGATACCCAAAGGTTCATTTAGTTTGTCTTTTGTCATGAAAGTATATACCTTTCTCAAAATATATATATTTATTTTCATGCACACACACACATATATTCATGAAAGCATTATGTTTTTGTTTTATTCCACTTTTTAAGGATGAAAATATGTTATTTATCTTTCATTTTACCATTTGATGATTTCTCTTTGCAAGTGTAGTACAACTAAAAAGGGGTTGTCGTATCTTTAGAGATTAGCAAATAGTAGTGATTTACGCATTTCCTTAACTAAAACTTGCAGGATATACAAATAACATTGTTCACAGACTTGCAAAGTTTGATTTGATAAATTAGAGTACCAAAGTTATAAAATGCAATGATATTAGATGTACTTGAGAACTAATCTAAAGCCTCTTGCTTATACGGATAAATATATGTTTCAACCTTCCAAGTTCCACAAAAAATAGTCCCAAGTTAATTCCTTAATCATGGCCACCTAAGAATCTAAAACTAATCAATCAATCCCTTGATTAATCATATTTGATTCTTCGCATTAAGAGAAAAACTTTTCATAACCAAAAGTTCAACATTCCTAGTTGTTGCAGATTTGGGATGGTTTAGCTTAGTTCAAAAAAGATAATATTTTCCAATAAGAATCCATTTACAAGATCATGAATATAGATTCTTTTACTTTCAACCATCAAGCATAAAACTAAATCTAAGATTGGAAAGCATAAATCTAAATATACATGTAGCAAGGAGTTTATAAAAAAAGTTACAAAGATACATCCAATCCCAACAAAAGGAGGATTAGCTACTCATGAGTCGCACAACTGATGTTTGTAGAGCTCCCAACTTCGTGGTCCTAATATCTTCTCTCCCAGTCTCCCCCCTTTTGGTTTGGGTCTTCTATTTATAGTCCAATACAAGCATTTGTCATTTAAGTGCATCCGCTTAGTGCTTCATAAAACACTATACGGAGTAGGTTTTTTCATGCGAAAAACTTCTAATTCGTTGATAGGTTCTCTAATTTCCTATGTAAGAAAAAAAAAGTGTTATTTTATTGATAACAATCACACCATTTACATTCTCATCATCTCAATTTTTTATATTTGTAATAATCAAAACCTTTAAAAAAAATTAAAATATGCTAAAATGAATATGAAGATTTTTAAGATATTGTTTTTTCTTAATTACTCTGGTGATATTGAGAATATTTATCTTAATAATACCATGGAGGTATTAAGAATATTTTTATCCTAATCACTATGGAGGTATTAAGAATATTTTTATCCTAATAATTTGCTATTTACAACACGCACATATATGTATATATATAAATTATTGTCTTATGTTTTTATTATATTTTGCTTTGCAAGGTTCCAGAGATGCTTCGAATGCCATTAGTTGAATTGTGCTTGCAGATTAAGTTACTGTCTTTTGGATATATCAAGCCTTTTTTATTGGAGGTAAACTGTTTTATTTTAAGACAATATGATGCGTGATCAAATTTTCTGTACAATTTTCTTCAATATATTTCCATTATCAGGCATTGGAACCTCCAAAGGTTGAAGCAATGGATTCAGCAATATCTTTGTTGTATGAGGTAATTTATGGTCTCATACTGTGTCATTGATTTCATTATATGTGCAAAATAATTTGATTTTTGTTAGTTGTAATAAGTAAAGGTCATACTTTTTTTATGTTTCTTATCTATAAATACACAACTTTATATGTTCATTATACTCAAGGCATTAATCCTATACTTCTATTTTACTTTATTTTGACATGGTATCTAGAGCATTAATCCTTGACTTCATGGAGAACCCATTGTTCACCAGATTTTTATTTTCACCATCACCGTTTGGAATTGCAACACCTCCCTTTATATCGTCCCAGCCTTGCGACCATCACACCACAAAAAGCACGAGAGTTAAAGCCTCGACACGCCTCTCCACACCACGTCACCGCCCTGCTTTCTTCCACACGTGGTGGCGTGTCTAAACCCTTTTCTAGCAAAGATTACTAGGCTTGAAAACACCTTATCGTCCTTATTCTGGATATGCCCTTGTCATCTTAATTGCACTTTGTTGATTTTTTGGGGCTTTTCTCTCTCTTTTAAGGTTTATCTCCCTACTATTTATCTATGGTCTCTTTTACTGCCACTACGACTGATCCGTCCATCTATACTAATTATGTCAATGGACATCTATCCATTGACAAATTGGATGGAATTAATTATGATACTTGGGCGTCATACATTAAACTATGCCTTAAGAGTCAGGGTTATGTTGATCTTCTTACCCAGAGTGAGGCCACTATTGCTGAAAATGAGATTTCCCGTTGGTTGAAAATTGATGCTCAATTATGCATTATTCTCAAGTCTATTATTTTGTCATCTTTAAAACAAATATTTCTACTTATGAGACATGATTAGAAGTTTGGAAACATGCCAAGTTATTGTACAACAATGATACTCAACGTTTTTATGGTGTTTTGTCAAAATCTTCTCAATATTGTTGCCCCCAGATGTCTTGATGGTAGAATGACTGAATATTTAGGTAAAGTTCATGCTTTTTTTCACGACTTCAATGAGTTATTGCCTGCTGCCTCCACTCCTCAAGAACTCGAGCAAATGTGAAAGTTTTTAATGTTATTGGCTTGTATGGACTTCCTGATGATTATTCACATGTCCATGATCAGATTTTAGGATCCTTAGTTGTGCCTAATTCTACTTCCTTTGTTCCACGCTTTTGTGTGTGCCAGGTAAGCCAACCATTGATACACATGCTTCCGCTAATGACTTTTCCGTTTTCGTATCCCAGCTTGATGATCGCAATAACCCTCGCAAGCCAAGCAAAGGGCATCACAAATATGAAGATTGTCACAAGCTAAGCCACAAAATTGACATGTGTTATGCCTTACATGGTCGTCCTCCTTAATCTAATCATTTGTCCAATTTGTTCCTTTGTAACCGTCTACTTTGGGCCCTATTTCATCTTATACATCAGGACAATCTGCTATTTTCTATGAAGTTCTTAAATAGTATGAGGATTGTCAGAACTCTAGTTCCACTAATTTTGTTGCACACATAGGTACATCTTTTGTTGATCCCACTAACTCCATTTCTCTTGGCTCTTGGGTTCTATACCCAGATGCCACAGATCACATTACTTGTAACAAATCTTTTTTGTTTTCTCTTTCTACTTCGAACTATTTACCTTTGTAAAATGGCTCTAGGGTCTCATCACATGGTGTTGGTACTACTCATGTGAGTTGCATGGTCTTTATCACCTACGAACATTTGCACGTGTTGGCATGGTATTGGATTCTCTATCTCCTTCCTCAGCTGGGTCATCGTAGTCTTGTCAATATGCAACAACTTATTTCAAGTTTGTTCAATTTATCGAGTTTGTCTTATGAGTCGTGTCAATTACAGAAACACATTTTTAGTTTTTTCCCAGTAGCGTCGTACAACTTGCTTTGTCTCCTTTTGCCTTACATAACTTTGACATTTGGGGATCAACTCGTGTTAAGTCCAATTTTGGATTTCAATATTTTATTACTTTTATTACTGATTATTCAAGATATACTTGGTTGTTTTTAATGGAAAATTACTCTCAATTGTTTTCTACATTTCAATCTTTTTACAATGAAATTAAAAATCAATTTGGAGTTTCTATTCTAACCTTGCACAATGAAAATGTCTGAGTATCTTTCTCATTCTTTTAAATATTTTATGGCTTCTCATGGCATTCTTCATTAAACCTCATGTGCTTATACACCTTAACAAAATGGGGTGGTTGAGTGCAAAAATAGATATCTTATTGAAATAACTCACAATTTTAATCCACGGTGAGGTTCCTCAATCTTTTTTGAATGATGTTGTTCATCAAATTCTCATAGCAATGGTTTCTCTTCAATGATGGTCTCTTTATCAACTAGATGTCAAAAAAGTTTTTCTTAATGGGGTTTGCAGGAAGAAATGTATATGGAGCAACCATTAGGTTTGTGTCTCATGGGGAGTCTTCTAGATTGGTATGTCTCTTAGGGTCTGGTTTGGAAAATTTAGCAATATTGTTTAACAATTTGGTTTGACTCGCAGTGAGGCAAATCATTCAGTTTTTTATCGTCACTAGGTGTATCTATCTAGTAATATATGTTGATGACATTGTCCTTATAGGAAGTGATCACTATGGCATTGGACATGTAAAAGAACACCTTTTGCACCACTTTCAGACCAAAAATATTTTCAAACTCAATTATTTCTATGGGATTGAGTTGGATATTTTGAAGGACACTGGGTTAATGAATTCAAAATCTGTTGACACACCCATGGATCCCAGTACTAACTTATACCTAATCACGGGAGTGTGTCTCAGGTCTTGAGAAGTACAAAAGATTAGTTGGAAAATTAAAACTATCTTAATGTTATTCGTCTTGACATTTCTTATGTAGTCAATGTGGTGAGTCAGTTTCTTAATTCTCCATTTGTAGATCATTAGAATGCAATCATTATATATTGAAGTACATTAAAGGTTCTCTTGGAAAAGGTTTGTGATATGGTCACAATAACCATACTAAAGTTTTTTGTTATTCAGTTGCTGATTGGGCATAATTTCCTTCTACTAGAAGATTTACTTCCAGATGTTATGTTTCCTTTGGTGATAACTTGATCTTTTAGAAGATCAGTAAAGAAAATGTTGTGGCGAGATCTAGTCCACAAGCATAATATAGATCTAGACTTCTGCTACTTGTGAACTTATTTGGCTTAAATAGTTACTTAAAGAATTGTAATTTTGAAAGGTCCCTCAAATGATACTCATATGTGACAATCAAGCTACTTTTCATATTAGCTCAAATCCTGTCTTTCATGAAAGGATTAAATGTATCGAGATTTATTGCCATTTTATTCGAGAAAAGATTGTATCTTGAGAGACCAAGATTGAGTTTGTTAATTTGGATGATGAATTGACATATATTTTTACTAAATCTTTATAGGGACCTAGAATTGATTATATTTGTAACAAACTTAGTACATACAACTTATATGCACCAGCTTGAGGTGGGAGTTTTAGATGTAACGGGCTAAGCCCATACATTTTGTATGTTTCTTGTCTATGAATACATAACCCTATTTGTTCATTGTACATAGGGGATTAATCCTATACCTCTTTTTTACTTTTTCACAATTTCCTTCAATTTATAAAAACTATAGGTTTGATTTTGATAACCCACTTTGATAAATTATACATATCTTATTTTAAAGCAAAACAGGCTGCAAGATTGCTCTCTCATTAATGGCAGAATATCATATTTATTTTTTCAGCATTCACCATGTGCTAATACTGTTCTTAAATGGCAGAATTTTAAGATGCCTTATAAATTTAAGGTATGTTGGAAATGATTGATATAGTTTGGAATGCCAACCTAGTTAGGTTTGCAATTTATATAGTGACGCTTTTGCGTACCTCATTTTTTAGCTAGGTTTTTTTGTTTCTTTTCTATTTATTAGATAAATTTAAGAACTTTATTTTATAGTGATCTCTATTGCCTTATTATATAGCACTTCATATTTCTTTTCCCAAGTTAGTATTTGACTTTCTCCATAAGCACATGTGCCTAGTCCTAGTGTCATGCATTTGGGAATAGTCAGTGTAATCATCCTTTTTGTAGCATTATATAATATGATAGATCGAAATGTTTTCTTATCTTTTGCATATGTTTGCTTTCATGGAAACCACATTGTTTTAGGTTGGTGCACTTGAAGGGGATGAAGAGCTGACACCTCTTGGGCATCATTTGGCAAAACTACCTGTGGATGTATTAATTGGGAAGGTGTTAAGCAAATTTCTCTTTTCTCTCTTCTTCTAATGTTAAATTCAAAGTTTGTTATTCAATGTTGTTATATCTTAAGAATTTGTCAATTTTTATGTTGTGCTTTTCGATGTTTTCGTCAATTTAAGATGATAAAGATTCCAAGAAAATGAGAGAAAGGCATGTGTAAGAAACAAGAGAAGAATTTTTGTAAATGTGCTTGAGATTATTTCTTCCTGTGCTAATTGATTACAAGCCACACAAGTGGGTGTTGCTAGAACTAGGTGCATGAGCCACATCACGGTAGCACTAGTTCACTATTTGAGATATAGGATACTTGGCACAAGTTCTTTTTTTTCTCAAGGCAATAGGTAAATCATCTAAAGTAGGTTCAAAAACGCTATTTAAGTTGTCGTCAAGTGTCTCATGGGTATGAGTTCTTACCTCTGGTTCGAACAATTGAAGTTGTTGTTCAACCGGGATGGGTTCTTGTTGTCTTCCCTAATATCGTTTCCTAAAATATTTGTCTTCATTATTCTTCTCTGGTAAATTATGTTGATGCAGGGTCTTTGTCATTCTCCATAAGAGTGAAATCCTGCAACAAAGATAAAGGAGACAACCCAAGGACCTTAGATTCTTGAATACACTCCCTTGAAGCTGAAAATTAGGAAAAAAGGACTCTGTTTCATGAAAGGTGGCATCCGTGGAGACATAGACTTTACGATTTGAGGGTGATAACATTTGTACCCTTTTTGTTAGAGGCATAACCGATGAAGACGCATTTGATGGCCCAAGGATCTAACTTACCCTGATAAGGACTATGAACATGGACAAAAACAGGACAACCAAAGACATGACTTTGAAAACTAGTTATAATGGGAATAGAAGTATAGAATGTGGTCATAAGTTGAACAAAGCTAACACCCTCTAGGACCCGAGAGGGTAATCTATTGATCAAATAAGTGGAAATCAAGACGGTTTCCCCTCAGTAATATCTAGGAACAAATATTTGGAAGAGTAAAGCTCTAGTAACTTCAAGAAGATGACGATTTTTCCTTTCTCCAACCCTATTTTTTGAGGAGCGTCCATACAGGTTAATTCACGAACAACTCAATTTTCCTTGAGGAACTTGGAAAGATTTTGGTCCTCATATTCTCTTCCATTATCAGAATGCACTCTTAATTGGGCTTCCAAATTGTGTTTGAATCATTCGGTAAAAGTTTACAAAGTGAAAAACTTCAGACTTATTTTTCATGAGAAATATCCAGGTAACCAAAGTACAATCATCAATAAATGAAACAAACCATTTTGCACCCGAGATATTACGAATAGGTGAAGGGCTCTATACATCTGAATGAATAAGATCAATAGGTTTAGAACTTCTATTATTATTGGGAAAAATTGTTTTCCTATGGTGTTTAGCAAACTAACAAACATCACAATGAAAACACTCAACAAATATTTTTGTAAATAAAACATGAAATAAGGACTTTAGGGTACTAAATGGAGGATGACAAGATGTTTGTGTTCAAGCAATATCTGAGAGGATGACCAAGATTAAGGGCCTTGCTGAAGATTAGGAGTGACTGTAGTCTAGCACACACTTTATTTTCTTCATGCAATAAGTAGTATAACTTGTCCTGCTCCTTGGCAATTCCAGTCGTCTTCCCTATGACAAGATCCTAGAAATACAATGGGAACGAGAAAAAATATCACTACACAATTTAAATCTTGAGTAATCTTATGGTTAGACAAGAGGTTATTAGATAGTTTGGCAACATGAAGCATATTTTTTAAAGGAAAAGGAGGATTGAAGGTGGATGTTACTACAATATGTTTCTTTAATGTAACCATTTTTGCAACTATTTGGTTTCTCTTTTACACCATATTAGCCATAGTATTCAATTGTCGTAATTGCAGAGTAGTGGAGTGGAGCGACCTGTTTTCTACTCCTAAAGCACTTGTCATGGAGCACTTGGCTCTTGCAGCCATCACAGAGCCATTTGTGAGACAAATTGTAGAAAATTGCGACAGATTGTTGGCTTTGTGGCCACTCCTACTTTTTTGTTGTTGTTAGACAAGGCTCTGTGAGACTACATCCTTCGCCATTGCTGAACAAGGTTCCTACTCTTCCATCTATGTTATGGGGGAGGGGGATGCTAGCTTATGTCTTATGGTTGGGTCTTAGAGTTTTAGGGTAGTTTACTACTTGTTGGTTTAAATTTGTTGTGCCTCAATTTTGAGTCCAATTGCTTTCTTTTTTTCTCATCTAAAGCATAATATTTTTTATCAGTACATAAAGCTTGGACAAAACATGTAATATAAATAACTAAGGAATGGTAATAATAACAAGTATATGGTATTAAAAGATATAAAGACTATTTACGGCATAATATGTAATACACTAAATAAAGCATTATATATATAATAATATAAATAAAAGATTAATAAATATAATACAAAAAGACCAGCACATTAAATTAAATTACAGAAGTCACTTGTAATTTTTATGTCTTATCTATAAGATGTTTATTGTTTCTGCTAAAATAATTTCTGGTAAATGATAATGCCATATATCAAATTTACTGAAAAATTGGTGCTCACTATGTCGATTTCTATGCTGCTCTTCTCTTCATTGATGATGAGAAAAATGTGATATAAGGGATGCTGAACCATCCACGAATGGAATTGTTTCTGTAATTGCAGATGCTGCTGTATGGGGCAATATTTGGCTGTTTGTCTCCTATCCTCTCTATTGCTGCATTTCTGAGTTACAAGTCTCCATTTGTATATCCTAAGGATGAGGTCCTCTATCTGCGCTTTCATAAAATTTTCCCAAGCTTTACTTCATATTAGATTTTAAATAAGCTGCTATGCCTATCTTCAGAAGCAAAATGTTGAAAGAGCAAAATTGACACTGTTGAATGATAAGGTAGACGGGCCTTGCAACACAAATGATATTGATCGGCAATCTGATCACTTATTGATGATGACAGCTTATAAAAAATGGCAGAGGATTTTGACTGAGGTCAGTATGTATTTGCAATTTCACTTTTACGCATCCTTTAATTTTATCTTTAGTATTATTTTCAAGTTATTTGTTACTTTTTCAAGTGCACAAACTAAGAATGCACATGAAGCAACCCTATAGGAAGAAATTACTACTGTTTGTATTGCCCATAAATGGTATTTATTGTTGGATTTAGGGAGGGAGGGTAGAGAACATGCTTGGATAAATACTATCACTTATCGTGATTATGAAAAGGATTTACTTATCTAGCGGTGGATATACTTAACTGTAAGCTGTAAAAATATACACTGTTATCCATATAAACTGTCACATTTCTGCACATTATTATTAGTATGTTGTTTTTTCAGAACACAGGTTTAATTGCTTTATAATTTCAAACCTGCAGAAAGGAACTAAGGCTGCACAGAAATTCTGCAATTCAGTTTTTCTGAGCAGCTCCGTAATGTTTATGATAAGGTATTATTTCTTTTTAGCTGCATCTCATTCAAGTGACTACAGAGGTTAGTTTGCATTTGTTTCTCATGTATTCATAACTTTTAGGAGAACAGATCAGCTACCACTTCATATTGTTTCATCTGTTTTTATCTCGATGTTGATTGCTGTAGATTTATAGAACCTATGAATTGAAAAAGAAAAATCTTTTGTTACAGCGTTTTTCTGAATCTCTCAACAGAGGATTCAGTTATTCATAGTAGAGATTAGAAGGAGTTTTTGTAACTTCCTTTAGCATAATGGAATGCTCGAATGACGAATTATAGATAGCTAAGACTAATCTAGTGCTAGCCATTGAAGATGAAACACTTAATGTTGGAGATCCCACATCGACTAGAGATAAGGACATTTGATAGCATATAAGTGGGTGCAAACATCACTTTATGAGTTGGTTTTGTAATTTAAAGTTTATCCTAGCAAGAGTTTGTTGATCTTATCAGGTCACCTACTATCGGACCACTATCGGAACACCCATAAATATATAGTTGCACGCATGAGTTGACAGGTTTCGGTGTTAAGGGATGTGTTGGAGATCCCATGTGGAAGATGAAGGCTATGGATAAGTCTTTACTTGTTACATATGACAACCATGTGGCAAGGCAATTATAGAATGGTGTGGTAAGTAATAATGTTGTAATGCAATTGGAACATTTTGTCTGTTATCTAGTAAAATTGAATTCTAAAATGATATTCATTAGGTATTGTAGGATTGTTGTGAACTTAAAGTGGTTTCTCATAGGAGAAAGATGATTAAGTTGGGAGCACCACATGAGCGCATAATTGCTACAGTAGACTTGTCTGGCGTAGGTGATCTGGTTGGTGTTAACTATGTTACGGCAAACAAAGGATTGTCGTGTGTCTTTGTAGAGAGGTGAGACGTAGATTCATCTGCCTTTGTAAAGAGGAGACATGCAGATACAAACACCTTTCATTCGATGATGTGTCTAATTTGTTGCAGCTCCCGGTTATTGGGCAATTCTACACATACCTGACCTTAGATGCAATTGCAACGATATTTGTAGGTTGACTTACTTTGTGTTGATCGTGGCGCAACTGCCGATGAGACTAGGCATTGTTGGGGTGGTCATGTCTGTCTAAGTTGGTTGAGGGAGGTTGCTGCTAGAACATATTTGCTCCACCTAGTTAGTTGCACTATTTTCGCAAATAAGAGTGCAACCTCAGTTAGTGTTTCCAATCTGGGATCTTTTTGTAGATTTGAGGCTTACGAAGGGATTCGCATGGGCGGCAGTGGCATTGACCCACATGTACGAGCGGTTGGAAGATGCTAGCTACACAAATACGAGGCAAATAACCGGGTATAGGACATTATTGCAAGCCTTAAATATACTAGTTTTCCTTATAAGAGTATAGAGAGAAGGAGAGATTAGAGAGAAGAAAGATAGAGAATGAGTAATCTTTATTATATGATTCAGTATTAAATGTACAGGGAAGGCTGGGTATTAATAGTACCCAGTGCAGTAGTAATACAAAGTAAATGTAAACAGTTAAGACTGTTATACCTAATAACAGTTAATACTGTTATACCTAATATTCCTCGCAATCTAAAAGGACAATCACTTTTTGTAGTTCCACTTTCAGTAACTTGTAAGTCCTTATATTACCTATATTTACCTCCTCTCACAACTGATTACTTTTTACGGCAAGTGCACCGTGTTTGTCAGAAGTAATAATGGTCCCTAAGGACGGATATCGATCCCACAAGGAATAGTGAATTATCGAGTACAATAATCGCTAAATATAAAAACAGAACAATTAAAAGAGTTTTGAATTAATTGTGTTGGCACTGATCAATAAGAAAACAGACAAAGAATTAGTTGTTTCAATTGGAAAAATAAGGATTAGTTTCATCTCTCTCACTCTCAAGTATTTTGATTAGCATGTCAATATTAAGTTCTTTGATTGAAATTGATACCCGTATAAAAATCATTTATATCGATTCCTCGCATATAAAATCCTTAATGGCCCCTAACTATCGATCCCTCCCATAATTATAAGAACAACTTAGAACGAAACTCAGACGTTTAATAGCAATTAACATTTCAAGTCTATTCCTAGCACTCAAATATATTAAGTATTGTTGTTTAGGTCCAAACCCTAAAAATACCTCCCGGTCAGATTTAAGATTCTCAATTTGTCACAGAAAATTAAAAGTAAAACAATACCATTAATCAAATAAGAACTGAATATTAATATATAAGATATCACCTCAATACATAAGAGTTTGAGCAGATTACTCCCAATCCCAAAGGGTAGAATTAGCCACGCATACTTCTATCACCTTCCATTCTCCCAATTGGGTTACAATTCACTCTATGGTGTTTTCCTCTCAATCTGGCACACTAGAATTGAGCCTCTAGCCATCTATTTATCCTAGTTTTCTAGGTTTAAGTTGCTTCCTGTGTCGCGTTAATGGGCTAAATGATAAAACATAAAAAATGCCCAATCTTTCTTTCCATCTTTTTCCATTTTGGGACCTTCCATCTTTATCTTTTTAGCTCAAATCATTCATCTTTAATCCAAATTTCCAATCTTCCTTAGAAATCTGCAATTAACACCAAATTTGGGAATAAAATACTCTTATTCAAATAAAACTCATAAAAATGTAAAAAGTATAAATTCATAAATTAGAGATTATTTTATATGTAAATTAGTAATAAATCTTCATAAGTTTCTATATTTTAATATGAAATATTACTGAAATTAGACACTTATCAACAACCTAATAATACATAGGTCATCCTTCCTCGTTGCTCCTTCCATGTACAATAACTTAATAACAAAACCAAATTCATGTGCAACCTTCCTCGACCACTTAAACAAGTCATCACGAGTAGGAAAAAGCTACAATAGCATATGTGAATTTCAACTATGATTCTCATAATACACTTGACAAATACAAAACATGTCAATAGTTTTTTACCTTTATGTCATCTATTGTAAATGCCTCAACACACAGATGTGTCCTACATTCATTATCCAATGCATTATAAGATATTGATTGCTCCAGACAAACATAATCTAGCTCCTCCTACATATTAACCTCAATTGACATTCAGTCTATGAGCCTAGTTTATTCATCTATCCTGTCAGAAACATAAAATTAATAAAGAATAAACCTAAAGCAAAATCTCGAAGGTTACTTATGAATTTTGGAATCCTAATTTCGGAAGAGGAAATTTGTAATTCGGAAACCAAAATTCATAAGCCAAAATTCATCTTCCAGATTCCATTTTCCATAATGCAATTTCCCTCTTCCGAAATGAACTTTCCATAATTTTAAACCTCAAACTATAAATAAAAATGCTTTCGGATTGAGCGAAAGGTCTTTTCGGAACCCAATTTCTAGACACACTACCTTCGTCGCCATTTTCATCCCAAACCCATATTCAATCACACATTCTTACCTCAATCACGTAAACCAACCTTCCATTCACAACCACGACCTCCAATGCACCTTATTGGAGCTCAGCTAGCCCCCACCTCCACTAAAATCAACACCAGAAGCTACACATTATGCTCTCATTCAAATGAAAATAACATGTATGGTGCAAAAAGTAACAACCTTCTTTTTTTACCAAAAATGGTCATTCATGTGTCGAGTAGAGGATAGAAAAGCTCTGGCGATCCTTTTATCCACCAGCCGCGCGACAACTCGCTTTAATCCCCTCTGATTTTGATCTGCCATCCCAGTCACCTCGGCTTGTCCTCCAAACTCGTTGAATTGTGCGAGTATACTCGTCATTTTAACAACATTGCCTCCAACTGCTCCATCAGTGTTACACTTCACCAAATATTAATTGGAGGCATCTAGCTAACTTGAATAATCTTGACAGATTTCCTAGGATGTTCAGATACAACAAAGACTTTGATTATACCAAATTCGTCAATGTTGTTATTTATGCTACCAACTCAAATGTTACCTGCAAGATTAGATTTGTAATTGTTTTTGCTTCATGTAATGATAATCTATCTTACAAAACCTCATTTTATTCCTGCTGAACCATATTTTGTTAATAATACCAATCATAGCATCTTGGATAAAGGTCCTAACCTGATCATTTCATCTTCTATTTATAACAGACCAAATAGATTCTAGAAAAGAGTGATCAATAGGAATCCTGATAAAATGGAACTGCCAACTCCACAAGCTAGGATATAGATGAGGATACATTAGGCAAATGCATAGCATATTTATGATATTTTGATGTTTAGTTTATTTTGACCTTCCAACCCTTGGTACTAATTTACATTAAGCAAACATAAGATGGCTTGTTAATTCAATCTCTTTGTAAATTATATTCTTTATCAACTCTTTTCAATAGCTAGTGTATTTGATGTCAGGGAGATGAGGATGCAGTTTGGAACTTTGCTAGCAGATATTGGTCTCATCACTCTTCCGAAAGATTATCAGGTATGCTTCTTGTTAGATATTATTACATATTATTAGATATAATTATATATTATTAGATATTGTTAGATATTTCATATTTATGCAATGGGCTTAGTCCATATGTTTCTTTTCCTATATAAACATAACCCTATATGTTCAATATACATAAGGGATTTACCTTATTATTTCTTTTCCTTTAATATGGTATCTAGAGCATAGGGTTAGGGTTCAATTTTTATTGGTGAACCCACTGTTCACTGGGATTTTCCAGCCACCGCCCCATCGCCTGGTTGGAGTCGCCGTCGAACCCTCGTCGAGGCCCCATCAAAGCCTCACCGAAGCCGACGCCAGACCCTCGTTGGAGCCGCCGTCGGAGCCGTCGTTGGACCCTTGCCGGAGACGTCTCCGGAATATTGTCAGAGCCTCCACCAGAGACGCTGTCGGAGCCTTCATCTTTGTTGTTGCCGCCAATTAACCGGTGACTGAATTTGTCCTTATCCTGTATGGCTTCTTCCGCTACTGCTGCCACTGTTGCTTCTTCCGCGATCATTATGTCAAATCCATCTATTTATACTAATTATGTCAATGTTCATCTCTCCATTTACAAATTGGATGGAACCAATTATGACACTTGGGCATCAGATATTAAATTATGGCTTAAGAGTCAAGATTATGTTGATCATCTTACCCATCCTAATGTTGCTGAAATTGAGGTTTTCCTTTTGTTTAAAATTGATTCTCAATTATGCATTGTTATCAAATCTATCATTCACTCATCTTTAAAACAAATTTTTCGTACCTATGAGACATGTTCAGAAGTTTGGGAACTAGCAAAATTATTATACACCAATGATACTCAACATCTTGATGGTACAATGGCGGAATATATAGGTAAACATCATGCTCTTCTTCATGATTTTAATGAGTTATTACCTCTTGCCCCCACTCCTTCTCAAGAACTAAAACAAAGATCCAAGTTCTTCATGTTATTGAGTTTACATGGCCTTCCTGATGATTATTCTCACGTTCGTGATCAAATTTTGGGATCTCCTATCGTGCCCAATTTTACTTCCACTTGTTTTACCCTTTTGCGTGTGCCAGGTAAACACACCATTGTCTCATGTTGATGACTCTTCTGCTTTAGTCTCTTAGCATAATGATCGTACTCGCTCTCACAAGCCAGGCAAAAGGCGTCACAAGTATGACAATTGTGGAAAACTTGGCCACAAAATTGACATATGTTATGCCTTACATGGTCGTCCTCCTAAATTTGTTGCGGTTGCTCAAACTCCCCATGTGCAACCTTCTACTATGGACCATACTTCAATTGATACCCCAGGCCAGTCTGCTATTTTCAATAAATTTCTTAAATGGTATGAGGATCATTAGAATCCTAGTTCCACGGCTTCTGTTGCACGTTCAGGTACATCTTTTGTTGGCCTCACTCACTCCACTTCCCTTGGCCCTTGGGTTCTAGATTCATGTGTCACAGATCACATTACTGGTAATAAATCTTTTTTCTCTTCCCTATCTACTACGGGTTATTTACCTTCGGTTACCATGACTAATGGATATATAGGGTACCGTCACATGGTGTTGGTACTATTAATCTTTTTCCTTCTTTATTTGATAATGTTCTATATGTCTCTGGGTCTCCATTTAACTTATTATCCATTAGTCGTCTCACTCGTTCCCTTAATTGTGTTATTTCTTTTGCCAAAGATTCTATTTCTTTACAGGACCAGAGTTCGGGACAGATGATTGGCACCGGATGTGAGTCTCATGGACTTTATCAACTATATATCTTTGCATATGTTGGCGCGATTATGGATTCTGCATCTCTCATTCATGCTCGGTTGGGTCATCCTAGTCTTGCCAAGATGCAGTAGCTTGTTCCAAGTTTGTCTAATATGTCAGTTAGGGAACCACATTCGTAGTTCTTTTCCTAGTAGTGTCTCACAATGTGCTTCATCTCCTTTTGCCTTAGGTCACTCTAACATTTGGGGACCAAGTCGTATTAAGTCTAATTTAGGATTTCAGTATTTTGTTACTTTTATTGATGATTATTCAAGATGTACTTGGGTATTTTTAATGAAAAACTGTTTTGAGTTGTTTTCTATATTTCAAATATTTTAAATGAAATTAAAAATCAATTTGGAATTTCCATTCGAATTTTGCACGGTGATAATGGACGTGAGTATCTTTCTCATTCTTTTTAAAATTTTATGGCTTTTCATGGTATTCTTCATCAAACTTCATGTGCTTATACACATCAACAAAATGGGGTAGCTGAGCGCAAGAATAAACATCTTGTTGAAACAACTAGTACTATTTTAATCCATGGTGATGTTCCTCAGCGTTTTTGGGGTGATGTTATTCTTAGTGTTAGAATATATGGCCTTAAACAAGAGGGGGGTGAATTGTTTATGAAAGATTTTCGCAAACTTTGAAGGTATAATGAAATTCAAAGTAGAATCGCAGATATAGAAATCCAGAAAGCAATCAATTAAAACTATTTAAGTTGATTTACAGAAAATCAACCGGTTGTTTTCGCGAATTAACTGGTTGTTTATATTAGCTGAATTGAAAACAACTTGAAAGCAGAATTTAAATGAGTTTAGGGTAAGAGAAAAGCACACAAGCAATTTATATTGGTTCACTCTTATCTCAAGAGCTACATCCAGCCCCAGAGACCATTGGGTATCTACTATGCAATCAAAATCCAGATTACAAACACACCACCAAAGAAGTTACCTTGAACACCTCAAGACACACACTTCCTTTGGCACACAAACACCACAAAAATCGGAACAACCTCTGATTATGCACTTACACACCAATATTCAAAAAATACAATAGATTAAGAAAGTATTACGAATATCAAATCAAAAGATTACAGCAATCCTATTCCATTTCTTTGAGAAAACCCAAAAGCTTGAATGCAAATCTTGAAAACTCAAATTTGTTTTCACACTTTCACAAAATGTCTCAAAACTGTATCAAACTTTAAGAGAATATAACAACCTCTTTAAATATTTAAAGTTGATTCAGTTAGAAAACATTTAAGTTTGACAACCAATTCAATGGTTTGACAGCAAAGTCAACCAAGTCAAACAGTTTCAAAAACCTATAAGTGATAAACAACCGATTGAAACGACAAAACAACATGTTATTCCACTTCTTCATAAAACAATCTTTTTCAAAAAGGTTTTGATTCCAAACTGTTTTAGATTCAAACAAAGAGTGGATTACACATCATTCTACCTAAAACCCACCCACACACACAACAACTTCAACCTTCCATCAAAGACCATGGATTTGGCGACATCAAAGCTTCAAGATCATTCTTGATCAACACTTAGTACATGTTATCTCATTAATCACATGCCAGGTTTAGTTTTAGATGACAAAATTCCTCATTCTATTTTATTTCCACATGACCCTCTCCACTCTTTACCTCCCAAAGATTTTGGGTCCACATGCTTTGTTCATAATTTTAGTCTTGGTCTTGATAAATTATCTCCTAAGTCACACAAATGTGTCTTTTTAAGGTTCACTAGATCACAAAAAGGATATAAATGTTTCTCACCTTTAAACCGTTATTTTATTTCAGCAAATGTCACCTTCAGTGAATCTTCCCTTTATTGTAAGTCTTGTCCTTCTCCTTCTATGTCTTCATCTAATCAAGTTAATATTCATCTTGTTGTGCCTAGTGCACCTAACGATTCACCACCGCCACCAACTCTTCAGGTGTATAGTCATCGTCAATTGTCTCATTGTCCATCAACTGACTCTATTCTGGTGCCAACACCTCATCCCCCCGGCTCCGATAGTTGAACCTGGTCATCCTATTGCTATCCGTAAAAGTATACGTTCTACCCGTAATCCCTCTCCACATTATACTGCTTTGAGTTACCATAGACTATCTCAACCCTTTTATACTTGCCTTTCGTTTATTTCTTCTGTATCCATTCCAAAATCTAGAGGTGATGCCTTAGCTCATCCTGGTTGGCGTCAGGCTATCAAAGGAAATGAATGCGCTTCAGAATAATGGAACTTAGGAACTTGTTCCTTTACCATCTAGGAAATTTGTTGTTGGTTGTAGGTGGATTTTTGCTATCAAAGTTGGTGATACTTTTTCTCCAGTGGCAAGATGGCTTTTGTTCACTTATGGCTTCAACAATGGCCTCTTTATCAACTGGATGTCTAAAATGCTTTTCTTAATGGGGATTTGCATGAAGAAATTTATATGGAGCAACCAACAGATTTTGTTGCTCAGGGGGAATCTGCTGGATTGGTATGTCGTCTTCGTAAATCCTTATATGGCCTCAAGCAGTCTCCTAGGGCTTGGTTTGGAAAATTTAGCAATGTTGTAAAACAGTTTGGTATGACTCGTAGTGAAGAAGATCATTCAGTTTTTTATCGTCACTCAAGGGCTGGGTGTATCTATCTTGTAGTATATGTTGATGACATTGTTCTTACAGGCAATGATCACCATGGCATCTCACAAGTAAAACAACACCTTTGTCAACACTTTCAGACCAAAGATCTTGACAAACTCAGATATTTCTTGGGGATTGAGGTAGCACAATCTAATAATGGTATTGTTATCTCTCAAAGAAAATACGCATTGAATATTTTGGAGGAAATTGGGTTGATGAATTTGAAATCTGATGATACTCCCATGGATCCCAATGTCAAGCTTCTACCCAATCAGGGGGAGCCTCTTTCAGATCTTGAGAAGTATATGAGCTTAGTTGGAAAATTGAACTATCTCACTATTACTCGTCTTGATATTTCCTTTGCGTTCAGTGTGGTGAGTCAATTTCTTAATTCTCTATGTGAAGATCATTGGAATGTAGTCATTCGTATAGTGAAGTACATTATAGGCTCTCCTGGAAAAGGTTTGTTATATGGTCATAATAATCATACTGAAATCGTTTGTTATTCAGATGCTGATTGGGTAGAATCTCCATCTGATAGAAGATCAACTTCCGGTTATTGTGTCTCCGTTGGTGATAGCTTGATCTCTTGGAAGAGCAAGAAACAAAGTGTTGTGGCAAGATCTAGTGCAAAAGCAGAATATAGAGTTATGGCCTCAGCTATTTGTGAGTTTATTTGGCTTAAACAGTTAGTTAAAGAATTGCAATTTGGAGAGGTCACTCAAAAGACACTTATATGTGATAATCAGGCTGCTCTTCATATTAGCTCAAATCCAGTTTTTCATGAAATGACCAAACATATTGAGATTGATTGTCATTTCATTCAAAAAAATATTATATCGGGGTGAGTTTGTTAATTCAAATAATCAATTAGCGGATATTTTTACTAAACCCTTATGAGGGCCTATGATTGATTACATTTGTAACAAACTGGGTACATATGATCTATATGCACCACCTTGAGGGGAGTGTTAGATATTATAGATATTGTTAGATATTTCATATTTATGTAATGGGCTTGGCCCATATGTTTCTTTTCCTATATAAACATAATCCTATGTGTTCAATATACACAAGGGATTTACCCTTTTTTTTTTTTCCTTTAATACTTATTTTCTTATTCTTAAGTTTAAAGGATATTTGTGTTGTTGGACAAGTAATTAGAAATGATCCCTCATATTATATGCAATTGTTCATGGAGTCATGCCAAATTAGAAAACATGTTCAGGGTTCTTTGCTGGGCACTGTTCGTCATGAGTCATAGTCACCTTTTAATATTGTTATTTCAGATGTTTTGTGAACTAGTTGTGTCACTTTTTTAAGGATATAGATTCTTTATTACTTTCATTGATTAATTCTCTAAGTATATTTGTGTTTTTTAATAAATAATGTTCAAAGTTGTATTTTAAAACTTCCATTATGAAATTAAAACCTAATTTGAGGAATATATTTTGCATTTTTCACAGTGAAATTTCAACCATTTCAGCATCCTTTAATTCTTTTATGGTACTCATGCATAATAGTTTAACTGTAATAACTGCATAACCTTTAAATAAAGCAATTATGGTTGAGAGCAAGGAGATGTTTGTTTAGGGTTAGGACCTTTGGATATGGTCGCCGGAGTGGCCCACACCTTTCTGGCCCACCACTAACCTCAATGGCGATGACAAACAAGAGCATGGCGGTGGTTAACATGGCAATGGAAACAGGACTCCCAAGTTTGGGAGTTCTAATACAAAATTGAACTATGTAAGGAAATCAAGAATATTTTATTGATAATAATCACACCAATTGCTGGAGAATTATCTCATATGTAGTCTCTAATTACAAGCTGACGTGCTAATTCACAACCCAAAGTAATAGGTAGTTGACATATACATTTATCCACATTAAAAGTAGAATAAAGGTTACAAAATATACAATTACACAACTGATTTAAAGTTTAGAGAATTTGTCATTATTTCGATTGACATCTCTTGTAACTGTTAGAAGTCGCAAGCATCAATTTGACAGCTACGAATTTGTTTTGGTAAATTGTATAGAACCATAAGATTTGAATAATGAATCGCAGGATTTTGATAACATGCTCTTGTTCTAAGCTTTATCATGTAGACTCTCCTAGGTTGGTTAAAACTTATTTATATAACACTTCAGAATTAAAATAAAAACGATAAATTCATGGGAAAGAAGAACATTCAAATATTTAAATTAAATTCCTTGAAATACTTCACTATCTACAATATTGCATCCCATTTCAGGTGAACTATCTTTATTATATGGTACTAGTCTGTTTATTTTATCGATGCTAGATATGTGCTTTATACATTTTGTTTAATATTATATGTGAGATTGCCCTCTTTGTATGGAAAAATTTCTTATACATGATCTGGCTCACTTCAGAAACATGGAAAAAAAATAGGGAGTCTTGACAATTGGCTTTCTGATGCATCGCAACCATTTAATATATATGTGCATCATTCGTCAGTTATTAAGGTAAAGTTCTCATATTAACTTGATTACAACTTTTAGTTAATGCTTGCTTCTCGTTTAATTAAGCTTTAAATTGATATTCTTTACAGTCATTTTGACTTTCTATATTCATGTTGAAATAGAGAAAGATAGATGGAAAGATGCTGAAAACTATCTGTATGGACTGCACACAGCAAAGTCCATCTTACATAAGCTCGTGACAACAATAAATGCATAATACAACATATCTATAAATCATAATCTAATATGGGCGGAGCTTCTTAAGAAATTGATCCGATTTGTTGACCTTATAAATGTGTTGAATATCACATAATGACTTCTTAGGGACATCGGAGTGTAAAATGGCAGATGTTCTGCCACAGATTCAGAAAATCAGAGTAACAATACTAAACAGAAATAGATCCTTGCTGATAATTGGCAATGTCAATCTGACGTTGAAAGCATATGGCTACATTGTTCTTGCTGTAAATTTGCTTCAAGTAATCCCACTGATTTGTAGTAGTTGAAAAGGAGCGTTAGGGGTTGTCTAGTATTCCTAGACTGCTTATGTATTAGACCATCTGGGTCATAACAATCCTACTACTGGTATCCGTCTGTAGTGGTTTTGGGAGGTGACCACCCCGCTATCTGCTATTAACTATGAGAGGAACCAAAAGTGGATGAGTTTTTTCTTTATTATGGAATTGAAATGTGAAGTTACTATTGTGTTTCATGCATAATGCTATATATATTTCTAAATGTTATTTATATTAGATTCTTTTATGAGTTTACAAAACTTCCACTATTTTAATTTAGTTCTCATGTTTGACAGCCTTGCTCACCTCCATTCTTTTTTCATAGAAAATCTCTAAGTGCACTCCTGCAGGCTATACTATGTGCAGGTTTATACCCCAATGTAGCTGCTGGTGAACAAGGCATTGCTGCAGCAGCTCTCAGCAGCCTTAAGCAGTCTTCTAGCTATGCAAATTCTCATCGAACAGTCTGGTTTGATGGAAGAAGGGAGGTTCATATTCACCCTTCATCTATCAACAGTAACTCAAAAGGATTCCAGTACCCCTTTCTTGTCTTCCTTGAAAAGGTTTGCTGATACTTTTGGCTGGAGCAGCTTATTAATTCCTTTTAGCATCAAATTTCTTCTACCACACAATTTGAAAATTTATTATTTTTGTTCATATTTGTTTATCCAATTCGGTGCTTTGAAATCAATGTAATATTATTATTATGGTATTTACAAATCTAAAATTACAATAAGGAAATCGTGGCTATCTTTATTGACCTTGAGAAAAAGAGTTGGTAATTTTGATCATCAGAATTGATGGGTGTTAGATTTAGCACTGCAAAAGTTTGTTAATGTTCCATTGGGTCCTTAGCTAGTATTACTTGATGTATTCGCCACTCATGTTTCATACAATTATTATTATAATGTTTAATGTACTAGTTATCATGCATATGATTCTGCACAAATTATGTATATATGTGCAGAATTACTTGCAATTCAATTCTTAAGATTTTAGACTTATTGTTTACTGGTGAAATTGTCAGGTTGAAACAAACAAAGTATTTCTTCGAGACACTTCAGTCATATCTCCATACTCCATTTTGCTGTTCGGAGGGTCAATCAACGTCCAGCATCAGGTACATGTTACTCTTTTCGCAACGAATGATGTTTATTCAATGGAAAAAGGACTAAATTTTGAGAGGAAATACTTGAGATTATTAGAACCCAAACTACATGAGCCATACTTTACTTTTTCAGCACATTTATTCTGTTTTGTTAGTCTGTTAGGGACAGCTTGCAATCTGTTAGTTTCTTAGTATTAGCTTAGCTATGATAAATTATAACTAAAAGACAAACATTGATTTGAAACCATGTCTAGGGCAGCACAGGTGATTTATTTATATTAAGAAAAAGAATCCAATACAATAAATAGAGGAGATAATTGAAAAAGTACCAATTTTTTGAAATTTTTGTAGTAGGTTAGTAGGGGGCTTTGCTGTCATTCAAACCTAGTCCTAAATTTTCCGACTTAAGTTATTTTGAGTAGTCATTTGATTCACAGGTAATCGTAGATTGAAATCATAATCTGGCAAATAGTTTAGGAGCCTGTTTTCTAGTTTCACCAGTTTATTAATTGAATAAGAAACTGGTAGGGAATTGGGTATTATAGAATATATAAGTCTCACATTGAGTAATAGATGTTTGGTGGAGCATTTAAATTCTCGATTCTCTCGATCCCCCTAATAGTTTTTGTGAATGGGTTCCCAAGTGCTTGGGTGTTTGTTAGAAACATTTCTTATTAATTTAAAATAATGACTTCGGGGGACACTCAGAAAGTGCATCTGAAGTTAGGTGAACCAAAGAGATGCTTCAAACAATAAGTATTTTCTTAATGGGAACAGGTATTTTGCTTAGATTGTTTAAAACTGCACTCCGAAGTGTAATTTTTGTTTCTTATTTTTAATTTTCTTTGCTTTTTGTGACAGACTGGTCAGGTCATCATTGATGGATGGTTGAAATTGACAGCACCTGCCCAAGTAGCTGTCTTGTTCAAGGAGCTGCGATTAGCTCTCCACTCCATTCTGAAGGAGCTGATCAGAAAGCCACAGGTGCCATTTTAAGCTTTATTTCCTTAGTCAATGATATTATGTGGTGGGTGGCTCAAATTCCGAAGCATTTTTTACCACTGAAGTTTAATGGTCAAAATTCTATATACCTCCCACCTATAAAGGAGTTCAAGTTTGATTTTAAAAACATCAAACATCTCAATGTCAAACTTTGTAGCAATAGACATCTTAAATTTTTCAATGGAATAACTATGAGCTCTCTTTATACCACGTACTAAGGTATATGTACTACGAAGAAACACATCAAATCAATAGAAGAACTAAAGATAAGCAAATAAAGCGTGTCAAAATTCTGATTTGGAACTAATATTGATATGACTATTGAAAATTAAGGAAAGAAATCAGAGTCGAGAGATTTGACATTGAAATCAATCAGAAATATTGTGGTCTGATTTATGCTATTAATAATAGGATTTGATGTAACTAGAATGTGTCTTTCCTTCTTTTTAGCTACAGCAGTTATATGAATAACTATTTTCCTGATTTTTTGGTCAGATTCATGCACAGAATTATTCTCCTATTCCTATTTATATCTCATGATTGTATCAGTGAAATATATTCACTTTTCCACAAAATGAAATCTACTTAATTTAACTGTGAAATAGAGTGTACAGAAAATCCTTTAATAATAATGAGGATGAAGAAAAAAAAATTAAATTATCTCTCACAACACTCCGGAATGAAATAAGAGAACATCTTTTGTGCATTAAGGGGCTAAACACCAAAAGAAACAACAATGAAAAGCCATGAGGAAAATCTATACTGGCATTTTCTGCTAATAAAGCAAATTAGTTTTGCTATCTGGATAGTCCAAATAAAGGTTGGACCAATTGTCATAACTTCATTTGCAAAACACTTTCTCATAGCTTAATCTGCATCCTTGGTATCATATGTGACCAAACTGGATGGTCTGAGTTGAAAGAAAAAGAATTTGTATATTAATTGTGATGTACAATCGGTAATCTCCCTTTTAAAGGATAAAGATTAAAAAAGTAAATAACTGAAAATAGGAAAACAAATATGCCATGATATCCTAAAGATATCACACACGTATTCACCAGTCCGATAAAACGAGTTTTATCAGTGTCTACCGTTTCCCCCAATTCCCTGAATTTTGAGCTAATTTTAGCTCTTCATAATTAGCCGCATTTTAAGTATTCTATCAAACTGTGAATGCATTGTTTGACGCCTTATGCTATCTATAGCTACCTGTTACTTCTTTCAATATGAGAATAATACTTGGGTTTGTGTTTGCTTTCAGAATGCAACTGGTCTGAATAATGAGATCATTAAATCAATGATCACTCTGCTTTTGGAAGAAGGGAGCACGCAACAATGATTGAGTATCAACTGTCAACTCATGTGAACCACTTAAAGATGCTCTGGTTATCTAGTTTAGGAGGCTAATTTCTACCTCGTGTAATCTGCTTGTCATTCAGTTTGAACCTTCCTATTTCTTTACTGTTGATTATAAACTCTGACAAACGAGTTCAACCATAAAGCTCCATAAAGTTGATCAGACCTGCGCTTTAGCTTTTATGTCCTGTGCAAGGAAATAGCAAGTTCTATTTCTAGACAGGCAGATATTTTATTCTAGTATACACCAGTTGCTACTACTATTATTTATTTAGGAGGTGTCGATACCTGCTATTGTCAGGAAGGACTGTTGTGGTTGCAATGTTCATATTATAATACCTCGTGAAATGCTAAATAAGTAGCTGGATAATGTGATACCGATTCAATCAATTCGATTTAATTGATCTGTTTTTCACTTATTTTCCTAAACCGAAACTAGATCTGCAAACACAAATGAAAAACTTATTAGTTTCTTCCCTTCTGATAATTTGAATAAAAAAATTATTCCATATTTTAGAAAACAAATTAATAACTTCTCTGTAATTATATTTTGCTTAAAAGAATATTTGTAGGCCAGAAAAGTTATGTATGTGGGTGCGTGGAAGAGGGAGGTAAATTGATTATGTACAGTAAATTTTATTTAGTTCATACATTTTATTTTCAAATAAAATTATGTTTAAATAAATTAATTCGACAAAGTATAACAATTAATGTTTAATTTATAGAAATTTTTAAAGTTTAGAAAAATTCAACGCAATAGCTAAATTGATAAATAATTAATTTTTGTAACGTAAAGGTCATTTAGTTTGGCATTTGATGCCTGAGCATAACCATAAGACGTCACATTACATTTCATAAATAGGACTTATGTTTCCGGTATCTTCATTAAATTTGAACCTGTACATCACTGTTATGAAATGATAATAATGTCATTGTTAGTTTTTAAATAAGAAATAGGTTTTCCATCTTCTCTCATTGCGTATTTTGTTTCACTGTTCTAGTACCTGGGTTGTGTTTCACTGCATTTGTTCCTTGAGTTTGGTTGATCATTATGGTTGCACATTGGGTGGTTGTCGGTGGTGTAGGGATTTGAGACACTCTTTGTCGGGGAAGTTGAGTTTCGTGTTTTTTTTGCCTTATAGAATGGCTAATTGGTGTTTTTGAAGAATATGTTTCCATAAAGTCTCCAGAAAACCAGAATTAGAGGAAGAGGTTCTCAAGTCAATTGTGTACGTTGGACTGCATCTATTTGAAGAAGAGAGGGCGGTGGTGTTATTAACATTGTGGAAGGTCCTCAACATGTACCTGGTATTGAAAATGACAAAAATACCTTTTCAAAATGACGAAAATAACCTTAGAAGAAGGTGTAAATAAATATTGCTTCCAAAATCTTTTATCCGGAACACATGTTTTAATTCTGGAAATTTGTATTCAGAATGCATTTTTAATTTTGTGTTCTGGATTTTTTTATTTGGAATGTATTTTTTTATTTTTGAATTATATTTACTATTTTGGATTTTTAAATTCGGAATAAGGATAATTTTGGAAATTTTGAAAAATGATAGGGTGCAGGTTATAATTGATATGGTGCAGGAAGAAATTGCCTGGAGATTATGTTGTAGTTGAGGAGACTCATGTGGAGGATGAAGTCTATCTTGGAGGTCAAGTGGATAGATCATTATTAGGTAGTTATGAGGACTATGTGGCAAGACAGTTATGGAATAATGTGGTAAGTAATGATGTTGAAATACCATACGTGTCCATATCACATGCATTAATTGTAGTGGGATGTTATCTACACCAAAGGAAGTCAATTCACAAGCACAAGGCCTTAGTATATCTAGGGGTACACCCACAATGAGTTTTATTTAACCGAACATATTAACTTGATCATTCTCTTTCGCAATATGTTGTAAAGCATATTTAGACATAAAATCAAGCAATTTTTTGTACTTTGTCATGTTAAAGACATGATCCACCACATCAAGACTCTTTTGAGATGAAGCTTTAATTATATTGTGTTGCAAGATAAATCATCTTGTTTATGAAATCCTATAAAAGCATTAGTCTCTCATGGAGCTCTAAAGCATCATCTTTAGACTTCAATGTGCAGCCTCAACCCTACAAAGGAAACCAAATATTATGCTTGTAAATCCAATATGCAACCTTAACCCTACAAAGGAAAACAAAGACATGCAACAGATGCACATACATATTACTTATTGTGTTGCCTAAGTGCATCACCCAACTTGTCCATGCCTTAATAATTTTTTCTTTGTGTGAATTAACCAAGTATCATTCACATATTTAATAAATATAGATCATGAAGAACAAACAACTTCAAACACCTGGACACAATGTTGAAACGCGTCTACATTCTCACAATCTACACAGATCCCCAAGCTTCCATCACTTGATCTCATGTCTCTCTTGGATGCACTAACATTTACATTTTGCATTCAAACTTTTATTAATGTTAAAGTGACATAGAAGATTAGAAGCATCAGAAAACACAAAATTTATTGCATTCATGGTAGCAATATCTCTATCACTCACCATGACCCTAGGGTATGCATCAATTCTCAAAACAATCCTTTAAGTCTCTCAAGGGCCTATACAAATTTATTTCCATGCCCAAATGTGAGTAACACAAATGGAGTAGACAAGGTCAACCTCGTTGAAGTAATACCGAAAACTTCAAGTTAGGGCATCATACTTATTAGTTTTCTAGGTATTATCCATCACTAATAGGGAATTCAATGGTTTCACTATGGGTGTATCTAAAATATATCTTGCACCACATTTGTCCCTCATTGAACCTACACCAATGAACATACATGTCTCACTCTAGTAATATTATCAATTGTTTCAATTTAGTTTGTAACCTCGTTTTGATCTTTGATACACAGTCATGGCATTACAAATGTGTTTTATGGTGGTTACATTCTTCTCATTGTGCTCCTTCATTGTTAGCAAAATATTTAGGTTTTTAGGCTTCACTGAACTCTTTGTCATGTTAACAAGCATGAACTTCCCATTAGTTGTTAACCTACCAATATATAGATGACTTACCAACGTATATGTCAAGTCATGATTATAAGACCCACAAAGTAATTTTTTTGTGACCATGCATCCTTTACTATCTTTTACCATTTTCCAAGGACATGCACATTTTCTAGTTTCACTTTTAGTAGTCTCTAAGCTTTTTTTTTATTTCATTTGTATTTACCTATTCTCTCACAACCTAATAATATGTATATCATCCTTCCTCGTTGGTCATTCCATGTATCTGACCATAATATAATAGTAACAAAGCTAAAATCAAATGCAACTTTTCTCGCCTATTTCAACATGTCATCCCTAGTAGCAAGTACCCACAAAATATTATCACAATTTCAAATTTTATTCATCAAATACGTTTTACAAATAATATGTAAATAGTTTGGATCTTTTACCTTTACCTCATCTATCATAAACACGTCCCTACATTCATGTGGCTTACATTCATTATTTAATGCATTACAATATATTGACTAATCAATATTAACATCATCTAGCCCCACTCCCTACCCACACCCACATCAATCTCATTTGATATCCTCGTGTGAAACCCTAGGATAATATCATACTTCTGCAATAATTAAATACATGTTAGAAATTAAAACAAAAAAGGGCAAATTCCCATGCAAAATCCCTAGTACCTTGTGAAAAAGAAAATCCAAAATAGGTTTTCTAGAACAGTTATTTTGACTTTTGGAAATGTAATTTTGGAATGAAAATTACACTTCTGGAATTACATTTTTGAAAGCCAAAATAACTATTCCAAAATGCATTTTCTCAATTCCAGAAAAGCAATTCTATAATTTTATATTAAGTTATGGACAATGTATTTCACAAGTCTTGCTTATGCTTCATATTCTATTCTGGAATTACATTTTTGAAAGTCAAAATAACTATTCCAAAATGCATTTTCTCTATTCCAGAAAAAGCAATTCTATAATTTTATATTAGGTTATGGACAATTTATTTCACAAGTCTTGTTTATGCTTCATATTCTATTCCAAAAATCGATTTTTAGTATGCATACCAAAAAATTTCAAAAAGCTCATTCTGGAATACAATGTCAAAATGGAAACAAAGTTCTGGATTACCTGTTCCGCAACCTATCGCTCAATTCTTGAAATGTAATTATGGAATTCAATCAAACTACCTCAAACACATTCTGGATTGCCTATTCTGGAAGTGTTTTTCCAAACTTCGAATTCTAGAAAATCCATTTTCACCATTTCACCCCACCACCAATGCCATATACTCCATATTCATGCTCGACAAAGTCATTATTGGTTATAGAGTAGCTTTAAGTTACACAAAGACTTAGTATGATACATTGCAAATCTCCCTTGAGGATAATTCCAATATCCTTAATTGTCTTTAGGTATTTCAAGATCTGCTTCATAGTCTACCAATGCTCCATCCCAAGTTTGTTCACTTACCTAGTTAACCAAACTAATTGCTTAGGAGTGCATATCTTTATACATCAAACTCTTCATTTTAGTAACATGAGGAACACGTTTTCCTTTTTCTAACCATATTAAGAAATATTGAGCTTTACAAGATGTATATATTGTCAAAATTGTGCTCACGGCCTTAGCACATTCCATCCTAATATATATTAGCATCTTTTGGATGTACTTCCTTTAACACAAAAAGAGTTTCTTTTGGGTTATCCATCTTTACCTTAATCCTGAAATCACCTTTGTTATGTCTAAATCCTTTGCTTCAAATTCACTACCGTGTAATGAATTTAACCTTTTGTTTCTTAGTCTTATCTTGATGCAATAGTATGTTGCCTATATACAACAATAAGTAGACGAACTCACAATTGTCCACTTTATGATAGATGCAAAGATCATAAGAACTTATATTATACCATTATCTATATAAAAAAATTTAAACTCCTTAAAGCATAATTCTAAATTGTTGTTGGTTCTTAGAAATTTAACCATCTTCCAAATTTGGTTAGGCATTAAGAGGATTCAATCACCACTAAAAAAAGTCATCTTTGACAACAGTTTTAAGTGCATTTTAATAATAGTTTTAGAACCATAGTTGATTGATTCCATGTTAAAAAAAAAGGATGTTTTCAATAGTGACTGAAATCATTGTCGTATATATAACCTCTGATACTGGTTCTATGCAAAATCGTCATCATATATACACCTACGACAAAGATTTCCATTACGAATCATTGTCACACGTTGCACATATAACAACGACTTTGCATAGAATCGTCTTTATATCATTTAAATATTTATTAAATTTTACATCAATACGAATACGATTTTGTATAAAATCGTTGTTGTCAATAACCTTATGATGACGGTTATGGGTATAATTATTGTTTTATTCTTTTTTTCAATTTTGCTTGTTTTTTTTGTTTACCTTAATTAAACAACCTCAATAAATGAAATTTGTAGTATAGCCAGCTAGAATCAACCATATCATACGAAAGCATAAATTTTTCCTTTTTTAATCTAAATGAAGACAATTATAACTCAATAAAAAATAGTATAAAAAATATATTAAAATGTGTAAATAAGTATTGTAAATGTCAAAAAATTTGAAACTTAAAAGCCAAAAGTGAAAAGAAAAATTAAATAACGAAGTTTGTAAACAATTAAATGTCATATAGCCTAATATATTGTAAAAAAATGGTAAAATAGGTTGTCCATGTTGATATAACAAAGTCAATATTAAATGTCATATAGCCTAATATATTGTAAAAATTGGTAAAAGTAGGTTCTTCATGTTGATATAACAAAGTTAATGGATTTAAAATGGAATGATTGAACATATCCATGAAATATTGTAACACAATAATTTGAAATTAGCCTATAAATTATAAATAGTTTGTTTAATAATGAAATATTTAAACATAATTTTTTGGTCTCTACTACTTCTAATATTATCACTCTCATTATGTGTTGACTAAATGCATATAAATCCTACTCTTATAATCAAGGATGTGACATATAATTGATTAGTACAAAAATTTTAATTAATATTTTTTATATTTCACAAAATTTTAAAGAGAATTTACATTGATCTTCAGGTTATACAAAATGAAAGTGATAATTAACCACAATCACTACACACCTGAAAATCAACATAAAATACAATGAACTGAAATTTATTAAATATATAAATGTAGATTAAAATACGTGTCCTAATGAATTATTAAAACATTATTAATATTTTCAAACCATCAAACCGTATAGTAAGAAATGTCAAGAGTTTGGTAGTCTTAATCATATACCTTCTCAAGAATTACAAGGAATTGTTTCTCCATGGTCATTTGTCAAATGGGGAATGAAAATTCTTGGTTCATTTCCTTTAGGATGGGGACAGACCAAGTTCTTAATTGTAGTCATTGACTACTTTACAAAATGGATAGAAGTTGAAGCTCTCACAAAAATAACAGCTCAACAAGTCCAAATATTTGTGTGGAAATATATAATTTGTAGATTTGGTATCCCATACGCTATTATAACTTATAATGGCCGACAATTTACTAATAAAAAGTTTATGGAATTCTATGCAGATCTAGGAGTTAAATTAGTAACAACCTATGTTGAACACCCGCAAACAAATGGACAAGCAGAGTCTGCTAACAAAGTTTCGGCCAACTAAAAAGAAGACTTGGAAGTGCAAAAGGATTTATGGGCATACAGGTGCATACCTCAAAAAACAACTGGTTAAACTCCATTTAATCTTACATATAACACTAATGCCACAATACCAGTTGAAGTAAATGAACCAACTTTACGAAGACAAATAGAAGATTGGAATATCAATAATGAATGCTTTGAGAACTTTTCTAGATTTAATTGAAGAACTTCGATAAAAAAAAAAAAGCAAAGATAAAAGAGGAAGCAGCAAAAAGAAGAGCATGCAAGAGGTTTAATTCTAAAGTCAAACTAAAAAGTTTCATTGAAGGAGAGTTAGTGTGGAGGATGAGAACTGATGCTAGAAAAGATCCACAATAAGGTAAACTAGCACCTAATTGGGAAGATCCTTTCAGAATAATAGAGAATCTACAAAATGGAGCTTACTTATTGGAAACGTTAGATGGAAAGATCATATCGAGAACATGGAATGCAAGTCATTTGAAGTTTTATTTTAATTAAATACATTGTAAAGACATCAATTTTGTGTATAAAGCCATGACATGGATGTTTTTCTTTGTATAAAGAAAATTTCGTGCAAAATCAAATCATGTATAAAGAAGTTATTCATGAACAACAAATCTTACTTCATATTATTTCAAAAACCTCTCAGACTAGGATGTTTTCACTTCGGGTGAAATCCCTCCATAGAGCATATTTCATATTAATTCAAATACCTCTCGGCCTATGATGCTTTCCCTCTAGGTGAAATTCCTCCCGAGAGTATAATTCAATAACCTCTCGGCCTATGATGTTTTCACTCCATGTGAAATCCCTCCCGATAGCATATTTCATATTAATTCAAAAACCTTTCGGCCTATGATGCTTTCACTCCTGGTGAAATCCCTCCTGGGAGTATAATTCAATAACCTCTTGGTCTAGGATGCTTTCACTCCAAGTGAAATTCCTCCAAAGAGCATATTTCATATTAATTCAAATACCTCTTGCCCTAAGATGCTTTCCCTCTAGGTGAAATCCCTCCCGAGAGTATAATTCAATAACCTCTCGGCCTATGATGCTTTCACTCCAGGTGAAATCTCTCCCGATAGCATATTTCATATTAATTCAAAAACCTCTCGGCCTAGGATGCTTTCACTCCAGGTGAAATCCCTCCCAAAAGCATATTTCATATTAATTCAAAAACCTCTCAGGATAGGATGTTTTCATTCCAGGTGAAATCTCTCGTGAGAGCATACTACATATAAATCATGAAAACTCTTGGTTTAGGATATTTTCAATCTAGAAGAAATCCTTCACAAGAATATATTTTATCCAAAGTAGAAATTTCTCAAAAGTTGTCCATGCCGAAAGGTCAAATTAAAGCCGAAAGCTGAATACATATGAAAAATTTACAAATTAAGTTTTTTATTCAATGTTAGAGGTTCATTATATAATCAAAACAACAAAATCAGAAACAAGATAATTAAAAGAAGTAATCGAAAGATTATGCCGAAAGGTCAAATTATGTAAATGCTTTAAGTTAGTACAATCAAAAGAGGTCATAAAAAGACCAAGATAAAACACATTCAAAAGCCCGATAATTATTAAATCAGGAGCTATTACAAAAAATCAAAAGTAAAGACTAATTCACTTCTCGGCATTTGCATTGCCATGGGCACCTCCTTCTTATGCATCTTCGTCAGAGATTTGGTCAATCGGAACCAACTCACCATTGTAAAAATCTTTGCCGACATCAAAGTTTTCTTCATCTAAAGGAATCTTATAAAAAATAAGTGGCTTGCTGAAGGGCTTTGTCGAAACCTAGCTTATGTTGCTCAATAACATAGCCTTCAACCACAGACACATTTAATTTCAGTTGACTTATCTCCATTTGTAAATGATGAATAGTTTCGGCATCAGTTTGTTTTACGACACACAAATTAGATAAATTTTCCTTCAATTGTCGGTTTTCATCATGAAATTTCAATCTTTTGGCAGCCAAATTAGCAATCTCATCTTTGAGTGATTCCTTTTCGGCTTCATATTGGACATTCACATTGGACAATTCTTTAACTTGAGCAATCAAAGAATCAAGCTTTTTACCCAACTCGGATAACTCTGCTTTCAATATCTTAAACTCAGCAGAAAAAATACCATTTGCACTTCCTTCTTTGTTAATATTGTCGATTAATAAAATGCGATTTGCAAGTTCGACAATTGAATCCGCCAAGGAAGGAATATCATATGTCTTTAGCATATGATGAGAAGGCCCATCAAGATTAGTCTGAACAAACTCTTAGAAACATGTTGATGCAACAAAAATTGTTTTTGGAAAAGGCCGAGAAGAACTCCCAACAGCATGACGATGACGTCTAGAAGATGAATGTGATCTTCTAACACTTCGGTCTCGTTTCTTGCTCCTCTTCAAAGGACCAGCCTTAACATTTTTTAAGTTATCAAGTTCAGCGATAACCTCTACCCGAGAAATGGGTTCGACAACATCCAGTTCTACTTCATGATTAACTTCTCTTTTAGGTCGAGGAGTTAAACCTCCAGCTTTGCTCACAATTTTTGAGAAATAAGAACATTGTTTCGAAATAGTTGTCGTCATCAAACCTGAAAGTCAACAAAAGATTTAGCAAAGTTAAAAATCTCTTGTTATAAAGAAAGAACTTGAAAAAATACTTATCAAGGAAATCTTTTCGTGGTCTTTTAGAAGTATATAACTGTAACAAAGCGCGAGTAGGAATCTTATGGGATAAGTGATCAAGTACTTCAAGAGCATGACGGCCTTCAATATTCATCGAATGATACGAACATGAATTGAACTTCAAAGTAGAGTTGGTCCAGTAGAAAGGAATGTTTGGAACATCACCATCAAAGAAATAGTTTCTTCCATTGCCTTCGATCATAATTTTGAAAAAAAAACCACCTTTGAAGTTCTTATACGAAGAAGTAAATGGTTTAAGAAAACAAAATTTTGACTTACTAATCAAGGACAACCAGGTCGATAACTATAATAATACAAGAAAGATTTCAGACTAGGAGACAACGAAAGAAATTTACAGAAAATGCTAAAAGCTTGCATAGAAGCCCAACCGTTGGGATGAAGTTGAGTAAAGGCAACGTTGAGAAATCGAAGCACACCCATTTAAAATTCTTCTAAGGGAAATCTAACAAGAAGGTCAGTGAAAATACATTCATAAAAATAGAAAAAAAATCACAATTGTCACCCTCATGGACATGACAAACATTGTCAACGACTCTGGCGCGCCAAAAAAGAAATGATCTCTTCAGTTGCATTAGGAGAATAAATATAAATGTTGGAAAGAAAACTTCTAAGGGTTGAAGAAGAACAATACCAAGAAAAATATTCTCAGACTTTAGGATTAACCAATCATAATCGAGACGAAGACTTATCCTCCCTTCTGCTCTCTCGGCTCTTTCTTCAACTTCAACATCCATAGACGCATCATTCGAGTCTTTCATACAACAAAGTGTAGCAGATGAAGAGACTGAATCAATATTTGTATTAGTCTTCATCACTCTCCCAGTAGACTCATTACCCACGCTCGAAAACCTCATAAATTCATCAAAAACGGAAACAGAGCTTGAAGAAGACATTGTACCTTCTGAGAGTATTCGGCTAAATCTTTCGGAATCAAGAATACAAAAAAGCATGAGGTAGATCATATGAAACTAAGTATTTATAGCAATAGTAAAACTCTTCCATATGAAACATTACAACATCACAACCGTTGAAATGTATTACATCTAACGATCAGGTGTTTATAACCCGTCAGGTCAACCGGCAAATTCAAGAAAAGGGCGCGAAACGAGGCAATCTTTTGATACGAAAATGCATTTAATACAAAATCAAAATCATTTCCAAAATATATTTCTACTGATATGTTTTAAATGCAATTTTTTCCTTCTTAATAGGCATGACGTCTTTTCAAAATCCTCATGCCCGGGAGGCTAGAGTACTGTCTAGGCCGAAATATCAACCGAAAGGTTGTGCCGAAAGGTCAATCGAAAGGCCAGACCAAAAGGTTAAATACAAAAAATAAATAAGTAAAATTAAATTAGTTACTGTAACAAAACCCATAAAACAGACTCAAATATACAGGTGTGTGTTTAAAGAATATTAAATGCAAAAAGAAAAAACTCAAGTAGCTTTTAAGCCTGATAAGAGAGCCTTATAAATAGATGTTCAACCCAAGAGATAAGTAGAGTGAATTTATCTTATAATTATACAAAATTAATTCCAACTTTGGCATCGGAGCGCCTTGCAGGTACGCACACTCACCCATGAGAGGAGACCGAGATGAAAAGCCGAGAGATCCAGTTGATCCAACCCAGTTAATTAAGTTTACTAGTCATTTAAGCTCAATCTCAAGTCAAAGGAAGAGTGGACTGAAAGCCCAACCCGAGAGAGGAGACCGAGAGGATCAGGAAGACCGAGAAATTTGCAACAAAAAGGAGTTTTGTTTCTAGACCCTAGTAAAAACAATATATATATATATATATATATATATATTATTCAAAATCAAACATACAATTAAATACAATCAATCAATGCACAATAATCGTTTAAAGGATAAAAATTAAGAACAAGAAATGGGTCAACTTGGATTTTGAAGTAGAATCGGTGGTGGTGATGGTGGCAGATAGTCACAATGTTAACATGAGAGCGTAGTAAGTGTTGACGTTGAGGAATAAAACATAGCAAGATATTGTATTATCTTTGCTAACAATTACATTTATAATACTTGCAGTAATTGTCTCCTAAATGCTTATGAGTAGTTACTTAGAAATATTTATTTAATTGAAATAGGAAAAATAAAGAGTCACATGCAGTTACGTGCATTTATATACAGTTACAAAAACACAATATCTAACACTCCTCCTTGATTTTTGAACTGCAAACTTCAATCTTTTATCTTAAGAATTCAAACTTGCTAGGTGAAAGTGGCTTGGTAAACAAATCTGCAAGTTGATTTTCAGGTTTACAATAACAAAGAGACACATCACCAATCTTCTGCATTTCTTTTACAAAAAATAACTTGTTATTAAAGTGATTAGTTTTTTCATGAAAAATTGGATTGTTAGAGATTGCAATAGCAGCTTGGTTATCAACAAAAATCTTTGTGCTATGCTTCTGCTCCATATTTAAATCAGTCAGGATCTTCCTTAACCAGAGAGTTTGATTTACAGTAGCTCATTTGACATCCAACTGAAATACTTTCCAATTATTTTAAGTAGCGAGAGCGAGAAGCAATCGGATTGTGTCAAGCCTAGCAACAGGTGCAAATGTGTCTGAATAATCAACTTCGAACACTTGAGCATATCCCTTTACTACTAGCCTTGCTTTGAGCTTGTTGACTGAGTCATCAGGATTTAACTTAGTCTTAAATACCCACTTCACTCCTATTATTTCCCCGTCATGTGGTTTATCAACCAACTCCCAAGTTCTGTTTTTCTCAATCATTGACAACTCCTTCTTCATTGCAGCCATCCAATGTTTATTATTTTTTGCATCATGGTATCCGGCAGGTTCACAAACAGCCACATTGCATCTCTGATATACATTAGAGAGTGATCTTGTTCCTCTAATCAGTGTATCATTTGTTAGTTCATTCTGTCATTCTTCATCTACATGTTCTTCTAGAGTGTTGATAATGGATAAATGCCTTAGTCTTTTGTGCCAAATTTTAGTGACACTTTCTTTAAAGGCCATGTGCTCCTCCTCATTGGATTGAGAGCAAAACTCTTTCCCTTCATTTCAACTTTAAACAAATCTCTGCCATCAACATCTTTGATTAAGCAATGTTTATTTTCAAACATCACTTTATAGCCTTTTTCCAATAATTGACTAACACTCAAAAGATTTTGATCAATCTCTGGCACAAAAAGAACATTTGTAATGATTTTTGTACCTTTATAGTTTGTGATAGCTACTGTGCCTTTTCCTTTTACTGTCAGGTGTTCACCATTTCCAATCCTCACCCATTTAATCTCAGTGGTTCTCAATTCTTTGAAGAGTTCCTTGTCATGTGTCATGTGGTTGGTGCAGCCACTGTCAACCAGCCAACTCTCACTTGATTCTCTGCTTGAGAAACAAGTGGCTACGAACAATTGATCTTCCTCTTCTTGATCAGTAACTTGATCATCTGCCTCTTCCACTTGATTTTTGTTTTTGCATAGCATTGCTTCATGTCCAAGTTGGTTGCATTTGAAACATTTGGCGTCAGGTATTCTCCAACATTTGAATGGTGGATGGCATGTTGGCAAGGTGAAACGTTTTCTTTTTATACCTGCTGTAATGCTTGGTTGTTGAGAATTTAAGAGCTCCGCAAGAGAAATCTTTGATAGGTCCTTTGTGTTATCCAGGATTGTTATGGTGGCTTCAAACCTCTTTCGAACTGTTACAAACGGTTTTTCCACAATTCTTGAATCATTTAACACAAATCCAAACAACCTCACTTTGTTGACAATGCTTAGAAGTATGTCAGAGTACTCTTTTACGGATTCTGACTCCTTCATTATTTGCAGTTCAAACTCCCTGATTAGATTCAGCACTTGCATTCCACGAATCCTCTCATCACCTGCACATTCTACCTTAAGGTAATCCCAGATTTCTTTTGCTGACCTCAAGAACATTATCCTTGGGAATACCATAGGAGATACAGCTACAAATAGGCATGTTTTTGCCTTTGATCTCTTCATCTTCTTTTCCTTTTGTGATTTTATTTTGCCACAGTAGGGTTTTCTGGAATTGACTGAATTTCATAGTCCTCTTCTATAGTTTCTCATAGATACAATGCTTCTAGGTAGGTCTCCATACGAACGATCCACATCTGATAATTATCTCCATTAAAGACTGCTGGTGCATTACTGAAAATTTGGACTCTCCTTGCATTGATGAACTCTACTAACATCACAGATCCCTCAAGAAGATAGCTCTGATACCAAATGTTGGCGTTGAGAAATAAAACCGAAGATATTTTATTATCTTTGCTAACAATTACATTTATAATACTTACAGCAACTGTCTCTTAAATGCATACGAGCAGTTACTTAAAAATATTTATTAAACAATTGAAACAAGACAAATAAAAAGTCACATGCAGTTACGTACATTTATGTGCAGTTACAAAAACACTATCTAACCGTAAGAAACAATGTTTGGCAACTATAGAAGTCAAATGACGAAAGGTGACAATGATGAAGTCAACGGAACAATTGTTGTTGTCCATTAGAACCTTGGGTGGACAAATTTTATTGAACATTAACTGCAGGACCTAAGTTCAAAGCACTAATATTTTAATTCTAGTATTGTGAGGAGTTGGCACACGAGATGCCCTTCATTCTCCTTTTCTTGCTTTCATCTCCTTCTGATTTTTTACCTGCCTATTGTTGGATGGGCGAAAAAATAATTTCTTATTCCTCCTCAACAGCCTCCCAAACATCATTTGCCTCAATTCTTGCAACCTAGATATGGTCATTATTACCATCAACACAAGGCTGCTAGGGCTGTGTAGGGTGATTCAGGATCCATCTATTTGTTGAATTGTAGTAAAGGGTTTATCTTAAGAAAACACTAAATACCAGTGTGTTAGAAATAAAATAAAAAAACTAACAAAGGAAGAAGAGCATATTGCTTAATACACATTTTGTAACAAAAGGAAACTAAAAGTAAGAACCGACTTCCTAAACATATTTAAGGTGGATTCCTCTCAAACTTCATCCATATTCCCTGTCATTTGTTCTAATGTATATCATAAGGTCTTGTTCTTTTAATAACCTTTTCAAAGCAAAGTTCAAAAGAAATGGAATCCTCTTATTAATAATTTATTATCATTATAAATTTCATTTCATGATGGGCTTGACTTCAACATATTTTTCCTGAGTAAAAGATCTACAGCAGACCTGATATGTGAGCATAAGTGGCCAAATCTATTATCAATTGTCTTATAATTCCACATTAATTTTTCTTTCAAAATTGTATTGCATATTTTTTCCAACAGATGAAATTTCTGTGAAGCCTTAAAAATTGAGATTTAGTCTAGTAAGAACTCCAATTACAACTTACAAGTGAAGAGTGAGAAGAGAGAGGTAGGTTGGAACTTCGAAAGCCACAGAAAAGTTTGTTTCTTGGTCTCATATGCCAATTGCATCAAGCAGGTTGGAATGTTGAGATACTGAGACTAATGAGTTAGCTACAATTGCACCACTGGCAGCAACTGCTGGGACTCCAATGCCAGGAAAGGTGGAGTCTCCACAGCAATAAAGCTGTGGGATGGGAGTTGAATGTCCAGGAAAGGTATCTGTGCCAGCTTGCACAGCTGGCCCGTATGTTCCTCTGTTCCTCCGAAGAAACCTTTGATGTGTCAGTGGACTTCCAACCAACTTCACTTCACATTTCTCCCTGCTGAAACCTTCCCCCACTGCTCTCTCCACAGCTTTCCACATTACCTGATTCAACTCAACAAACACACATATATGCTATGTTACTGCTAACCATACATAGATATCATTCTCCACATATCATATGCATACCTCTGATCTTTCAGCTTTCAGATTTCTGTATTCAGCACTCCTACGATCAAGTCCTTCCCACAAGTCAAATGGCTCAGTTCCTGGCATATAAGCATGTAGCACGTGTTTCCCAGGTGGGGCCAGATGAGGACTGAGTGCACTAGGTATTGATATCAGCACAACATTCTGGTCTGCATCAACTCCTCTTTTCCAGTCATTTACAACTATATGATGAATCCCCAGATCACTGCGTATATCCTGGTCAATCAGATATTGGAACATGTTATCAACTTCAGTTTAAGTAGTTTAAACGGCGGATGATGACAGACAGCTACTTGAAACTTGAAGATGCAACCAGCATGAGTGACATTACTTGTGTTGTGCTGCTACAACTTTGAGGAAATATACCAATTCTCAGTGAAGAAATCACAGATGAAACAGTGTTTTGTGAACTACCAACTACTTGGAATGCTGTTAGGGAAGAGACCAAAGACATGAAAACTTTGGCTGTAACATGGACCTTCCCCTTTTATTTATCAATTGCTTCAAGAGAAAGACATTACAAACAAATAAACCAGTCACCAAAATGGCAAACCTCAGCATCAAATCCTAAATGGAGATGCATGAATGAATCACATTGAGGAGTCGTGTTAATCCTATCTGAAAAAGACTTTGCAACAACTTCTTTAGGTAGCAATTTTAAGGTGTCCCACATCGATGCATTGCTGACAACAGCCTTTTTAGCACGTAGGAACTGCAGAATACATAAATATTCAATTAAAAACTAAAACGCAGATGCTAACCAATAAAAGTTTATCTTTGTGCCTTTTATCAATCAAAAACATACTCACTTGACCACTCCTCAGCTTAACTCCAATGGCTCTATCATTTTCAACAACAATTTTTTCCACGTGACTTTGGAGGGAAATTCTTCCCCCAAATTTCTCTAGTCCTCGCACAAGAGCATCCACAATAGCTGCACTTCCATGAAGGGGGTACTCAAGACAGCATCCTGGTTTGTACCATTCTGCAAACATGTAAACCTGAAAATTTGTTTGGACATTCATAAACTGAAACTTCAGTAACAATTTACAAAGGTTTCACTAATTAGTACACTAAGGCTTCAACCAGCAGTGAATCACTAACTTCCTATCCCATTGCTTAAGAAGATGTTAAGAAATGAAAAGAAGAGTAGTTACCAACCATCTCTGCTGAAAGCACAGCATTAGCTTTGACCCCAGCAAGCAAGAATGCGAGGAGGTCAATCCAATTCCGTATGAAAGGGTCTTTGAGCTGCAAATCATCAAGTATTTCGGAGAAAGGTCTGAGAAGTTTTGTGGCCCCAAGAGCAGTCCGAGGTCCCATCTGAATAAAGGATTTTAAGAGAGAAGGAGCATATCGAGCTGCAGCAGTGGAAACCACACCCCAGTCTCCTCGAATAGATAGAGGGGGAAGAGCCATTGCAGCTGCAGATAATGGAAGCACAGCATCCTGTGATGTCAAAAAAATTACGATAACTGGGGGCTGTTTGAACAATATTAGGATGGGAGAAAGACAAGATAACTCACTAAAAGTTTGCGCCACTCATCAACAGCATTTGGACCTGCGTACTGTTGAAGGTCCTGCATGAAGTGAAGACAATTTATACAATACTAAGGTGTGTTTAGAGAGAAAAAATGGATGCATGTGGAGCATGGGAGAGCAGAAGAAACCTTGAAAAATTCGGTAGGGCCAATGCGTGACAAGAATTGACCTTCAGGTATGTGAACCATCCATGAATCATAAGTGACACATGGAAGGGTCTCGCCCAAGGCATCCAAAACCTGAGCAAGAGGATTAGCCTGAGGACCCCGTGATTGCAAGCCGGAGAACAAAGATGGCCCAGAATCAAATTTGAAACCTTTGACGTCAAAAGAATGGGCAGCACCACCGGGTTGGTCATGGCTTTCTACCACCAACACATCTTCCTCGTACCTTGCCAACAGTGCTCCACAACACAGTCCACCGATGCCACTCCCAATGACAATCACATCAGCTTCACCATCTGCCTTACACCTCCACTTAGACTTATGACTCTCACGCCTCACACCATTTCTGAATGAACTGTAACATCTCACCAGATTAGGTGCAGCCATCATCATGGACATCCTCACTTCAATTTTTCACTTCTCCCTTCTCCTTTCTCATCTTACCTCACCTCATTTTTTTTTTTCTTGTTCTTAAATTAGCCACGTCACGCACAACTTCCTCCCCTTCCTTTTTCTTTTCTTCTCCTCGTAAATAAACTTCAAATAAATTAATATCCACATCAATATATAATCTTATAATCAATATTTTTTTATATTTTTAACATATTGTGTAATGTGTAGGCGAAATTACTCGACTTCAATATAAATAAATTTGCAAAGAAATCGTGAATGTTGAGCACGAGTAGAGTACATGTAATAGTGAAGTCGTGAGACATGTAAACGATTTTTATGAACAAAAGTACTTGAAGTCTTAATGAGCAGAGTACTTGATAATCGTGTTTAGTGTATGGTAACCACAACTTTAATTTTTGAAGTTTTTTTTTATTTTTCTAATAGATAAAATTATTTTATTTTTACTATTTTTGAATGATGAAATAATTAGTAAATAGTTAAAATCAATAATAATATTGAAATAATTTAAATAAATTTTGAGTAATTCTACTAAAGATTACATCGACTAGAGACTAGGACATTTCATTGTATATAAGTGGGTGCAAATCTCACCTCATGAGTCGGTTTTATGAAGTTGAGTTAGGCTTAAAGTTCATTTCTTAATATGGTATCAGAGCTATTTTCGAGTCTATCTTAACGAGTATTTGTTGGGCTTATCAGGTCACCCGTTATCGGACCACCCATAATATGTTATCTCACGCACGAGTTGTCACTCTCGGCGTGAGGGGGTGTTGGAGATCACACATCGACTAGAGATTAGAACATTTCATTGTATATAAGTGAGTGCAAACCTCACCTCATGAGTCGATTTTATGGGGTTGAGTTAGGCTTAAAGTTTACTTCGTAATATATTCTTTAAAGTGTAAAATTAATTTAATTATAAACGATTTTAGAATCCTAAATGGTACACCTTAAAAACCAAACTCTAAGATAAATCTTTAATCCTAAAATTTAAAAGTTAAAAGTATATAAATTTAAGAATTCGTGAATTTGTAAATCTTTAAAAAATTATTGACAAAAGTCATTTAAATTTTATTCGACACTGATCCATGTCATACACAATCAGACTAGATGATTCTCAGTGTGATCGTGAGGAGTTTCAAATTCTCTTTTTTTCTTGTACTCATGTTATAGTTGTTTGTTTGGCATGTCACACAACAATCTCAAGCAAAAACAACCTATATTTTTTTTGGTTTTGTAAATGTCAGTCATCAATAACACAATGTTAAATGCATTCAATAATTTAACTGAATCGGGATGGGTCAAAAAAATATCACTCAACCATATAAGACTCAGGACACCTACTCTAGTGAATGTAGTATTCATAGTCAAGCAACATCATTGATTGTTGCAATTTAGTTCTAGGACCTCTAATTAATATTCTATATGCATATCTAGCATTATACACTTGTTTAATTGTTGTCACATTGTACTCATTATTCTCTTTCAAAGGAAGTAATATTTTGATCAGTTTCACTAAAATTTTTATCATATCAACAAGCATGATATGTTCATAGGATTCCAATCTACTAGTATATAGATGACCAACTAATGAGAAAGTCAAAGTATCATGCAATACCTTCAATACCCAACATTCACCTTTCCCAACAAGTTTACCCCACAATTTAAAAGGAGAGTTACATTTTTGCATTCTCGTGTACTTGTAACACTCATCTCCACATCAGGCTTGTATTTTCTATACTTACCATCCTTCCCACAACCTAACAACATAGATTTCTTTCTACCTTGTCTTACATTTCTGGTGTTAGATCTAACAATCAATTAAGTCAAAATGTCACCCTATGCACCCATTCCAGTAAGTCATCTCGAGAATAAAAACCTAAAAATATGTCAACACCAATAAATCACACCTCAAACTTATAACAAAATCAATGAAAATATAATTTACCTCATTAGTTGTAAAATGACTACCATAATCTGTTGGAACCAATTCATCTTCACTAACTTTATAATTTATTAACTGGTTCATATTAGAGTTTTTTTTCTACTTCTTTAAATATATTTATCCACATTTCTGATTCCCTGACCATAATTGAACAAATGACTGGCCTACAACATTCAAATTTATAAAAAAAAAAATTTAATTTTAATTTTAAAAAAAAACAAAAGTAATTTAAATTATATTGCATACCGGATTGTACAATTTGAATGTCCACACCGGATTCAGACTTACATATTAGATTGTACAATCCATAATGTAATATAATTTAAATACATACAGGATTGTACAATCTAGAATGCAATATAGTTTAAATTACATGTCAGATTATAAAATTCAAAAACTAAGTCTGAATTTGGAAGATCATCCAGATTGTAGAATTTGATTTGTAAATTTAAATCACAAACTGAATTGTATAATCCAAAAGTTCATCATAAATTTGGATTTAACTTTCGAATTGTACAATCCAATATGTATATTACACAATGGAGATGTTCTATATTGTGCAATCCGATATACACAAACAAAATAAATAAAAAGATATGTGAAAAAAGACAAAAAAAAAATCACTTCAACTACCAACATTCACCACCACTAACAAACAAAACACCCAAAAACCACGAACCAACACCCTTCAAATTCAAAATAAAGTCACCCACAAAATCAAAACCCTAAACAATCACCATAATCAACTAGCAGCCTTTGAATTTTAAAATTATACAAAGTGCAGGAAGAACCAATGGAAATGGAGAAAGAATCCGCAAAGGCAATTCGAAAAATCCCTTCCATGAGAATTGATTGAACCAATGAGTCCATACTTTCCATCCTACAGAACAATAAAATAAAAATGATTTAGCCACAATGCTAAAAAGAAAATCTCTCAATTTTATTTTATTCACAATCATCAATACTTCCGAACAACACTAACAAGGTTAATTATGAACCTTCAAATGAACGACACCAAAACCAAAACCTTTAAATCTACTGATTTGAGTTTTTTCATATGACCAAAAACATGAATGATCTATGATTTAAGGTTTTTAAACAATGGTCAGGTGCTTTAATCTAAATAGGTCTTGTACACAACAAACATTATTTTATTTACATTAATTATTGTTTATCATCTTATATGTAAAACTCAAACTCAAGTATTTTATATCAGTATACACCTCTCTTCCATCGAATAAAAAAATATCAACATACACCATTTTAGTCTGCTGCAAATATAAGAATTAATTTCACAGTAGCAAACATTGTCCAACTCATCAAATTTGTACGAAAAGGCAATATGTGAACTAGCAACTGTCAATCAACAAGTAACTTCTGTATTCATCACTGATAGTAGAAAAGGGTTACAAAATTCACTCAATTATCCACATAAATATAATTAGGTACATTATCGAGTATATCCAATCTATTGTGAGCAACAGATTCAATTTGCATATTTATAATAGATATAAATAGAATAGCATACAAAACTATTGAATACAAGTTAATATAGGGATCTCACTCTTGCCATGAAATAGCATTTCTACCTTATAATATTTTTAGTGTCAATAAAAGCTACTTACTATACAAAATAATTTAGAGGTGTCACGTACTCTATTAGGACAACTCTCCTTCTAAATATTTTAAGAGAAACTTACATAGGTTAACTATTTACTATTTTAAAATAATTTTGAGTGAAGTCAAGAGTAAGAATATTTTTACAAATCTTTGTTGAAAGAATATTTGAATTAAATAAAAAATAATTTGTTGAAATAATATTTAAATAAAGTTGATCATGACTGATTCTGAACCGAAAGAATAATCAGAATTTGTATTCATGAGTGACTAAGTGTTAAAGAAAATTTTGCAAGATTAAAGTGACTCTGAATAATATTTCATTGTATTTCACAGTAATAGTTTATCTTGTAAAACTTGATTAATTGATGAAAAACTTAACATAATTTATATTATTAAATAAATCAATATAAAAATACTGAATAATCCTTCTTAACTTGTGTGTATGTTATTTAGTTTGTGTTAAATAAAGAATAAGAGTTTTTGCAAAAACAATATTTTTAAAATCTTAATGACAAATATTTATCACATAAGTTATCGTCTCACACAATATCAAAATAAGTTCTTTAAATTTTTTGAAACATGATTAACCATATTCTATTATTGTTTTTCTTCTATTTTCTACCGTTTAGTAACTTAGATACACATTACACTACTATGATGATAATTTAACATATTTTTTTTAAATCAAACAATATATATTATTGATAAATTAAATTTATTTAATTTTTAACAAAACTGTGAATTTAATAAGAATTAAAATTACACACATTTACCAAACTATAAACACAAAAAAGTAAATTTAAACATTAATCGAATTGCCAATGAAATTGATAGAAATAAATTGAAAATATGCATTTTAAAGAGGTACATCAAAATATAGGAGAAATAGTGAGATTAAAAAAAGATCAATTTCAATATATTCTATGAGCTGCATTGTTTTTTTTTACTTAACAAAACAACAGAAACAGGCCTTAATTGACTCAAGATTAAACTTTACGCATAATTTGGTCTCCATCTACATTAAAATTAAAATATATTAAAAAAATATCGTAAGTGATTCTAATGAAGTGAAAATTACAAATTAACACACCCTTGGGCTGAGTCACACAAAATTCGACTAAACACTGTGTGACAACTTACTTTCTCACAAGTAACCCCAAGTCGCATCACATTAGATCAAAGTTAATAGAAAATAATTCTGAGACCTCGAAAAGCTATATAACCTACGTCTGTCATTAAGTCTTCAAAATTATTTTCAAATGTTTTTAAAGACCAAAGGAATAAGAAGCGAGATTCTCATCTTCTACTTCATGGTCTTAGCTCAAGCATGCGAGGCATTTACAAAGGCTTCAACATGCAACAATTGAGAGTTTTTCTATTCTTTTATAGCTCAATATAATTTTATAAATCTATTCTTAGTTTGAGAAGAGGTAGATAAAATAAATAACTAAAGCATTGCTAAAAAAATAGATGGATTCTGTGGTGACCACCATAACATACGAGATGTGGTGCACCAAAATCTGGACTTACAATCCCAAAATATGAAGAGAATAATTCAACACATTTCTAAAAAGATTCCAAGTAATTAATTAAATCACAAAATCCCTCTTTACCTTTCCTCCTTGTACTACCCCTGTTTCAAGGGCAACGGGTGTGAATAGCAGTTGGTGGGAGAAAATAGCATTGACATTATCAACATCACGTTGTTTTGGCTCTTTTGTTGAGGGGGAAGGAGAAAAACACCAACCCCTCTAGACCCAACATAAAAAATATGGCACTTTGGATTGTCTTGCTATCATTAAAATTAAGGAAGAAAAACTAAATATAATAAAGTTTCGATGTGGCTCAAATATCGTACGGCTAAAACTTCTTCACTGTAAAAGACATATGAAAGAAACCGAACCCTACCAAAAACGAAGACACATGACAAAAGCAACAGACTCTTACAAGGAATAAATTTCACTTAAAGCACTTGGCATCCAGAAGAGCCTCGCCCTCAAAAGGTTCATAATCTTCTATCATCTGACTGACACGCTCCTTTTGAGCTTCATCGGATATGTCAACCTTCGTCCACTCGTAAAGCTCCATGTCATAGCATTCATCGATCACAAACTTTGGGATTTCTTGCCCACGGAAAAGCCACAGCCCCTTCACCTTAAACGGTGGATTTGATCCAATCACTAGCATCTTTCCAAATGCATACTTGCGAGCCAAATCCATTCGCTGAAGAAATCCACCAACCTTGTTCATTGTCACAAAAGATACAGTATTCTCATCATTGTATTTGTAATTACAAAACCAGAGAGAGTATCCCTCAGGATCATACATGTCCCAAAATCCTGCAAGGTAAAAAGAAGGATTTAAAATGACCTGCCTCTGAATGACATAAAACGAATTAAAATCTATTCATAATCACTTTGTAATGATCATAAACTATTATCATTATCCTTGGGAAAAATTCAAAACAATGATTCCAAAGGGAATACAGAAACGATACCTTTGATAGCAACCTCCCTGAAGTTTGATTTAGTGTTGGAGTACAGCCTTTTCCACTCATCCAGTATCATTGGACTTGGAGGGAGAAGGTCAAGGGGATTCTTGGGTTTGGGCTTAGGTGCCTCTTCTTCTGCTTCTTCTTTGGGCTTTTCTGGCTCCTTTTTGGCCTCTTTCTTTGGTTCATCTTTAGCCTTGGCCTTAGTTTCTTTTGGCTGGGAAGGCTTCTTTGCAGATTGAACAGGTGGAACAGCCTCAGTCTGCTTGACCTGCCCAAGTATCTTTCGGAAGTTTGGTTGATTGACCAAGGTCCAAAAGTATCTCTCAACATGAGGAAACTCAGAGGTGAAGCTCTTAACAAGGATGTTTGCGAACCCCAAATACAAATTGCATGTCAATATGATGTCAGCCAAGGTCACAGAATGCCCAACCAGGTAAGTATTGGAGGCAAGATGAGTGTTCAAAGCATCCAAAGCTCTCTTTAGTGCAGAAATTGCAGCCTCCTCGGCCTTCATTCAGACACATAATTAAGATCAGGCCAAAATATCAGGATAATATAATGTTTAAAAAGGACCAAAAATATTGAAGAACAAATAACACAAACTGTGGGCAGATGTATTAAACACATCCCCATTTTCAATCCACCGTTCAATTTCACCATAACTATCTATTTTCCTATTGAACTAAAACAAATCATCACTATAATTTTGCCATCCGGACAAAAGAACCCAACTGACATTTTGCATAGGAAAACAGCATGGAATTGTCGAATCAATTTTCTAAATTACAAACTTCTTCGGTATTTAAAAATCCAAAGTAAACAACTGACCGGAGGAAGGTATGGTCCTCGTCCAAATCTTGGGGCATACCACTTAATAATGTTGGCATCAATCTCAAGTGATGAAAAATCAATCCATTGTTCAATCTGGGCCTGAAACGTTAAGATAATGAAGTATAAATAAAAAATACGAACACATAATAAACTAATAGCAATAAAAGCAGCAATTTGTAGAAGTCATATACACAGTGTGAATACTCTAGAACAATAAACATTAGAGATAATTTTAGGACGCAAATAGACTTACGTATTCAAAAAAAGATGAACCGTACAAAGTGTTATCACCACTCAGCCGGGCAACTGCAGAAAAGCACCTCAACATCAGAATAAACAATCCCCATACTCAGATATATCGAATCCATGATGAGAATTAAAAGAAAAATGAACATAATTGAATTAATACATGCAAACCCTTAAACCATGGTATAGGGATTTCGAAAAGCAGAACAAGACAGGCTATTTATTTATTCATTTATACATGATATTGCTTACCATAGCGAGCAATGGAATTGCTCTCAAACACTGGACCATCGGGTGTTTCCAAGACAGGAACCTGGAAGAATAATGAAGCAAAGATGAGATGAACGAAAGTGGGGTTTCAATTAGATTTAAGCACAGAGATGCGGATAAAGACGAGACCTTGCCAATAGGATTCATCTGGAGAAATTGAGGAGTTTTATTGGAGACACCCATCTCAAAATTCGGAGCAAGTTCAACTTGGACGCCGGCATACTGCGCTGCAATGAGCGTCTTGTAGGAATTTTTGTTTGTTTTGCCACCATGCAGGATCTAGAAAGAGTCCAAATAGAAAGAAATGGAGTGGACTAGTGAGTGAGTGAGTGCAAGTTCGGCGATCACTGAGTAAAAATCTGAAAGCAAGATCGATACTGATTGAACAGGGAGATTTAGACTCACCAGCGGCGCCATGGCTTTGAAACAGTTGAAGGAAAAAAGTGACCCCTCTTCTGGTGTAGAGTTGCGATCTGGACCTGGTGATCGAGAAGAAAAGCGGAAATGAAGATGAAATCTGAGAGAAATGAAAGAAGAGAAGAGAAGAGAAGGAAGAGGAAGATGAAATCTTACAGTGCAGGGTTAGTGCAGGTGAGAGAGTGTGAGATCCAATACAAGACTCCACTCCAATCCAATGCAACTGTTTTCCCTTCTTTCTTCTTATTAGGGTTTTGTGTAATTGCCTCACCGGGTCGGCCCATTCCACACACACACTAATATTATCAATCTACTTTTATTAATAGAATTATTAGTATTCTTATATATAAATAAATAAATAAAAATTTGATTTTTTGATATTAGTGAAATTAAATCTAGTATTAATATTTTGGTTTTTATTAATTTATTTTGATTATTTGAATATTTTATAATTTTAAAAGTTAATAAAAAAAATATTTTATTTTATTGGTTATCACTTAACTAATAGGAGAGATTGATTCTTCTCTTTAAAACAGTTATCAAAACAGTTTTAAATGTAGAACAATTTTTTAATTTTTTCTCTTTTATTTTATCTCTTTTTTCCTTTTTCAAATCTTTTGAACCCAGTAACATATTTCTCATACATACAACATATTTCTCATACATACAAATATATATGAATTTATATTTAAATAAATATATATATATAATAATAGTAAAATTAAACAAATGTGATGCTCCCCTGTGTTCCGCTAGGAATTAATAATAATAATTATTATTATTATTATTTTTGTGAGAATTTTCTGGATACATATTTTATAACTGATTTTATCTTCATAACTACAAGTATTTTATTATTAAAAACTATCAATAATAAAGATTTTTTTTAATTTTGTTTACATATTCTTCTGTTACAAATTTTGACTTTATGAATATAATTAATTGTATTGATTTCATTATCTGTAAAAAAATGTTACTAGTAATAAATAATAATTATTCTGGAGTGTCGTGTTAAGTAATTATAACATTATAAAAAATAATGTTATAAGAAGTTGGTGTTTTAATCATTATTATTATATAAAAAATCTGTATTTATGTTTTATTAACAACATTTAAAATAACATTTTTATTTTAATTATTATCCTATGAAAAAATTCATAAAAATATCTATTTTATAATAATTTTTCTGTATTCATGTTTTTTAATCTTTAGTGACATTTTTATTTTAAGAATTATCATACAATTTAATTTTTTAAAATATATTTGTTATTATCATAAAAAAAATTACAGAAGTAGTTGCATAGGTTTCTAATGGTAGGTTTAGGAATAATGGGTGTTGAGTTTGCAGTGCAAGTTGGGCAAAGCAATGATAAAATTGAAGTATATGCCATTTGGAATTGAAGTATATGCCCCTTCAGTTGACTTTCACCTCTTTTCTTCCTACACTCCTATTCTAAAAGTGAAATTACTAATTGGCTTGCGATTTCTCATTAAAATTTTACGATTAAGACAAACAATAAGAATTAAATATTATAAATATTTTCAGTTCCTTTTTTTTTTAAATGTGCGTGTTTAATTGCAAAAATTATTTATTATACTGTATTTTTTTAAAAGGATAATCAAAGTTATTATTTGAAAATTATTTGGTTAAAGTATCTAACGTGGATTTATTATATTGTGTGTATAAATAATTATAAAAGGTAAAAATAATTAAAATATATTAATCTCGCAGTAAATATAATTCATTATTATAAACTAGGACGAAGTTGCAATTTTTAAAATATTTTTATATAGCATTATTATACTATAAATTTATAATATTTTTTTAATTAATTTATTATAGGTTTATAAATATCATTATATATTTATAAAGAAAAGGGGATTTTTCTTTATATTGTTATGGATAATTTTAATAATTTTATTATAGGAAAAAAATTGTAAATAATTAATTAAATTTAAAATAGTTACATAATGTAAAGGTTAAAATAATAAAATAAATTATATTGATAAGGATATAATTGGTAACCAAATGTGTCATAAAAAAACAGTTATAAAAAAAATTTCTTTATTAATTGTAGTATAGAGCACATAGACTCTAGCTACGTCCACGAGTTTGGATGATGTTGTGTCGGGGTGACATCCAAAATTTGAACTACACCTATAACAAACTCATCGAAAAGAAAGGAAATATAGAGGTCGGTAAAGAAACATGAGTAAGCAAAAAAGAAGTATTGGGATGACCCCTCTTGGCCATGACAAACGTTGTCAATGGTGCAACATCGCTCAACAAGATTATGTCGACCTTAGCATCCTTACTCAACATGGAACGTTGGCGACGAAGGAGTCCACCGTCGACATCCACTAATACCATGAGAAGTATTCGGTCACTCTTATCACTACAAAAAAAATCACTTTTAGCGATCACCCAATTCGGTCGCTAAAAGTACTATAATCGGTCGCTAAACATATTTACGACCGAAACAGTCACCAAATAAAGATGGAAGCGAAAATCTTAGTCGCAAAGCCTTTAGCGACCGAATTATAAAGTGGTCGCTAATTTGCAATCGAAAATTTGGTCACAAAAATTCAGAGACCAAATTAGCAACCGCAATTTTGATGGCTAAATCGGTTACAGAAAATTTCGTCACCAAAATTCATAAACCAAATTAGCGACCAAACTTTTTAAAAAAAAATCGGTGACTAAATCGATAGTTGAAATTAAAGGTGTAGCGACCACCATTTTTTGTCGCTAATGAATTAAAATAATTAATTAAAAAAAAACTTTTGGTATCTAATTCGGTGGCTAAATGGAGACCCTTATAACGACTGATTTGATTTTGGTGGCTAATTCAGTGACTAAATGGAGACCTTTATAGGGATTGATTTGATTTCGGTGGCTAAATATTTTTTTAATTACAGCGACGATTTCCATTTCGATCGCTAAACAATAACTTTGTAAATATAGTCACCAAATCAGTTTTGGTGACTATTTTTATATGTATTATTAATACCTATTTAAAATGGTATTTTAACCATTTTATAAAAACATTTCAAACCTGCTTATAGTTACTCAAAATTCAATCAAGCTAAATAGAAATTAACTTCAAATACATAGTTTAAGAAGTTGTACTCAAATTAAAAGTAAATTATATTACACAACGAAAACTATTAAAAACTAGTTAAAAGAGTCAAATCTATTATATAATTTGACATACAACTAATCTTCTTCTGAACTGTCATCACTAATGTGGTCTTCTTTATGATGTCCAGTGGTAGTAGGATCTAAAGAACCTGATATGGGATTATTCATTTAAATGTGTTGTATGATGAGTTGCATCTGCTCATTTTGTTTGCGCATTAGCTCATCTTGTTTGTGCATGCGTTCACTTTGCTCTTCATGAGTTTTCATCAATAACTCCATCTTTTCTTCAAGTGTTCGCTTCTTGACATGTTTTGTCATAAGTTCATCATTTAGCTTTTGAATAATCTCACACATTTCTTCTATTTGATGGAATACTGGACCTTGGCTTTCTGCAGAGTGAGCACTTGTTGAACTATTAAACCTTTTGCTCAATACACCAAGACCATAGACATTCCCTTTTTTAATTCCACCTCCAACAACATCAATGTATATTTCATTTTCATCAATAGAGGCAACATGAGAGTTTTGCAAAGATGCGCTTTCAAGCATTTGCTGTTGTTGGGCTTCTTCTCGGCGTTTCTTATATTTCTCCTGAAAATGAAGTCAAATTGATTATTGTGAAGAAAACATATAGTAAAAATTAAATTATAACTTAAATTTCAAACATATTGCAAGGTCGCAAGTCTTGTCATTGACCCATTGTCCAGTCTCCAATTTCTTCGTTCTTTCTACAACCTCCCAAGCAATTGGTTGTCGTTCAAGCAATTGGTTGTCGTTCAAGCTCCTTAGTCTACATAAATTTATTAAAAAGATATAATAGATTGTATTTAAATTAAATATAGAAATAGAAAAAATATAATAATATTACCATTTTCTCAAAGTGAGTTGCGGTAGATGTGGAACCACCACAATAGGCTGAGGCTCCCTTCTCAACAGCCCGATTCGCCTTGGCAATATTTGTGCATATTTGTGTCCTTCAACTCAAGCTCTTTTCGATTGCATATTTGTGCTACATCCAATCAAGCCTTGTTTGTGTCCTTAGTTTTTCCTTTGATATCCATCACAATGTCAAACACATTCATGAACACATTTCTCTCTGTGTGCATAACATCAATATTGTGACGTAAAAGTTTAGTTTTCCAATATGGCAACCTCCAAAATATACTTTGTTTCTTCCAATTATGTTTAATACCATATTCAGGAATATTTTATTGTTCTTCAAATTCAGTGCAAACTGGTAAGTGTGCAACCCTATTCCAAATGTCAAGACTAGACAAACGTGGAGGAGGGGGAACAGTCTCAACAAACTTCTTCTTGAATGCCTTTTTATTCTTTCTAAATTGATGATCAAGTGAAAGAAACTAATAATGACAGTCGAAAAAGGATATCTTGTGGCTATGACTAAGATAGAATGCCTTTGTTATTTCCATACATATAGGGCAAGCAAGTCTACCAGAAGTCATACAACCCGATAACATTTCGTAAGCTGGAAAGTCATTAATTGTCCACATCAAAACAACTTTCATCATAAAATTTTTCCTTAGTGACACGTCATAAGTCAATATCCCTTCAGTCCACAAGATGCATAAGTCATATATAAGTGGTTGCATTGTTAAAAACATAAACTCCCTCTTCATGCACATGGAAGGCAAAAGGTTGTATTGGGTTAGGATAACTGGTCAACAAGAATAACTTTTTCCATATTAATCAAAAGGATTAAACCCATTTGCAAATAAACCTAACCTGACATTTCTTGGGTATTGACTAAAATCTGAATGCATTCTATCAAAATCTTCCAAGCTTTTCCATCAGATGGATGAGACAAAATAGATGGGTCCCTTTGATTCTCACAATGTCATCTCATGTGAGGTGCATTTGCCATTGAAAAGTATAACCTTCTAAGTCTAGGAATGATGGGAAAGTACCACATTTTCTTAACAACAATTTTCTTTTCAATTCCCCTCCTAGTAACTGTCTTATATCGCTCCATTCCACAAAAAAAGCAATTAGTTATACTTTTATGATATTTTTCCCTATAATACAACATGCATCTTTTTGGACAACAATCAATTTTTTTACAACCCAAACCCAATTTTTCCACTGACTTCTTAGCTTGGAAAAAATTATTAACCATTTGATGATCTTTGGGCATAGTCTCCCCTATAAGTGGGATCGTTCTATTGAAACATCCTTCAAACATATTATAATCAGATTTCAAGCTTAGAGCTTCCAAAGAAGTTGACAATTCTGAGTGATTCTCACATCCTTCCCACAAGGGTGCTTGTGCAGTAGCAAGCATGTTAAAAAAAATTTGGTTTCAAGATCAGGATTTTCCTCCATGTACTTAGATCCAATAACACTCTCTGGTTACATGCAATGTGCATTTGAGGGCCCCGCATGATCCATTATGATTTGATGGAAATGACCTAATTCTTCTCTTTGTTCACAAGTTCCATAACATGAACTACAACATCCACTGGGGGGATTGTGGCAATTCTTCACCATGATTTGTCCACCAATAATAATTAGGCATGAATCCCTCTTAATAAAGATTTCATCCAACTTGATCCACATACTTGAAAACTTTACAACTACATTTAATACAAGGACATCTTAACATTTCACCTTGTTCTTGAAACTTTTCTTGACTAATAACATATTGTAGGAACTCATACACTCCTTCTCTAAATTCCTCTGTCAGATATTAGTTTTTGTCTAATCTTTTATACATCCACTTTCTACCTTTGGGGATTTCCATTAATGCAATATGACTACAAAAAATTCCTAATGTATACACTTGTTTTAAGAAAGAGAAAACAGGACACTGAATGGAAAAAGTAAAAAATGCAAATACGAAAGTATTGGGTTGACAGGAAGAGAAGCATACCTTTGTTGGTTCACTTTGTAACTAATCTTGGGAGGAGGTGCTACTATTTATATAGAGATGTTGCTATTTATATATTTTTCTTGTAAACAAGAGAGATGAAGAAATTCATATTGAATCAAAAGATCATTAAAATAAGTAAAATTGGCTTCAGCCTAATCATAAAAGTTTAGTCACCATATAGTCACTAAAAAATAGACATTTAAATATTTATTGTATTTAAGTGACTTCAACGGTAAATTTATGACAATCATCAATCGTATGAGTTGTGGGTTCAAGAGACAGAGTACAGAAAATAAGCATTATTAAGTTTACAATTGAATACTGCGAATACATAAACCATATAAAATAAAATAAACTAATAAAAATAACTTTTACTAAACATATGATTATTATTGTTGGGCTAGAAGTTTAATTCGTTTATTTATACAACACAAAAAAGTCTTGTCAAGCCCACCAAGAGAGAGAAGGGTGTTCAATTAAGTTTGGACCAGAAAAGAATTTCATGCCATGTCTGTTCAATTAAGTTTGGAACCTAAATGGTTATCCCCAAACCACAAGCATTATCAGGTTAGTAGTTAAATGGTGTACCAAAGTTGCAAGTTATTCCTTAGTGTACATGAACATGCTTGTAATGGAAAGAGGCAAAGATTAGTGAATGCCTTGTACCCAATGCCCATCATCACATGAATACATACTCAAAAGAATTAAACAATAAACACAATTGGAGATTTTTAGTCTGTGAGGACCAAATGACAAAACTTGTTTTTACATGAAGTTATAGTTTAAGGAATTTTTTTTTAATTTTTAGTTTACATAAAATTATGATATATAGAAATGTAAAAGAGACAATTTTATCTTATAAATTTAAAAGGAAATTTCGACAAACCTTAATTTATTGATAACAGGAGCTCCATTTGATGGTAATCTACATGAGATATATTGATATATATTATTTTTCAGCAATTAAACTTTTACTGATCTATCATTTTTTTTCATAAAATAAATATACAAAAACTCAATATTAATTATTTACAAATTAGGATGGGATTCAGAAGTGACTTCTTAAAAAAAGATAACTAAATAAAATAAACAGTTAAAACTTGTATAATGCCAAAACTTGTAACAATTACATTCCAATGATGCCCTAAAACATGTTAGTGGTAGTAAAGAGGGAAATGGAAACAATTATGAAGTTAAAATATTTTAAGAATGTTCCATCAGGTTTGACTGATATTTATTGAGGCAACATACTGAAAGAAAGTTCGGAAAATGGCTAGTGAAGATAATTATCTCCAATAGTTTAAAGCATAGTTCAGAACTTTGGGTTTATGTAATTAGCATGTTCATAGTGGAATATTGAATAGAACACAATGACCTTGGCCTTACATTATTAGGCTTAAATGTTGAGTCTGACATTCAATTTTCTCAGCAAGGGGAATAAGGATCATTTATTAACATATGGAATATATTGTTCTCAGCAAGTGTAAAGAAAAGAACTAAATTTGTCTAACACAAATTATTGAGAGCATGTGATTTTCATCTCCTCATGCATTATGCAATTTTAAAAAAGATGAGTGTGAATTAAAGAAATAGATAATGTATGAGGTGAAGTAGTGGAAGAGAGGGAAGAGAAAGAAGATAAGAGGAGCATGGTAGAGACAAAAAGAAGAGGACGTACACACATTATAGAAAAGAAAAATGCAGAGGAATCTCACTTGCAGAAAATGAATAGTGCAAGAAAGAAAAAAAAAAAGAAACTCACATCAATTGTTGATTCAATAGCAAGATACCAGTATAAAACACATGTTTGTGTTAGTAAGTACAAAAGGAAGTGTAGGAAACGAATGAAAATAATTTTTGAAATAGCATTCTCTTGTACTTACCCATTGCTTGTAACACTCAAGAATCTGAGTCAAGTAAAACACCAACACTTTCATCTTTTAGTAATAAATACTTAAATACTCGAAGACAACACAAAAAGCAAATAATTAGCAAATTGTAACATATAGATGGTATTTTGTTTGAAATAGGGTGTTTGTTTGCTTTGAAACAATCAATTATAAGATATTTCAGAGGTTCGGGAATAACAAATTATTTGTGCAAATAACCATATCAAGTGTTATAAGTTTAATTGATTATTTTAAAACTTAATAGATTAAAAAACCAGAAAATTGTAGGGGAATTAATTTCTCTTAGTATTTTAAAGAGTTTAATGTTTTTGGGGTTCAAAGTTATTAAATTGAGAGAGGAAGGAGAAAAGAAGATTATGGTTGTCCCTGTGTAACAACACTACATAAATTACATTTGCAAAGGAAAAAAATGATGGTAATCAACATTAACTAGAAATTACCTTCTTTTGCAGCTTTAATTGCTAAAAATGATGGTTTAGTGTTTGTGCAAGATGGTTTAGTGTTTGCGCAAGATGCTTTAGTGCTTTACTTCTAGGGGAACTAGCAAGGACAACTTCTTTTATTGTTGAATCAAAGTACCTCTGTTTGCACCTCCGCTCACACCTTCACTTGCACCTCCGCTCGCACCTCTGTTCACCTCCATTAACACCTCCACTCGCACTTCCGTTCGCCTCCGTTCGTACCACGACCACCACCTGCAGCTTCCTCCTCACCTCCAATGGCTCTGTAAAACTTACCATCTTCAATGTCCTAAAATTGATTTAGAATCAACATCCCAATCTCAATGTTTTATCTAATTACATTTTTTATTATTAGGAGTGAATAAAACTATAGCCAAACACATTTCTATAAAATTTAAAAATGAATATTAGATAAGTATTTCAATACCCATGACAATAAATATGAATATTTTAATTAGTTAATTATTTTTCATACTAATACTAATACAAATTTCATGGTCTTTAACTTGCAGATACTTATTACCTATGTTAATAATTTTTATTTAAACAAATTTTTTTTAGAAACAAGTGATAAAAGTGCTATTAATAAAAAAATATTAATAATTATTTACAATTTAATTCTGAAAATGTATTTATTTTTATAAAATTAAAGTTATTCTAAATAGATAATTTTATTTAAATTTAATTATATGTACTTTTTTTAGAATTTTTATTTTAGCTGATATTTTAAAAAACTATTTAATTAATTTTATTTAAATTTAAGAAATTAAAAATATAATTGAAACATATTTTTTAAATAGAAAAAAAAACCAGTAATACAACTAATTATTTTTTAAACGGATGACTACTCATGAATATCTAAAGTGTGATCCTTTTATAATTTTTTAAAATAAAAATTAAATATTATTATTATTAGTAGTAGTACACTACAAGAAAATCATGAAATAGAAACCAATTTTTAGAGACCAAAATAATTAGTTACAATAGTAACTAAATTAGAGACCATTTTAAAAACTAAAAAAAATTGGTTTCTAAATTAGTTTCTATTATTGTTAAATAAATTTTTTTTTAAAAGGATTAATTTTATTAATAATAATATTTTTTATGTAATGTTTTTAGAATTTTTATTTTAGTTGATATTTAAAAAAAACTATTTAATTAATTTTATTTAAATTTAAGAAATTAAAAATATAATTGAAACATATTTTTTAAATAGAAAAGGAAACCAGTAATACAACTAATTATTTTTTAAACGGATGACTACTCATGAATATCTAAAGTGTGATCTTTTTATAGTTTTTTAAAATAAAAATAAAATATTATTATTATTATTAGTAGTAGTACACTACAAGAAAATCATGAAATAGAAACCAATTTTTAGAGACCAAAATAATTAGTTGCAATAGTAACTAAATTAGAGACCATTTTAAAAACTAAAAAAAAATTGGTTTCTGTACTGGGATGGCCGAACGTTGTACCCGGCTCGACCGACTCAGGAAACCAAACCCTAACCCAAACGACAAGGTCGACCACGTGGCACATGTGGTCGACCGACATGCGGCGCTCAAGTCAAAGGTTGACCAGATTAGCAAGACTAATCCATGGTTAAGAAATAACCTAACTCAACCCTAATCGCAAACCAACCCCCTAATCCGGCCCAACAACAAGGGCCCATCAAGGTAATATAAATATCACGCATTTCAAGGAGAAAGGTACGTCATTATCTACAGTACTCTGACAGCTGAACACTACTACCCCGCTGACTTGAGCGTTGGAGTGCCATCTGCAGGTACCCCACCCGTCTGAGGAGCCACTCGGCAAGGAAGACCAGAGAACAATTGGAGTGTGTTGAAGTCGTGAAGATCGACCGAATAACACCCGAAGTCAATCGTTCTCCTAGTCCCCAAACTAGTTCGAGAACAATTGGCGCCCACCGTGGGGCCGAGGAGAGCAGGAAGAAATCACAGCAGTAGATGGTATCAACCCGCAGCATGACAAGCATGTCCGAGGCAGATCAAGCAACAACAATGATGATGACTCTTCAGAAGAAGCTAGTTGAGATAAAGAAAGCCCATGAGGAGGCTGCTAAGAAGAATGAGGAGGAAATAAAAAACCTCCAGGAAGAGAACAGACGTATGAAAAGGCTGGTGGAGGGGGTGCCATCCCTCATAATGACGAATCAAGCCAGAAAGTCCTACGCTACAATTGTCGGCCCCCAGGTCGAGAGGGAGGTAAAGAACGACTTCACCCTAGAGATGGATCGGGAATCTCACCCCAACAAGACAACGAACACTACCGGTACTATGGGCCCCGAGCGGCACCACCCCTTCACTGATCTCATCATGGACACCCCCTGCCAGACAAATGGAAGGGCTTCAACAGGGACCGGTACGACGGGACGACCGACCCCGATGAGCACATAGATGCATACACGATCCACATGAGTTTGTACACAACGGACGACGCGGTCTTGTGCCGAGTCTTTCCTACTTCACTAAAGGGAGGAGCCCTAAGCTGGTTCACTAAACTCTCCGCAAACTCAATAGACTGCTTCAAGACCTTGATTACCAAGTTCGACGTCCAGTTCGCGACAAGCTGCCCCCACCACCTAACGTCCATAACATTGGTTGGTATTCGCCAAGAGAAAGGGGAATCCCTAAGGATGTTCATCGACTGGTTCGGCAAAACCGCCATGAGCATTCGCAACCTCATCCCTGAGGTGGCAATGCACCACATGCTGACCGCCCTGCGGCCCGGGCTATTCGCCGATAGTTTGTGCATGCAGCCCGCGGCTAGTCTCGACGACCTCCGACGCCGAGCAGCCAAGTTCATGCAGCTGGAGGAACTTCGCGAGTTCAGAAACATCGCCCGCACTGAGGCAAACGGGGAAAAGAAGGACGACAGAAAACGACAAGAAAGGCTCAGGACTGGCCGAACTGATCCCAAGCGGGACAACCGGGGACCTCGTTTTTTTGCGGTACACACCTCTCAACGTCGACAAGGGTAAAATACTACAAGAAGCCCTCAGCGCTGAGCTGATACCACCACCCCGGAGAGCCCTAAGCTCTGAAAATGCTGACCGCAACAAAAAATGCCGATACCATAAGAACACCGGTCACTCAACCGAAGAGTGTCAAGCTCTAAAAGACAAGATAGAAGAACTCATCCAAGTAGGGCACTTGCACCGCTTCGTGCGGAGCAGCCGAGAGACACGTCGTTCCCCGTGCAAAGAAGAAACTCCAAGGAGAAGAGATCGCACACCGCTAGGGCCGCGGGAGGGTGACCGACGCGGCGACCGGCGAGGAAGGAGGGATGATCCCCCCAAAAATGACACCCGTAGAGGCCGCGAAGTCATCAACACCATCGCAGGTGAATTTGCTGGAGGCAGCAGCTCCAATAGCGCGCGGAAGAAGCACCTACGCGTCGTCCATCAAGTAAACCTTGTCTCTGTCTGACCAAGAATGCCACCCATTACATTCACGGACAAAGACTTTAAAGGGATAGACCCCTCCCAGGACAATCCAATGGTGATATCGGTCGACCTCGACAAATTCACCATTAAGAAGGCCCTCGTAGACCAAGGAAGCTCGGTCGACATCCTATACTGGAAGAGCTTCAAAGCAATGAGAATTCCAGTAGAGGAGATGATGCCCTACAACGACCATGTGATCGACTTTTCTGGGGAGTGGGTAGGCACGAAAGGTTACATCGAGCTATACACGACCTTCGGCCTAAAAGAAGCGAGCAAGACCTTGAGAATAAGATATCTGGTCATAGACGTTAACACTTCCTACAACATCCTCCTGGGACGGTCGTCCCTCAACAAGCTTGGGGCGATCGTCTCCACACACCACCTTGCAATGAAATTCCCCTCCCTGTCGGGCGACATTCTGACGATCCACGTGGACCAAAAGATCACGAGGGAATGTTATGCAGAAAGCCTGCGAGTGGAGCCAACCCGGAAGAAGGCCGTAGGCAGCCACTCACCCAAACAAAAGATAGTTGGCCGAGGGAGAAGCCCTCGGAGACACTCCCCCCCACTCAAGCACGTCGTTGCCATGACGGACCTGGACCCAAGAGAAATCGAGCCAAGGCTCAAAGCCAAAGACGAGTTGCGCCGAGCGGCACTTAGTGGGGAGGAGCGATACACAAGCATCGGTACAGCAATGGCGGTCACCGACGCTGAGTTCATCCACCTCACCCTCAAGAAAAACGCAGACCTTTTCGCCTGGACGGCGGCCGACGTCCCGGGCATCCACCCAAAAATTATCACCCATCGTCTCTCAATGTACAAGGAAGCACGGCCGGTGGCACAAAAGAAAAGAAACCATGGGGAGGACAAGAGGCTGGCAGCTAGAGCCGAGGCCGAAAAACTCCTTAAGGCTGCCTTCATCGCCGAGGCGCGATACTCCACCTGGCTGGGCAATGTGGTTATAGTCAAGATGGCGAGTGGCAAGTGGTGAATGTGCGTAGATTATAAAGATCTGAACAAGGCGTGCCCCAAAGATTCATACCCCCTCCCCAACATTGACCGACTTGTAGACGGAGCGGCCGACCACAAAATACTGAGCTTTCTAGATGCCTACTCCAGTTACAACCAGATAACCATGCAGCACAAGGACAGGGAAAAAACAGCCTTTACAACCGACGACACGAACTACTTCTACAAGGTAATGTCGTTCGACCTGAAAAACGCCGGAGCCACTTACCAAAGGCTCATGGACAAGATCTTCAAGGAGATGATCGGCAGAAGCGTGGAGGTCTATGTTGACGACACTGTGGTAAAATCTGAGTCGTGCAGCCAGCACATCAAAGACTTGCAAGAAGTCTTCGACGCCCTAAGAAGGGTCAATATGCGCCTCAACCCCAAAAAGTGCGCATTCAACGTAGAGGGCGGTAAGTTCCTCGACTTCATGTTATCCCACAGAGGAGTCGAGGCAAACCCCGACAAATGCAAGGCTATAACGGAAATGAGAAACCCGAAAAACTTGAAAGAAATTCAACAGCTGCTCGGTCGACTAATAGCACTATCCAGGCTCGTCCCCCGCCTCGCCGAGCGAATCAGGCCTATAGCCCAAATGCTCCACAAAACATCCAAGTTTAGTTGGAAAGAGGAATGCGAGGAAATCTTCGGTAAGCTCAAAGCATTCTTGTCATCACCAGCCGTCATAAAAAAATCGAGACTAGACCTACCCATCATAGTGTACCTGGCCGTATCTGAGGAAGCGGTCAGCTCGGTACTGGTCCAAGAAGTAAGCAACAAGGAACACCCCGTATACTTCGTTAGTCGAACGCTCCACGTAGCTTAAACAAGATACCAGATGATAGAGAAAGTTGCGTTGGCCCTAGTACTAACAACAAGAAGGATACGCCCATACTTCCAAAAAATCTTAGTGTTGGTGTGTTGGCCAAGGAGAGTGTGTGTCTTGAGGTGTTCAAGGTCATTCTCTTGGTTGTTGTGTAAGTGATCAAGTTGTGATTGCTTAGTGGAATTCCTCAGGGTTTCTGAGAAGACTGGATGTAGCTCTGGGTTTGGAGTGAACCAGTATAAACATCAGTGTGCAATCTCTCTATCCCTATCTTTTTAAATTCAGTTTTGTTATTTGATATCTGGTATAAACAACCGATTGTTTTTCCAGTATTGTGCCTTTGCTTTATGTTTTGAAAAACTGATTTCTTAATCAAGGTTTTCTTGAAGTATTTTCATTATAGGCTTAAAAGTTTACGAAAATCTTTCTTAAACAATTCACCCCCCCCCCCTCTCGTTTAAGGCAATATATTCTAACAATTGGCATCAAGACCTTGGTTTTTAAAAGTTATTCAAGTTGATCTAAAAACCTTTTTCTATGGCTGGAAAACTATCTTTTGAGGAAGGTGCTTCAATCTACAAACCACCTTTATTTTGTGGATTGAATTATAAGTTTTGGGAAGCAAGAATGAAAATCTTTATTGAATCTATTGATCAAAGAATTTGGGATTCAATTGAGAATGGTCCTTACATTCCAAAGTTCAAAAAGGATAATTCTTTTATTGCAAAACCTTTGTCTAAATGGAAAAATGATGAATGTAAGATGGCCCAGCTTGATCGGTCTGCTCAAAACATTATAGCTTCTGCACTAGATACTAATGAATTTTTCAGGATATCAAAGTGCAAAACTGCTAAGGATATGTGGGACACACTCAAGGTTGCTCATGAACCAAAGGAAGCAATGACAAAGAGTCAAGCAAGAAGGAAAAGAAGGAAAAATAAGAAAAGCCTCAATCTTTGCTTCATGGCCAGAAGGGAAGATGACTCAAGTAGTGTAAGTTCATCAAACTCCTCAAACTCTGAAGATTATGCTCAATTGCTTCAAGCCTTTCAAGAAACACATGAAGAAGCAAACCGATTGGCTCTCTTGAACAATCGGTTAAAAGAAAAGAACAACTGGCTTGAAAACAGAGTAAAGGCACTGGAAGAGGATTTAGGAAATTCAAAAACAGATTTTGAAAATCTAGAAATCATTTACAAAAACTCCTCGTGCAAGTGTGATACTCTAGTTTGTGAAAATTGCGAAAATCTTGAAAAGAAGGTCCACTATCTTGTTAAAATAGTGAATAAGCTTTCTAAAGGCCAATCCAACTTTGAGAGTGTTCTAGCATCTCAAAATTGTGTTTTTGGAAAAGCTGGATTGGGTTTTAATCCACAAAACAAACAAGATAGATTTTCAAAATCATTTTCGAAAATGCCAGAAAAAAAATCGATTGGACCATCAAAACAACTGATTGTTACATGCTTCTATTGCATGAAAAGAGATCATTTTGTGAGGTTTTGTAAAATCAGAAAACATGTTGTCCCTAAAGGTCTTATGAAGTGGATTCCTAAGGGAAATAAAGCTTTAATTTATGAGTATAAACCAGATGGACCCACATTCATAAGGAGACCAAATCTTTGTACTTGAAAATCTCTTTTGTAGGAAATCTTGGAGGAGAGCAAGCAACTATGGTACTTGGATAGTGGATGCTACAAGCACATGACAGGAGACAAATCAAAGTTCCTGAATATCTCCTTTAAGCAAGAAGGTCATGTCACCTATGGAGACAACAACAAAGGAAGGATTCTTGGGAGAGCATCCATAGGAGACAAAAAGATCTTGGTAATCCATGATGTGCTTTATGTAGAAGGCCTAAAGCATAATCTGCTGAGCATTAGCCAACTTTGTGACAAGGGATATCAAGTGATGTTCGAGACAAATACATGTGAAATCTGTCTACCCAACACCAAATAGGTAATGTTGGTAGGTAAGAGAGTTAATAATGTGTATCTTCTAGATATCTCTTCACTATGTTCAATTGGATGTCTTCTATCCAAGCAAGATGAATCTTGGCTTTGGCATAAAAGAATTGCTCATATTCACATGAATCATTTGAACAATTTCAAAAGATCTTGTGATTGGGTTGCCAAAACTCAAGTTTGAGAGGGATCACATTTGTGAAGCATGCCAAAAAGGGAAACAAGTGAAAAGTTCTTTCAAAATTAAAAATGTTGTTTCATCTTTGAGACCTCTTGAACTTTTTCACATGGATCTCTTTGGACCCTCAAGAACTATGAGTCTTGGTGGAAATTATTATGCTCTTGTTATTGTTGATGACTTTTCTAGGTACACTTGGACTCTTTTCTTGGAATCAAAGAGTGATGCCTTTTCTGTATTCAAAAAGCTAGCAAGAAGGCTACAAAATACAAAGAACAGCAACATAGGTTCTATTAGAAGTGATCATGGAGGAGAATTTCAGAATGAGAAGTTTAGCAAATTCTGTGAGAAGTTGGGAATTCTGCATAATTTCTCTGCTCCAAGAACACCACAGCAGAATGGAGTGGTAGAAAGGAAGAACAGGTCTCTTGAAGAGCTTGCAAGGACAATGCTTAGTGAATCATCACTTCCTAAGTACTTTTGGGCAGATGCAGTGAGCACCTCATGATATGTGATGAATAGGGTGCTTATAAGGCCTATTTTGAAGAAAACTTCGTATGAACTTTTCAATGGAAGGAAGCCTAACATCAGTCATCTCAAAGTATTTGGCTGCAGCTGTTTCATCCTCAACAATGGAAAGGAAAACTTGGGAAAGTTTGATGAGAAAGCGGACCTTGGTATCTTCATAGGTTATTCACTCACAAGTCATGCATATAGAGTCTACAACAAAAGGTTGATAACTGTAGAAGAATCAGTTCACCTTGTCTTTGATGAGGTAGATCGCAGAATTAATCAGATCCCAAAGACCAGTGTTGAGGAAGATGAACAGAGCATCACTTTTGAGAAGCTGGAAATCTGTGCAGAAAAACAACCGGTTGATTCGCAGAAACAACCGATTGAAATTCTGCAACAGAGTGAGATGCCCAAGGAGTGGAGGATTCCTAGAGATCTGTCAGTGGATAACATCATAGGACAGATAAAAGAAGGTGTCTCCACACGTAGCTCCATCTCAAACTTCTTTAGGCACACAGCTTTTGTCTCTCAAATTGAACCAAAGTCAATTGAGGAAGCTCTCAAGGATGAGAAGTGGGTTGAAGCTATGCATGAAGAGCTGAATCAATTTGCAAGGAATGAGGTATGGTTTCTTGTCCCTAAAACTAATGAAATGAATATTATTGGTTCGAAATGGGTTTTCAGGAACAAGCTAGATGAGGATGGTGTGATCACAAAGAACAAAGCAAGGCTAGTTGCCAAAGGCTACAATCAAGAAGAGGGCATAGATTATGGTGAGACCTTTGCTCCTGTTGCTAGATTGGAGGTTGTGAGGCTGCTGCTGGCCTTTGCATGTATGAGTGGTTTTAAACTCTTCCAAATGGATGTCAAAAGTGCCTTCTAGAATGGCTACATCAATAAGGAAGTTTATGTAGATCAACTACCGGGCTTTGAAGATCATAAGTATCCCAACCATGTCTTCAAGTTGAAGAAAGCTTTGTATGGACTGAAACAAGCTCCAAGGCAGTGGTATGAAAGGCTTAGCTACTTTATGCTATCTCATGGATATGAAAGAGGAATGGTAGACAAGACTCTCTTCATCAAGAAGTCAAATGCAGAAATAATTCTTGTGCAAATCTATGTTGATGATATCATCTTTGGTGCTACACAAGATAGATTGTGTGAAGAATTTGTGGTTGCAATGAAAGGTTGCAAGCTAGATAGAAAGAGCACAAGTGGCATTTGTCACCTTCTTGGCTCAAGCCTAATCTCATGGCATAGCAAGAAGCAAGCATGTGTTGTTCTCTCTACTGCTGAGGCTGAGTATATTGCTGCTAGAAGCTGTTGTGCACAAATTTTGTGGCTCAAACAACAACTTGCAGACTTTGGATTACAAATCAACAAGGTTCCTTTGATGTGTGATAACACAAGTGCCATCAATCTTACCAAAAATCAGATTCAGCACTCAAGGACCAAACATATTGAGATAAGGCATCATTTCATCAGGGATCATGTACAAAATGGGAACTGTGAAGTGAAGTTTGTGGAGACCAAACTGCAGTTAGCTAACATCTTCACAAAACCATTACCAAAATAGAGGTTTTTCTTCTTAAGAAATGAGTTAGGTATTCTTGATCTTAATAATCTCTCCTAAATCTGTTTTTTGATACATGCTAAAGTCTATTTGTGAAGACAAATAGGGGGAGAATTAATTGGTTCTTGTATATCTTTTTCTGATATTGTATAATCTGTTAAAAATCTCTAATATGAAAGTGTTTTCTGTTGCTGCTGATTAAAACAACCAATTGTTTCGTGTAAACAACCGATTATTTATCATGCTTTATGCTTGGAATATGTAAAAATCTAACTTGCCGCTGTAAGAAGCATTGGGTAGTATAAATGCTATTTTTTTGCAGGTACTGCTTCAGATTCAATAAGAACAAACACAAACACCAGGGATTTGTCTTCAACAAATAGGGAGAGATTGTTGAACCAAGTGGTGTTCAAGATTTGAAGAATCCAAACCCTATGAAGGATGTTGAAGCCTTTGATGTGCTTGGTGTTGCTGTGCTGGTTTAGTATAGTTCTGGGGTAGTTTGAATATTGTAATCCACCCCTTGATCGAATCTAAAGCATAAGCATCTCAATCTTTGTGAAAGTAAAATGTTTTCAAACTAAGTTAAAACAACCGATTGTTTTGTCGAAACAACCGATTGTTTATACTTAGATGTTTTGAGAAAAAGATTGAAAACTATTTTTAAAATGGTTGAACTGTTAAGAACCAAAACAACCGATTGATTCGAAGAAACAACCGATTGTTTGTTTTGGGACCATAACAAAAAAACTGTTTTATCTTTGACTGAGCATTAAATGATTTAACTGCTTACGCTCCAGTCATTAAATGCTTTGACCAATCTTTTAATGCAATTTAAGAGTTTGTTAAGATTTGATAAAAAAAACTACATCTTTGAATAAATTCAGAAAAACAGATTTGACAATAAATCTTTGACTAGTTTTTGCTAAGAGTTTTTGAGTTTTTCAAAGAGCTGAGATTGCTGAAAGTGAGTGATTGATCAAAGTTGTGGAATAGGATTATGCTTGTATTGATTTCAGATTATCTTCTGCAACAAGTTTAATCCTTGTACTCTGTAAAAACAAGTTTCGTTTCTGTGTTTGCTGAGATTGGTTGTGTGTTCTTGAGGGGATCAAGATCAGCAATCTTAATGTTGGTGTGTTGGCCAAGAAGAGTGTGTGTCTTGAGGTGTTCAAGGTCATTCTCTTGGTTGTTGTGTAAGAGATCAAGTTGTGATTGCTTAGTGGATTTCCTCAGGGTTTCTGAGAAGACTGGATGTAGCTCTGGGTTTGGAGTGAACCAGTATAAACATCAGTGTGCAATCTTTCTATCCCTATCTCTTTAAATTAAGTTTTGTTATTTGATAACTAGTATAAACAACCGATTGTTTCGGTAACACAACCGATTGTTTTTCCAGTATTGTGCCTTTGCTTTATGTTTTGAAAAACTGATTTCTTAATCAAGGTTTTCTTGAAGTATTCTAGGCTTAAAAGTTTACGAAAATCTTTCTTAACCAATTCACCCCCCCCCCCCTCTCGTTTAAGGCCATATATACTAACACTATGGGCATATCGCTGTACCTCACAATCCACCACACAAGAAACCCCCTACGGTCTCACATACGACACTGAGGCTATGATACCAGTAGAGGTCGGCGAACCGTCTATTAGACGCACCCTCTTCGACCTATCCCTCAACAAGGAAAGCCTAGCGGTCGGTCTCGACCTTTTAAATGAGCTTCGCAACAAAAGCAAGATACGAGAAGCAGCGTGCAAGCTCCGAGCGTCAAGAAGGTATAACTCAAAGGTTCGGCCCAAAAGCTTCCACCAGGGCGACCTCGTCTGGAGAATGCGCAGCAACGCTAGGAAGTCGGACGACAAGTTCTCATCAAATTGGGAAGGGCCATTCCGAATCCGAGAAGTAGGAGAAGGAGGAGCCTATCATCTAGACAACTATCAGGAAAAATTGTACCAAGGACGTGGAATGCCACGCACCTAAAATTTTATTTCAATAAACATGAATAAAATATACGCACTATTTCCTCGCCCGACTACACCACTGCTCGGAGAGGTTTTAACGAGGCTTTTTCTACAAAGAATTGTGCAGGCTGCGAACGACACACACAGCTCGGTCAGGATGTAGCCCTAACCGGCATACCCTCCTGAAGCTCACACACGCCTCGGCTAGGATGTAGCCCTAACCGGCATACCCTCCCAAAGCCCACACATGGTGGCCAGGGCAAAGCCTCAAACGGCACACCCTCCTCAACATCTCACCTCATGGTTCGGCCAAGATGAGGCCTCACACGACATTCCCTCCCGACACCTAAACACACTACACAAGGCTCGGTCAGGACGCAACCCTAACCAACATGCCCTTCCGACGCCTACAATTATCCGTCAGCCAGAATAAAGCCTCACTCGGCATATCCTCCGACGCCCCAAACAACTTCGCTGACATTACTTCGATTAAAACTCGTTCATTAAAGGTCACTTAAGCCGACCGACGTTAGTTAATTCCAGTTACTTTGCTGATATCACTTCGATTAAAACTCGTTCATTAAAGGTCACTTAAGCCGACCGATGCTAGTTCATTCCAGTTACTCTGCTGATATTACTTCGATTAAAGCCGTTCATTAAAAGGTCACTCAAGCCGACCGGCGTTAGTTCATTCCAGTTACTTCGCTGACATTACTTCGATTAAAACTAATTCATTAAAGGTGCATTCCTGTCGACCGGTATTTAACCCATTTTAGTTATTTCGCGATATTGGCTCGTTAAAGTTCGTTCGTCCAAACTCACTCACACTGACCGATCTAACGTACTTGCAAGCATCAAAGAAAAAGGAAAAGCAGCATATTCCATTAAAAAGTTCAAAAGTGGGGACAACACCCTAGCCCCAAGGGGACAACCAAAAAATTACAAAGAGTCGTCGCCCTAATTTTCAACATTCAGAATGGCGGTGGAAGGATCGGCCTCTTAAACAGCCTGACCGTCACCTGCAGGGACCAAGCGGTCGTTGACAAACTCCATCTCTTAGTCGAATCGACCTGAAGGTGGAGGGCGCACCTCGGCTTGGCGAACGACCAGATCGAAGCTCTGGTTGATCAAAACCATGGTATCTTACATGTCTTCAGAACCTCGGCATCGGTCGCCTCCTTCCCCTCACGCTCGGCGGTAGCTTCCTCCTCCAATAGAGCCGCCCGGCGATCGGCCGCCTCCAAAGCCTTCCGGAGTAACACAATCTTCGCGGCCTTGTCGACATCGGCCTTCTCCACCTCGGCCAGCCTATTCTTGCGCAGCTCTAGCTCCGCGGCTTGCATGCACAACTTCTTTTTATAAGTTGTGTTGGCCTCCATGGCCTGCTTCAGATTGTGCGCCGCCTTCTGAAGGTCATGCTCGAGGCGCGACACATCCTCCACTCAGCCCCTCCGAGCGTCGACGCCTCGGCGCACCAGCACCAACCCGCGGCAGATCATCTCGACGCCGTTGTTGAGAAGGTTTTCCTCGGGGACCGACCCGATCACCCCCTCGAGGTCGGGAGGCAGGTCAAAGCTAACGGCCCAAGAGAAGGACCGATCGCCCCCAAGCAACACCAGGGATGAGCCACCCGAAGTAGTCACGGGCACGGCCACCGCAGTTGGAATTGGGCGATTGAAGTCATCAGTACGCGGCGACATAGCCCTCACCGTTCGGCTAGGAGGGGGGTCGGCAACTGCCCCGCTGCCCTCACGGTACGGGCGATATTACTCCCCTCTCGGCCACGTTTCTTGGAGCTCTTAGAGAGGCCCGCCCGGGCAGCCTCCTCGGTGGGGGCCTTGGCACCAGCAACCCCCCTCTTCTCGTTCAGTTTGCTTTTGAAGGAGTTCAACATACCGATCGCTTGCGGTATTCCTCTCTTGGCAATTTCTGAAACAGAAAAAATCAATCAGATAGAGAAGAAAAAACAAAACCAACGAACGGTAGACCACATACCCTCGAAAGTCGTCGCGCGATCGGTCACCGTGTACAGCAACATGAGCGGCCGAGCGGGGAGCTTCTTGGGGAGACTATCGAACAAAGAAAAGATCAACCGCTCATGCTCACTCGGATAGACCGGTCGTGGCCAGTTTGTGATCTTTGTAGGTTTCCTCGTCCAGAACAAAGGAAACCGAGACTGGCCAACCTCGTCAAAAAAGTAGCGTGTACCGGCCGACTCCATGTACACCTTAAAGAACTTCTCTTTGAAATTCTTATAAGAGGTCGTAAAGGCCTTGAATAACACGCTACCGACCCGACTTACTATGGAATGCCAACCGACCACCTTGGCCAGATGGGACGCGTAGAAATGCAAAAAACACGAAGGAAGAGGACGCACCCCAAACGTCCGACACACTATGCGAAAGGCTTGCATAGACGCCCACGAGTTGGGATGCAACTGGGTCGGGGCCACATTGAGTTCCCTAAGGACTCCGGCCGTAAAGGCATCAAAGGGAAGGGACACATGGAGGTCCGCAAAAAGACAACTATACATGAAAAAGAAGGGGGGCTCGGTGGATGACCACTCCCTATATACACGGTCCTCCAGAGAACAAGGGCCAAATGCCAACAAGGACTCCTCGACCGAAGCCTTTAAAACAGGAACGTCGTTCAAGAACTCGGCCACAGAGGTGTCCGTGTAAAAAAAGGACGACATCTCACACACCTTGGGGTCAACCCAGGCAGGCCCCACATGAGGACGCGGTCGTTCCAAAGGGACCGACCTATCCGGCACATTACCAGCATCGTCCCTCACCCTCTCCGACGGGGTAACAGCATTCCCAACTTCCCCGGCCGGAGCAACCTTGTTAGACGAAGAGGAGGACGAAGAGGATGACGAACAGGAGGGAGGTTCGGGAGGAGATTTAGAAGAAGAAGTTGGACCCAAATGAGCAGACATGACTAACCTTTAGGCGAACAAAGGAAGTAACCAAGATCGGTTGGATTCGTTCGAGGTGTCGGAGCTCAACCAAAGATAACGCGTAGAACACAACTGTTCCTAGTCCCTATTTATAGCCCGAAAGGACCTCGGAAACCCAAACGTCACAAAATCTCAGCCATTGGATGTGCTTGATCCAATGGTCCATATCGCTTGGCGCCCAAAAACCCCCTCATAAATGGGCGTCACATCAGTCGATCAGACGCCCCTTACTGTCACTTCATTCATCATTGCATGAACCGCCTGAAGCCCACTCTTCAAACTCTTCGGTTGTACCACCTCTCGAGCCTGGGAGGCAACTGTACTGGGATGGCCGACCGTTGTACTCGGCTCGGCCGACTCAGCAAACCAAACCCTAACCCAAACGACAAGGTCGACCACGTGGCACATGTGGCCGACCGACATGCGGCGCTTAAGTCAAGGTTGACCAGATTAGCAAGACTAATCCATGGTTAAGAAATGACCTAACTCAACCCTAATCGCAAACCAACCCCCTAATTCGGCCCAACAACAAGGGCCCATCAAGGTAATATAAATATCACGCATTCCAAGGAGAAAGGTATGTCATTATCTATAGTACTCTGACAATCGAACACTACTACCCCGCTGACTTGAGCGTTGGAGTGCCATCTACAAGTACCCCACCCGTCTGAGGAGCCACTCGGCAAGGAAGACCACAAAACAATTAGAGTGTTAAAGGCGTGAAGACCGACCGAATAGCACCCGGAGTCAATCATTCTCCCAGTCCCCAAACTAGTTCTAGAACAGTTTCTAAATTAGTTTCTATTATTGTTAAATAGTTTCTAAACTGGTATTTAATTAGCAACCAAGGTTTTTGCTACCAAATTTAGCAACTAAATAGTTGGTAGTTAAAACCTTGGTTGCTAATTAGATACCAATTTAGAAACTATTTAACAACAATAGAAATTAATTTATAAACCAATTTTTTTTTTAATTTCTAAAATGGTCTCTAATTTAGTTATTATTGCAACTAATTATTTTGGTCTCTAAAAATTGGTTTCTATTTCATGATTTTCTTATTGTGGTAGTAGTAGCAAAATAAACAATTACATTTAGCGACCAAAAGAAATTTGGTGGCTAAAAAATAAACGTATTTGGTGGCTGATTCGGTGGCAAAAATAAATAATTATATTTAGCGACAAAAAAAAAATCGGTTGCTAAAAAAATAAACAAATTTAGTGGCTCATTCGATGACAAAAATAAACAATTATGTTTAGCCTCCAAAAAAAAATTGGTGGCTAAAAAATAAATATATTCGGTCGCTAATTCGGTTGCAGATATATTTTCCCCAATTTATTCAAAACAGCCACCACTTTAGCGACCGATGATTTTGTCACTCTCATGTTTCGCCATTGATTTGGTCGCAAAACTAACTAACATTATTAATAATTTAGTTGGTTTTTATTTCAGTCTCAGATTTAACACTATGGGTATTTGGTGGCTATTTCGATCGCAAATTGCGACCACTTATTTCCGGTTGCTGAATTCGATGACTAAATTGTTATTTTCTTGTAGTGTATCCACCCACGAGTACCCAAATCATAAGGGTAACAGGCTCGCGACCTATTTTACAACCAAATCCAACACCCTATCAGAAGCACCTACGTGGCATGATCCCGTTGCAGAGACTTCACTACTCTTCATTGCTGAAGATTTCTCGGACTCTGTCGAGGTATGCCCATCCAAGGAAGAAAAGAAACTATTAAGGGAAGAAATCACTAACCTGGAGGAAAGGGGAATTCTCGACACCTAGTCACTATTTGGGATGCGGAGAAAAAGATTGGTCCCTCACTTCAAATGCACTCTTATTTATAGGCAAGGAACCGTGGGGAACTCAAACATAATTACGTTTTGTAACTGTTAGATCATGTCATATCCAACGACCACAAAACAAAACGCTCGAACCCTTATATAAGTTTAAATTAGAAATTCCCACCAATTATACATGGAACGTTTCGAAACCCACTGTAAGCTTACCCTCGATCACATGTCAAAGTTAACATGACCCTAGACGCAACATGATTTGAAATACCGACCACCAAAACATTTTGAAGATTATTACCTTACGAGCTTGGAGATACAAGAAAAAATAGTTTTAGTGATATAAATATTCATTAAATATTGCTAAATATTATAAATATGTCTCTATTAATATCTTGTGACAATAATTAAATTGTCACTAGTACTCTTGTCACCATTTTACTTATGACAATAATTTTAAATCTTACAAAAATTAAGTTCTATTGTGACAAAAATAATTATCACTAATAATTCTAAGTAATAATAACAAGAATACAATATTATAAATATATAAGACAATAATCTCATTAATTATCACTTACATATTCTATATAAGAGTGATAATAATGTTTAACACAAATATATAAGAGAATGAAGATAAATTAGTTATCACTATTATTAATTTATAATATTAATTAATATCATTTTAATTTCAAATTTTATATGACAATTAGTTCTTAATTATTAATATTTTATCATCATTATTAGAAATTATGATATTAAAAATTTTATAGTGTGTAGTTGTGACAGTTAAATATGATGTCATAATTAATACGTAATTCATATTTAAAATTTCAAAAAATATTAATTAAAATAAATAAACATAAAATTCATTACATTCAAAATGTCAGAAACTAAAATATTCAAACAACAATTCCAAATGGGACTTAATTTTACTTGAAAAACTATACAATTATTTAAAAAATAACAATAAAGGGTATCTTCAAGAATTTTGATCTGGAAACAAATAAAATAAAACATTAATATCAATAAAAAAATTAATTAATAATATTTTAGAAATATAAAGATGTAATTATGCATATTAATAAAAAATTTAAATAATAACACAACTTATATTTAGTAGAACCTTTGAACTGCTAGGTAATAAATCTTCTAATGAAGTGTCATTTGACGTATTTTCCTTTCAATATTTTGTTTCATTTGGTCATGTTGAACTTTTATAGGAAGTTGTTGATCTTCCGTTAATTGTTGTTAAGAGTGCAATTCACTTTGAATTATAAGAGAGTCAAATTTTGACAAGTTGAGTACAAAGTTTTTCACTTGTTTCTTTTAGTTCAGTTTACCGTAACTCTAAATCATTTTCAAGACTTGAATCACATTAGTATTTAATAAGATTCAACAACATGCACGTAGAGTATATTCAGTTACATACATATGTTTGGTTTCAGTTTAAATCTAACAACAACTGAATATAGTACTAAGAAAAGGAAAATTGAATGAGAGATTACACAACAACAACGTCTTTAACTACAACTTTTTCTTCAAATAATACTATGTTAGTTGTTAGTTTATAATAAAATTATCGTGTTGGTATTGACTCCAAGGGTGTTCGACCCTCGGCAATTGATACATGCTGGCATTGAGTCCGGGGGTGTTCGACCCTCAACAAACGCGTGAGATAGAACACTCATTAGAAAACACCTGAATGACTATTCCAGAATATAACGGATCAAAATTGGATTAATTTTGTTCGCATAAGTGATGAGTACGAGAGAGGAGTAGAAGAATTTATACAATTTGCACAACGTAATAATAGTTGTCATGATGGAGCAAAGATCAGGTGTCCGTGCGTTAACTGGTTGAATGGAAGGATACTGGATGTTAAGATAATTAGGGAGCACCTTCTATGTGATGGGTTTCTTCGTTCTTATACAACTTGGACATGACATAGTGAATTATTAAATTTACCACGTGTGTTCCGTAACTGAAGAATATGTGGGGTCCACCCTGGATGATGCAATACATGATGATGTAGATGATGATCGATTGGAGGACATGATTCGTGATGTGGGAGCTGAGTCTTTTGTAGAAGCGCATGGATATGGAAGTATGTTAAGCGATGCAGAGACTCCATTGTATCTTGTATCAACTAACTTCACACGGTTGTCGGGGGTGTTAAGATTGATGAATTTGAAGGCAATAAATGGATGGACTGATAAAAGCTTAACATAATTGCTTCAATTGTTGAAGGATATGCTTCTAGAGGGAAATACTCTACCTAATCGTAATTATGAGGCCAAAAAGATTCTTTGTCCAATGGGTATGGAGTATAAAAAGATTCATGTATGTCCTAATTATTGTATATTATACAGGAAAGATTTTGAATTGTTGAAAATTTATCCGAGGTATGGGTTATCACATTATAAGTTGAAACAAAAATATGATAATACTATTGAAGAGATAGAAAAGCATGGACCCCCAATGAAGGTTATGTGGTATCTTCCCATCATTCCAAGGATGAAGTGTTTGTTTGCAAACCTAAACGATGCTAAGAATCTTAGATGGCACGCAGATGAGAGGAAATGTGATGGCATGTACCGACATCCAGCTGATTCTATTCAATGGAAGAAATTTGATGATGAGTTTCCAGAGTTTGGTAAAGAATCAAGAAATATCTGACTTGGTTTAGCTACAAACGGAATGAATTCGTTTGGTAATATGAGTACGAATCACAGTTCATGGCCTGTTTTACTAGTTATTTACAACTTACCTCTTGGATTGTGCATGAAGTGAAAATACATGATGTTGTCTATGATGATATCCGGTCGGAAACAGTCAGGGAATGACATAAATGTTTATCTAAGTCCTTTAATTGAAGATTTGAAGTTAATGTGGGATCAGGTGTTGAAGTATTTGACGAATTTTCCAATGTAACTTTCAAGATGCATGTCATGTTATTTTGCACCATCAATGACTTTCCGACATATGGTAACTTATCAAGGTATAATGTTAAGGGTCATAAAGCATGTCCAATATGCGAAGAAGATACCGCTTCTCAACAATTGAAACATGAAAGGAAAAGAGTATATCTTCGACTCAAAGGTTTCTTAGAAGTCATCATCCTTACCGGAGGTTGAAAACAACCTTTAATGTGTTGGGTTTATTAGTGTATAAGTTCAAGAGGGGGGGTGAATTGAGCTTATAATTTTTTTGCAATGAATACTGTTTTTTCAGAAGTCATGACAAAAAGAACATATTGATTCAGAGAAAAACATATTTAATTTTCTGATTATACAAGCACTTTCAGAAACTTAAACATATTGATTCTAGAATCAATGGATTTAATTGTCAACTTTACAAAATCAAATCATGTGCAATTCAATCAGCAATAGAAGTAGGAGTAGTTATAAAGATTCTAAACCAAGAATTCCAACTTCAAATCTTTAAAATTTGTATTGAAAAGAAACTGAATCCAGAGATCAATTATTTAGAATATCTTATTACTTGTATTATCATGTTAGTATTCACAGATTCAATGATCTTTTAAACAAGAAACTTTCCAGAATCTTGATGAACAATCTTCAAATCAACCCAAATATGAAAAATAATATATTCAATTTAAAATCAACAGATTGATTTTATCACAGTATATAAAATTTTCCAGAATTGCTTTTAGAGATTAAAAGAGAGAGAGACACACAGTTTTCTACTAGTTCACTCAATAAGAACTACATCCAATTTCACCTTACCTCAAGGTGAATTCCACTAAAAACAAATCAATCTTTTACAAAACATTCTTGGTTCTTGAATCCTCCAAGAACAAAGAACACAATGCTGAAAAACACTATTTCAACAACACCCACACTTCAAGAAACCCTATCAAGAAGTGCAATTACAAAACACCCTTACAAAATAAAGTTATAGGAATGAAAACACTTGATTTGCAAATTCAAGAAACCAAAACATAATTGACTTTCTGCAACACCTTCGTGACAGAACCTGGAATCTCAAACCAAGAGTTGATAACACATGCACACTTGAGGTTTTTGAGAAAAACTTTCAAAAACAAAAAGGATTCCAAACTTTCACTGGAAACACTTTAAACTGTGTTCGAAAATGTGATTTATAAGTCACTTCTGATATGAAATACACTTCTCCTTTTATAGCTTTCAAATCAAAACGGTTTTTCAAAAAATAGTTAAAAGCTGTTATAAAATTAACAGATTGAAGTCTAAATAAACAGATTATTTTTTTAAAATACAGCTAGTGGTTACATAACCACTTTCAGATTAGTTTATAACGGTAACAAAGAGCTCAACTGATTTTGGTCCCAAAACAGAACTTTGAAAAAGCTTATCAGATTTGCACCTACAAAAAGAATCTATTGTTTTTTAAAACAACATATTTATTTTTTGTGCAATAAACTAGTTTTGAAAAACTTAAAACAGATTTTGAGAAAACTTTGTAGGATACCCTTGTGCTTAAGCTCATCACCTTGGTTCTGAGATATGAGGTAGATCATAGTGCAAAAGGCATATTTAAACAACCTCTAGTCTACAATAAACCTTGAATAACAATACAACAATCTTTAAAACTATTTTCTTCATCAAACACACTCTTTGCCAAGATGTGAAGAGTCTTCAGTCTTCAACATAATGGACATCAAGAGACTAGTGGTCCACCAACTCCATTAACTGGTGTTGAGGTTTATGAAAAGGCAAATAACATAGTCCACATCTTCGATAAGTAAAAAAAAAAGTCATTTGTGACAAACATTTAGAAGAAAAAATCAATCTTCTTTGAACTTGTGTACTGGTTGAGGTTAGAAGTCAAACATTGTATAGATGTAATGCATGTTGAGAATTTGATTGAGATGAACATACGAGGTGAGTTGGCACCGATAGAAATGGGTAAGCGTACATATTTGCCCCCAGTCTGTTACACCATGTTAAAAGATGAAAAAGTAAGTTTTGTCAATGTCTAAAGGGTGTGAAAGTGCCACAAGGACATTCCTCAAGTGTGAAAAGCCTAGTGTCAATGCAAGATTTTAAGTTAATTGGGTTGAAGTCTCATGATTGTCACATCTTGATGCAACAGTTGTTGTCGATAGCTATTCGGGGGATCTTACCAAAAAATGTTAGACATACCATAACCCGTTTGTGCTCATTCTTCTCTTCCATCTGTTGTAAAGTCATTGATCCATTAAAACTAGATGAACTTGAAGATGAAATTGTTGTTATCTTGTGTGAATTGGAGATGTTTTTTCCTCCAACTTTTTTTGACATCATGTTTCATCTAGTTGTGCATCTAATAAGAGAGGTTAGATTGTGTGGACCAGTGTACTTAAGATGAATGTATCATGTTGAGCGGTATATGAAAATTTTGAAAGGTTATGTGAAAAATCATTATCGTCCAGAAGCTTCAATGATTGAAAGATACATAGCTGAATAAAGTATTAAATTTTGTTCAGAGTACATGTCGAAAGCAAATCCAATAGGTCTTCCAGCTAATTCATGGCACCACAGGCATTCTGTAAGTAAATGTTTACGTGATGTGAATATTGTAAGCAAATATCAATCAGAAGTCTTCCAAGCATATTTGTAAATATTGAACAACACATATGAAGTTATACCTTACATAGAAGCTCATAAAGTCATTATGAAGCTCATAACATTTTTTAGAATATACAATCAAATTAAAGTTGTCAACTCAAAACATAAAACTATGAGAGGACCTTCACTATCAATGGTTAAGCAAAATACAATGAAGTCGGATAAACAATTTCTCAATTCAATTCAAAAACATTAAACAAAAATTGTATCTAATAGAAAAAAATTAATAAAAGATGCAAAAACTGTATTTAATAGAAAGAATTAATAAAACAAAACATGCAACTGTATCTAATAGCAAGAATTAAGAAAACAGAAATTGAAGATCAAGTAAACCAGAAAATGAAATGAATTAGAAACAAAACATGTATTAACTTCATAAATAAAAAACAAAAACAAGAAAATAGTAATGTAAACCAGAAAATGAAATGAATTAGAAACAAAACATGTAATAACTTCATAAATAAAAAACAAAAACAAGAAAATAGTAATTGAAAGCTAAAATTGAAAAAAAAAAGAATTTTTTTTCTTGCATTTGAAACTCATTTGTTTTCAAATGAGTTACTCACCACTCACCAATTATCATATTGTTGCGACAAACTATAATAGTTTCCTAACTAATCACAATCAACAACCTTCTCAATTGTCCTGCAGAATGCTATTAAACACGTTTTTAGTCGCCACACAAACCAACCCAAACATTTTAAAACTAAATTCAAAAAAATCAAATAAAAAACAAAATCAAAGAAAGATCACCCTTAACTATAAATGGATTAAAATCTTAATTTTCACAGCATTTTGATTATAATAGTAACACAATGATGCGAGGGGTATTGGACGAAGGTGCTTTCTGTTGAACATTTAGACTTTGTTTGTTTCAAGGGTTGTAGTGTTCAAGAGGAATGATGTGAGTGGATATCCATGGTTTCATATTATAATATTTCATACTTTATTATATATATTTTTTCTTCTTTATAAATAAATTTGTTGTACAATTCACTCTATATATAATATTTTTTTTATTATAAAATGTCCTCTAAAATATCTACATGGTTATGTATCTACATACAATCTAAATCAAAATCAATGAATATAAAAAATTTTCAAAATGTATAAATAAATATAACAATAAATTTGTATATGCTTAGATAATTTTATTTTTATGATTTTTTTTCATGTTTTGATAATATTAAATAACTCGTATTTTTTTAAATAATTATTTAATAGTATCGAAATAAATTATTCAATTGTACATAAAATAATTTATAAATAAAGAGTAAATTTGTAAACTTATATTTTACACTTTTAAAAAAAATTAAATAAACCTCACAACAATTACATCACTCACAAACTCCCATAAACTTTCCTCACACATTCACTCCCTCAAATACGAAGAGGACTTTAAACCTAACTCAACCCCATAAAACCGGCTCATAGGGTTGAGGTTTGCACCCACTTATATACAATGAAAGCCTCTAATCTCTAATCAATGTGAGATCTCCAACGCACACACTTAGACATAATGAAGAATGAGTAGGTTGAGGTGAGTGTGAATGAATAGGGGAAAGTGACATAGAAAAAGACTTTTGATAGTGTAAATGAATGTATAATAATGATTTAACAACCAACTACAACCTTTAAGGATGTTTTGAGACTAAAATCCATCTCTAAATATCTCAAACTCACATATATCTAAGAGCGCAAAATAAATACGCGTACAAATTTATTTTATATTAAAAAATTAATTAATATAATCATATATAATTATATTTATTAATTTAAATAATGTTATTAATAAAGTATAAGTATATTTTTTAACAATAATAAATATATAATTTAATGTAATGAAAAAAGGTAAATATATAATTTGATATTTTTTTAACATTGCTCTGGTGTGTTGAAGGTTAATAAATGAGATTTACAACTTATTTTTTTTAATAAAGTAATATTTGTTTTTCTTATTTTATTTAAAAATAGGTGATGATTATATATTAACTTAAATATGATTATATTTATATGTTATTATTTATTTATTTTAATATATTATCTCGTACATAATAAAAGTAATAATTATATATTTTAATGTTAATGGTATGTTTTATTATATTTTTTTTAAACAACCTAATTTTAAAGAAAATAACTATATTTTTTCTTATAATTAGATGTTTACATATACTAACTTTTTTTTATCCATACTATTCTACTATAAAATATTTGGAGGTATGTTACCTGCTTTCAAGATATGCAGAGATATTTATCTACGATCCCAACAACTTGAATATCCATATATACATAATAACTAATTTTATTATAATTGATTGATTAACAATATTCAGTAACAAAGCTTATTTTTGGATATTTTAATCTTTACTCAAAAATCTATAAATACATATTATTTTATAGAAATTATTTACTTAATCTTTTCATTTGATACTCAAATATCAACACTCTAAAATTTATCTAGTTCCTACTTACTTAGGGTGTGTTTGGATTGGGAAGGGGATTTGAGGAAGTGGATTTGAAATGATTTGAGAGAAAAGTGAAGTTGTTTGGATTAGAATATCTTAGAGTAGATTTTGTGAGGAAAATTTATAAAAGTTTCTAATTGATGTGATATTATGAAAGATTTTTTAAATGTATAAAATATAAGTTTACAAATTTGATAAATAATAATTTTTTTAAAAAATATAAAATAATTTAATATAAAAGAATTTAGAAATATATATTAGAATTAAAATAAATTTAAAAAAATAATAAAAATACGTATTAATAATTAAAATTAATCTTTTATTTATTATTTATTTTATTATAATATACAAATTAATTTAATAATTAATAAAAAAATTATAAATGTAATATATATTAAAATATAATTTATATATATATATATATATATATATAATCAGTATGTAGTTTATTAATTTTTTAAAACAAAATTAATATAAATCCACTTTCCCTGCAAATCTCTTCACAAAGGAAGAGAAAGTTTCAAAGGAAAAAATTGCCTCGTTTTTTTGTGTTTTCATACATCTATTTTTTCGTTTTTCTAACTTTTCCTACACTTTAATTTTCTTGGTCTAGAAACGAAAAGAGCGTTAATGATTGAAGAATAGGTAGATCTTTGATATTTCTCAACAACTTGGTGTTGAACAAGAATTATCTTCCAGTTCTCCAAGTTATATGATCATTATTAATTTATAAATATTCAAATAACTTTTTATTAATTATATTTTTATTTAAAGAAAAATAAATTTATCATATGAATAATTATTTGTAACATTTATATTTTATCATTTCTAATAATTTTTTTACTAAATTAAAAATAGTCACAACTAATATATAAACTAATATATAAATAATGATAAATTTTATATTCATCACTATTATTACAAAATAAAAATAATATTAACTTATAAAAAAGAATATCATAAATTTAATATTTTTTTTTCACTTATATAAATATAGGTATACATGTTCTATTAGTTTGTGATTTACATAAATGCAAATATATGTAAATGTTCTATTAACTCGTAACTTATATAAATACATATATGTGTAAATGTTCATAAAAATGAATTTGTGACATATATTATTGACAAAAATTTATGTAATTCTAAAGTGACGTAATCACAGTAATAAAAGTGTCACGGGTTTAAGTTTAAAATATAATAAATTTAATATTTTTTTAAACAATTACCAGTAATATAATAATAATAAAAATTAATATTATATAATTATTAATAATTTATAAATATTCATTCGAATTTTTATTATTTATATTATTGTCAAAATAAAATTAATTTTATTTGATATTAATAAATAATTATTTGTGATATATATATTTGTTAATTTTGATAAAAAATTGTGAAAATTAAAAACTTAGTCACAAATAAATATATAGAGGGACATTAATTATATTTATCACTATTAATTGCATTATCACAAAGTAACATTGACTTATGAAAAAAATCATAAATTTAAATAAAAAATAACATAAATATAATATTTTTTATTAGTATAAATACATGTACTTATAATTTTCTATTAAATATATGTGAGTAAAATTATAATACATTATTATTAAGACATATTTTAACATGCTAATAATAAATAGTTTACTATTGATAATAAATAACTGTTAAATTATAAATATTTAATATATTTTATATTAATTATATTCTTATTATTACAAGAAAAACAAATTTATTATACAACCTTTCTAGTAATTATTTATGATATGTATATTTTAATTTTTTAATGTAAATACTGTGATATTTTTTAAATTTTGTAACTATTATAAATAATATTTGTGACAAATAAAAAAATAGTCACAAATAATATATAATAATGATAAAATTATGTTCATCACTAAATTTTTGTCACAAAAACTTATATTTGTTGTATACGAGACTCCCTTGGTCAAGATCATTAACCAAATATTTCGTTAGGTGATGTGACCGACATGACTTCCATAGACTCAACAAACATTCTTTAACACAAAATGATTAACGTAATCACAGTACAAAGCGTTACCCTAACCCTAAGGTCCTGTTTGTTTATGGGCAAAGAAAAACAAAGTTTTACTGTGTCAATGAAAAACCTGAAAATCAATGTAAAAAGACACGAAATTAAAAAAAAATCCACGAAATTAAAAAAAAATCCACGCTCTAAACTTTCTTCGCAGAGTTGGGAAGAAAGTGAAATATACATATATATTTTTAATTAATTAATTATAATTTACTATTTTATCCTTTTTATTTTAAATAAAATAGAATTATTTTATTTAAAATAGAATTATAATTTAAACATAAAAAATATAATTCAGATTATAAAAAAATAATTCTTCTAAAATAACATAATTAATACTTTTTAATAATAAAAAAATAAATTTATATAATAATTATATTAATTAAAAAAATAAAAATAAAAATAATAATGTTATTTAATATAAAAATAATTTTTTATCAAATATTTATAATTATAAATATTTAAATAATATTTTAAATAAAAAATAATTATAATTTATAAATAAATAAATAAAATTATTTTTTAATAATTTTTAAATGTAAGGGTAAATATGTAAAGTTACAGTTTTATCAATTAAAAAAATATAATTTCAATCACACCCATCATATCACTCACAAACTTTCATAAACTTTCCTCACATTTTCCACTTTATTTACCTTAATCCAAACACCATAACTTTCTTTACACTTTCTTTTCAAATCATCTCAAATCTAGTCCTTCATTTTCACTCTTTAATCCAAACAAAGCATAAGGCTACATCGAGGACATGTGCTATAATATAGGCCTAATATTAAAGGTCTATCACAATCCAATAAATGTGCACACCAATCAAGATAAAAGTACGCATTAAACAACATTTATTACTCTTTCCTATCTCATATCAAGTTATAACTTAGACATCAAAGTAGTTTTTGCAGATACTCCACCCTCACCGATCAAGATCTCACAACATCATTAATTATGATAAACAACACGACGAGATAGAAGAAGAATTGATATCTTTCATACCTAAGATTAATAATGTTATAGATGTTAGATACATATTATAAGAATTCAATCAGTAAATTATTTGGCTAAAGTATAATCCAATTTTAATTTATTATATATATATATATATATAACTAATTATAAAATGTAGAAAAATAATTAAAATATATTAATCCCTCGCTCGTGCATAAGAATTGATTATTATTAATGTTTCATGTTTGTTAGATAAATGTGAGTGAGTTGTGAAACAAATCTTTGAGGTTTTTTTTTATCTAAATTTGGACCCTCGTAATTTTTCTTTCTACTTTTCATAAACGTGTTTTATTTTTCAATAACACCTCGTAATTAATTTGAAAACTATATTTTAGAATATATAATTTAGAATATTTTTGAATTATATAATTTAAAATTATTCACAATCACTACAAGAAAATCAATTAATAATTTTAGAGAACAAGATAATTAATTGCTATATTGACTAAATAGTATATTATTTTAAAAATTAAAAAATTATTGGTATCTAAATTAGTTTCTATTATTGATAAATAGTTTATAAATTAAAATCTAAATAATTTGTAGCTAATTAGATATCAATTTAGAAACTATTTATCAATAATAGAAATTAATTTAGATACCAATAATTTTTTTGTCTCTAAAATAATATCTAATTTAGTCAATATAGCAATTAATTATTTTTTATCTTTAAAATTGGTTTTTATTTAATAATTTTCTAGTAGTGAATATTAACATTTAGATTATATAATTTAAAATAATCATATTTTGATTTACGTGATCAAAATTATATAATTTTGTTTCAGAATTTAAAATTATGTAATTATGTTACATATCAAGTAATTCAAAACAGTTTAATTATGTACTAGATTATAATAGTTTTGTTCCCTATAAACTAATATGCATATTATAAACTATGTAATTTATTATTTCAAGTAAATGATAACAAAAATATGATTAAAAAAAATTATATTACGGATCGAAAAAAGATGTGAAGATGGAGGAAGAAATATTTTATTTTTGTCACAACATAAGAACACTTAAGCACCACATGAATGCGAGAAAGAAGTTTAAAAATTACTAATAAAAAAAGGGTTGGTGATTTGTTATCTCTCTTCTTACAGTGTCTTTGAATCTGCTGCTCTATTGTAATATTGGATGAAAATATGGAGATGTTCATCATTTGGATATTTGATTTGCATGGATGGAAGAGTGCGAATATAGATTTCATATCTCTCCAATCAATGAAGAAATAAGCGAATTTACAGTTAGATGCATTCCATTTACATGTTATCTTAGCTTTTTCACACATTTTCTTTAAGCTGTTACAAAGGGCATTATGCATTGTGATAATTTGTAAAACATGTTTACGAAGTAACAATATAATCCATTAATCAATTTTGAATTCTTTCATCTCACATATGTATAATCGATTATCCTTGTTTTTAAGTTAATAATCAATTATATCAATATTTATATATATATATATATATTATAATCAATTATTTTTATACTTTTAGTTGATAATAAATTATGTCAATATTTATACGCGTCTATTATGTCAATATTTATAAGTGTTCCATAATTGATTATGTCAATATTTTCACATTTATAGATTATGTGAAAAAAAATCAAACTTTATTTACAATTTTTAATATTTAAATTTAATTAATAACTCTTTGATGTTTGTACAATGTTAAATAACTTGAATTTTTTTTCAAAAATAATTATTAAACGATACCGAATATAACATTTTTATATTTTTTCACATCTAAAAAAAACTATAATCTATATAAAATATTAAAATGAATATATAAACATAATGTAAATATGTCCACAATCCTTTCTTAAAATATTTTAAAACATATTTCTCTTCATAAGACTTTTAAATATCTACATAAATCTAAAACAAATAGTCAAATTTCAAATAAACTAATTTCATCATCTAGCTTCTCACGGAGGAGCTCTATTACCTGTAACATTATCTGTTCCCGTGTAAATACACGATCATCACAGACAAAGAAACAACACAAACAAATAAGGTAAGCTAGCTATATAAAACAAAATTCTATAAAATTTCAATTTGAAATTTATAAAACATAAATCATCAAGTCTCATATAAATTCTCAAATCATCAAGTCTCATACAAATTCTCAAATCATCAAGTGTCTATTAAAATTCAATATTCATCTTTCACATGTCAGACTTCCACTGACTCATCTCACATAGACACTTGACTCTACTTCCGGAAGTCTCGTGTATTGAAATTACAATCCTAAGACCTGCACCACCTGAAAGACCATATTATTTTTCAAACCCCAGACAAAGTCATATGAACCTCCATCGACTCTCACCAACTGAATAACTTCATCTATGTGATTCTATTATATTAGTAGAGTCTCATTACGGGCCTGACAGATGAATACACCCTAACAACAATCTCAACACGGTATTTCCTTTCCTGAAAATACTATGTCTTGATCTTACTTTCACATCATTGTACACTTCATTTAACACTTCATTTAACACATCAATACACCATTCAATCATAACATATAATTTAAACTTTCTAACAATCCAAATATATCCAAAAAGTTATTTAACAATAATAATCCAAAATAAACTATGCTAAAATAATAATAATAGTAATATCTATATGTGTATACATAATTGGATTGATTGAAAATATTTTAGTGTGAGCTAAATGACACCAAAGTGCATCCAGTACTTTTGGATTGATCGAAAATATTTTAGTTTGATCTAAATTACACCAGAGAGCACCCAGGAAATTTGGATTGAACGAAAATAGTTTAGTTTGATCTAAATGACACCAGAAAGTACGCAGTAAATTTGGATTGATCGAAAACAGTTTAGTTTGATCTAAATCACATCAGATAGCACCCGGGATATTTGGATTGATCGAAAAGAGTTTAGTTTGATCTAAATCACACCAGAGAGCACCCAGGAAATTTGGATTGAATGAAAAGAGTTTAGTTTGATCTAAATAACACCAGAGCACCCAGAAAATTTGGATTGATCGAAAAGAGTTTAGTTTGATCTAAATCACACCAGAGAGCACCCAGGAAATTTGGATTGATTGAAAAGAGTTTAGTTTGATCTAAATCACACTAGAGAGCACCCATAAAATTTGGATTGAACGCAAAAATGAACTTACTCTATTAGAGATTCTGATCGGGCAGTCTCGTAGTACTCACTGTCAGGAGTCTGATGGTGGACTCTGATCGTTGAACTAATGAACGAGGAAGTCAGAATATTAGAGAGAAGGGAGAGGAGGAAAGGAAAATAACTAAGAACTTTGTGGTTTTTTTTAAAATGAAACCCTCAATAACAAAATTTCTATTTATATGCTCTTTTAAATTTAATAATAAAATATTTCGGTGTCATTTTAATTTTACCACTTCTACTCTAATTAACATTTACACAAAAATACCTCTTATTTTTACTTTTTAATTATTTTTAAAGATATTAATGAATTTGTAAATTTATATTTTTAACATTTTTAAAAATTTAAAAATTCTCTAACCTCACTTTTTTTTTCATAATTTATTTCAAACATCTTTTAAGTCACACATTAAATTTTTAATCCAAACAAAACATTAATCTTGCATGTGTAAAAAGGGAAATTATGCACTTTTAGTAGAGGACACGAGGAGTTGGAACAAATTTACACATCTCCTAGTCCAATTCAAAAACTAAATAAGCCACATTGGAAAATTTGAATAGGACCTAATTAAAATTCAATATGAGACAAGATAACTTCTTGGATAATATGATAGTATTAACTTTACACATGAAGGCATGGTATTTTGAATATTTATTTATTTAACAAATAAGAGGAAGTGAGTATGATATATGGGTACCAGTTGTTCATAGTATTAGTTGGTTTAGTTAAAAGGAAAATTATTTGGAATTTTTTACACTAATAATATATAATGTAGGAACTAAAATATAAATGATGAAACTAAAAAAATATAAATATATATATAATGTAGGAAGTGGGTTGAGTGTGGCCTGACATATTATGAGAAATAGTATTTATTTAAGAAAAAAAAGGAAGAGTTGTGGTGAGACAGCTGGAGACAGGCTGGAGACAACATGTGTGTGTATGATTTGGAATTTGGAACAGAACAACACAACACATAGAGAGTCTTTGGATTCTCATTTCTCACTTCTTCTTCATCCTTCACTCTCATCGTCAAGATCCATCAAATCCAACACCCTCATCCCTTCGTAAGTTCTTCATTCCTCCCTTCTCTCATTTCTTACTTCTTCACCCTTTTTCTTTTCCTTTTTTCTTCCATTTTTTACTCTAATGCAAACCCATTTCAATTTTTATTCAACCAACCAAGTTTCAGATTCGCTTGCTTAATTCGTTACTTACTTGGTTATTGCTTTGTATGTCTCTTTGCCTGAGTCAGAATCGAGTTTATGTCCAAACCCAGTTACTGTTCATCCTTTACTCTTTCTTCTATTCAACTTCACCCCCTATCAGTCATTCATGCAAATATGTTGCCTTCTTCATCAAACATTTTTTTTTCTCTTTTAAATTCTATGTTCAGTTGTTAATTTGTTTCCAATTTTACTTATGCGCTTTTCTTTTCTTAGGTACTAAACAACACACATGTTCTGAGCTAGATGGGTGAAAGGAAGCTAGTTGTTCAGTTGGAGTCATAATGAATGTCTGATCTGTATTTCATCATTGTCTTCTATTATTAATACTGAGAACTGAGCGAGTTACAGTTCAATTCTGGAAAGGAAACGATCACATCAGAGGACTTTTTTTATCCATATGCTATCAGAGAGCATGCTTGAAAGCTGTAATTCGGGTAATGCCCCTGACGAGAATTGCTGCCGATGCATTCAGTGTGGTCACAATTTGTTTAGTAGCCATATTGCTTCTTCTGGGCTTGTTGTGCATTGCATACTCGTTTTACTTTCGGTCTCGCATTAATCGTAGGGGTTTTGTTCAGCTCAGTTATTTTAGTGGTCCTTGGATCATCAGAATAGCATTTATCTTGTTTGCAATCTGGTGGGGTCTTGGTGAGATTATTCGGCTAAGTTTGTTAGGACGTGGCCTGCACTTAAAATGGCAGCAAACCATCTGCAAATGCTACATTGTATCAAATCTGGGATTTGCAGAACCGTGTCTCTTCCTCACACTCGTGTTTCTCCTCCGTGCACCCTTGCAGACATTGGACTCTGGAATTATGAACAGAAAATGGAATGGGAAGACAGCCGGTTATATTCTGCTCTGCTGCTTCCCAATTTTTGTTCTTCAACTTTTTGTCATTTTGGTTGGACCTCAGTTAAACAAGAATAAGAATGGTTCTGGAGAAAAGTTGCCTCATTATTTTACAAGTGCAGGTGCTGCCTCTTCAATTGATAAAGAACATGACATAACCCTCTGCACTTACCCTTTACTCAGTACCCTTCTCCTTGGCCTTTTTGCCATTATCCTGACCTCCTACCTTTTTTGGCTTGGAAATAGGATTTTGAAGTTAGTTATTAATAAGGGTTTGCAGAAGAGGATTTACACATTGATACTCTCAGTTTCAGGTTTTCTTCCATTAAGGGTTCTTTTCCTTGGTTTATCTGTTTTATCTGGACCTGAGCATTTTATGTTTGAAGCCTTTGTTTTCTTGGGTTTTCTTGCCCTTGTGTGTTGTGCTGGGGTGTGCATGTGTATGCTTGTGTATCGTCCAGTTGCAGATAGTTTAGCCCTGGGGAATTTAGCAGAGTTAGATGCTTGGAGACTGAATGTTGATTGTAATGATACCATGTCTCTTATTGCTGCTAATCAGGGTCATCAAGAAGATAAAGATGTTGAGGGGAATAGCAGGTATTCTGATGCATCAACTAAAGGTGGTTCCATTTCATTTCAGACACTGGAAAGGGATAGGGACAGGGATGGTACATTTGTTGAACTAAGTCTCTTCTCTCCCAACCAAACGAATCTCTTTGGCTGAATATCAGTTTTTTGTGGCAAAGGAAACCAAGTGCATAGGCTTTTAGATTCAACAAGTCTCTAATTTGTGTTTTTGTCTCCTAATTCCAGCTGTAGCAAATTTGCTTTAGAATTTCTAGTTTCTAATTTTTTATTTCTTTCACCTACCATCCATCTCCACAATTTTCTCCAATTCTTAGTTTATATATGAAATGATTGAATACATTTGGCTTCTTTTTTTTTTTATCATGGTTATTTCTTGAATTTGATTTCTTCAGTTTTTTGTTTTAATTATCTTCATTTATCAGTTTCATAATATTTCCATTCACTACACAGGAATCCTCGTGATTAATTGTAATTGAAAACTATATTAATATATTATTTTTAATTTTTAGGCCAGTAAGATGATTAATAACAGTTACTATGGATATATTTAATACTTAACGATTTGTCAAGGTAATATAAATAAATAAATATTGTAAATATAAAAAGATATAGTCAATTTTATGACCGAGTCAAAATTATGAATTTTCCAAAACAGACAACTCAAGAGTGGAAAAAAATGGAAGACAAAAGTCAGTGATTGAAAATTAAAGAGAGACTAAAATTGCAATTTAGTTTTATAAAGCATAAAAGGATACATATAAATATAATATGTATAATAAAAATTGGTGTCACATTATTTTTTTATGTATAATTTTCACATACACATTAATTACTTTAATTTACAATGTTATTTTTTAATTTAAATCACATAAAAGATTGAAAAATAATCTTACAAATATTAAAAATAATATAATAGTTAATTACTTTTATAAAATTGAAATAAATATTAATAAAAAACTCAATAAATTTAAAGTTAGATAAAGTTGTTTATAATTTATAAATTAGAATCTTTCAAGATAAACCACTTTAAAGTATTTTATTAATTTGGTCAACTATACTATAAACCAGTCAAATAAATATATATTAAGGACCGTTGAATTAAATTTGGGAATAAGCTTAGTTAAATTACTGAAAAATTTCATCTAACAGTTAAATCTTCACAAAATACAACTATAAATTTTAATATATTTACATCTGATACACCATTAAATATTTTTAAAAATGTTTAATTAGGTGCACACTTATAAAAAAAATTAAAGTATAAATAGAGAGGGAAGACCACAATTGGATCCCATATCGAAGAAAAGCAAGGGAAGTGAAGATGGAAGACCATAAGAGTTCTAACAGCAAGGTTCATCTTATACTACTCATCTCATCATGCTGTTCATCATGCTTCATTCATTCTTTAACATCTCTTTTTTGTTTCATGATCGCCAAAGGTTCATCCATCCAATCTTCCTGCACTTACCTGGCACAGAAAATTAAACTCCCATGGAAATGCTTCATCCGAAATCTCCTTATGTTTAAAGGAGATTGTTCATCTGGTAATCCTATTCATGCAACATTGGTTACAAGAGATTGCACCATGATTCTTCATTCTGCATCTCATCAACTTCTCCTTATTGCTTATCTCACTTCCAACATTTTTCTTCTTCTTTGACTTCAATTTATCTAATCATACTCAACTTCTCTCAAATATTTATAAAATGTTGATATCTCATACAACCCTACCCTTTAAGACAATTTAAATCTAAGGGACTCAGTTCTTGATTTCTGCTTTAGGACAAGACCCTTCAGTGTCACCTCCCCTTTCATATGCTTTGATGCTCTGCAATGTTATCCCTATTGGGTATATGATATATCAACTGTGTCGTTTTTCTTCACCTATGTTTGCATTATATTAAAAATAAGGAGCTTCAGGAATTTGACGAGGCTATTCTTTGATTTGGTAGGCTCCAATTGGTTATCGATTATGGCGTCATTGTCGGGAAGAAGCTGCCAAAGGAAGGGTAATCTTATTTTATCTATAAATTTTCATCGTATACCGATTAGTGATGTGAAGAATCCATCTATGATTAGTTTTCTCTGACTGTTTTCTGCGTTTATTTGTTGCTTCTATCTTTCTTGCAGATTGGAGTAATTGATCCTTTTGCCAAGCGTAGCGTGACATTTTGTCATGGTGTTCCTTTGGGAGGTATTGGGTAAGTATTTTTTTTTTCTTTTTTTTAGTATTTTTTTTTTCTTTTTCTTTATGAAACAAGTATGCAAAAACATCACTATACTGACAACAATTCCAAGTAGCCTCACATTCTAGCCAGTAACAATCGTATGCAGTATGTATACCGAAATATTATTTAAAAAAAATAAAGAAACAATACAAACAAAAGTGGGGGGCCACGCCAAAATGGTCTCTGAAGACATCTCGAGAAACAATGGAATCCCAACCCACCAAAAGCTACCCAAGTTTCTAATACCACGCGATGCAATATGCACATTTATTTTCCTTCTCTATAAATATGAGCTATTGTGTAAATCTTCAATCTTTAATTAAGTAACATATCTTTTCCATGTGCTCAAGCCAAAAGATAAGCACAAGATTAAGTTGACCATCCTTGTGACATGAGCCTTTTAATGTTACCTCAACTAATTAGGTTACGAATTTTGGTTTGAAATATTGTAGCTGTAGTATGAAACATGTGCATTTGTGCGTGGAAAATGTGTTACTTATTATCTTGCTATCACCGCATGTGCAAATTGGATTTGTTTTTAAAATGTTGGTAGGTATATTTTTATTTCTAATCATATCAATCATATAATAAGTTACAATCACATTACATATTGTCAAACACACACACACACGAGTCATCTTGGTAATATCAAGAGTGTGCTTTTGGGAAAAAACACTACTCTCCCTATTTAGGCTTTGCTCATTAAATAGTAATTTAGTAATTGTACAAGGGAGAAATTATAGGGCCACGTTACAAAAATTTACAGCATATTTATGGAAATAACTCAGCAGGCTACTAAAACAACCTGGATATTATAATGTTAACAGCATCATTAGTATCCAATTTATATTTGCTTGATTTCAGCATATCCAGAACATTTTGGATAATTTGTGTAAATAATATGCATTTTTTTGTTTTGATTTTGACAAACTGATGTACAGAGCAGGAAGTATTGGAAGAAGTTTCAGAGGTGAATTTCAGCGTTGGCAACTATTCCCTGTAATATGTGAAGAGAAACCAGTTTTAGCAAATCAGTTTTCTGTAAGTTTTACTCATTCTGTATGATCAGGAAGATACCTTGTTGCTTTCTTTTAAACATTTCTAGCAGTCTGACATTGACTGTATTCCCTTGAAATTTGAAATTGATATTCAGACCTTAGATACAATGATGCCAGAATTTGCATGTCAATATAACACTGTGATGTTTATTCACACTGTGATGAGCAAAAAATGTCCAATCTTTTTTACAAGTTCAGTAAATTGAATTGTTTATCAACAATGCACATTATAGTTATAATGCAGGCTGTGATATCATAATGTTTTGTGAGTAACATCTATGTGTCTCTCCCGTTTCTTCTTTACCTTTCACACTACTTTTTATTTTTCCCCTAAATCTTTTTAAATAGATTCTATTTCTTCGTAATGAAAGAAATTGAATTGTTTATCAACAATGCACATTATAGTTATAATGCAGGCTGTGATATCATAATGTTTTGTGAGTAACATCTATGTGTCTCTCCCGTTTCTTCTTTACCTTTCATACTACTTTTGATTTTTTCCCTAAAATCTTTTTAAATAGATTCTATTCTTGGTAATGGAAGAAATAAGCATTCGTTTGTGTCTTAGGAGGTGGTTTGTTCCCATTTTGAGCATAATACTTACATAAGTACCACTGCCTTAAAGGATAAACTATTAAGGAAAAGTTTGACCACTGTTTTTATATGATAATCTCCTCATAAAAGGCCTATGCTTGAAATGTGGACAGAAAGAACGTGTGCAGTACCTGATGTGCATAACTACCTGACGCGGACACTAAACAGTTGTCTCCAATCTGCACTGAACACAATGACAAAATTTGGGGTTGTAATTAAGGATTTAGTGCTATAGTATTTTGGTTAACCTGGCTGTTTATATCGTGTCAATTAACTGGTTACCCTTAAATCCAAGAATGTCTTTTAGTCATCTGTATATTGACATTTCTAGCATGGAATGTGGTTATGAATGAGTTAAACTCAAGTTTCTGGATTAGTCTTTCTTGAAGTTCAAGTATCTCTTACAAATTATTTTGTCTGTAATGATTTGTTAAACAAAAAAGAGACATTCATATTTAATTATATTTTCTTTACTTCATACTGCAAATAATATTATCTTTTCTGACATAAGAAAGACTGTTATCTCAGGTTTTTGTTTCACGTCCAAGTGGTGAAAAATATTGTAGTGTACTTTGCCCTGGGAAGCAAGAGATAATAAAGTAAGTCTTTATAGATTGCTCGTAACTTAACGGTCTCTAATTAATTATTTTGAATGGCAGATTTAAATTCTTTGAATATAATTTAAAAAAGTATGCATGAATTTCATTCAGACAAAATCCAGTGTCAGGGATTGAATCATGGGATTGGAATATAAATGGAAACAGTTCCACATATCATGCATTGTACCCAAGGGCTTGGACAATATACGAGGGTAAGCTAGGCTAGTTGGCATAGTTTCGATTCCATTATTGTACACCTCTATCTCTTACATCTATCAACTTTTCTGTTCAAATACAGAACCTGACCCAGCTTTGAGAATAACATGTCATCAGATTTCACCTGTTATACCTCATAATTACAAGGAGAGCAGTTTTCCTGTAACAGTTTTCACTTTCACGGTAGGCAATGGTGACTTCCATGTAACTTTTTGTTGGACTTTTATGCTTATAAAGTTAATAATAAGCAGAGAATTTCATTTATGCAGCTGAAGAATTTAGGTAAGACGACAGCAGATGTTACCCTGCTTTTCACATGGACAGTAAGTGATGCTTTTATGTTGGCCATTACTGTTACCATCTTTTGGTTTTTAGTACTCTATTCTTTTGTTGGGGGCTCTGAGTGCAAACAAATTGCTGTGTGCTTCAGAATTCTGTTGGAGGAATTTCTGAATTTACTGGGAACCACTTTAATTCAAAGAAAATGTAAGAAAATAGTCAGTTGGTTTGCTTTCTTTATGCATGCAGATGAGCCAATTTGATTCACTCCCTCTCTCCCCCAAGCCCGTCAATAGTTTATTCTAATATTGACAATACATATTATCTTCTGATATAGGTTGAATGATGGGGTTCATGCCGTGCTTCTACATCATAAGTAAGTAGAGCTTGCTACACTCTTTTTGACCAAAAAATGAAAAGGAAAACAATTAGTTTTTATCAAATAATTGTTGTTGTGATATATTAAACATACAGGACAGCAAATGAGAGATCTCCAGTCACATTTGCAATTGCAGCAGAAGAGACTGAATATGTTCATATCTCAGAGTGCCCGGTCTTTGTTGTATCTGGTTCTTATAATGGTATCTCAGCCAAAGACATGTGGCATGAAGTTAAACAGGTTAGATATCTGCTTTCAAATTTCAAAAATATTTTTTTGAAACTTTTTGTTCAACGTTTTATTTTCCTTCATGCTGTTTTGTAACACATAAAGCTAATCATTGTGCTGTAAGAATTTCTTAAAGCAACTGTTTGGAGTTTCCTTTGCTTTTGGATGTCTGAGTTTATTGTTCTCCATTCTGATAATTATCAATACTTGAATCTCTTTGAACATAATTCTAAAAGGATATTTCAAGCTTAAAGAATCACTTCTTGGCCCTTATTTGTTAATTTCCCATGCCTCCTATTCATTCATAGGTTTGGCTGTTGTAACTATGGATTTACAATTGCTGAAATATATATTGGCTTTGGAACAATGCATATGATGCAAGCCTGTATAAAGTTTGAAGACTGTCAAGAAACTAAAATCATATTACTGCTAATGGTTGAACTGATTAAATGAATATAAGGATGATGCAGATAGTATCTGTCCTTTCTGTTTACCTTGCTCTTTTCCTGTATTCAGAGTGATAATGGAATTTATGTGTGCTTTGTTCCCTCAAGAAACATTAATGATGAAATATGAGAACTTTTTCTTTAGTCGTTGACTTAATGATGCTCATTCAAAATGGTACAACTTAGAGGATATTAAACTTGCTGTCATCCGTACACACTACATAACATTTGACTAAATTGCATTATGGTACCATTTTTCTTTTCAGCATGGGTCGTTTGACCATCTGAATTTTGCTGAAACTGCTACGCCCTCAGAACCAGGATCATCTATTGGAGCAGCCATTGCAGCAACTGTGACCGTTCCCCCTGATGCTGAGCGAATTGTAACATTTTCATTGGCATGGGACTGCCCTGAAGTCAAGTTTCCCGAAGGAAGGACATATTACAGGTAGGCGATACTATGGTAGAAAACTTGTTTGATGACGTTACACAACTAACTAAAAAACTTGGTTTGCAGACGTTACACTAAATTCTATGGTACTCATGGAGATGCTGCTGCAGATATTGCACATGATGCTATTATTGGTAATATTCTTTGCCGAACTCCATCTAAATTTGATTCCCATAATCACTATATCTATAGTTAGATTTCTGGAAAACTAGATTATGTTATGGGTATGGTTTTTCTTAATTTAGATGAGGACATTACTTTTGTTGCAAAATCCCATGCAGAGGCATATCTCATCCGTGATTGTTAATACCATAAATTACTTAATTGAAACTTCTATGAATTTGTTCCATAGAACATTGCCAATGGGAGACCCAGATTGATGATTGGCAAAGACCAATACTAGAGGACAAGAGACTACCTGAATGGTAATCTTCAATTCCTTATCACTAACCTGCTCCTACAATCAAAATCTGACATTTTCAGAGTTCTGTGCAGGTACCCAACTACCCTTTTGAATGAACTTTACTATTTGAATTCTGGGGGGACAATTTGGACAGGTATCTTTGGCTTCTAAATTTTTTTTATTTTATCAGCTAATAAGTCTGGTCTATTTTCCTTTGAAATTCTTGCAATCCCTGCGTGCATGATAGTGTGTTACTACCATTGTCAATTCGTCATTGTTTTTTTCTTTCTCTTTTGCAGATGGTTCACTTCCTGTAAATAGCTTAGTTAATACAGGAGAAAGAAAATTTTCCTTGGATGGACTCATATCTCGTTTAGAGAATACCAATAATTTATCACATCAAAATGACACTGCTATCAACATTCTTGAAATGTTTGCCTCAGTAGCTGAGCAAGCACACTCTCCACCTGCATCAAAGTCTGCATACGGAGTAAATCTGCTCCAAGAAGGGGAAGAAAACATTGGTCAGTTTCTTTATCTTGAAGGCATTGAGTATAAAATGTGGAATACCTATGATGTCCATTTTTACGCTTCTTTTTCACTAGTCATGCTATTCCCAAAACTTGAACTCAGCATCCAAAGAGACTTTGCTGCAGCAGTACTGATGCATGACCCTAGTAAGATGAAACTTCTATTTAATGGCCAATGGGCACCGAGAAAGGTTCTCGGTGCTGTTCCTCATGATATTGGACTCAATGATCCATGGTTTGAAGTAAATGGCTATAATCTTTATAACACAGATAGGTGGAAAGACTTGAATCCAAAATTTGTTCTTCAGATTTATAGGGATGTAGTTGTCACTGGTGACAAGAAGTTTGCACAAGCTGTGTGGCCCGCTGTTTATATTGCAATTGCTTATATGGACCAATTTGACAAGAATGGTGATGGAATGATTGAGAATGAGGGCTTCCCGGATCAAACTTATGACACATGGTCCGTGTCTGGTGTGAGTGCATATAGTGGTGGACTGTGGGTAGCAGCACTTCAGGCTGCATCAGCACTGGCACATGAAGTTGGTGACAAGGGTTCGGAAGATTACTTTTGGCTGAAGTTTCAAAAGGCAAAGGCTGTATATGAAAAGTTATGGAATGGTTCTTACTTCAATTATGATAGCAGTGGTGGGAGTTCGAGTTCATCAATTCAAGCTGATCAATTAGCTGGTCAATGGTCAGTATTTTGTCTTTTGGAAACTATTTGGTACCCTTATTTACATTAGTACTACCAAGTAGTTTTATGGTGCAGTGATCCATTAAAACTTGAATTAGAAACCAAGGAAATTACTAAAATTTTGCATGCATTTTCATTGTGACATAGCTTTGTGGTACACTATAATCACCATGTAAGTTTGTCATATAGAGTGGTTGAAAAACCAACATGATTTCTTTAAGGATTCTTAGAATTTCATCTAATTTAAAGAGATCAGCACTCACTTTATAACACACAAACTCACATATTAGGCCCATTAATTTCTTGGGGTGTTGACTTAAATAAAGCCAGCAAGCCTATTATTAGAAGAGTTGACTTATTGGTAGAGGAAGAACAAGAAAAATTTGGAGTGAAATCATTAAAAAAGATTCATATCTAATTGGTCTCCCTAAAAATTTAAATTTTGAAAGAGTGCAATGGCATCTTGGTAGGAAAAGACTGTGGCTGTTGTCTTGTCAGATGTCACATACAAGCAAAGCTTCTGAATCTAAACTTTATAAGAAGAAAATGCAAGCATCTGAACAATGTCATAGTTCTCTAAACAGTTTAAATTCTGCAGTTTTCCTCAATTATAACTCACATGGAGATTCATCTTGCCAACACTAAAATGCTATTCGAACTGTTTATTTCTTGCTTTGCAGGTATGCTAGAGCATGTGGTCTTTCGCCCATTGTAGAAGAAAAGAAAAGTAGAAGCGCACTTCAAATGGTTTATGATTACAATGTTATGAAAGTAGAGGATGGGAGGCGCGGTGCTGTAAATGGGATGTTACCTGATGGAAAGATTGACATGTCTACAATGCAATCTCGGGAAATATGGTCAGGGGTCACATATGCCTTAGCTGCAACAATGATCCAACAAAATATGATTGACATGGCATTTCAAACTGCTGGTGGAGTATATGAAACTGCATGGTCCGACAATGGACTCGGGTAAAGATATTATATACTGTTCTCTTAGTGGTACTTGTGATAAGTTACAGTCTGAAGTTTATATTAAGTTGCATCTTGATAGGTACCAGCAGAAATCAACCCAAAAATAATGAGAAGTTATTGACTGCATTATAATGTTCAATGTGGTCCCAACTTTTTTAAAAATTATTCAATGTGGTCCCCTCTATTAGATTGTTTTAACGGTGCTAAGTGGGTGATGACTTGGCACACAGAGTGGTACACCTGTACAATTTTTGTTTGGCACACCTGTACAGTTTCATTAGGGCTGCAAATTGAAAACCCACTCCTCTATTTCCCCCAACCTTCCTCATTGTATGCTCCTCTACCATCTCAGACTACCCATTACCCCCTCTTATCCTCAAAACCCTAACCCCTCTTCCTCTCTTTCCCCCAACCTCCCTCATTATATGCTAATCCACCATCTCAAACTACCCATTATCCCTCTTATCCTCAAAACCCTAACCCCTCTTCCTCTCTTTCCCCTACCTACCTCATTGTGTGTCGTCTTCTGGATACTATGTGGACTAGAACTGGGTTGCCAGAGAGGCTCTTAGGAAAATTTGGTTGACCCAATTCTCTGTAAGTGCTTGTTTCTTCTAAGTATTTGCCTAAAGTTGATTTTGTTGGAGGAAAAGGTGGGTTTGGATAATGTCTATGGACGAGTTTGATTCCTTTTGTATCTGGGACTGGTTTATGCTCTTTTTTGGTTGCAAGTGTAGAGGGTGGAGCGTAAAATGACGTGTTCCAAGTAAAACTGTACAGGTGTACCACTTTGTGTGGCAAGTCATCACTTACTTAACGTCGTTGAAAACAATCCATTAGAAAGGACCATATTGAATCATTTTAAAAAAAGTTGGGAGCACATTGAAAATTTTAAAAACATAGGGACGAAATTGACTTGTGCTCCTTAATATAAGAACTAAAAGAGTAATTAAGCCCCTATAGAATAAGGTTTGAGGAAGGTGATTCAGGACTAATTATGACGGGTGCATCCAATAGTATGAGGAAAAGATAGAAAAGTACAAATCTAGTTATTCTAGAGCCTAGTATGTCAGAAGGATTCTGATTCCAGTTCACACATCCTCTTCCTCTTTATTTCTCCATATTAAGTGACTTGCATGCATGCATTCCCAACCGTACTATCAAAATAGTCTTCTTAGTTCTTCCTCCAGTGTCTTAATTGGCTGTATTGCTGATATGATTCCCAAATAGAACTAACAATGGAAATAGGAATTTAGGGTTACGGAACGGAATCAATTAAAAATAGTATTAATGAAAACTTGGATAGAAGAAGGCGCCACAAACAAAGTTTGATAAGCCTAAGGATGATTGCCACAAGAATTGGTGGATTCTTGATAAGATCGCAAGATGCAAGGAAAAAATCTAGCAGAGAAATATTCTCTCTTAAATTGCCAAAATATTCATTATCATTCTGATTTCCAAAAAATATATAAATACAAATTTAGTTATAGGTCTTGTCTCGTTTGTAAGTAAATAAAAAATGAAAATACAATCCTTATACTTTAAGAAGGATCATTTGTCCCAGTGGTTAAGTAGATACTTTCTAACTCTTCTGAGTTCAAAATCCTACTTGAAGTAAAATAATAATATTATTTTAGTTTAATACTCCAAACATGTTGTGCACGTAATCAACATAGTCTTCTTATATTGTGAGCAATTCAACAATTGGGCCTCCAAAAGATTAGCGGAATCCTTTGAAATGCCCTTGCTAGTCAGTCAAGTTTCCACGTGAATTTTCACATGTTTATTTCAATAAAAGTAGGTGTGCAAAATAATCCCTATGCAAGACTGCAATCCCAACCAGGTTGCACCTCAACCTGTATTTGCAACACACCAAAGTATCAAAGAAATAAAGCAAACAAAACCAAACTGGATAAAACATTAGAAATTGTAGTTTGATAGACCAAAATGTTCTCTAAAATTATCTTGCCTAACATAACATGGATCTCAAATGCAACAAGTCTACAAGCACAACTATTTCCCTTTCTGAAAATTTGTGAAGCCCTACAATACACATGGTTGATTGGCTCAAGACAAATTTTCCACCTGTTTCTTAATTTCCAAGGAACCAAAGATATATCTGAAAATGCTTTAACTATCAATAGAAAATCACATTCCAGCCAAAATTGAAATCACCCTCTGTTATAAGAAACTTCAATGGCTTAAATTGCACCCTTAATTTCAGCATTAAAAGGTATCCTTATCACCAAGTGGAGCAGCAAAGCATACCAAAGAAGTCGCCAAATTATTTCTAGAATTTCCTGCCCAAGCAGCTGCCCCATTAGTGTTACATTTATTATTAATTGAAGGTCTTCAGCTGACCTAAATAACCTTGATGAATTTCCTAGGATGTACAATACAACAAAATCTTTGATTGACTACACATGGAAACAAACTACTGTATACTCTTTCGCTTTTGAAAGATCATCAGTTGGTAGTTTGTTACATACCAACCTCCATACAGTAATCATATATGGAATTTTCCTGGTCTTTTGATACAAAACCATTTTGAGCTGGTTGTTGAGGTTAGTAGAATTTTTATTCCCTTTGGTGAAGGCCAAGACTGTATGACATGGGAAAACACCACGGAGGGTATGCTCTTATTGTGACATTCATACAAGTACATAAAAAACAATGGATAGATCATGGCTTGGACTAAACACATACGCTCTCAATGTGACAATTATTCTCTGAATGGAGGTTGGTAAGTAACAAACAGCCAACCGAGGATCTTTTGCACGGTATAGTTAGTATGAAGAAATTGTTAAACATATATTTTTTTCACTGCTCTTTTTCTGCCTTATTGTAGAATTGGCTTTGCCAATTTATCAAGATTCCTATTGATCACTCTTCTCTCTTGGATCTATTTGGTCTGTTATAAATTGAAGATGGAGTGATGAGATCAGGACCATTATCCCAGCTCCTATGATTGGTATTATTAATGGAATATGGTTTGGCAGAAATAAATTGACGCTAGAGGGGTAAATTATCAGTGAATGAGAATGGAATTTTTTTCAAAAGCTAATCTTGCAGCTGCGAGCAGAGCATGAATAACAACATTGAGGAATTTTGATGAAATGACATTCCACAATCTGACAGAGAAAGGGCAGTGAAAAAATATATGATTAACAGTCTCCTCGGACAGACTACACTTGGAAACTATTGCACACCCTTTTGCTTACGAAAGATCATCTTTCCTGTCTCATACAGTTTGGCTTTCGTCCGAAAGTTGATGTTCTTCCCATCTTCTAATTGCCATGTAATGCTATAAAGAACTTCCTCAATGTTGATTTCATCACAAGTAGAAAAAATCTACGAAACTGAGGGTTTTTTTAGGGGAGACATGATCAAATCCAAGCAAAAGATCAAGCTACTGTCTTCAATCCAAAATCTTAAAATAATAAGTTTGTGGGTTTTTTTTACTTATATATTATGCAATTTTATCCAATGTGAGACTTCCAACTCACACTTAAATTGTTAACATAAACATAGGCCATTAGGAATTATTGGTCATATCTTAGTACAGTGTTTATGTGGTTGTCTGCACTATGGCTAACTATTAGATGAATAAAGGTGGTCATGTGTTTCATATTGAGGCAATGAATAAAGGTGGTCATGCAATTACTGATTAACTCATGCCAATATATAATATTCGCTAGTTTGTTCATATGAATCTCTAAGACTTTATAGATAGCATCTTTTTCATGTATTTGTATTCTTGATAATAGCTAATTAAGCTCTTCTACTTGATCAACAGTTATTCATTCCAAACTCCTGAAGCGTGGACCACTAAAGATGAATATAGATCTTTATGTTACATGCGCCCTTTAGCCATATGGGCAATGCAATGGGAATTATCAAGAACAAAGCACCCTCAATATGAGTGTATATTGGATATGAAAGAAGAAGATATTATGTCCAGATATCATGATGGTTTTTCGAAAGTTGCTCGCCTTCTAAAGGTAAAGGAGGAGACAGATTGTACAAGTCTATTTCAGCTTATATATGATTTTACTTGCAAAAGGATGTGCTAATAGACATGCATTTTTTTTAGATTGTTTATGTGAATTTATAAATATAAATGTGTTTATATACACAAATATACATATATATACACATATATATGTATATACATACATTGAAATACACAATATATATATTATGGAATGAAAAGTTAAAATGTATTTAATGTTTTGAAAATATTGAAAGTATGCAATGTGTTTAATATTTATCAAGTAGGAGGGTTTAAAATTATTCATTCAGCAATATATTTTAGTTTAAGGCATCAAAGCATTAGTCATGCTTAGTCTCTTCTATTAAAAGAAAATAAAATATTTGTTTGAAAAAAAAATATTTGTTTAAAAAAGGAAAAAGGTTTCATTACTTTCACAAAGAAAAATATAAAAAAGAAACATAAAATATATTTTAGAAAAGAGATAAAGAAAATAATAAGGCTTAAATGTGTCTTTGTAAAAATATTCTATTTGATTTTAGTATTTTTTAAATCTTTATTACTTTCATATTCCTAACACATTTTTTTAGTTGTTTTAATCTTGAAATTATCTCCAATTATAGATCATTAGGAGTTGCAACCATTTTTTATGAAGTATTTTAATGTGACACTAGAAGTTATTTAAAAAAATTAAGTTGTTTTTAAAAGCAAGTGTTTCTTAACAACAATAAATATTATTATGCATTATAGTTATACAATTTATAAAATTATGAATTGTGTGGCTTAAGATTCTTTTATCCAAGCAAAACTGAATAAGAGATGTTTAGTGATCATCACATTTCTCAATTGCTTCCATTGAAGATGCTTTTACCATATAGGTAGCTGCCTCAATTAAAATGACTATTTTACCATGTGGTTAGTTGGTCCATTTAAAATTATTAATCAAACAAGATAATTCAGGTAAAGAAAAAATTAAAATAAGATAATTGGGTTACTTTTAGAGTAGATTCAATTAAGTAATGTATTTATTATTTTATTTGTAAAAAAGTTAGGTTCGAATGTTTTTAGTTTCTAAAAATTAAGTGTGATTTTGTTTAAGTCCTTATAAATTTATTTATTTATTATCTTTTAAAACTTAAAAGTATTCCTTTTAGTTCCCTATAAAGCATGTGAATTCTTATTATAGATCCTCAACTATTTTTCTATAATTTTCATCATTACAAAATTTGAAATTTTTATTTTTGGTCATAGAGTTCATTTTAAGGTAGATAATAAATATTCATTTTAGGGGATTTTTTAAAATATTGTAGAGGAATAACTTATTGATTGGTAATATGCATAAACAGTAATCATGGTTACTTGGTACTAGTGTTACTTAGGACGTCAATTAAATACTTATTAAAAAAAAATCTATTCTATTAAAATTTTAGAAACTCAATCAAACAAAACTTTTAATAGAAATTTAATTAAAAATACTCAAAATTATCATAGATTTAAAATTTAATTAAGTTTAAAATTCTAATTTTTGAGAAATAAAAATCATATAAAATATTTTTAAAAGAATAAAATCAAAAGTTTTTTATAAAAAAAATAAAGTTCAATGGTTAGATATATATTTTAAGAAAAGCTATGTTGGAGATCCCACATCGACTAGAGATTAGAGCCTTTCATTGTATATAAGTGGATGCAAACCTCACCCCATTGAGCCGGTTTTATGGGGTTGAGTTAGGCTTAAAGTCCACTTCGTAATAAGCTATGACCATACTTCATTTAAATAGCTTAAGACTATATCATTTACTACGATATGGATAAGAAAAATGTTATTTTAACAACTCCAAACAAAAAATACTCATTCATGACAAGAGTGACATAACATGGGTTTCTTACTTGGCGAAAGATGATTTTTTTCTTTGTCAAAAAATAAACTTTTGAAATCTCGAAAGAGGATATTGGGAAAAATATTGAAGACGCCACGTTTAAGTCTAAGGATTTTTGGACGAACTTGGGTGGATGAGTGTTTAGATATTGGTTTGAAAAGTGCTTGACTCGTGGCTCAGTCGAGACCACAAGGAGGAGTGTTTGGTTTTTTGCTCAATACGGATCGAAAAACAACCTCTACAAAAAGGATTGAAGGAGAGTATGAGAGTGCATGCAGAAATCTCGTACAGTGATCACGTATTGTCTCACATCTAAAAGATTAACGAGAAAGGAGTGAGATCACTACTATCGCAAGATAGAATGAGGTTGTGCACTGGAGAAAAGGGAAAAAGAAAGAAGAAGAGGGAAATAGTGAGAATAGATTTTCAATTGTCAAAATTCCTAGTTCATTCTGGTTAACGTCACTCCACATTTATTAAAAAAAAAAGAACAATTATTGTTTACATTTTTTTCATTTACTGTTTGAGTATCATCAATTGAGAGGTAAGAGAAAAAAAAGAATGAAAACAAAAATATTTGGTGTTCATATGCTTGTAAATATAATGATTAGATAAACAACCCTTCAACATGTAATTATGTAATATTATGTTGTGTGACTTGAGAAACTCAAACACATTATTTAAATTGCATTCTTTAGATTTTTTACTTCAAATCAAGTTGGGAATAAATTGAGTTCATTAAAATATTGAGATTCAAATTTAAAATTTCAAAGTTTGAATTTGTTATTAAAATATACGAAAGAATTAGATCCAATTGAAATATAATTTTTTTTAATTTTATAATTATAAATTTGATGCACGCTATATAGTTGTGCATGTAGGTGTGAGAAGTGCAGATATAAAAATAAAATAACATTGAAAATTTGTGCACGGAAGAGTATGAGTTGCGTTAGAAAACTTATTTTGCTAAAGAAATTACACTTCCTCTTAAGCATCTTTTTTATTGAATTAGGAAAACTGATTTTCATAAAATTTTATCCTTAAATGTTATCTAACTAACCACATCTTACAAAAAAAAAATATTTATAAATTTATGGTCAATTTTTTTCCCATAAAGATTAGATTATTAGAATTAGAAAAGGATATTATCTTCTTCTTTTAGGGATATTAAAACATTGAAGTAGATTTTGAGGTGAACATAAATTTTTTTGATAATTTATTAAGTCTCAATTATGATAGGAATATGGACCTTATAAAATTAATACAACACTCTCTATATTTATTATTGGAATTCATAAAAAATAAGACTTTAAGTTAGACATATAACAACTATTTTTTTTAAATTAAATTATAACTTCTCTTTGTTTATAATAATTTTTAAAAATCTTTTTATAGGATTGAATACAGTGAAGAAGAATGCATACAAACTACTAAATTTTCAACAAGAGTACAATAATGGGAAAGAAGTAACCACAGGAGCAACCTTAGAATTTTCTTTGAACAAGTCTCCACAACAATAGAACAATTATGCAAAGTTATTTTGTTTAGGTCAAAATTTCTTGCTTAAAATAAGAAAAAATTGTTATCACATCTTTTTGCTTAAGCAAAATATTTTCAATAGAAAGAAAATATTTTTCTTCACCAAGAAGTACACTAATTATTTGGCAAGTATATAAAATAGGTGAAAGATAAAACTATATATAAAAGAAAAGTGTAAAGGGTTGTTCTTCTTTCTTATTTTTTATATTTTTATTCTTTGTAATAACTGATATTAGCAGGTAAGATTTCTCTTGGATGACATAATCTTTTCATTCTAAAATATTCTGCTAATATATATATATATATATATATATATAATTCTATTTTATGTTGATTTCATTGTGTTTAATGATTTTTTGATAATTTTATTATTTAAGATGTAAGTTTTAGTTGGTAAATGTTGGGTATAATGCCATGACCAATTGGGTTGGGCTGACTAGACACATGTTTAGTGAGTGGGCTTAATTATTATGTCCCTTTATTATCTCTATTTAAAGAGATTATTGTACTTGTAATTGGTGTGCAATAGGATATAATGTAAACCTAATAGTTGCCCAGGTGGATGCAGGTTGCAGTTGGCGACCGAACCACGTTAAATCTTGTGTCGTTTATTTTTCTGCAACTAATTCGTGATTATGTGTGTTATTTCCGTGTGCGTTTTTCCCATCAAGTGGTATCAAGAGCCTTGGTTCATTTACACACTAGAGATTCGATCAGCAGAAATTAATCGACGAGATGTGAAAATTGCGGTTGCAGTAGCGTCCCAGAGTTAGGGTTTCGCAGAGGCGGCAACAACATCCCAAAGCTAGGGTTTTGCAGGGGTTGCAACAGCTTCCTAAGGCTTAGGGTTTCCCAGATCTGCTTCACAACAGCGGTGACCAGCGACGGTGGTGGTGCGGAGCGCCAGGGCAGTGGGGACTGCGACTAGGTCTGTTGGTGAGTGTGAGTGATTTTGGGTGGTGCAATTTTTGTGTTTTTGATTTAAAAAAAAAAAGATTGCCAAGATCTGAAATCAGTTGTACCGAGTATCTCGTCTAGTCATTTGAGATGACAGAAGAAGGGAGGTTCCGAATTAAAAAATTCGATGGTATAGATTTTAGTTGGTGGAAAATGCAAATTGAGGATTTGCTAGTTCAAAAAGATTTGGACGTGGCTTTGGATGACAAGCCAGAAAAGATGTCTAATGCAGAGTGGGCAGGTTTGGATCGGAAAGCTATGTCCGTTATCCGACTCTCTTTGAGTAAGAATGTTGCGTTCAACATTTTGGAGGAGAAGACAACGAAAGGTATCATGGAAACATTGTCTAACATGTACGAGAAGCCATCTGTTGCAAACAAGGTGTTTCTGATTAGAGAATTGGTAAACACAAGGATGAAGGAAGACAATTCAGTTACTGAGCACATCAATAAAACGAATTTGATCTTAGCCAGACTTATGTCAGTGGGCATTAAGTTCGATGATGAAGTTCAAGCTTTACTACTGTTATTGTCTTTGCCTGATAGTTGGTCCGGAACGGTTACAACAGTTACTAGTTCAGTGGGATCCGATGGATTCACTTTTGAGAAGATTCATGATCTCATTCTTGGCAAGGATGTCCAAAGAAGGAGTTCTGGGGAATTATCTAGTGAATCACTATATGTCATCATAGGATAGAAATATCAAAGATAGTGGGAGCAAAAACAAAAGAAGGAGTCAGTCAAAGACTCGGGATTGCTCAAGTGTAACATGTTGGAATTGAAGGAGGTGGGGCATTTCAGGAATCAATGCCCAACATTGCAGAAGACTTCGCGGACGAGGACCTTTTAGTCTGTTGCGCGGGTAGCAGTGTGGATTCCTGGGTCATGGATTCTGAAGCATTGCAGAATCTAGTTATTGGAGACTTTGGAAAGGTAAGACTAGCGGACAATAGAACTCTTGATGTTACGCGGGCATGGGTGACAGTGTTGAAGACACTAGTTGGTTTTTGGACTGTGAAGGATGTCAGAGTTGTTCCAAGCTTGAGGAAAAGTTTGATTTCTGTTAGGCAGTTGGACGAACAGGGACATGAGGCGAAGTTCGGAAATCAGCAGTGGAAGGTCGTCAAGGGAAATCTTGTCATGGCCTGCGAAAGAAAGAGAGGTTCGTTGTATATGGTCGAATTACCGTGTTTGAGGGAGTGATCATCCCAGTTCAGAAGATAAACAAAGTCCGGTTCACAAAATCTCGTGGACAGAAGAGGGTTGTCTTTACAAGAGAGAAACCCAGAGCCACAAGTCAGATTCAGGATGAACGAGCATGGAAAGGTTCAGGTAGACCAGTCAGAGGTACTTGTGGTAGTGGGAGCACGGGTCGTGCTTCAGCTAAGGTTCCTAGATGACAGTGGGTTAGGAGAACCAGTATTCCAACGGTTGAAACTTCTCCAGAAAAATTCTTGTTGAATATGGAGAGTGTTTGTTCTCAGGTTGTTCCAGGATTCGGCAGTTCCGGTAAGTGGGAGTCGGTAGGAACAGGGAACGGGTCAGTAACTGACGTGAAGTCTTCAAAATGATTAAGAAGGCTGGTGGCAACTAGAGGTGGAACAGTGAGTTCCATCGACAAATTACAGAAGTACATGTACACAGTTGAAGCGCATGTGAACATTGTTCCGTGGCTTCAAGTGGGAGATTGTTGAGTATGAAGCCAAGACCAATTGGGTTGGGCTGACTAGACACATGTTTAGTGAGTGGGCTTAATTATTATGTCCCTTTATTATCTCTATTTATCTATATTTAAAGAGATCATTGTACTTGTAATTGGTAATTGGTGTGCAACAGGATATAATGTAAATCTAATAGTTGCCCGGGTGGATGTAGGTTGCAGTTGGCGACCGAACCACGTTAAATCTTGTATCGTTTATTTTTCTGTAGTTGATTCGTGATTATGTGTGTTGTTTCCGCGTGCGTTTTTCCCATCGATAAACAGTTCTTAGAACCAAAATGAATCACATAATGATTAAGATGTTTGAATTTTACTCTATATTTAAGAAATCAGTATTCAATCTATCAGACTGTAAATTTTAAAATATATGTTCATCATAATTTGAGACTATAATAAATTTAATGTTTCACCAATTCAAACATATCTTTATTAATTAATGAATCTACTAACATAAAACCAATATTATATATATATATATATATATATATATATATATAACATATTTTAACTAATAATTTTCTCAAACATTTATATTACATTCTTTAAACTATTATGTTATCTAAAAGTATAATATTTTACTTTATTTTAAAATTGATTGGAAAATATTTTAAAATATAACCTAGATGAATAGTAAAATATATAATATAAAAAATAATAATCAAAAGTATAATATATAATTAAAATGATTGGTATATAGATATAATTTAAAAGTAATATATTGATTTCACTTTACAATTATTAAGTTATGAGTTCACCAAATATATATTTAGTTATTTTAGCAGCTTTTAGATACCGGTTACCAAATTTCATTACATATTAATTTCTTTACTTCTAATTATTCTTTATAAATCCATTTAGCTTTGTAAGTTAGTTTTGACAAATGTTATTTTTTTTTTAAATAAAGTTTTAGAGTCTATTTTTTTTAAGAATTTGTTTGATTTATTATGTTACCCGACATAAATGTGATTTTATAGATAAAGTTGATGAGTTAGATTTAAAATAATTTTTTAATATTTTTTCATCTTCAAATCTTTAATTAATTAAAAATAAATTTTGTATTAAAATGAGCCTATAAGGAAATTATGAATTTTGTATTTATATGGGAAATTTATGGTCAAGTAAATAGACCAATTAAATTTTAATGTTTTTTTACTTTGTAGTAATTTCATATCGTTAATCCTGAATTCGTCTTAGGCATTTTTCATCCATTTTTTTAGAACAAAATATAATTTAAAATTCTAAAAGTAGGCTTTACCTTAATGTATTGCACTTCCACTCTTAACTATTTAAAAACACCAAATGATAACTTTTTAAGCAGTTAATATTTGTTTTATAAACTTTAATGCCCAATAATGCATAACTATATAGTAATTTAAAAACTCCTTGAAGTATTAGTATACTCATCAAAATTTATAATTATAACATTTTTTCATAAATTTATTTTACAAGTTAATTCACAATTCAACTCAATAGTAATATTGAATTCGAGTTTCGTAGATAAAAAAAATAATTAAAGGAAGAATCAATGTTAAAAACAATGCTTATCAAACAAATTAAAGTAAAAGAAGGGGAATAGTAGTGTGATGTGAACATCACAATGCAACATTTTGTGCTTTTCTCAAACTTTATACAGTTTTCAACTTTTTTTTTTCTAATAAAGAAAACTTTTTTCTTCGTGCAATCTTAGTTTTAGTGTTGCATTCTTTTTAACTAGTATCGATGTAAAGTATATATATATATATATATATATATATATATATAATATTTCACAATTTGTTTTGTGAGGAAGAAAAAAAAGAATAAAAAGGAAGAGAAAGTAAAGAGAAGTGAAGACATTTTGCATTTGAATATATTTTAAAAAATGCATGGGGTATTATTGGGCTGGTAGAAGTTTTTTTGAGACAGTGAAGAGAATTGAATTGAGGTTATTTTTGGGCGTGTGGTATAGTAAAAAAGTGTAAATAGTTTTGGGAGTGCGATGGGGCAAAGGAAGGTGTTGTTGTTGTTATTGTTATGTTATTTTACTAAACTAAACTAAAGTGATTTTTGATTTATGATTTTTGGTAAAGAAAGATAATGGGAGCGCTGAGCATAGAGTAATGTTATGTTATGTTATGTTACGTTATGCAATGTAATGTAATGAAGGAAAAAGGAAGAAGAAAGTTGCAATCGAAATCGCTATCATCGCAATCAGAATCAGGATCAGAAACAGAGAGAGGAAGAAGAGGATTGGTTTGGTACGGTGATTTAATTGGAGTTTGGTTAGTGTAGTCCTCTCATCTTTGCATTTGAATTTGCATTTGCATTTGCACCCAACAATCCAATCCAATCGCTCTCCGGAAACCTAACTTCCTTCAGATCCGATGGAGGCAATCGAAGAATTGGTTCAGCTCTCCGATTCCATGCGCCAAGCCGCTGCCGTCCTCGCCGACGAGGATGTCGACAACTACAAACGCCCTTCCACTTTCCTCAACGTCGTCGCACTCGGCAATGTCGTGAGTTTTTCTTCCATTCACATTTCTCCCTGCACTTTCAATCAGCATTCAATATATTCATATAGAGACCACATGTGATATGATGTGATGAGGTAATTGCAAATTACACACAAACACTCACTCACTTTCTATTCACATATTTGTATTGTATGTATGATTCGTTGGATCCGTTATGAATACAATGCGTTTGCGGCGGTGGTGGATCAGGGTGCTGGAAAATCTGCTTCCTTGAATAGCCTCATCGGACATCCTGTTTTGGTATTGTCTATTTGCCTTGTTCTCCTTTTCTTCTATTTAATCTCTCTTTATTTGCTCACTAATCCGTTGGAAACTGCAGCCAACTGGTGAAAATGGCGCCACTCGGGCTCCCATTAGCATTGAATTGATTAGAGATACCTCTTTAAGCAGCAAGTCAATCATCCTGCAAATTGAAAACAAAAATCAACCGGTTTCGGCAAGTAAGAATCACTTTCACTCCGCAATTGTTTAAATGATATCAATCAATGTTTCTTTTCGTCTTACTCTTTTTCCATTTTTTTTTTCTCTTAGGTGCCCTTCGACATTCTCTACAGGATAGACTAAGCAAAGGCTCATCTGGTAGGAGCCGTGATGAAATATATCTCAAACTTCATACCAGTACTGGTAAGCCCATCATCAAATTGTATGTTGCTCCCTCCCTTTATGCTTACATGCATTGGTATCATGGGACTTAATCTTTTTGTTCTGTCCTAAAATTCTGCAGCACCTCCATTGAAAATGATTGATTTGCCTGGATTGGACCAGCGCATAGTGGATGACAAAATGGTGAGTAGGTATATGTTGTCCTAAGTTTAAATTTCAAATTCGAGTATGTTGCTTTGTGGCCTAATATCCTTCACTCTCAATTGATGGTGGTGGGTATGTTTACTTTTAATTATTTCTTAGATCTATGGTTGTTTTTGAGGCATTCCCTTTGTAGAGAAGTTTGATGCCTTCTCTTTCATTATTTTTAGATCAGTGAATATGTCGAGCACAACGATGCTATTTTGCTGGTAGTAGTTCCTGCTGCTCAGGTGCCAGAAATTTCATCATCACGAGCCCTTAGAGTAGCTAAGGAGTATGACTCAGAATGTAAGTTTTCAGATTATGTTTTCATCGCCCCTCCCCCTGAAATAATAACTGCAAATTGTTTTATTAGCTGTATAAAACCAATCACGAGCCTCAGACAGTTTTTCTGAGTTGGTCCCTGATGTCTAAATGACTGAGTGGTTAGGATTCTTAGGGGTTTTGATTTTTGCTGCCTCCATTTTTTTAAAGAAAGTTGAATTCAGTATGATGTAAAGTGAGCCTGTGCACTATTCTTTAATCCCAAAGTGAATTTGTACGAGGGTGTGTTACTGAAATAAAGTCATTCGTGATTCTCAACCTAAGTTTTTGGGAGAATTGGTCTTAGACCCAATCAAACCTCTCAAGTTTACAAATTCCTTTCTTGTGTTGTACCTAATCATCTATAGTACTTGTTCATCTAACCCTTTTTGTTGGTTTTAATTGTAGCCACCAGAACTGTTGGTGTTATAAGTAAAATTGATCAAGCTTCATCAGAACCAAAAGTTCTTGCAGCGGTGCAGGCTCTCCTATTGAACCAGGGACCCCCTAAAACCTCTGATATTCCATGGGTTGCTTTGATAGGGCAATCTGTTGCTATAGCTTCTGCACAGTCTGGGAGTGGCTCATCTGAGAATTCATTGGAGACTGCTTGGCGTGCTGAGACTGAAAGTTTGAAATCAATATTGACTGGAGCCCCTCAAAGCAAGCTAGGTAGAGTTGCTTTGGTTGAGTCTCTTGCTGGACAGATTCGCAGTCGTATGAAGCTCAGGCTTCCAACTCTCCTCACTGGGTATTTTTTTTACTAGCTTATGTTTTGTTCTTTGTTGTCCATTGTAAATATAATAGTATTTAACAAAAATCGTTACTTTCCTCTTTCTTTTGTTAGCACTGCTGCTTCAATATTTTCTGTTTGTTCAGCCTTTTGATGTTTTTTAAATAGGCTTATCAACATTTGAATGAATGAAAGAGGATACAACAAATGTTTTAAATGGCGTGCTATAGCATCTCTATAGTGTTTTAGCAGTGTGGAGCGGCCCCTTATCTGCTACAGGGACTTCTGTAGTGGACTGAATAATGATGCTATCTATTGATTCCTAAAATTACTTTGGAATAGAGACATCGAGATTTTTTGGAGGGCTATTTTTGGGATTTTAATTTTCAAATCAAGACTGAAATCTACAGATGATAATGATGACTAGGATTTTGAATATGATGATTGAAAATTCCAATCTAGGAAACTTGTATTTGACTTTTTTGGGTGTTTACTTCTATGTTTTGTGTAACTTTGAGAACTAAGATGGAGAAAACATTGTATTCAACCTACACTGTTGTACCTTTTATTGATGTATGCGTGTGTGAGTTACACAAAGAGGTAAGGACCTTACCTTAAACCCTAATCCTAAAGCTGGGTACAAACAAGAGAAATAATAATAAAAAATAACATTACATTTCAACACTCTCCCTCAAGTTGGTGGAGCACATATCATATGCACCAAGCTTACAATATATAAACTGAATCTTAGGTCCTTTTAGAGATTTAGTTAAAATGTATGCGAGTTGTTCATTAGAGTCTACAAACTGAGTAGTATGATCCTTGGAGAACAACTTCTCTCCAACAAAATGACAATCAATCTCTATATGTTTAGTTCTCTCATGAAACATTGGATTGGAGGCAATATGAAGAGCTGCTTGATTGTCACAATACAACTTCATCTACTCATATTCACAAAATTTCAACTCTTGAAGGAGTTGTTTAATCCACACAAGTTTACAAGTAGCTAGGTCCATAAATCTATATTCAACTTGTGCACTAGATCGACCATCAACACTTTGTTTCTTACTTTTCCAAGATATAAGATTCCTTCCAAGGAATACCTTTTCTAAGATCAATAGATCAAGCATGATCGAAGTCAGGAGAAGGCGAGGAGGATAAAGGATCCATGGTATTGGAATCTGGTGGTGGAGGATGAGTCACGAGAATTTCAGGTAAGGATGGAGTTATTTGTGTCCGACACTAGTATGTTGAGTTTGAGTTTTGAGAGGAAGTAGAAATAATCAATAGATCACAGGATGGTACATGAAGAACCTGTTGAACAAATGAAGAATGTTTCAGGGAGGATAAGAAAAAGGTGTGACCTCAAAATCGGTAATATCAACAAACATATGATACCTTTTGGTTGAAGGAGAATAATATTTATATCTTTTTGAAGGTGAGAATATTCCAAAAATAGAAAACTTGTTAAGACCTGGAGAGGCAGTATGAACAAAACAAGTGTATCCAAACACACATGGAGAGGAGTGATATAGAGGGTCATTTGGAAAAAGTATAGAGTGAAGAACTTTATTTTCAAAAGAGGAAGAAGACATCTTACTGATTAGAAAACCGGCAGTGAATATTGCATCTCCCTAATGGTGAACAAGAGCATTATTATTCAACATTACATAGTGCGCAATTTCAATAAAATGTGTATTCTCTCTTTGTTATACCATTTTGTTGTGGAGTGTGGGTCCTTCAACAGCTGGGCCTCCAAAAGACGAGCCACCTTGTATTGCCATGTCTCTTATGCCTTTCTCTCGTCATGGGTCTTGGTATGATCCTCCTTACCCATGCCCTTGGGCTTTGATGTCCACATGAAAGAGCATGTTAACTAATGTAAAATTTCTTAGGAAGATAAGAATGAAGAAAATGCAGCAAAAAAATATTCCTTATCATTATCACTTCCAAGAATTGTAAATAGCTTTCTAAATTGGTTCTTAATTTCATTGAAGAAAGACATAATATGGATAAAAGTTTATATCTGTCTTTCTATAAATAAACCCAAGTCATTGAGATAATTCATTAATGAAAGTTACAAAATAGTTAAAACCAAAAGAAGTGACAAGACTCAATCCCTAATTATCAGAATGAATATTTGAAAAAAAAAAACAAAACAAAATTACATTACGTTTTAAACTTTTTAGAAAAAGATCTAACATGTTTTCTTATGACAAGATTCACAATCTAAAACTTGAATTTGTTCGAGACCAGGAACTATCATCTTCTATTTTGATAAACTTGTGTGGCCCAAATAATCATGCAAAATTTTTGGTGTTGGAGTTGCAAAATAGGATTCATGTGCTTCTCCAACTAGATAATAAAGAACTCGTGATTCATGTGCTTTTCCAATTAGACGACCCATACCATGTTCTTGTATAGTAGAATAACTAGCAATAAAGGTTACATAACAGTTTAAAGAATGAGTCAATGGACTTAGAGAGATTAAATTGTAAGGACAATGAGGAATGAACTAGACATGTTTTAAATTTAGTGAAGGGGGTAAAGAGACTTGCCTAGCTCCTTAAGATGTCACTTTGGGTCCATTGACTACAGTAACGAGATGAGGAACAATTTTGTAAGAAATGGATGAAAATAAAGAAATGTTACTAGAGATATGTTCCTAGGCACCTGATCCATGTACTATGACCTTCCATAGATTGAGCAATGCTTGGACTTGACACACTTGGCATTGAAGATGATTAACCTTGATTGATTTATTTCTCAGACTTGTACCTCAAATGTTCTTGGTACTCTTCATTAGAAATTTTAAATTTTGATATTTCAGATTTAGAGATATGAACAACTTTGTCTGGAAAACCATGCAAAGAATAACAATTTTCTTGGGAATGACTCATTCTCTTGCAATATGAGCATTGAGGACTTCCATTCTTACCACCATCGTGGAAGTTTCGATAACTTCACTTTGATTGGCATCTTTCATCAGGTTAAGCACATGAATGAGTCTAGTAATTAAACCATCCATAGAAGGGATTTGATCACCAACTAGAATTTAATCTTGAACATGATCAAAATCTGAATGTAGGCTTCTCATAATCAATAAGATATAATATTTATAAAGTTTCTTGTTGAGTTCCTCTAAATTGTCTGCCACTAGAAATCTTTAACTTTTACTGTAGCCATAGCCTTTGCCATATGGGAGACCATATCATGGTTGGTCTGAGTTGCATCAAAGAGATGTTGGATATCATTAGGAAAAATTTCTGGTGCATTCTTCCAACAAGATAAACATGTTTTGAAGGATATGAGTATCTCTGAAGCATCCGACTCAATTGACTACCATAAAACAACACATAGTTGGAAGTCAATTTTTTTTCACTAGGATATGTTTGCACAAGGAACAGAGTTGAGTTCAATTTCTTAGTGGTCATGGTATCCTTGACCAAGGAACAATATCTGCTCAAAAAGATACCAAGACCAATAATTCTTCCAATTGAGTCTTGCACTTGTAATGGTTGAAGTAGCCGAAAAGAAAGGAGCAAAACCTATTGCAGTCATCTCAAAGATGTAGCACAATGACCAAATATGACAAGAGAGAAAAGGAACCCTCAAATCGTGAGAGAGAATGTGTCCCAACACCAAATGACATCAGAACAATGAAATGAAGTCAGAAATGGAGGCAAAAAAGGTCGGTGAATAAGACAAAGGTGTTGTCGAGAGGTTTCGACAATAGGAAGGTGGCCCGTGGAGGCATGCACTTGAAATTGGATGCGTGTAGATTTGTGTGTGACAATGCATGGTTGATTGGTTAGTCACATGACCAAAGGAGTTGGGTCGCGCTGCACCTAACCATGACTTCTTCCAGTTCCAACAGAAAGTGGACGGTGATGGTGGCGAACGACAACCAAGGACAACAATTATGACGACAAGACAATGATGTAGAAGACATAGCGAGATCTTACCCGCTTTGATACCAACTTAGAGAAATAATATGGAAAAAACAATTTATTCAACCTACGCTGTTGTACCTTTTATTGATGTATACATATGTGCTACAAAAAGAGGTAAGGACCTTACCTTAAACCCTAACCCTAAAGCTGGGTACAAATAAGAGAAATAATAATAAAAAATAACATTACATTTCAACAAAGACACATATGACTTTTTATTGTTATTTATAAATGTTATTGGTTTTGAGTATGTTTTGTGATATTTGAGAATTGATGTGTATATACTATACACTATAAAAAATTTCAATACAACCCCTGTTCTGCTGTACACTATCTTGCTACAGCGTTTTTGGAACTGGGCACTATTTGCTACTATCCAGGATTTAGATCATTCAATACATCAGAAATAAATATAACTAGTGGGTTGCATTTGATCCTTTTCTTATGATATTGTAGAATGCACATTGTCAATATCTAAGCGCATTCAAATTTTTAGTGTCATTTATATGTTCTGTTTTGTAAAATGTTCGTAGATTACATTTGCAGAAAAAAAGAAAGTATTATTGTATACACAGTGCATATGGGATACGTATTAAGTGGGGACTTTTTTCGTTGTGAGAAATTTGAACTATAAATGTGGGTCAAGACTAAAAGTTAGTCAGTGATCACATCTCATGACCACTTAAAATGTCGTGCATTTTTTTATAACTTTGACATCAAATATGATCTAATGATCTATATGTAGCTTTCAATTCTCACAACGAGGAATTCTCATTTATATATATTTCATGGGTAGGGGTGGTTTGGGTTAAGGCTTAAACCAAACCATGAAAATAGAGTTGGTTTGGTTTCCTTTTTCATCAACCTTCTCTGTATGCTGTCTACAATGTTATATATTTGCCAAGTTGCATGAAATTTAATGCTGTTAGAATGAATAGTTAGTTATATTTTGAATAGTTATTAGCTATTACTAACAACTATATCTTTTGTTGTAAGTGTTTACCTATAAATACTCTCGTAAGTTTCTTATTTCATATAGTGAAAATAATAAACACAGTTCAGTCTGTTATAAAGTTTTCTTTTGTTCAATTCCTCGTATAAATCCCAATAAATCAATGCATATTCAAAAGCAAAATGTCAGAATATTTCTAACTCCATAAATGAAATGGCAAGGCGTAGTCGGCATTAGTGGTGCAGAGCGGGTAGACTGCTTAAAGGAGACTGTTGTGCATTAGTTTAGTGGTGTGGTTGTCACAGCCACTATCCTGGAGTGGCAAAAATATCTTCTAAACCCAGAAAAATAATATCAGATCTGACAAATTTGTTTTCAGATCTGTGGAGATTGTTTTGAGGTTCCAAAATACCATTACAAAGTGATAATTAGTGGGGTTATCTTAGGTTTTTTGTACTATATTAGTTTGAAAGAAAGAAAAAAACCCTTCAAAACCCTTCGTTATCTTCCTCTCTTTTGAGCCTCTCCAAGCTCTCTCTTCTTTTCATCTGATGACGCACTCCATTTCTGGTGATCCACTTTGTTTTTGGGGAACCCCTTCTCTTCCATTCCTGCAGGTTTTTTTCTTTGTAGGTTTCTCTGTGTTCTGTTTTCTTCTTTTTTCTTTTTCTTTTTGTCCTTTGTTTTTCTCTATCCTTTCTCTTCGACATCCAACACTTCTATTTCCCTTTTGTCTCTGTTTTCCTCTTTCTATTTCATCGACTATCCTTTGTCTTTTTTATTTTCTTCACTATCAATTTTATTTTTATTTTTTGCATTAGTATCTAGCTACTGATTGGCAGCAGCCACTTATATGTTTTGTAAGGTATTTTGAGGTTTTATTTATTAGTTATGAGTAGTAGTTTATGAATTTTGGTATTTTTTCTGCTTTTTAGTGTATATATTAGAATAGAGGTTGTTCGATATCTACTGTCTGATTTTTGGGGTCAGCTGCTTTGTGCCGGTATATGGAATTGGCAGCTATGACCTTCACAAGGAGTAGACTGGAGAATGGCGGCAACAACATTAAATAATAAGAGAAAATGGAGTGATTATTTAAATTTCCACAATATGACAAGTGATGAGAGATTGTGTGATTTAATTTATATTGATATTTCTTACTTTTTGTGTAATATGTTTATTGTTAGTAATTAATTAGTACTAATGTTGACATTGCCTGATGATTTGGTTAGGTTGAGTTAATTTGACCTTTTAAATGAATCTATTCCTTTATTTTTAAATTTAGTTTTGGTTTTGAATGGCCCTAAGATATATTCCGTTATTATAATTGCTGCAGTCTTCAGGGAAAGTCTCAAATTGTTCAGGAAGAGTTAATGAAACATGGTGAACAAATGGTTAGTAGTTCTGAAGGTACAAGAGCTCTAGCCTTGCAGTTATGCCGTGAATTTGAGGACAAATTTCTTCAACATCTTACAGGAGGCGAGGTTGGTAGTTTTTTTTTTTTTTTTTTACATTTTATAAGATGCAAGGGTACATTCTATCTGGGGGAAAATTGGATGTCAAAAGAGATTGGAGCTATTTCTCATGTGCCATGTTAGAGATTTTGGGACTAGTAAAGATGGCTAGGTCTTCTGGTCACCTAGGTAGTTTGTTGGTCTGAAGTACTCCTTTCTGCTACAAGCACCCAGGTTCCAAACCTGGATAAAGGAGGACAAAATATGGCAAGGTCTTTTTAGTGTTGTGCAGTTTATGCATTTAGTTGGTGCCTTTAATTATGGATAAATGCTACAATTTCCGAGGACAATTACTTACTTTTCCATTAGTTTAGTTTGATCTGATCAATTTCTGTGTACTCATAGTTTTATTGGATATTAGACTAGTGTGGTTCGGTCAATTGATTTGCGTTTTCCCCCTTATGTAGGAAGATATCTTGTCTTTGCTTCTGTTCTGTCTCACTTAACCAATTTATTTTCTTATAAAAAATCATTGAAAAAGTGTTGAAATTATAGGGATTTAGCTTGCAAAAGAGGAAGATAAAGTTTAGATATTCTGAATAGTATTCTCTTGTGTATAATGTTGTGATTGTGTGCTTCAAAGTGAATACACTAATTTCTATATGTAGTGATTGAAGACTACTATTCTCGATTGATTAAGGAAACAAATTGTGAAATATAATGAAATGCGAATACCACTTCCTGCCCTTGGACAAGATCATATATATTTTTATGTTGTTAAAGGGGCAAGTTTGATCCCTGGAATCTTTGAAAATACCACCCAAACCCCTCCCCTGGACAAAAACACATAGGGAGAGAGGAATAACACTTTTGGAAAGTTAGTTATGGAATCTGTTATGCGTACCTTAACGGAACTGCTGAAGTGATACTTGACAGTAGGATAACATGTTGCAGCAATCACAAGGGCTTGAATATCAGGGGAATGGAGCACAATGGAGAGGGTTTAGCATCATTTGGGTTGTTTATGTGTGGCTGATGCCACAGGGCTGAAAAAGCACTGCTTTGATAGATTTCTTTTACCTTTCTCTGTGTGTCTTAATCAGGTTAGGTGGAAATGATCATTCTGCAGCACTAAGTTATTGGAATGATAGTAACAATGTGAAGCAGAACAAAAGCTCAGGTCCAAAAGCTCAACACAACAGAATTCAAAGGAAGAACAATAAGGAGTAAACAAAGATGGAAAAACACAAACAAATTGTGGTCTTGGTAGTAATCTAGTTCTGTGAAAAAAATTATTCTCAAGGTAGATGTCATGACTCTAACACCATGTTGAATTTATGGGGTTTAGGCAGGGAAGTAGGAAGAGACATTATAGAACTATAGGGATTCTGTTCTTGGGCGTAATGATGTTATGGACGTGATCCCAAAAAAACCTGAGGTTTGTTTATACCAATAGAAAATCCTAATTAAACAAGGAAACAATAAGCAAATACAATTAAAGGCGAAATACCACTCTCGATATTCTACAAAGATACTTTAAGGTATTCTAAGATATAATAATGATATTATGAGGTATTTCATGAATATTTTGATGAGATCTTCAATGGGGAAGATCCTGTTAGAGCGAGAGATAGCACAAATTCTAATTCATGAATTTTTTTTCCAAGAGAAACACAATTAAAGGAAAATTCATATGAGATGATCCAAGATACTTCAAGGTAGTTGAAGATATTTTTAGAAAGTGGACTTTAAATCTAACTGAACCTTGCAAAACAAATTTGTATGTTTTGATTTGTACCTACTTATATATATACTATAATTTGACCATCTCTTTAGTGTTTATGTTGGATCTCCAACACACCTTTCACATTGGGTACTGGACATCTCGAGCGTGTGAATAAATATTTATGGATGGTTCAGTAGTAGGTGACATTATAGGCCTAACAAATCTTGCTAAGATAAACTTGAATATCATCTTAGAAGGTGGACTTTAAGGTTAACTCAACCTCAACCTCACAAAATCGGCTTGTAAGGTGAGGTTTGCACCTACTTTTATATTATTATTTGGTCATATCTTTATTTGATGTGAGATCTCCAACAATTGTGTTATTTCAAAAATATTATGGTGGGGTTTCAAAGAGAAAGATCTTGTTGGAGTAAAGGAACTAAAATACAAATTCAAGAAAAAACATCGAAAACACAGCCCATTGAAGAGATTGGGCAAATAATAACTGATTTTGTGCTGCATCTTTGTGTGTAAAAGAGAATTTATTGGCATGAGATGAAAAAATTACAAAGTTATGAGGATAAGGTGTCCTCCCTCCAACCTAAAGAACAAAACAGAAAACCACCAGGTGAAGAGTGGTAAAAAAACATCGAAGGAACAAAGGTTTCCAATTTTTTAGCATGTCTGTTAATGAAACGGGATTCACATAGAAATACGAGCATTCTATTTCAACCAAACACACCAAACTACAGGATTGGTTGCACATTACTTAAATATATCTTTATTTCTACCAAAACAGTGAAAACTTATCATAAAAAATTGTTCCAAGGATCTAGGTTGCACCCAACATTCAGTGAAGATGATGAATAAGGAGACAAGTAATCTGTATAACAATGTAAAGTTGTTGAACCTTGTCAATCTGGCTCTGAAAATTATTCAAATGCTTGAACTCTTTATATTGATCCTTTGATTGGTAATCTGTTTCTTATGTATTTCAAATAAGGGGACAAGCATACTATTTGTCTGTAACTAAGTTCTTTCCTCTATTTCCTTGCAGGGTAATGGTTGGAAAGTTGTTGCCAGTTTTGAAGGGAATTTTCCTAACAGAATCAAGCAACTTCCTATTGACAGACACTTCGACATAAACAATGTCAAGAGGGTAAATCTTCTCCCTTGATTTTGTCATTGTTTATTTAGATTTTAGTTAATCTTAGTCTCTTGACTATAGAGGTGCTTTTTTATTCCCCCGTTTTGGCTTATGTCAGGTTGTCCTAGAAGCAGATGGATATCAACCTTATCTTATCTCTCCAGAGAAAGGTTTGAGATCCTTAATTAAAGGCGTTCTTGAACTGGCAAAGGAGCCATCACGATTGTGTGTTGATGAGGTAAGCTTCTGATGTGTTGTTAATGTTGTTTCTAGAGCCATTAATGTTTCAGATTTGTGTAAAGATTGTCCAAAATAATTTGGGTTGTACTTACAGACCCAATCATATTTGGATCTTCCAAAAGAAAACAGTGGTATATCATAAGGTGTGACTTGTGAAGTTACATCAAGTGTCTGAACTGTAGGTTGGTGGGGAGCCTTTGGGTGTGGTTGTCAACCTTCAAAACTTGACAATTAATTACAAGCAGTTGCTTTTAGAATGTGATGTGCTTCCTTCTTAATCACTTAAATTAAGAAAAAGTTCTTATTTGATTAGATTCAAAACCAGAATTGGCTCAAAAGAAATCCATAGCAATGCTAATTTTAAACTAATCAGTTTATATGTTAATCACTAGTTAACCTGTTTTTCTCCCATTTTCTCCCTTTTTTTTGCAAAATCATTAGAAAGTTACACAAAGATTTGAAACAGTTGTTAATATTAAACTATGTCTATTGGAATTGTAGCGGGAATAGCCTATGTGGAATGCTTATATGGGTATAGTTTTTATTGTTTGATATCAACTATTGTCCATTGCATTAGAGAAGTTTTTTTTTAAAAATTTGGTAGACTGAAGTTTCCGTTTGCTTGATTTCATGAGTCAGGTGTGGCCCCCCCATGGTTTGTGTTTTCTTTTCTTTTTCTTAATGCTATTTTCTTATGAAAGCTAAATGCTTTCCTTAGAAAAATTCATATAAAAAAACTAGTTCTAAACCAAAAGTGGTACAAAGTATCTTGTAAAAATATTGCAAATTCATATAGATTTGTATAACTGGTTTTAATGTTTTATATTGCACAGCTGTAAACCAATTCTCAAGTTTGCCAAACACATTTTAATAGTCCTTTTTTTTTTCTTTGCATCAGTTACTGATGCACCTTTGGAACATTTGGGTCATAAAATTATTTGTATCATATCATGTATTGATTGTTATCCCATTGATTAGAATATCCCAATTGACTGTGAATTTCTTATGGGGGCATCGAGTTCCTTTCTATTACCTCATGCATTTAATTTATTTTAACCTTTACTGGTATAGAGATTGAGTAATTACCAGGTTTTGCTTTGCTATTGATATCATCTCATGAACACTGCAATGTTGCAATATGTGTTTTTCTTGACCTTTCTCTGTAAGAAATTGTGACCAGTACCAAATTAGGTGTGGAAATAGGAGCATTTAATGATCATTACTCTTCCAAGTAGTTTAGTTATTGTTTTTAGCCTAGTTCAATGTATCTTCGGAAATAGTAATATTTTAATTGTTCTTTTGAAAGTAGTAGTAATGATTTGCTATCTTTGTAATCATTATTATAAATAGATCAATCAGCTGACTGGTAAGTAAAGTCTTTCTTTCTCTCTTCTCATGTTAGGTACACCGTGTGCTTGTGGATCTTGTTTCTGCCTCTGCAAATGCAACACCTGGGCTTGGAAGATATCCTCCATTCAAGAAAGAGGTAAAAATTCTGTGCAGTAATTCATATGCAACTTGATTTGTTTTTTAGAAATTATCTAGCTCATTTTGTACAACTTTCAGATTGTTGTAATTGCAACTTCAGCCCTAGAGACATTTAAAAATGAATCCAAAAAGATGGTTGTTGCACTAGTTGACATGGAGCGTGCATTTGTTCCACCTCAACACTTTATCCGTTTAGTGCAGAGGCGGTATGTTCAATAATTGATAAATTTTTTTCATTTTTTAATATGAATTCATAATCTTCATGTGTTAACGGGAGCATTAATTTGTTTTTCATTTATTAGACTCTCAGGATGAATTTGAAAGTCATTAGAATCACCACCATTGATTTTATTAGGGTATTTTTACTCTATCTGTATTTTTTTTATCTTTTACAATATGTACAGCAGTAATATAGCTTTATCTTGTAATTGTTTTGTTATAACAACTGTTTGACCGCTGCTGTACTTAATTGTTGACAACTGTACTTGCAACTAACCGGAAGTTAGTTGTAAGTTAGTTAGATTGGATGAATCTTCTTTCTCCTATGCAAAAGCTCCCAGTTGTATCTTTTCAAATAATAATGATTCTTCTTACAAATAGTTTTCAAGTTCTCTCTGATTGATATGGTATTCAGAGCTTAGGTTCGAACCCTAGGGTTCTTTCATGGTTTTCTCTACTCAATATTCCTCTTGGACAAAACTGCTGTTGGCTGTAAATGGGTTTTTCGGGTAACAGAAAGTTCTGATGGGTCAATAAACAAGTACAAAGCCCGGCTTCTTGTCCAGGGATTTCATCAACAACAAGGATTTGTGTAAGTGAAACTTCTTTAGTTAACTGATGAGGCCCAGATAATAAGTGGGCCACTAGCCCATGAAGGGAGCAAGACTCGATGGGGAAAAGTACGTGAGAGAGAAGAATCGGATGGTTGAGGTATGTGATTCATGGGTAGAGCAGTTAGAGGAGAGAGAAGAATCGGATGGTTGAGAGGGAAAAATATTAATCGTGGAGGGGGAAAGGGAATCCTATTTGTATTCTGTTTTTCGGTTATTTAGGGGGGAGGTTTTTGGGTGAAAGGGAGAGGAACCACTTGGGTTGTTCTAGAGGAGCATAGCTCTAGGCAGTGGGAATTGTTATCCTTCTGTATTCTGCTTTCATTGACAAATAATACAAATATTTGTGCTTACTTCATTTCTTTCTACTTTCTTCTTGCTTTTGAGGTCTGGGTCTGTATCATCAAACATGAAATGTGAGACTTATTCTCTCTCTTGCTCTCATCTCACCCATAAGTGGCTTCTTCAGCAACTTGATTTAAAATGGTTGTTAAATGGTGAATTGGAAGAAGTTTACATGACTCAACCCCCTGGATATGAGAACTTAAATAAGTAACTTGTTTTGAAGATGAATAGAGCCATTTATGGCTTAAAACAGTCTCCTAGGGCCTAATTGACAAATTAAAAGCCACTCTTCTGCATTTTCACTTCAGCAAATGTGACCCATCTATCTCTATTTGTTTATCCTAAGAATTCTTCAGTCATTTACATGCTTGCCTATGCTGATGACATCATAACTACTGGTAACAACCCCCTTTGCTTCAGAACTTTATTTCAAAACTGAACTCTGTATTTTTACTCAAAGATCTTGGTGACTTGGACTATTTTCCTGGCATTGAAGTCACTGCCATTAAGATGGTTATCTCATTCTCACTAGGTCAAAATACCCAGGGGACTTATTATCCAAGAATAAGATGGATGAAGCAAAACCAATTTCATCTCCAGTGGTTGGAGGCTGCAAGTTAACCAAGTTTGGTTCTGAAGATTTTTCTGTTCCTACTCTAGACAGATCACATGACCTGAAATTAGTTTGTCTGTAAACAAAGTCTGTCATTCATGTATAAACCAACTGAAGAACACTGAGGTACCTAAAAGGTACTCTCTCATGGGGTGACACTTTCAACCTGCCTCTTCCAAGACACCATAACAAATTCATGCCTATTGTGATAGTGATCAGGCCCCTGATCCTGATGATAGAAGGTCTACTTCTGGAGCTGCTATATTTCTTGGTTTGGATCTTACATCTTGGGTCCAATAAGCAAACTGTTGTGGCTAGATCAAGCCCTGAGCCAGAATTAGAAGCATGGCTTTGGTTGCAGCTGAATTCAAATGGCTACAATATTTGTAACGTGAGTTAAAATTGGCTCATTCCTCACCAGTTCTATGTGATAATTTGAGCATGGTGGCTCTGGCTCATGTCCTGTTCAGCACTCTCACACCAAACACATGGAGATTGATATTGTTTTTGTTCATGAAAGGTGCTCTGCAAAAGTTTTCAAGTTGTTCATGTGCCTGCCATCGATCAATGTGCTGATATTATCACCAATGCTCTAACTCTGGCTATTTTTACCAAGTATTTATATTGTTTTTATCTTTTCGTAATATCTACAGCAGTCCTATAACTTTATCTTTGAATTGTTTTGTTATAACAACTGTTTGACAGCTGTACTTAACTGTTGAAAACTGTACTTACAACTAACTTCTGTTAGTTAAAGATACCTAGATTAGTTGAACCCTCTCTGCCATACATAAAAGCTCTGTTGTATCTTTTCAGTTCAGTTAATGATTCTTCTCGCAGAATAATGTTACAAACTCCTTGAATCTAATATTGATGAAGATTGGGTTTGCCCAAGGATCTCCAGTCCTTTATGTGTGTTAATTTTATTGGTTTTGACCCCAACAGAGATGCTAAAAGGGTATGACAGTGTTCTCAAGTTGAAGCTGCTGTATTTATTTAGTTGGCAAGAAATTCTTGATGTTTCACCAGTCAAGTGTTAGCTTTGGATTTTATTTTGGACTGTTTCTCAGTTGCCTTCTTTGTGGTGTTATTAAGGCAAAAGTCTTTTAAGGGGGTGCTTTTGACAGATCTTCAGAGAGAGATTGGTTGCTGTGCTACATGTTTCATGTTCTCAGTCTTGTTACTTTTTCTTTATTGTTGTAGTTTATGAAGATTCCTTATTATCATGCATTTGAGTCTCTCTTTTCTTTCTTAGTAAATTATTTTTTAAGAAAAAGAGTTTAAGAATACGATAATGATTTTTGACATTCTAAGATCCCTTTTAAGTTTGTGGGCTGTGTTGAATGAGCAATCAATATTCATTGCATTCTTTGCAAATAAGGAGCCAGATCACGTCCCTATTTCTAGGAATACAACAGAGCCGTATTGGTGACTTGAACTCTTTTAGTATTATCTATCTCTAATCTTGAACGAATGTGATTACTGTTTCAATTTCAATATCCTCTATTTCTCAACCTTGTATAGTATACACATAAATACAATAATCACTAACTGTTAACTGTTTGACTGCTGCTGTTTATAATTAATTTTATATGATCTAATACTTTCAACTAATTTCATTAGAATGGAAAGGCAACGCCGAGAAGAGGAGCTAAAGAACCGGTCATCCAAGAAGGCAGTTGATGCAGAACAATCAATTCTAAATAGGGTAAGGAATAATACAGTTTAAAATGTACATACTTGAATTTGTTAAACATTACATAAGTGTATAAATTTTGGCTTTATATATACAAGATGTATGTTCTATTTTGTTTTCTAGGCAACTAGTCCTCAAACAAGTCAACAAAGTGGGGGAAACTTAAAATCACTGAAAGAGAAATCTAGTCAGCAAGACAAGGATACACAAGAGGCATCTGGCTTGAAGACTGCTGGGCCCGAAGGGGAGATAACAGCAGGTTTTTATTATTCATCCCTAAATTTGTATTCCAGGTCTAATATCATTATGTTCTCTCTGCTGTGTCTCATGTGCTGCACAATCCTTGAAGTATTAACTTTGTGGCTTCCTTTTTCATCCAGAGCATCTGTATCTGCCTCACTCAATAGTTACCTTAATTTTCTCAGCAGTCACCTTCCTTATCCAATAGGACTTGCAGCAGTTGTATACTGACAAACATTGTTCGGCACATCTTGCTTGTAGCTGATTGTTTAATCACTAAATTGATAGTGCACAGATAGTACAGCACACAATCATTTGAAAAGATACCTCACTGTAGAGAAAAAAGTTAAGGATTATTTTCCATTCCCCCCAACTTTATATAAATAAGGAATTGATAAACATAATTATCTTGTTCTTCTTTCCAATTAAGTCATTAGAGATTACAATGACATTGTTTGATCTGTATAGTTAACTCCTCCTAGTGGTTGTTGTGGATATCAACAAATGTTAAGCTATTATTCATTTAATCCAAGGACTGCAACAGTTTCTGTACCTTTCTTTCTGGGTGTTCTATCTTTCATCTTTTGCCTCTCACCAAAGTAAGGATTGAATGTTTCTTAGTTTACTTTGAATTGATTTCAACTCTTGATGCAGGATATTTGTTGAAAAAAAGCGGAAAAGGTAGTGGTTGGAGCAGACGATGGTTTGTTTTAAATGAGAAGACTGGCAAGGTTAGTAAATTGTCTCATTTTATACTGAATTACATTCCAAAACTGCTCTAGACCTTCTGGTTTAAACATTTGAGCATATAAGCCTTGTAAGCTGTAGCTGCACAGAAGTGTTTCATATGGATAAAAACTTCTTTTGGTGAAATTGAAAATGATATTTTGTGAAAATTCTTACTATACCTCTTGGTTCTTGACATTTCCAGTAATCGAGTTAGTTTACAAATTTTTAAGCATTTGTCTAATATGATGGAATGTGGCCTATTTATGTTATGATTAGAGAAACCTTCATTTTAATTATTAAACTGACAAGGCATTCTATCTGTTAATATGAGCTCGGAGTTCTTATATTTTTGTATGCGGGAAAAAATCAAACCCACATCTATTAGAGATAATGCCAAAATCCACTATATAAGTGGGACCAATCCCCATCTTACAAGTCAGATTTGTAGGATTGGATTTGACCTATATCCATTTTGTAAAATGGTATTAGAACCTATCCTACATCCAATGAAAGAACGACTCATCATGTTACCAAGCCCAATAGTGTTAGACTGGGGTGTATTAGGAAAAATCCAAGTCCACATCAACTAGAGATAATGCTAAAATACAGTATATAAATGGAGACAATCCTCACCTTAGAAATCAGTTTTATAGGGTTGAATTAGATCTAAATCCAGTTTGTAATAATTTGTATTCAGTCTCAAGTTGTGTAAGTTGTATTTGGAGGTCTTTTTGATATTGGTGCTTATGCTATAGATGGGAGTACAAACTGCATCTTTCTGAACATATGCTGAGATTTAACTATACTTTATATTGCCAGCTTGGATACACCAAAAAACAGGAAGAGAGACATTTCCGAGGAGTAATTACATTAGAGGTATGAACTTTTTGGTTGATTTCTTGAATTTATGGTATAAAGCTTACGAACTTCAATAACCTGTTTCTGGGATACTTGAGAAAACAAGGGCCAAATAACCTCTGTGTAATCAGTTATAAAATTGGAGTGCCATATTGTATTTATGATTTAAGGGAATTTATTTGGTTATGATTTTAAAAGACTTTATTGACAAAAAGTCTTGTATATTTTAAAAACTATGTAAAAATGTTGTGAAAGACTTTTATGATTAAGTTTTTGTTGTTTAGATTTTAATGGATTTATATAGTAAGAATTTACAAGATTTGAAAAGGCTTAACTTAATACATTTACAAAGATTTGAAAGAACTCCATATGTTCTTTTATAAAACATCGAGAGTTACAAGAGTGCATGAAAAGTCTTAAAATAACTGAAAATTTGTATTGAAAAAGTAAAACCAATTGAAATTTTTCAATCTTATACTAGCTAATTGGTTCTAACTTCATGTTCTCTTTTACTAGTCAGCTATGTATTAGAATCTTCTCGTGCATGCTACTGGGTTCAAAATTGTTTCAATGGGGAAGTCATAAAAATAGTACCGAGTACATATGAGCGAATGGATTGTGATGGAAAAAAGAAAAGTCCAACAACAAGAAGAAAAAGAGTTTCAAGAAGAGTTCCAGTGGGATTGTTTGATGGCTGTGATATTTATGCATCTCTATTAAGAAGTCACATGAAATCAATCAAAATCTCTATTAAAAAATAATTTTTTATATTTTTATATTTTTTAGTATCAACAAATTTTGTATTAGTTGTAACATATCTTAATTGGATACGACTTGATTTCATTGTCTTTCTTAAAAAAGCTTAATTAGCATTTTTTTAATTGATATTCTAATTGAATATCACAAGAATTATATATCATTTGAAAGTATTGATTTAATTTCCTTTGGATTTTTTTTATAAAATTAAGTCTTTTAAAATATCCTTCAAAGTCCTAATCCGAGACACCCCCTTAATGTTCTTATGGATATTGTCTCCCTTGTGATGAAGTTATAAATTTCTTTCATATGAGGCATATAATCAATGGTTCAGACACAACATAATGCTTTGTTCAGACAGAATTTGAAGTTGACCTGAATAATGACTATTGATGAACCTTTCAGCATGTAATGCCTGTTTTACTTTTGGTTGTGCCTGATCAGGAATGCATTATTGACGACATTTCTGAAGATGATGAAGTCTCCACAAAGAGTTCAAAGGATAAAAAGTCCAATGGACCTGATTCTGGAAAAGCATCAAACCTTGTTTTCAAAATAACAAACAAGGTCGCATATAAGACTGTTATGAAAGGTAACCCCTCTTGTTCTAATTTTTGCATCCTCCCCCATGTGTTCCAATTTAAGAATTCTTCACCAGATCTGAAACCGTGACAACTGACAATATTAAAACGTACGTTTTTCAGCTCAAAGTACAGTTTTGTTAAAGGCTGAGAGCATGGCAGATAAGGTTGAGTGGATCAACAAGCTAAGAAATGTTGCACAGGCTAAAGGAGGTCATGCCATTGGGGAACCTAGTTTTCCTATGCGGCAAAGTCTTTCTGATGGTTCTCTTGTAAGTTTCTATCTGTTCTCTTTGATGTTATTCTCTTAGAATTTGAGTTTAGGACCTATGTCAATCTTATAAAACTAGTTTTTAAGGTGAGAAATACCTAAGCTTTTTAAGGACTCATTTCTCTAGCTAATGTGAGATTTCAATCTCTTGAAAGATGACATATTAACAACTACATTCTTGACATTTTACTTTGGGTCCATTTGGTAGAGAGGGGAGAAATAATATATGAAAATAAAAAGAGATGAATGAAAATGTGATATAAAATGAAAATTGAAGATGCTTGGTTGAAGAGAAATAGATAATAAGTACCGAGATAGAAAGATGAATAGAAATAGAGTGAACAGTACTGTTGGGATCCACTCACCTTTTAATTTTCTCCTCCTTATTTCTTTCATGCCAAAAAATCCTATTAAATCCATCTTTCCTATTTCCACTTCCTTCTTTCCAAACAAACACACCATTAATTTTCTGGTTAGCCACTGCATAGGGGTAGTAACCCTTTGTGAGACACTGCCAACCAACTTTTCCAACATTCATCTAATTGACCAATTAACCACTTAAATTTCGTCTTCTTCACCCATGATTGGGTCTAAGATATTTCTTTGTTTGTTTGGGTTTGTTGAATACAAAAATTTTCCTTTAATGGTGTTATAATTACATAAATAAGAATCATATCTTTATAATTACAGATATTGGGATCAGATCTTTATAATCAGAAACTTCAAGATCATATCTGTATTATTCTAGGATCTTATCTTTATTTTTAGAAGATATTAAATCTCATTTATTTATTGTGTTGGTTTCTTTTTCTCAATATAAATAAACCACTCATGCTATCACAAAAACATACAATTTTAAATCATCATCTTTATAGCTTAACAAATAGCATCCTTCTTCTGGTGAATATATTTATATAGAAATGAATTTATGACATTTTGGAACTTAGGATTGGGTCCTTTAATTATTGCTGTTAGTTTGTTTGGAAGTTACAAACACTAACCAATTTACAGTCCATCTAGAAAAGAGTTCATTTTTGTATTTTCATAACATGTCTTCATGTTGAAAAATCTTTTGTAGGATACTATGGCCAGAAAACCTGCAGATCCTGAAGAGGAGCTCAGATGGATGTCTCAAGAAGTGCGCGGTTATGTTGAAGCTGTTCTTAACAGCCTTGCTGCTAATGTCCCAAAAGTGAGTTTATTTTATCCCCTACATAATTTTCTATTCAGATTTGGCACTGTTTGTAAGATCATTTCACTTTGTCTAAGCAGGCAGTTGTTCTTTGCCAAGTAGAGAAAGCCAAGGAAGACATGCTCAACCAGTTATACAGTTCCATCAGGTAAGTGCTGTCGTTTCTCATCATACTATTGGATGTCTATTGAGTGTGTTGCTTCTTAGTGGATACTATGATGTACTGGCATTCAACCTATATTCTCTTTAGTCAATATTAATGTTCAATCAACCTAAGTTTATATTAATCTACTATTCAACCACATATGTAAGTATTTGGTCATATGTAAGGATTGTGTTTTTTAATGCTTTGGTTGGGTATGTCTAGGGAATCAACATAGACACGTTGGGTTTGGGTATACAAGTAGATTAAGTTTATGAAGTTGCCATTGTAAGTTCCTTCTTTTCTCTTGACTTTTCTCTTTAGTAGGACTTCTTTGTGATCTTAACCTATCCCTAGTAGTTCTTTCCCTCTTCTGTCTAATAACTTTTTTTGTTTGCAATAAATAATAATACTTGAATCTTTGATTCTATTTATTTAATCTTGAACGCTACAGTTATTACAAATTACTATTCAAGAATGGAACCATTTGACAGTGAAAATTAAGTGTCTTTTTAATGTTGTGGTTGGCAGCGCCCAAAGCTCTGCAAAAGTTGAGGAGCTGCTTCAGGAAGACCGCAATGCCAAGAACAAAAGGGAGCGAGTTCAGAAACAGTCTTCCCTTCTTTCAAAACTCACTAGGCAGCTTGGTGTCCATGACAATAGAGCGGCTGCAGCATCCAATTGGTCCGACAGAGGGAGTTCAGCAGGTAATGTCTTCACATTTGCCTGAGGTCTTACTTTCCGTGAAAGCTTAGCTGGTCTGCTAGCTGTTTCAGAAGACCTTTAGCTTTTGTTGAAGAAAGAATGTGATGAGATTATGTATATAAATTTTGTTGTAACTCTCCCAGAACATAATAAATAAGTTGTTGAACATATAATGTGTTAATTGCAGATTTCTTAAGTAACTATATTTTTGTTGATTTTTCATATACTTTTGGAAATAAAACTATGCAGAGACCAGCCCAAGAAGCTCTGGACCCTCGTCAGGTGATGATTGGAGGTCTGCCTTTGATGCTGCTGCCAATGGTCCAAGCGACTTGTCATCTAGGTATGGTTCTGGTGGTCATAGTAGACGTTACAGTGACCCATCCCAAAATGGTGATGTGAGCTCAGGCTCAAATTCTAGCAGTCGCAGGACACCAACTCGGTTGCCCCCTGCTCCTCCGCAATCTGGTCCAAGATATTAGATGAAGCTACATGTGGTTGGTTTTGATCAAAATTATGCATTCTTGCGCTTTCAGTTTTTTCTTCTTATAACGAGACTGTTCCACCTCCTTTTAGAGACTTTAGTCGGAATGTTATAGTTTTGTAGATAAGTAAAGTATTCATATCTCATTCATCTTACGGCCATACGCAGTGTGTGTGTGTGTCCAATTTTAGCCCCTTACTGGGTATGTGGGGGCATTGTTGGGTGAGATAATTTTGTGTCTTCCCGACATTCTTTCTCCTCTCTCTTACAAATGTAATTGTTTTGTATCCAATGTGATTATCAGCATTTATATCAATGCCTTTTTCTTTTTCCGCCTACTTTATTAACCGCTGATTATTTCTGGTTGGTATTATCATTATATGAAAAAGCTTGTGGTTATTAAGATCACTTTGAAGTGGCAAATCAAATCATGAGGCGATGTCCAAAAAGTGCCCACTGTTATAACTGGTCGTGAATGTTTTAAAAATTGTTTCAGTCCTTCGAATAAATTATATAAAGAGTTTACAGCAAAGTCAATATTTTGTTTTATGGCAATTGTCTAATGCTCAAATATAAGTTTACTCGGAATTATTTTCTACAAGGCACTTGTACAAAACCAAGTTTGTTCCATAAATATCGTTGCAATTTGTATAAGGAATATACAGAATAAAAAAACAGCTTCTGTATCTGATACGTGGAGGAGTCGCCGCTGAGACTATGTTATCTACATCACCGTTATTGACATGGACAAGTCTCAGCCTTATCAACCACAAACCTCATCTGTAATATCTTTGAAATTAGGAGAAACTATGTTAAGAAGAAAATTATCAGAATTATTGTTATATTTTGAGTTGATAGCATGCCCTTAGATTCAAGAGCTCATATGTTGCCACAAATTCTTATTATATGAGGGAAGATACGAGACCCGAGTATGCAGCTTATCATTATCATAATGCAGGTATCCATACGAAAAAACGAATGTTTTTATGTTTGAAAGATTGTTTATTTATATGCTTATTTTTAATTTTTTTTATTCTAATAATTACTGATTTACTTTTTTTTAAATTACATCCACTTAACATCAGTATTTTAATTGATGAATTACACTATGCAAAAAAGGTGTGAATTATAATAAATATAGACATTAATTTAAAATTAAAAACTATACATATGTTTTTAAATTTTCAAAATAACTATTTTCAAATAAAAATCTGGTTCTTTAAAAAAATTAACAAAATTTTTAAAAAAAATCAAATGAAATCATGCTTACATACACTATTTATTGTAAATCATTTCTGCATTATTAAAAAATGAAAAAAATTAACTTAAAATAGCATAAAAAATCTAAAATCGTCTTTATATATATTATTTATAAAAATATATCATACAAATATAAATTATACCTTTAAGCGCAGTTTCTATTAAAAAATAAAAGTGCGTTTGAAACATGATTCTAGTGTGAAATTTTTTAATTGGCTTACATTCATACTTGTGAATATAAATTTTTGTAAAGCAAATTTCCAATTTAGAAAAAGAAAACCTACCAAACCTGTAGAGTCTTTTAGGGCAGTTACAAACTTGCCAAATACGAATTGTTTCTAAGATTGGTACCGATATTTTGACACCTCTATTGAGGTTGCGGCAGAATACAACCAGCTGACATGACATTTTTAATATTAAAGAAAAAGCATATGGGTCCCACTTGTTGAGTTGGAAAAATTACCAAATTATAGCATTTGGAAGGTGTGTTTTTGGTTTCTAAAAGAGAGTGCGTTCGAAAAAAGGGTTTGTTCTTCCATTGATGTGTGTGTTTGAAAGGTAGGATTTGGATTGCGAAGGGACAACGTTGCGTTTGAGGCTCTTCATTGCGAAAGAATAGGTTCGAATTTGTGTGCATTTTTTATTGAGAGGGTTTGGATTGGTAGGGTTTTGGATTGGGCGGTAAACAAGTATGCGACAATTATTGAAGGGAGAAGGAAGCTTCATAGAGGTGCGTTGCCATTAGGGTTTCGGTTGAAGAGTGGAATTTCGAATCAGGTATGTATTTTGATTCGTTTTGTACAGGTTTATTTGTTTGATTGTTTTGCTTTTGGTTTGGTTTCTGTTGTGTAGCGTTCTGTGTAGTGTAATTGCGTTTCTTTGTTTGTTGATGTGGTTTTTTAGTTTTATTTTTTTAATTGATTTGGATTTCATTGTTTACTGTTTTTTGGTCTGCGATTTGGGGACTGGTTTTGAACCTTTGGTGTGTGTTATGAGCTGCTGGTTTTGAATTTAACTACAATGTTTGCAATGTTGTTTGCCTAGCTAAGTGGTGACCCCTTTGTTTTTATGTGGTGATCTGTGAAGGATTTTTTGCACTGTGATTGTCTAACAATTTTGTTCCCAAAATAAAGCTTGTAACCTTGTACAATTTAAATTACTAAAAAAACCAGTTTTAGTCTTTAAGTTTGGAAAAATGAAGTTAAAAAAAACTTGATCTGCAAAATTTGGTGTTATGGTTTTTTAGTTTTGAAGTTTGAATGGATTGGTTTTCATTGTTTTTTGTTGTGTGATTTTGGGACTGGTTTTGAACTTTTTTGTGTGTACAGAAGGTTAGGAACCGAGTTAGTGGTGATAGAATTGAATGTCAATGTTAATGTTCTGAATTAGTGACACTGTCATGGGGAAGTTGAGACCCCTTTGTTTTTATGTAGAGATCTATGAAGCACTTTTTGCACTGTCATGTTGTCTTACCACTGTTATGTTTGCATGTGTTGTTTTGGTGTTGTGAGAGTTGAAAAGGTAGTGTAGTGAGGTGATTCAAGGTTATAGAATTGATTATTGTCAAGGTAGGTTCAAATGTGATGTGTGTAGGTATATATGAACTGTCTTGTAACCTTTGAAGTTAATGTTTGCATTTGGTTTTATGAGGTATGTGGGAATAGGTGGTGACCTGCCACCACATTTATTCATAGTTAAAATTTGTGCTTTTTATTAATTTTTTGCATGTATTTTGGTGGGGCAATATTTATTTTGGTTTTTGTAGAATTGAATTGTGGTGTTCATGGTTTTCAATTGATTAAGTAATTAATTGTTCAGATAAGGAAGTTGTTACGATTGATCCTTATCTTGAGGCTCAAGCTAAGGTTTCATTGAAATGATGATTTTTGTTTTAAAGTAGACATGATGTTATATTTATGTTTTGATAATTTTTTTATATATTAAAGTGTATTTCTATTTGATTTGATATACATGTGTTTAGGCATAATTGCAGGTCAAAATGTTTGGGTGTTGTGAACAAGTAGTTAAGTTTGGAACAAAAGTCTATTATACAGTCCACCCCATTTGGATGGCTTATGTTTGTCCATGAGGAGATAAAATTGAGTCGTGGAATTTTAAGTAAATTATGTAGTGCTTGGGTGGAGAGGAAGTAAGGTTTTCAATTCAGTGTCAATTTATGTCGTTTAGGTTGTTAGATGTGTATTTAACTGTAGGTCTTAGAGTAGTTGGTACAAAAATTGATTTAAGGAAAAGTATAATTATATCTGACATTAGGAGTTTTTTTGAAGAAGGTGATGTAAGTGTGAAAATTATTTATTCTGTAATTTTGAAATGTGGGAACGATATTTTCTCAGAGGACTTTTGTAAGTTGTACATCCTGTTAGGATTGACGAAGTTTATTTTGCCTACTAGAATGGGTTTAGTTCATGATGGGTTGTTTAACATTGTTGATGATTTAGATAAACTTGGTATGTATAATTGGGGAGGAGGGGGGTTTAGTGTATGACGTTTTGGTTGATAGTTTGTGTTCGACTTCAAAATGGATGACCCAAGAAAGTATGTCGTCTATCCATGTAGATGGTTGTATTTACCTGTTGCAGGTAATATGGAACATTATTCATATTGGTAAATGTTTGTAATAATTGTGCATGTGTTTGACTTTGTAATAAATGAATTTTTTGTATTCATTCTTCAGATATGGGCGATGGAGCATTTGTTCTCTTATAAGCATCAAATACCTAGGAGTGGAAATAAATATCCTCGTATCATGCATTGGATGGATGTTAGAGTTGGTGACCATGAAATTCGACGTGGTCTGCGTAAGAATATGGTGTCGTTTTTATTGGAATTTGTATTACATGAATGTTGTTTTGAATTTAGATAATTAAGTTTGGAATTCTATATGTCAACGAACAGGTTGTTGTTGAGTTATTTGCTTCCAATGAAGAACTTTGCAGTGAATTTATTCAAGAAGTTTTTCACCAAATTTGCTTTGAAATTAGGAAGAAGAAACCAACAAAGGATGAAGTTCGTGCAATGACGGTGAAAGTTGTTGAACTGATGTGCAAATATGAGGAGCTAGAAGTATTAATCACGAGTATGGAGAAAGAGGTCAAGGACATACTTGAGTTAATTGGAAGCATAAATTTTGTTTTTGATGATACTCGGTTGAAAGTAGTTGAAGTTGAACCTCTTTCAGTAGATCACACATACTTCAAAAAGCCAAAAGGAGCCATGAAGATATAGATGAAGAAAAAAAACTTAAATGGAGATTAAGATAAGCCAAATGAAGAAGTCAACATGTTTCTTAAAATGGAACGTGAACCCAGAACACGTTTCAAGACTGTTGTTTTGAAAACACCTTGGACAACATATTCCAAGAGCGAAAAAACCCAAAAACTGATGCTTAAGTAGTTGATTAATGGATATGTTTTTAGATTTTTGTGGTTTTAAATTAGTTGATGTATGATTTATTGACATTGTTCAAACGATTGTAATTTATGGTATTGTACAATTTATGTTTTATGAAATTGTTGTAACAAATATTTTTGTTCAGCATTAAGTTATTGTGGAAATTGTCAAAGTGTGAGTGGATTTATTTTATTATTCATTCTGAATTGTTTATTGACTTGGTCAGCTTTGCAGCTATATTTGTGATTGTTATGTATTGTTGAGATGTCTTTGTTAAAGTTTGTAGTGAATGTGGTCAATTGAGTTCAATCTAGGTTATGCAATTCAACAGTCTAAACCTGTAAAGTGGGGACCCATTTGATTTTAAGTGGGGAGTTGTGTAGAACTTTATGCACTGTCATATCATCCTCCAACTTAATGTTTCCATGTGGTTTTTTTTGTTGTTGTGAGGGTTCAGATGGGACTCCAGTGAGCTCATTGAAGGTTAGGGAATTGGATAGTGCAAGAGTAGCTTTAGTTCTAGTGTGTCAATGTATGTGAGGAGCCCTTTGATTTTAAGTGGGGATCTGTGTAGAACTTTAGGCATTGTCATGTCATACTCCAAGTTAATGTTTGCATGTCATTTTTTTGATGGTGTGAAGGTTCAGATGGGACTCCACTGAGGTAATTGGAGGTTACAGAATTGGCTAGTGCAAGACTATCTTCAGTTCTGCTGTGTCAATGTATGTGGGGACCACTTTGATTTCAAGTGGGGAGTTGTGTAGAACTTTATGCACTGTCATGTCATCCTCCAACTTAATGTTTCCATGTGTTTTTTTTTTGTTGTTGTGAGGGTTCAGATGGGATTCTAGTGAGCTCATTGGAGGTTAGAGAATTGGATAGTGCAAGAGTAGCTTGAATTCTAGTGTGTGAATGTATGTGGGGACCCCTTTGATTTTTAGTGGGGACCTGTGTACAACTTTTTGCAATGTCATGTCATCCTCCAAGTTAATGTTTGCATGTTTTTATTTTTGGTGTTGTAAGGGTTCAGATGGGACTTCAGTGCTCGTTGTGTTAAAATATATGGTCTTAAACGAGACGGGGGTGAATTGTTTAAGAGGGGTTTTTGAAAACTTTTTCAGCTTGATGTTGGGAATTGAATTGAATTGAATGATATATAGTTATTGCACCAGGTAGTTGTATGTTGGGAATTGAATTGAATGATATACAAGATATGTTCAAAATATAATCATTTATAATTTCTTCCAATCAATTTCATTGAAATGAATGACAATTAGGTTGGTGAAGAAATAATATTATTCCCCTCCCCTGCGCCCTTATAACATACTATCCACCCATTCATGAACCGAAATACAACACAGGCTTCATAAATATGCTTTATTTGAACTGCCCCATGACCATGCATAAACCTTGTCATGGGTCCCCATATATTAACACATGGGTCCTCAATTACACTTGAAGGGCTCCTATGAGCACCACACGCCTTCACTCAACCAATTGAGGTTCCTATGAGCACCACATAACTTTTGAAGTACGTCCCTTCACACACATCAAGCACTGCAAAGTGCTGAATCCCAAAAAGCATGATCAAAAAATGACCATGCAGAAACCTAGTCAAGGGTTCCCAATTATTAACACATGGGTCTCCACTTACTGTACAAAGGTTCTTATGACCACCACAACATTCCTTTAGTCACCCAATTCACATTCATACTTTATAAGTACGTCACTTGAAACACATCCTGCACTGCCAAGTTCTGAATCCCAAAAACCAAAATGCAAAAAAATGAACATGTAGAAACCTTGTCACGGGTCACCACTTATTTACACATTGGTCCCCACTTACAGTACAAGGGTTCCTATGACCACCACAACATGCCTTTACCCATCCAATATATTCATACCTTACAACTACGTCCCTTGAAAAACATCATGCACTGCCAAGTGCTTAATCCCAAAAAGAAAGATGAAAGAAATGACCATGCAGAAACGTAGTCATGGGTCCCCACCTATGTCCCCACTTACAGTACAGATGTTCTTATTGCAACCACAACATTCCTTAACCCACCCAAATCACATTCATACTTTACAACTATGTCCCTTTCAACACATCCTTCACTGCCAAGTTTTGAATCCCAAAAACCAAAATGCAAAAAAATGAACATGCAAAAACCTTCTCATGGGTCCTCACTTGTTTACACATGGGTCTCCACTTACAGTACATGGGTTCCTATGACCACCACAACATGTATTTACCCACCCAATTCACATTCATACCTTATAACTATGTCCATTGAAACACATCATGCACTGCCAATTACTGAATCCCAAAAATCAAGATGAAAGAAATGACCATGCAGAAACGTAGTCATGGGTCCCCACTTACAGTACAAAGGTTCCTTTTACCACCAGAACATGCCATTACCCACCCAATTCACGTTCATACCCTATAACTACGTCCCTTGAAACACATCCTGCCTGCTAAGTTCTGATTCCCAAAATCCAACATGCAAAAAAAATGAACCTGCATAAACCTTGTCATGGGTCCCTACTTATTTGCACATGGGTTCCCACTAACAATACAGGGGTTCCTATGACCACCACAACATGCCTTTACCCACCCAATTCACATTCATACCTTACAACTACGTCCATTGAAACAAATCATTCACTGCCAATTGCGAATCCCGAAAAGCAAGATAAAAGAAATGACCATGCAGAAACGTAGTCATGGGTCCCTATTTACAGTACAGGGGTTCCTATGACCACCACAACATGCCTTTACCCACTCAATTAACGTTCATACCTTATAACTACGTCCCTTGAAACACATCATGCACTACTAAGTTCTAATTCCCAAAAACCAACATGCAAAAAAAATGACCCTGCAGAAACCTTGTCATGGGTCCCCACTTATAGTACAGGGGTTCCTATGACCACCACAACATGCCTTTACCCACCCAATTCACATTCATACCTTACAACTACGTTCCTTGAAACACATCATGCACTGCCAAGTGCTTAATCCCAAAATGCAACGTAGTCATGGGTCCCCACTTACAGTACAGAGGTTCCCCAGTTACAGTACAAAGGTTCCTATGACCACCACAACATGCCATTACCCACCCAATTCACGTTCATACTGTTGGGTCTATTAGTGTCTAAGTTCAAGAGGGGAGGGGTGAATTGAAGTTATAAAATTTTCCGCAAACACAAACTGATTTACAGTAATTCAAAAGAAAAAGAACAAAATGATTTTGAAAAGAACAGATTTATTTTTCAACACACTTTATCAAAATCAGAACTTATTCAGATTAGCATTGAGATCAAACAGAGAAATTCTCCAGAACAAGATGAGTTATTTTTACAGCAGCTATAATAACAAGATTTACATCAAGAGATCAACACAAGTTCTTTTTATACAATTCTTTAAAAAAAAATGAATCTTTAACCAAGATATTATAAAGAAATTTGTTTGTTCTTAAACCAGTCAACACTCAGATTCAGAAAGCTTATTTGTGATTAAAAGATTTTTCCAGAACAAAAAAGAATAGTATGAGGAAGCCCATAAATAACAGATTCAATTTTAAATGAACAAATTTATTTCCTGACAAATTATCCAATTAACTAGAAAAAAGTGCAGGGATGAGAAGAATGATGCAAGCACAATTTATACTGGTTCACTCATAAAGAGCTACATCTAGTTTCACCTCACACCAAGGTGAAATTCACTAAAAACAGTTCAAATCAAATACAACACCTTGCAGTTCTTGAACCCTACAAGAACAAGGCAACCAAAGTTGAAAAACCCTATTTCAGCACTACTTGCACTTCAAGAAACCCTATCAAGAAGTGACTTTCACAAACACTCTTACACAAGAATAAATTAAGGAAGGATAACACCTGAAAGAAGATGCAAGAAACTGAAAACCAGTAGCCCAAATTGCAGCACAATAGCACCAACACCTTTACCAAGATCAAGGCATTCAAAGAACAAACACTCTTGAAGTTCTTTTTAAAAACCTTTCAAAAACTCATTCAAATCCTTCTCACTCACTGAAAAACGTTTGACCTCTGTTTAAAACGTGATTTCACAACAACCTTTCATGTGAGAAGTGTCTCTCTTTATATAGAAAACAATTTATAACAACTTTTCAAAAAATAGTTAAAAAGTTGTTATAAAAAGACAGGTTAAATCAAAACTAAATAGATTGTTTTTTCTGAAAATACTTCCAACTCATCTTGACAGAAATAACTGGCTTAAACAAACTTTTTGGTGGCCTAACAGAATTTTGAGAAACATTTCAGCAGTTCAAAAATAAATCTATTGTTTTACAAATAAAAAGATTTAATTTTGTGCAGTAACCTGATTTTTTGAGAAAACATAAAGATCTTTTAGGAAAACATTTAATCACTTCTTGTGCTTGATCTTACCACCTTGATTAGGCATATGAGGTAGGTCACGAAGCAAAAGGCAACCTTAAACACACTCTAGCTAATATACAAGATCACCTAATTACACATTACAACCTTCAAAGTAAACTTGTTATTTTCAATATGTTTAGCTCATCTTAATAGAAATAACTGACTGGAACAAACATTTTGGTGCCCTAACAGAATTTTGAAAACATTTCAGCAGTTCAAAAATAAATCTATTTTTTACAAATAAACATATTTATTTTTGTGCAGTAACCTGATTTTTTGAGAAAACTTAAAGATCTTTTAGGAAAACATTGAATCACTTCTTGTGCTTGATCTTACCACCTTGATTAGGAATATGAGGTAGGTCACGAAGCAAAAGGCAACCTTAAACACACTCTAGCTAATGTACAAGATCACCTAATTAAACATTACAACCTTCAAAGTAAACTTGCTATTTTCTACATTAAACACACATTAAGACTTGACAGAGAAGAAGCTTCATCCATCTTCAACACATACCCTCCACCTAGGTTCCTTCAGACACATCATGCACTGCCAAGTTAGGTAATTCCCAAAATGCAAGTTTAAAAAGATGAGTAGAAACCTTGTCACGGGTCCCCACTTAGTAACACATAGGTCCCCACTTACACTGCAAGACTTCCTATGACCACCACAACATGCCTCTACCCACCCAATTGACGTTCATACCCTCCACCTAGGTGCTTTCACACACATGATGGACTGACAAATGCAGAATCCCAATTACCAGTATGAATAAAAACAACATGCACAAACCTTGTCATTGGTTCCCACTTAAACTAAAAGGTCTGCTATGAACATACAATGAATATACACTGAAAACAACAATCAATATCACTCAATTTATGAATATACAACTTCACATACATGTCCTTCAATGATACATTTGTGCCCAAAATATGGTATATAACAATAAATCAAGTAAATAACTTGAATGAAATTTAAATTGCTTCCATTGATCAAACAAATGTATCTATATTGTTTACATCAAGTCATAATAACTAACATTTTTGTCAATAACAATGAAACTGTACAATTACATAAAAAATACGTTCAATAAAAATCAAGGACAATCTACTTCCAAATCTTTCAAGACGGCTTGTCGTTCAACGTTACACTCATCCAGCACCCAAGACAAAAACATTTCTTGACGAGCTCGTTCTGAATAATAAATCATGGAATTAGTTTCCAATCACAAAATTGTAAATTAAATGTGTTAACTGATGAAAATAACTCTTACCGTGGTGTAATGGGGAAAGGTATTCCCATCCAAGTGCTCTGAACCATCCCACAACTCGATATATTTCACAACTAAAATGCCATAATCATAACTGCATAGAAGGAATAAATTTTTAACCCTAAACAACAATTCAAAATATTAAGTCCAAACAAATTAAAATACATATAAAAAAATAACACTATTACTACCAATACTAATCTATTCGGTTGTAGGGGAACCTTTTCTTTTATCAATGAAATTTGAGGACCACTCTTTTCAGAGAAGTCGTCAAGAATTTCGAATAGGTGTTGCAGTCGATCAACCTACAACATGCAACTTAAAAAGAATGATAAACAAATCCAAATCAAATCAATTCATTAAGCATCGAAGAACATCCAACTATTTACCATTGTTGTATCAATGTTTTGTCGACCTTCAATTCCATCACCAATGGAGTCCAATACATCCAATTGTCGAGTCCGACAATTAAGTGCGTACACCCACCAGTGGTCATTGAATACGGTTGGCAGAAACACCTACAAAACAGTGCAAAATTTAAACTGAAAGTCAACATGACCATTCTAACCAACAACAAATTTCAAACAAAACATCAGTAATGTTAACTTACAAAATGACAATAAAATATTCCTTGATACGGGAATAAACCATTCCCATGAAATGACATGTAATCGAAACTGCACCATGAAATTTGTCCCCCATTCATGTTCATCTCATCGATTACACGAGTCTGCAACAAAAAAAAATCTATTATTACTATTATTAAAAACTTAAAACAAATAACAATAAATTTAAATCAACACTAATCGCAAAAATTGGATTGAATGAAACCAATTCAGCAATCCGAATTTCACAATTTGATTCAGATTTAACAACCCAATTACGAATAACATAACCTACAACCACATTCAGCATAACTATGTAAATAATGTAAGCAAATACAACAAACACAACAATATGTCAAATTTTACCATGTTGTCAACTCTAGACTGCGACCTTAATGATTGCAAATCTAACCTCGTCAAAATGTTATTTTGTATGTCTACAATAACACTGGAACAATATTTAACACCAAATCATCATTCATGCAATAACAACAAATAAAGTATTGACTAAAAGTACAATATATTTACTTACCGTTTCATGTCAAACTTATATGCAAAAAATGTTTTATACATCTTTAAAATATCCAAACTGCATGAGCTTGGACCAGCACAAGTTTCACCAGGAGAGGTTGGGTTGGCTCAAAGAACGAATCCAACTGACCAATGATTTTCTTTAACAAGCAGTTGTCGGTCCTCTTGAAGTTGTTTATCCAAATCAACAATTTTATGTTGATTATCTGCAACTTTCTTCTGACAAACTTCATGTTGGTCAAGTAAGTTATCTCACTCACTTGTACCAGCACTACCTTCCTCAACTCCCTCATATGAATCAGCTAAGGCTTCTTTCAGCACTGACTGGCCAATCCCATATAATCTGAAAAAATAAAAAAATTATAATTACTTATAAATTACTGCAAAAGCATGCACCAAAATCTTAACGAATAAAAAAAATATCTCAGCAGATAAAAAAAAATCATGTAACCTTCTTCCATGATTACTTACACACGACCAATGCAAAAATCATGGAAAACCAACACACTCGGCACGGTCACCAACACCCACATGGTGAACAACCCACACCTATTTCCAAAAAAATAATACACAAGTAAATAACATTTAATCAAAATGACCAATTCATTAAAAAAAAACATAATTCTACAAATTTACACTAACCTGCAAGATGGAAACTCAACCTGCCAAATATATTTCACTGGCATTCTTCTCTTTATAGTACACTTGGGATGCCCTCGTTAAACTTGTACATAATACATTAAAAACTGCACCCCCCAGTTATATAAATCTAACGCATCTAAATTGTCTAACAATTTAAAAGCAAAACTAAATGTCCTAGAAGTCCTAAGAACATAAAAAACACATAACCCAAGTAATATGTATAACCTACAAAAATCGTCTACGCTTTTCTTTGTATTCAATTTCTTGTCCCCCAACTTTTTTAAAAAATTTTCTAATTTAATTTCCTCCCCATCATCAAATAACCTATTCACCAAACCTCCCCCATCATTCTCCATTTTCACCTCCTCCACCACAACCGGCAATCCTAATACAAAAAATTCATCAACAACTGAAAAAGGAAGAAAACTTTATGCAATCCTAAATGCACAGTTATCGGATGACCATCTACTCAACAACTCTCTCAGAAGGTTGTTTGAAATGTCTAAGACCTTGTCAATTTCAACCATCCACTTAAATGGAGTTTCTTGTATCCTTTCTCGTTGATAACTAGTAAGGTTACGGTTCACATGATCAATATATTGAGTTTGCACATTGTGTCTAACTCGTACCTGCAAAATCCCAAAATAAAACAAGACCATATATATTTTTTCAACAATGTCAATTCACAAAGTATTCAAATAATATGCATAAAATTAAAAAACAGTACCTTCAATTCAGCTTTTGCATGGGAGACAAAATTCTTGCACAATGAACTTTCCATTCTTTAAACCTTCAGAAACAATTCATTGAATAAAAAACAAAACAGAGAACACAAATAAGTAACACAACAAAAAACAGAAAAGCTCACAAAAAGCACATAAAAACAAACTTAGTTCTTATACACAACAAAAAAAACAACATGCGAACATTAAGTTAAAAGGTTACATAACACTGCAAGAAGTACTTTAGAGGTCACCAAATAAAAACAAAAGGTACACCACTTACATTCACACACCACATTTCAAGCTTCCCTTACAATTATCATTTGTGTAACCTACAATGACCTCATTAGACTTTCTATTAAGCCCTCACAAAAGCAAAAAAAAAGGCATGCAAACACTCACCTCTAACACAACATCACAGTGCAAAAAGTGTTTCACAGGTCACCAAATAAAAACGAATGGGTCACCACTTGCATTCACACAACACATTTCAAGTTGTCCTTAGAATTACAATTTGTCTAACCTACAATGAGCTCACATCACCCAAAAAGGACATGCAAACATTTGTTTCAAAGACAACATGACATGGTATAAATTTATTCATACCCCAAACCACATAAAAAACAAGAGCTCACCACTTAGCTACACATATCACATTTTAAGCTACCTTTAAAATAGTCACTTGTTCAACATGGTCAATGAACTCACTAGACTCCCTTTTGAACCCTCACAAAACCAAAAAAAAACATGCAAACACTCACCTGTAACACAACATCACAGTGCAAAAAGTTCTTCACAGGTCACTAAATAAAAACGAATGGGTCACCACTTGCATTCACATAACACATTTCAAGTTGTCCTTAGAATTACAATTTGTTTAACCTACAATGAGCTCACATCACCCAAAAAGGACATGCAAACATTTGTTTCAAAGACATGACATGGCATAAAGTTATTCATACACTAAACCACATCAAAATCAAGGGCTCACCACTTAGCTACACATATCACATTTCAATCTACCTTTAAAATAGTCACTTGTTCAACATGGTCAATGACCTCACTGGACTCCCTTTTGAACCCTCACAAAACCAAAAAAAGACATGCAAACACTCACCTGTAACACAACATCACAATGCAAAAAGTTCTTTATAGGTCACCGAATAAAAACGAATGGGTCACCACTTGCATTCACACAACACATTTCAAGTTGTCCTTGGAATTACAATTTGTCTAACCTACAATGAGCTCACATCACCCAAACCTACAATGAGCTCACATCACCCAAAAAGGACATGCAAACATTTGTTTCAAAGACAACATGACATGACATAAAGTTATTCATACACTAAACCACATCAAAATCAAGGGCTCGCCACTTAGCTACACATATCACATTTCAAACTACCTTTAAAATAGTCACTTATTCAACATGGTCAATGACCTCACTGGACTCCCTTTTGAACCCTCACAAAACCAAAAAAATGCATGCAAGCACTCACCTGTAACACAACATCACAGTGCAAAAAGTGCTTCACAGGTCACCAAATAAAAATGAATTGATCACCACTTGCCCATGTCACTGTCACTAATTCAGTTCATTAACATTCACATTAAATTCTATCACCAATAACTTAGAACACACAAAAAAAGTTCAAAACCAGTCTGAAAATGGCAGATCACAAAATACTAAACAATGAAATCCAAATCAATTCAAACTTCAAAAACCTAAAAACCACAACACCAATCACTCATGACAAAAGTTTAATACTTTCTCAATAATACAAACTTTCAAATGGAACACAAATATACAATGACCAAGTTTTAGTCCAAGAATAATATCAATCATCAAAGAAGAGAACAACACGCACAACAAAAAAACTCACGTACTAAAACCTTAAATAAACCATATACCACCAAAACTCTAAACCACAAACATCCCATTCTAAACCTTAAAATTCTAGAAAACCCAAAATAAACATACTTACCTTCTCGTCGTCGCCCTTCGCACTACGTCGCCGCCATTGCCTTCGCACTACGTCGTCGTCGTCGCCTTCGCAATGTCTGTTGCAATCTTCATCTTTCCCGTCGGTCCTCTCTCCACGAACGTTGTATTCAATTGCTTGCGGTTCTGAAATTTTTAAATTTCCCTGTGCCTTTCTCATTTTACCCAAATGACCCTGCCACGTAATCACCCCATTTTCCTTTCTCATTTTACAAAATTGCCACTGCCACGTAATCAGCGTTTCCATGTCAACAAGGTGTAATTTGGCTCAAGGGGATTGGGGATGTTGAAAAACCATTTTCCTTCTAAGATAGGTCAATTTACTATTAAATTGTTTTATTTTATTACTGTAGTGATTTTTTATTGTCATTTAAGTATTTTAAATATTTTTACTTTTTTATCTCACTTTTTTTAAACAATATAATATAATTTTTCCTTGTCATAATAAAACATAGAACAAATTATATTTCGTCACCCACATTTCCAGTCCATAAATATTATGTATTATAAAAAATACAAAAAAGATAGATTTCAAATGTTATTGTACCTATATAGACAAAGGGGAACTTAAATAGTACCTGGAAAATTGTTGATGTGTCGATAGCTTCTTACTTCTTCCTTCAAGTTTCCTCATTTTGTTATTGGTACTCGGTCAGTGTGAACTTGTAAAACGTATTCCCCTCAAGTAAGTACTTTGTGTAAAGATTGAATATTGTAAAGCTGATTAAAGCATACTTTACACCTTCGCAAAGGGTTTTATTATAGTGTTGGTTATGGGTCCTTACCATGACGGGTCAGATATCAATTATTGACTAATATGCCTCGTGATCCCTGATTAATAGTTGATATGAATGTGACTCATTGAGTGTTATTGTAACTATCGTTATTGTTATTTATTACGTGACTTGAGATGTTCTTTGACTCGATCAGTCGGTCACCAGGCCCGAGCTGGATCGTCCGGTACTGACCGGTACACTTACCCCCAAGCTCGAAGAGATTAAATGCTGAAGAGTCGTAAAATGGCTGTTTGGGGTTCCCAAGGAGAGATGTGACTGTTGGGTGTATTTAATATTTGTCAGAGATGTAATGCGTGCTTTTTTTACGGGACGATAATAATTTTGATCGCACGGACAATAATAATTGTGATCGCACAGGACGATAATAATTTTGATCGTATGGGGCGATAATAATTCTGATCTCATGGGGTAATAATAATTTTGATCGCATAGGGCGATAATAATTCTAATCGCACGGGGCGATAATAATTTATGCATATCGCTCAGGGCGATAATAATTTATGCAGATCGCCTAGGGCGATAATAATTTATGCGGATCGCCAGGGCAATAATAATTTATACGGATCGCCCAAGGCGATAATAATTTATGTGGATCGCGCAGGATAATAATATTTTGTTGATCGCGCGGGGCGATAATGTTTTATGCGAATCGCGGGGCGATAACATTTTGTTGATCACGCAGGGTGATAATAATTTATGCGGATCGCGTGGGGCGATAATAATTATGCGGACCACGTGGGACGATAACATTTTGTTGATCGCGCAGGGCAATAATAATTTGTTGATCGCTCGGGACGATAATTTATCTTGGTCGTTCAGGGCGATAATAATTTATTTTAGTCGCACGGAGCGATAATGCGGTCGGTAGGATTCTTGCTCAGCCGTATAAATAAGCAAGAATATAATATATAATTATAAAGTACCTGGTTAAAGCCTTCTCGGTTGAGAACCCTCCTTAGATTCCACGTGTTGCCAATATTCCAACGATCAAGTGGGTAAAAGCATAAAATGTGTTATGTATTGTATAGAATAATACTTATCTTATTTTCGGGGTTCATGCTCTATTTATAGAGTTTTGTCTTATCTCCTCTAATTCCTCTTTTTTTAGGAGGATAAAATCTCAACAAAATGATATAATCATAACAGATTCAAACAACAATAATTGTGTTAGAACAATAATAATTTTGATCGCACTGGGCGATAATAACTCTGATCGCACGGGGCGATAATAATTCTTTCAGGATAAAATCTCAATAGATTTAAATGATCATAACAAATTTAAATAATAATCATTTTCCTTATTACCTCATATCGGGTTATATCCGATTAAGATCAACGCTCAAACCTTTCCAATTAGGAGGAAGTTGCACTTCCATGATTTGATTAGTAAAGAAGTGTCCCTTAGGATCATCCTTCAAAATAACAGTGCATTCTTGATTTTGCAATCTACCTTGTTCATACCATTTGTTTTCTTTAACTCTATCTCAGCCCCACGGTAGCCCCCAATTGTACCTATATGGATAAAGAGAGGCTTAGATAGTACCTGGAACTGGTTGTACAATTGTTGATGTGTCAATAGCCTCTTACTCCTTCCTTCAAGTTTCCTCCTTTTGTTATTGGCTTCCTTCAAGTTTCCTCCTTTTGTTATTGGTTTCCTTCAAGTTTCCTCCTTTTGTTATTAGTGCTCGGTCAGGGTGGACCTAAAAAAGACACTCTAACGCTCAAGTAAGTACTATGTGTAAAGAGTGTACATTGTAAAGCTGATTAAACCGTACCTTACACCTCCGCAGAAGGTTTTGTTTATAATGTTGTTATGGACCCTTGCCATGATGGACCAGATATTAGTTATTGACTAATATGCATCGTGATCCTTGATTAATAGGAGATATGAATGTGATTCATTAAGTGTTATTGTAACTATTGTTATTGTTATTTATTGCGTGACTTGAGATGTTCTTTGACTGTCGGTCACCAGGTTCGAGACTGACTTGTTTGGTACCGACTGATTCAGTTATATAGGAAAGTGAAGATGTAATAAAGTAGTATTTCACAGGATTTATTTTAAAAATATAATATATTCATTATATAAATTTAATTTGATAAAAAATCAATTTAAAAAAAATCAGAACAAATACATCAATTAAAAGATACAAAATAAAGGAAGTTTTTGTGTTGTATATTTAAATTATATTGATATTAGACTATTTTTTGAACATGTACATGGGTCCTTTGAAAACAACTTTAATATTTATTAATAAAAATAAATTTTATAATATATAAAACATTAATTTTATGTATTATATTTAAATTAAAATAATAATAATAGTAATAATAATATCATAAAGTAATTATAATAAAAAATATTATAAAAATCATATATTAATTTGAATTATCATTATTATAAAACGGATGGAAATTTTGATGTCGTCACGCTGTTACTTATCTATTAATTTCAAAAATTACACATTTTAAATATTTTATTAAAAAAATTAATTATTTATTTATATAAGTAAAGATTGTTAGTTAAATCTAACTTTAATTAATTCATAGAAAACAATTATTTATAAATTAAAATTAAAATGGATAGTATGAATTAAAGGGAAGTATAAATAGAATGTATATAAATATAAAGTATTTAAATATAAAAAAAAATAAAAGCAAGTCTGAGTAAATAAACCAAACATAATTAAATGAAGGTAAACGAAACAAAATATAAATAAATAAACCAAGCATAAATTGTTTAGGTCTCAACAAACTGAGATAAAACTATGAAAGTGTGAAAATGTGAGAGGCAAGTTTAAGGAAGTGAGTGGGTTTGGATTAGGGTATGTTACACTCATGCCTAAGAAATGTTTATTGAAGTTTGTGAGTGATATGATGATTGAGTGAGTATTTTTAATTTTTTTAAAGATGTAAAATGCAATATTACAAATTTATCATTGTTTTTAAAAGAAATTGAATAATGACATATGAGATATTTTTGTGTAGATTTGAGTTAATTAAAATCATGTAAATTATTTTTAATACCGTAAAATAATTTTTTTCAAAAAAACATTAATCAATTAATATTGTTATTACATGAAAAAATGTCATAAAAATAATATCATAATTAAACATATACAAATTTATTGTTATATTTAAAATAATTTAAAAAATATAATTTATTTATTTTTGTATTTTTATCACAATCGATTATCATTAATTTTGAACTTTATGAGATAATTGATTATCATGTCATTTTTTTACCAAAATCAAAAATCAATTATCTCAAATATTGAAAATAAATGGTAATTGGTTATTGCCTTTCGATGGTGTGAGTACTTCACATGGATGCAGAGTAATGAGGAGTTTTCTCTTCGTTCCAAACATGTAATTCTTTCGCACAATAAGTGATCGACGAAAAGAAACACAACATTGATGTCCTATTTGGTTTGTTGCTCTGTCTCGAACACAATTTTGTTGACCTCTTTTAACCTGTCTAAAATGTATAAATTCTTTCATTCATATCTAAAACTTAAAAGAAGGTTACAAATCCTATAAAATAATATTATCGTAATTAAATCGTATATAAAGTTAGCCACACAACTTGTTTAAAAAAAAATTACTTAAAAATGAACTAACAAATCTTTAAACACATGTGGATTCTTGGTTAAGACCATTTAAATATACTGCTATGGACGATGAGCCAAACTCTTGTGTGAAAATAGGAGTTTCCCACGAAAAAGTACATGATGGTTACGTTCAAAACCATAAAGATTGCACAACGCACAGATTTTCAGAGACTATTTAACATTCGTTAATATTATGTATTATAAAAAATAAAAATAAAAAAGACAGATTTAAATGTTACAGAGAGAAGTGAAGAAGATGTAATAAATAATGGTATAATAGAAGAAGATAAAAAAGAAATGAAGAATGTAATATAGTTAACATTCACCTATCATGAGTCTAATTATTATGGGTTGTTGATGAATTTAAAAAACACAAAAATTGAAATAAGAAAATATTGGATTAATGAGAAAAAAAAAGTAATAAAATATATATTATCCGATGATTGGGGGGTTCCGGAGAAGTGGGAATGGCGGGTGTGGGAGGCAGTGTGAGGTGCTGTACATGCAATCCTTCTTCTTCTTCTTCTTCTTTCTTTGTGAGGAAACCACCTTCTCCGGTGAGATTCAGATTCCGATTGAAATTCAGAACTAATGCTCTCTTTGGGGATTGGGGATTAGGGAACAGAAAGAATTCCCTCTCCTTCTCCTCAACTCCCCAACAGCAATTCAGTTTCAGTTTGACAGACACAGACACAGTCCGAGTGTCGGTGGTGTCTTCCATCTCCGACGTTCCGGGAAGGGAATGGGACGCATGTGCTGTGGATGCGAGTGGCGCTCACTCCTTCAATCCTTTCCTTTCCCACGCCTTTCTCTCAGCCTTAGAGCACTCTGCCTCCGCCGTCAGGGAAACTGGATGGACGCCACACCACATCGTTGCCAAAGATCAGGTCAACAACATTCTCGCCGTCGTCCCTCTCTACCTTAAAACGTATGTTGTTTCTTTCTTCTTTCTTCTTTCTTCCTTTTCTGTCATCCCTTTTCCTTCACTCTCTTTCGTTGCAGCCATTCCTACGGTGAATTTGTCTTTGATCACTCTTGGGCCAATGCTTACCATTCATACGGATACAAATATTACCCCAAGTTACAATCTTGTGTGCCCTTCACGCCTGTAACCGGTCCAAGGATCTTACTTCGTAACACCGCCTTCAAAGATCAAGTCTTTGACTGTATTGTCTCTGCATTGAAGGACCTCACTGCCAATGTAATCGATCACCAACTCCTCCTCCTGCTTTTTACTACATGCATTTGCTAATTCATCTCTTTCTATCTCTTTACAGTACCAGCTTTCCTCATTACATGTTACTTTTCCCTCTGAGAATGAGTGGCTTAAACTCACCCAAAAGGGCTTCCTCCCCAGGATTGGAATGCAGTACCACTGGAAAAACCGTAACTACAAAAAGTGAGTCATCCATGTACACTGTTTCTGCCTCCCATGCATATCTTCTTCTTTTTCTAATTGACAAACAATCCCTAGCTACACTAATCACACTTGACGACAGTAAAATATTTCTTTCTTTCCTTTCTTTTCATGCAGAAGTTGTCATTACTCGGTTGTTAGATCTCTGTTTACTTCTTTTCCACCTCTTTGTTTATCATTGTTTCCCGTCGTGTTTTTTATAATTTTTAAAGTAATAATTTTGTTTCTCAGAAATGTGCTGGACAGTGGAAAGGATCCAATCATTCATCTTCCTTTTTCAAGTGTTTTATATGTTTACAAGATGTCATTGAGTTCTCATCTGTGATTTTGATCCACTATAATAGTTCTGTAAAGAGACGTGTTTTGTTAGTCCTAAACATTAGTCTATACAAATACTGTTGTTATTTAATGTTTGCAGTTTTGATGACTTCTTGATGGACATGAAGCAAAGTAAAAGAAAAAATATACGTCAAGAGCGTAAAAAGGTTGGTTTTCATGTAAAAAAGTGAGTTTTTTTAGAATTCTATTGGCTTGTGATAGCATAATGAGAATGTATTGCGAAAATGCCTTCTTTTCTTTGGGTCACCTTGAGCCAAATGATTCTGGATTTTAAATGACGTGAATGCACATTGATCTGATAGTTATGTAGTCACATATATCTTACGATGACTTTATCTGCAGATCTCAGCCCAGAACTTGATTATGAAACGGCTCCGGGGTTATGAAATAAAGGTACTTTACTTTATATCTATACTAAAGGGTTGCAATTACTCTTATGTTTTTTGGAAGATTTGAGTGCATGATACAGAGGATGTTCTGTGACAAATTATATAAAAGTACCGGATATTAACGATCTTCTGTTGAAGTAAACGTGGCCAATTGATGTCTTCTAGCAATAGGATGGAGAACATCATAGTTCTTTTCATATTGAAGATTAAGAAAAATTTATATTATGAAGAATATTAAAATCACCTTACACTTTTTCCTATAGTATAGGATTTTATAATATTACAATATAACATATTTGCCATCATTATAAGTTAATTAATGCTCAACTAAGGGTAACTTACTGCTTATATGCACCAATTTTAACCCATTTGCAAAGAAACCTTAGGGTATACATGATGCAAATGATCCCCTAAAGTTCGCAGTACACGCAAAAATGACCTTTTGTTACTCAAACCATTAAATATCTTAATGACACTGTCATACCACACCAAAACAGTGCGTGAGAGAAATGTTATCTAGAATATCCAAAATTCACTTAAAATGGTTTGGAAGATATGTTCATCCCAGCATTCTCTCGGTAAATCATGATGTTCTGATCATTACACATTTGACAGCAATTCAATTCTAGTGTGCATTTTAAAGATATTACAATGGTATACTTTATTGGGAAAAACTTTTAGTTGTGATTCCCTCTACTCGCGAACTCACTTATGTTTTTTTGTACTCGAAGGCTAGGCACTGGGATTCTTTCTACACTTTTTACAGGAACACAACTGATAACAAGTATGGTACCCTAATTGAACTTTGTAGTTTTGATTTTTTTTTAAAATGTTTGATGACATGGGAATGGTTGAAGTGTCAATATTTAGTATTGTTGTTGGTCTATTGACAGATGGGGTACTCCTCACCTGACAAGGGAATTTTTCCATGAGCTGGGATCGAAAATGGGAGATAACGTGCTACTTGTTGTGGCTGAAGAAGGGGATGAGCTTGTTGCTGGAGCCCTAAATCTTATTGGAGGAGATACTTTGTTTGGGCGCCTATGGGGGTGTCAGCCGCAAAGTTACTTCCCAAGTTTGCATTTTGAAGCATGCTATTACCAGGTCCATGCTTCTCATTATTTTTTGTCCAAAGTTATGATTATTATTAGATTGTATCTCTTTTTATAGAATGGATTTCCCTTTTTGCTTCCAAGTGGGTGTCTGTAGACAATCTTTTTTTCTCTATAACCTCTAATTTGGCCTCTATTTCTATGTAACAGAGACATTAACATGAACACTTGTAATATCTAAAAACTTGTAATATCTAAAAAGTAGGACAAAGTAGAACACGTGTAATATCTAAAAAGTAGGACAAAGTAGAACACGTGTAATCTCTAAAAAGTAGGACACATGTAATCTCTAAAAAGTAAGACATGTGTAGTAAGACATGTGTAATCTCTAAAAAGTATGACATGTGTAATAAGACACGTGTAATCTTTACCATATAAGACAGGAAGACACAAATCTATATATTATATTATTATAAATTATATAAATTGACAATCAAGACTTGTGTGTGAGTGGGTTTTTTTTAATGACAGAAAGATGCTTCCTATGACTAGTTCAAAAAAATTTGTTTCTTAGTTTGAGTTTTTAGAAGATAATTGTATTTGTCATTTTTAAACTTGTGTTAGAACTGTGCTAAAATTTTCGGAGATCTTCTTCCTAATGTCATATATGTGTCCGTTTAAGAGACATTTAATAGGCGTGTCCGAAGAGAAAAAAGTTTCTTTTTTCCTTTGATTTAGTAGGATATATTTTTCTTTTCATTTTTGGACTAAGCTATGTGTATATATATACTTTTCAGGCAATTGAAGCAGCCATCGAACTAAATCTTAAAACAGTAGAGGCAGGAGCTCAGGGTGAACACAAGATTCAGCGGGGATATCTTCCTGTGACAACTTTTAGCTGCCATTACCTTATTGATGAAGAATTTAGGGAGGCCATCCAAGATTTTCTGGAACGTGAAGCTTCTCAGGTATGATGCATTAACTATTAGTTAGGTATTATTATGCATAAATTATTAGTTTTAGCATTCGCGAGATCTATGTACTTTCAGCTGAGGTAAATAGTTAGAGGCCTTGAAAAACAAATTTATTAAGGGTGAGTTTTTGTGTGTGCAGGTGAAGCTTGTGATAAAACTCTTGCAAGATTCTGGACCTTTCAAGGAAGGAATAGTATAGAGAGGAAAAGGGAGGGTACAGTGTATTGTAAATAAGAACATGGATTATATAATGTAATAGTTTGACATTTGTTTGAAAGAAGAAATGCATAAAGAAATTGAAAGAAGAATAGAATGAGAAGAGGGAAGGATGTCAGACAGTGAGAGAGGCACCGTTGTCTGCGGGGGTGAGATTGAGAATGAGTGTGGCAGCCTTGAGAGCCCAGGAGTGAGGGGACTGGTAGAGAGAGGCAGAAGTGCCGAAGCAAGAGGAGAGCATGTCGGTGTGGATCACACCTGGATTCAGAGCCACCACGGCCATCCCTTGACCCACCTCCTTCGCCACCGACTTGCTCAGCCCTTCTATGGCCCACTTAGAGGCGCAGTAGGGAGCCACCAGCGCCGCACCGGACCTTCCCCATCCCGACGACATGTTCACTATTATGCCTTCCGCCTTCTTCCACTCTATCATGAGAGGGATGAAGTGGCGCAACACGTTCGCAGTCCCTTTCACGTTCGTATCCATCACCTCCTCGAACTCCTCCTCCGGAACCTCCCACAGCTTGTTGTTCTTGTTGATTGTTCCGGCGTTGTTCACTGATCAACAAATCCACACCCTCATTTCACACTAAAATTTACTTAAATTACTTAATTAATTAGGGTTACGCTTACGAACCTATGATGTCCGGAACGGCCTTGTTGTCCATTACAAGGCGGGCCATTTGCTGAACGCTCTCGGAGGACTTCTGAAACAAATCAACGAAATTGTGTTTGTGAGTGGGAAGAGACAGAGACAGTAAGAGAAAGAGAAAGAGAAAGAATGGTTGTGATTGAAGGAAGAAGCACTAACGACGTCGGCATTGAAGAAGAAATGGTTGAGGTTGCGATTGGTAGAAGAGAGTTGGGTTTGAAGGGAATCTAGATTTTGCTGAGAACGGGAGCAGCCGATAACTGTATGACCTCGAGTGGCGAGTTCAACGGCCAGTGCTCTCCCAATCCCTTTCCCAACTCCTGTTATCAGCACCGTTCTCCCTGTCCCTGTCGTCATCTTTCTCTCTTTCCCCAACTCCATTCCTGCTTTTAACCTTTTCTTCTTTTCTTTTTTTCACAAACTCATTTTTATAACTTTTTAAACTTATTATACAATTTCTTATTTCTTAAAATTTTCTATTATAACATACTTAATCTTTTGTAATTATACTTTTATTTAATATATCTTATTTTATTAAAAATATTTTATACGAATTACTTAAAAAATAAAATTATATTTTAATTTTTAAATTAATATTAATGTATAATTTTTATATGACTTTTCAAGATAAAAAAGAACATATTCTCACCCATTTCTACATTAAATCTTATATAAAATAAAATAACATTCACTTTCAATCGAATTTTATCTTTTATTTTTCAATTATAATTCATCCAAAATTATTATGTATATTACATTTCTATCATGTAAGAATTGAATCATAAGAATAAGAATTGAGTGAAAGAGAAAAATGTGTGTTTCCACTTGTATTAATTATAAATTCTTATCTCCCATGTGAATAACAAAAAGTAATTAATATTGTTTTAATTTATTTTTTGGAATCAAGAACCATTAGACAATTCTGACTTGAAAAACAACTACCAAAGTATTAATTATAATTTATTATATAATCTATAACATTAATGTAAACATTAGAGGTCGGTGTAACTCCATACTTTCTCTTCCTCTTTAACAATTTATTTACTCATATATGACCTGTTTTTTGATAAAATATTAAATATTAATTAACTTTTTTCTTATATTTATAAACTTTTAGAGTTTAAAAAATATACTAAAATTATGAATAAATATTTTTATATTTAAATCCAATACATAGTTATTGATTAAAAGCAATTAACTTACATATACTAGAAATACACACGCAAGAATCTGTGTGTATCCAAATTTTATTATTATTACTATTATTATTATATATTTATATTTAATAAAATAAATTATAAATTTATATTATACTATTTTAATTTATCATAAACTTATATATATTTACATTTATTAAAATGAAGTATAAAGTATTTTTATGTGTTTTTGTATTTATTAATATATATATATATATATATATATATATAAAAGTTTATAATTAAAAAATACACGACAACACTTATATTTCTAATAATTATTATTATTATTATTTGATTATTAAAATTGAGATTAAAAATATAAATAACATAATTATTTATTATGTTTAACAAAGGGCTAGTACTTAATATCATTTTTTTAATCTTGATTTATATAATAAGTAAGAGTGCATTTCATCCTTTCTAAAGGTTAAGATAAAAAATACTTTCGAATTATTTTAAATATATGAAAATTTTCAAATTCTTTTAAATTTATAATTTTTTGAAATCTTATAATTTCATATTTTATAAAAAAATTACATTATAAATTACAAAATTTCAATTATAAAAGTATTTTAAAAAATCTTCAGAAAATTATTACATTCTTACAATATTTTAATTTCTGTACGTACAAAAATCTTTTGAAATTTCACTTGATTTTGTCCCTAAGAATATATATGTACATATATATTTTTTTTATGATAAGTAATGTTCATTTGTTATGATAAATCTAATTGTAAGAACAAAGGAAAAGAAAATATTTTTTTAAAAACAAATTGTATTTTAAAAATAATTAATTATAAATATATAAACTTTAAGACAATTGTTTGACCATAGTCAATGTTAGTCACACTAGAAATTTCAAAGAAATTAGTCAAAAAGCTATATTAGTTATAAGGATTCATCATAAAAAAAAATACACAAATATAAGAATATTTTATGTAATTTTATGTACAAGTGGAGAATTATGGGACAAAAAATAAATCTGTTTGGTTTGAGACTTAGTACAACTCAAATTCATGATCTTATTTGGTTTGCACAATGTACAATCAAGATTAATGTTTATAAAACAATCATTTTAATGCTCTCTTGATAAGAAAAAAAAAACATTTCAGTCTTTAATAATAAAAAAAAGAATTTAAGGGGAAAATAGTGAAGGAATAAGAACGTCATGTGGATGTCTGAAAAGTCGAAAACAAAACATAGTGTTAGGTTTATAGTTAGTGTCTTTGAAAAAAATTTGAGAAACTTACTCATTTGAGAGTGGGGCTGAGTGAGTGAGGGGGATTGGAGTAGAGAGAGAGAGAGAGAGCGTTTGATGAAGAGCCACACCCATCTTAATTCAACCAAGGGACCAAACTTCATGTGCTTGATGGCGATGACAAGATGATAACAACTGTAAACCAATACAAATCCTATATACAAAAACACAATGCATGTAAAGAATATGGAACAAAACAAAACAAAAATTAGAAAAAAAAAATAAGAAGAGTGATAATGGAAGTGCGTGTCTCCAAGAGAAGAGATGTGATAGAAGGGAGTGAGACTTCAGCTACATTAATATTGTAATTGATACAATTAAGAGAGAAGTGAGAAGTTTTTTATAAAAAGAAAAGTTTTTGACGGGAGGGAAGTTGTTAAGAAAGTTATGTAAATTAAGTTTTTGGTTTTCAGATTATAGATAGACTTAAAAAAATAAGAGTAAATACCAAAAAATGAAATGAAAGGAATGTCCGAGATAACAATACAATAATAAAAAAACCTCTTATTATATATTTCAAAAATAATAAAATAAAATATTTGTATAAGAATAAAATGGGAGAATAAATGTGTACACCAAAAGAGCAGTTATGAAGAGGATCCTCTTTATTTATACTAGCGGAAACATAAGCGAAATTACGTCTGTGTATCCGCATTTTTTTCTTTTACTCAACTTTCGCGATGATAGAAGTTTAACATACATACAAAAAAAATTGGATGAGTCAAAATTGAAAAGCAAAAATTAACATGTAAAATAAAAATGATGAATTGATTAAACAACCTCTTTTTTTTTTCTTCTCTAGTTTGAGTCTTTCCTCTTCTTCCATTGGTAGTTTTGGGATAAGAGAGTGTGATGAGTTGTTTGAAATGGAGTGAAGAGAATGATTGAAAATGGATGTTATTTTATTTTATATGTGAGATTTGGTATGGGAATGGGTGAGAGTATGCTCTTTCTTTATTTCTGTTATAGCCTTAAAATAAGGAATTAAGGGAAGAGTAGAAAAGTTAGTTTGTTTATAAAAACTGTACATAAACAATAATTTTATTTTTTAAGTAATTAATATGAAATGAAAAAATACTCTATTATAATAATAAAATGAGATATATTAAATAAAGATAGAATAAAGAAATATGTGTATATAAAATAACGGTTATAATGGGAAATCCTTAGGTATATTTATATATATGTTAATTGAATATTTAAGAGATTGGTAGGTACTTTTCTTTTATCTTTGTATATAAAATTTCTTGTTTTATTTTATTTACTATTTGTAATGATTTATAATAATTTTGTAGTAGACAAAATATCCTAAAATGCATTGAATCCTCTTGGTTTGGAACTTTCTATAACTTTTTCACATGGCTATGCTTCGGATTCAATGTTTAAGTTTGTCAAATTTCTATAGTATTTTTCTTTTGTAACTTAATTGATTTTAATAATTTCAAATAAATTTTGGATTAAGTTTGCTTCTTAGTTTTTTAAAATTAAAAAAATGAAATAAAATTCTGTTAACTTACTTTTTTTAAAATTGAAAAATTGAAATAAACTTCTGTTAACGTTTTAATTGTAAACTATAACAAATTTAGATGACTTAGCATAGTGAAATAGGATAATATAAAATAATTTAAATGCCACATTCTTTCTTAATTATCTTTCTATTTTTTTGGGTTTCAATAAATTTAAACAAATAGAAGAAAAATGTTTTAAAAAGTGTTATTAACATTCCTCTAATCTATATTTTTAGAATCTCATCTTAATTTATTGTTTGTTAACTTAAATATAATTTTTAATTCTCCATATCCATAACTTTCTTGTTTCAACATAATAAAAAGACATAATAATCACTTATTTTCAGATATTCCTTCAATTGTGTATTTAATGTGAAGCAAAAGAAAAAAAAAAGTATATAAATATATCAAAAAATATTTTGAATTAAAATTAATATGCACATGAATATTTAAAATTTTAAAAATTATAACAACAGTTAAATTTTAAATCAACAAAATAATATAATGAATGTAATGCCAATATTCAAACAAGATTCATACAAAATTGTACAGGACTGTTAGAGAGAGGGGATGATGTTTGATGCATACAAATAGTATCCCAAGACAATAATAATAAATACTATATACAAAAAAGACATGGATCACAATGAGTGAATTCCAAAAATGAGTTATATTTGAGCTGAGTGAGAAGATATAGAAAATCAAACAGACAGCAGTAAGTCGATTTGACCTCTGCATTTCATTCATCCAAGCTGAGTCGAAAGAGCCACCATAGCTGCACAATACTCGACTGGAAGTGGAAGTGATGAAAGTGACATGCATGCATGCATCTAAGCATGTTCCTTTTGGTTTTGGCCACGTTCGTTTTCATCATCTTCCTGTTATACTCCCATACCAACATTTTATTGCATATACAACAACTAGGACATGTTGGAATCTTTATGACTTCTAGCAACTGGGTCCCATGTTAGACGACTGCTCCTCGGGATTCGAAGTCCTATTTTCATTCATTGAAAGTCCTATTTTCGGAGAAAGCTTCTTCACCTCCTCTGCCGTGTAGATGAAAATTTTCCTCACAACACTACAAAACTCACTGCAACAACAAAGTACCCACAACTTAGTTTCATATAACACAAGCACACAAAACTAACCATCCACTGTTTCCAACTGCTAATCAAATTATCCTTTCTTTTCTTGAGCATCATCACAACCCCACAAATATTGTTAACCACAGAAAGATAAAAATGCACAAGTTAATTAAATGAACTTACTCCCATGGGTCGTCCCCAACCATCATCGTATCATCTTCGTTGTCAGTGTAGACAACCTGCCATTTTTTTATGGACCCACACAGCTCAGTCTTGATATCAAACATCTCCTCCAATTTCTTGAGCAGATCTTGGTATCCATGAAATCGGGTTAAATCCACAGCCCTCCCAACGGCCATTCCTTGCATGTGAACCTAAAAAAGCATTAAATTACACCATAAATAAATAGTCTAAAAACAACAGTTTTCAGGAACGATGAAGATAAATGCTAAACCACCTAATCCAAATTACCTTGGTACAGCTCCTTATTTGCCTGCTTTGCAATTCCTGGGGAGACAGGCATGATTTTTCAGCATCACAACTTACTGAAGGCTGATCAGATTCAGCATCTAAAGATGGAACAAACCTATCATCACCTAGCCTTCCAGACAAAGTGACTGTTTGTAGACATTCTTCTGCATTAGAATTCTCAAGTAGCTGGATCCCAAAGAGTCTGCAGCCATTTCCAGTGTCTTGTCTCTTCTCTCCAGCTTCTTTAGGGACTGTATCTGACATTGATTCCAAGAAATTTTGCACCCTATTAGACCAATATATTGATTTGTTGGAAGGAGGTCCCACAAAGCCATTCCCACTAAAACCAAGAATAGTTGCAGAAGGATTGAACTTGGGTGATGGATAGAGGCCACGTCCATGTTGAGGATCACAATAAGAGAAAGATGTAGATTCAACTGGAGATTTCCACATGCCTGGTGTACAAAGAAAGAGGATAATGTAGAAAAACATAATAAACAGCATAATTTAAAAATGAAATTGTGTAACACCAACCCAACAAACTCACCTTGCAAAGATGAATCAGGCATTGTAGAAGTTAGAATAAGAGGCCGTGCCCTCTTGTTTCTTTGTGTTGGCTGTGGGTTTGCAGGAGTGGTTGAGACATGTGGCTCCAATTCCCATGAAGAAACTCTATCAGGGCGCAAAATTGACAATGGTTCATCCCACTGCACCTGAAATAGGATTATAATAGGTCATAAATTACAGAACCCAAAAACTGATGTTTAATACTTCTAGCCATCAGGAGTATCAGCAACTATTTGGCAGCTAAATGAATGTTATTGCAACATTATTCTTTACAAAGAATGTTTAACGAGTTTCATTTCAACTCGATCAGTCTGAATCATGTAAATTAACCATATAAAAAATAAAAAAATAATCTGCCAAGGTTGTGAAAAGAAATGTGGTAGAAAAATGTTTCTTCCATTCATTGGATGGTCTCCCAAAGTTCAAAGCACATATAACAAAGGATGAAGAAAAAAAAATACTAGACAAAAAATGTTTAAAATCATACAAGGCATCTTGCATATTTTACCTTTAATGATCGCCATTCGGAATCAGGCCACACCAATGATTTATTATCTCCAACACCCACAATTGTGCCACTGAACCTGCATTCAGGGGGAGAGGAAAGTTATCAGACAGTATAATGTGATAATATTCAATTAACAAATACAGCTAGTCAAGTGAAGCACCTTCTTTCGGGAATTTCATCACCTTCAAATCTCATTTTAAATCTCATCCCAACAGAGAGTTTATGACTCTTAGCTTCCAGATATTTGTTGACACTCACAATAAACTCTGACCGGCTTGTTCTAAGATAAATATTGACAAATCAGCAGAAAGACTTAAAAAAAAAAAAGAATCAAAGTATTCCAGCCAAAAAGAAGTTCATTAATTGCAGAAAACAGGCAAGCACATAAAAAGATGTAAAGTTAAGGGAAAAAACAGTAATATATGACAACAATAACACCACAAACAAAAACAAAAGGACAACTAAAACTAACAACTTCATACTGTTAAATATAAAACCTGGGCTTGTAAAACACAGAAAACAGTGTTCCAGTGGCAATGGCATGAGATGCAGTGGCCAGAACACCTAAATGCATACTGTGACTAGATATAACAGAAGAAGGCACATTGCTCTGCTGTCTCATCACCCTCCTAACCCCAACTCGCAGCTCTCCATTTTCATCCCTGGAATATAGCATAACCAGCCAAAATCACAAACAACAATAAGGAATAAAAACAAGAGGGGAAAATAAAGTACTATTTCTTGACCGCACTGGAATGGAGGCATAGTAGCTTCTGCTGTTAATCACTTGCCTTAAGAATATAAAGGCATCACCAGCCACTAACTTTTTGGAACTGACAAAGACACTCCACCCAGTGGTAAGTAAGTGGCGCTTGGGTTGCCCTGGAAATTACTCAGTTCATTCAGGAACTTACTGACAGTATAAATAAACATCAAACCTAGTCTTATATAGAAATCACAGTACACTTGCAAGCTGTACCTTCAGCTATTAATGAGGATGATCACCTTAGCTCAGAAAACATAACAGACCAGGTGGCCACAAGTTAAAATTGATGCTTAAACTACCCTTAAAGATTAAAATACATGGATACTATTTTTGTGGTATAAGGAAGAAAACTGAGAGAAATTAAATAGTTAACCACCATGGATTCCCTGAAAAGTTTTTCCAGTAAGAGATTCCCTAAGAACTACAGAAAAACAGACTATTTTTTCACTTTTGAAACAGTTATCATATCTTCCATGCACAATGAGAATAGTTTTCTTATCAGGGCACCTGTACAATATATCATGGAATAAATTAGTCAAATATTTGAGTAAATAAGCTAATCTAAAAAATTATTTCCTATATTGCCTAAATTTATCATGTCTCCTTATTTATTTTTATTAAAGGTCCCACATTAGCTAGGAATGTGGTCAGGATACTCTTCACAAGAGTTAGACAATTCTCCCCCATTGAGTAACCCCAATCCATTTCCAATATAATACCAAATTCTGTTCAATCTTAATGTTGGGTCATTCAATAGAGGTCCAAACCTATAACTGCCATGCTCACGATGTCCAATCTTGGGCATGGGATGTGGTTTGTTAAGATTCCCATCCCTCACTGGATATGAATACTGACAGAATATTCCTTAATGATACCTGAGCAATCCTCCTTACTTGAACTAGTTTTTTAGCATGTTGGACGCAGTTAATTTCTAATAATTTTCCTCTACCACAAATAAGACTATTGTGTGAGTAATATGCATCACATCATTACAGCCTATAAATCTACTCTCACGTTATTTATTTCAGAGAACTATTTCTCTCATTTCCTACTTCTCACCCTAAGCCTAACAATTTCAACAACTAATAATAAAGAAATATGTGTATTATCCTATATCTTGACTGCAGCATATTAAAATGCAATGCTCGAAATTGAGTTGTAGCTGACAGGTCAACTGAATCTTCATCGATGCAAAAAAAAAATTTCTTCAAGCAGACACTAGAAGTAAAAAAACACTCTATAACAGGTTCATGGGATAAAACAGGTTGAAAGAAAAGGGGAAAAGAAACAAATTAACAAAGATACTAACCTCGAAAAATATGTCTAAAATGCCATTCATTCCCATGTAAATCAGTTGCCACCAGTTCTTGCCATGGTGGTTGCTGTGACATATCCTGAACATATACGCAAATTACAAGAAAAGAAAAGCTGAAAGAAAGGAAGATAAAGTTTATCTATTGCCATTTCGTTAAGGGGAAAGAGTGTCTAACCAATGGAGGTAGACAATCATCCGCATGTCTTCGAAGAACAGAGAAACCCCCATGGGTACTGGTATCAGAAGCAGTAAGTGTCTTGCAAAATGAATGGATCTTGACCCTTGGAGATTCTGTCAGAGGATCATCAGGGCTGGTCACCTCACTTTGCTAAACCAACAAGGCAGGGTAAAATAAGACATACACAACGAGAAAAAAGAGAACTCAAATGGGCAAAAAACAGTTATGACTTATGACTAGAAAAAGGATTTGAGAGACAAATTGAACGTAGATATATAAATAATGTAAAACAAAGAATAAGACTACACTCACATCTAATTCAGGAAGCAAAGTTATTTGTGCATATACTTCATCTGTTTCGGATTCAGCCTACGCAACCAAGATCAATCAATAATTAAATCACTGTCAACGTAAATCATGACAAACTCCCATACAAGTCATTGACAAACAGAAGAATATCCAGTAAGATTATTCAGAAAAATCAGAACTCACCCGAAGATGAACATTGACCACTTTACATAATATTTTAGAAGGCAGATTGAAGGAAGGCATCTGCTGCTCCAATCCCTCATACATCGATGCCTCAAGCTATAAAATAGAAAAGCAGAAGACAAAAGAGAACATAAACCTTAAAAGTACAACCACAAAATTCTGTCGAAACAAATACTGTAAGGACTTATAGATCAAAATTAGGACATTATAATAAAGTTAAAACGACACCATCAAAGATGCTAATTAGCGGCAACATAAGAAAAATAAAAGGTGGTTCACCATTTCACAAACCAAAATAGGAGGTGAATTGTGGAAGAATGGTAACTTTTTCTTTAAGTGTACCTTTCTTGACTCTGAGAACAGTGCATGCTATCCACTCCTTGAATGTTGCTTATTTTTCAACATTGCTAGGATAGGCGATTTTATTAAAACTTTGATATCATATTATGAAAGTGAACTATTAGTCTAACTTAACCTTACATAACCTGTTTGTAAGGTGAGATTAGCATTCCAGTTATATATTATAATTTGGTTATATCTCTAATCAATGTGGGATCTCCAACAATAAAAAAAACTACAATTCCCCTGTGAATTTTTTTAGTGAAAATACACAATTAGAGATCTATCTTTGACATTGACCTTGGACCAAAGTGATTATATGTCAGGTATAAAATGATAATTTTGTGCTAGTTTTAATATCAGTTAATGCTACTGACATTATTGGAAAGGCCAATTACAGTAATTTTTAGAGGCAATTATTATACTTGTGAAAAGAATATCTGAAAGTAAGGGAAAATGTTCTCCCTGAATGATTCAACAAAAAAAAGGTTCTTAAATAAATACATTTTAATAAATCAATACAAATTTGTCTGAAATATAGAAAACACTTATCAAAGCACTCTATCAAACAGTTGTAAGATGTAATTGTTTAAGTCTTAGTGCACCTATAATTTGATTAGGCACTAACTAGCAGGGTGTATGTCAACTCCAAATATAGTACGACAAACATTAGGTGCTTATGGTTTCCAGCTTCATGCTTTTCAATAAAAACCTTTGGGTTAGTCAATCAAATGTGTGTTTACTCACTGACTGTGTGCTCACACTGCTTTAGTTCTATCCAGTGAATTCTCCCGTGTGGAATGTTTTGCAGATTCAATTATACTTTGAATTCAAACAATCAAATACTTTGGGTTGAATTTCTAATGATTTGATTAGAAGTATTTTATTAGAAGAAATAAAACACAGTGGTGTTGCTATTCTTTTTTTTTCTATTCTTATATTAGGTAACAATTTCAGTAAATCAAGGTTATTGATTTTAAATAAAGCTTTCAAGAAAGTTTTGTCCTCCAGCATGTTTAAGTATTTATTTTACAATCTCATAAACACTTGTTTTGAAGCCTTTTTGACTAATATTCTCAAAATTGAAACATTATTTCTGCAATTAGGACTTTACAGAGGACATTTTTTGTAGTTTATTAATTGTTAGTTATTAACATTACCATAGATTATTTATGAAATGAAATTTCACAGTACGAGAGATTTGAATTGAATCCCATTTTGCGGCATTGTGGTGATTACTCTGGTTACTTTGGAGTATGAATTAAAGGTTTAGAAGGCTTGAGTGGTTTGGGCTAGCATGTATCTTGCCCTTGTTACACACCAATCATGAACCCTACATTTGAGTTCTGAAAGAAACATTAATACTCAACGGGCCACAAACAAACATTAATGGAATATACAAACAAACATTATGCATAGTTCTGAACACGAACAACCAATTAAGTGGAAATGTGGCCTCTCCCACAAGAGACTAAACCAATTTAACACTAGCTAACAATTACTTTTAAGGAAAAACTGTTATGAGGATACTGGTAAGGTGAATCCATGTCAATTGCCAACAGGGTCTTAAATCTTTGAAGAACAGAACAATTAAATCAAACCATCAAAAAACCAAGGAATAGAATGATTCAAAAGTAGGAGCACATGCATCTCACTGCAATTAATGTTCAAAATTAAGATCCCATGCCCATGAAACTTGTACCCAAATCATCTTGAAAATTGCAATGCTGCATGCAGTAAAGATAATATGGGTATACAACCAAAACTCAAGGTACATGATTCAAAACTAGGAACACAGGCATATCTCACTGCAGTTCAAGATCAAAAATTAAGATCCCATGCCCACGCAGCTTGTCCTGCAAATTGAAATGCCATATATGCATTAACAATAATATAGGTATACATGTAAAATGTCCCGGGTGTCATTCAGAATCAATGTTGTGACAAATAACAACCATGTCATAGTATATCATCAAAAATTAGTTGTTTTACATTATAGACTAACGAAATCTAGAAATGATAATTTATACCACAAGCAAGGAGGCCCATTAAATGTCTTATAAAGGCAACTTTCATCCCTATAAAAGGATAAACATTCTAAATTTTTCCAGGCTTACAAATACATTTTGCTTGCTAAGTTCAAATTAGGAATTTCTAACACTAAAAATCTCATACTAAACCAAAATACCTGTTCCATGTGACCTTGTGGAAAGTAATAAACTCGCTCCCCTTCACGAGGGAGAGTGACAAGGGGACCAGCACAGGCATGCCACAACTCCTTGTATAAATCATCATTGATTGCCCCTAGAAAAAAAAAAACACGGAAACACGATGACATAAGGTGAATGTGAAATATACATTGAAAACAAACACCTATCAACAGTGATAATAAAGCTGCCAAAAAGTTCAGTCAGACAAAGTCATTCACGACAGAAAGCATGGGTGACAATAATACCACAAAGCAAAAAAGCAGCTGGATGTGTCAAGCCTGCTGCAAAACTCAAGATACATTGCCCAGCAACAACATACAAAATAACTTCAACAGAGAGGGTAAAAAAAAGACACCGTGCTTCCGATCCAAAGAACAAGAAGTATTACATTCTATTAACCAACCATAGAGGAAGTTTAGAAGGTTGCAGTTGTAGAAGATACCATTACAATCCAAGTTCTAGTTCTATCCTTTTAGGTGCTAGTTGGAGTTAGCAGCATGTATATTTTTTACAGCATCTATACTATAATTAAGTGTCCAGAGTACATAAATACTAAACAGGTACAAAGAAGGTGCAATCTCAAACTCGGCTCTCAATTCGAGACTTAAAGACAATCACGAGCAGGGTGAAACAAGGGTAAAACAGGTCAAAATTTACTAGAACAACAATTAAGCATCATTTGAGTCAAAAACAGACAAAGCAGGTTAAGAGCACAAAATATAGCCATCTATTTTCGGTAATTTTGTTTCCGGCATAATTTTTATCATCAATAAATCATCACTCGGATCACTTACTACAATCAAACTACATCTTATCCAAAAAAAGAAATTAAATAGCAGAGGATCAGTGAAAAAGGATGTCACGTGAGAACAAATTGTGTGAAACCTGGAAGAAGTCCCGCAGATTTGTGTGTTGAAGCAGAAAACGCCATTGAATTGAGTAAATAGGCTGTGAAGCAACCTAAACAAAAGCAGAGAAAATTGAAGTGTGTGAGTTGCAGAAAATGGTTGAAGATTGAAGTGAAGTGATGAAAATAACAAAAAAATAGTTGTGAAGATCCATTGGCAGAGAAGTGATTGGGAATCGGTTCAGAATCTGACTCACTCTTGGAGAGAGTGAGATTGGTTGGAAGTGGAACAGTGTGAGTGCGCGAAGGAAGACGCAAGGTAAAACTAAAAGTCACACAATATAATGCGTCTCCTCAAACCCCTATACCTTCTCCCATTGTTCCAACCACATGTCAACTTATTATAATTCTTTTTATTTTCTATTTTTAGTATACAGTTTGTTAACATCACATATTTTGTCTTTAATACACTAAAGTAATATAGTTCTATTTCAATAATTCTAATTTTGTTTCAATTTAAAGTTAATAAATTAAACACATGTTTGGTATTTATGTGTATTTATTAAAAAAATGTAATTAATATTAAATGTTTGAGCGACAAGGAATCGTGTTTAATTCAGACAAATCATTTCTTAATTATAAATTAAGATGAAATAAATTTGTTGTCACGTATATTTAATAAACTAGTTTCAAAATTTGTGGGTTGGGTATCAAAAAAGAATTTGAGTTATATTTATTATATTATTGATGAATTATTTTTATAATTTATTTTACATATTACTATTATTAATAATATATATCTTTCGATGAGTGAATGTTTTATCTAACACCATTTACACTTTTATTTCCTCATCTAACATCATTTTGTTTTTATTTTCCTGTCTAGCATTATTTAAAAAAATTGATAATTTTAATTTTGAATGCATTTAAAAAATAAATATTTTTAATGTTTAAAATAGTTAAAAATATAATTAATGAATAAAGAAATAAGTTTTTACAAAATAAAAATAAAAAAAGTAATAAATTAAAAAAAATAGTTTAAAATTATTTTTTTCAAGAATGAAGAAAATAAAAAATTAAACCCTACAACAACATAAAAGTTGAATCTATAAACATAAATTAGTATTTATTTTTATTATTATTGATGATGTAATCATATTAATTTCAAGTAAAAAATACAAAAATTAATTATAAAAAAAAAAGCAAAGTCAATTAGTATTAATTAGTAGTGGACACACAAATAATATTGAAGTGTTTATCCTAAATGTAAAATCCTAACCAAAAAAAACTAATGCAAATGTTACACATAATACTTAAAAATGAGAAGAAAAAAATGCAAAAATAAATAAGTATAGAAAATAAAAATAGCAACAATAAAATAAAAACAAAAAACAGAAATAAATAAAGAATCCTAGAAAAAATAATAATAACTAAAAACATAAAAGATATAAAATAAAGACAAAACAAAATAAAATAAAGATAAAATATATAAAAAAATAAAAACAAATCCAAACAAGATAAAGATAAGAGATATAAGACGATACTAAATAAGTATATGTTGATCATAAAAAGAAAAATAAATAAGAGATGATCATTCATTTAATATTTTTTTCAGTGGTACATTAAATAGTTTGTGTGAAATGAAACATAATTAATGACGAGAAATGGACGATCCAGTAATGTTGGGACGTGTTTTTTTTTTTTTGTGTCCTGATGTTTGACAATATGAACATTTTTTTGTTCGATCATGTTATTCTCTTATGTCAATATCAACTCTTATTTGACTTTACTTAGGCCTCCCATTTGAGGTTCTTTTCATGTCAGGACTTTGGACGTAGTATTTTACCAATGTATGCAGGTCAATACTCTTCATTTATGAGTTCACCAAATAGTCTTTTGTAACACATGAAAGACATGTTGCAATGTTGTTGTTTTTATTTTTATATTTATTTATTTTTACATTTTTTTCTCATTTTTAAGCATTAAGTGTAACATTTGCATTAGTTTTGTTTTTAGGATTTTACATTTAGGGTAGACACTTCAATATTATTTGTGTATCCACTATTAATTAATATTAATTAACTTTGGTTTTTTTATAATTATGTCCTGTATTTTTTACTTGAAATTAACATGATTACATAATCAATAATAATAAAAATAAATACTAATTTATGTTTATAAATTCAACTTTTATGTTGTTGTAGGGTTTAATTTTTTATTTTCTTTATTCTTAAAAAAAATAATTTTAAACTAAACATTTTCAATTTATTACTTTTTTATTTTTATTTTGTAAAAACTTATTTCTTTATTCATTAATTATATTTTTAACTATTTTAAACATTAAAAATATTTTTTTAATGCATTCAAAATTAAAATTATCAAAAAAATTAATTTATTATTATGTTTTCTTTTAAATGGTGCTAGATAGAGAAATAAAAAGAAAAGGGTGCTAGATAGGGAAATAAAACCAACTAGATAGGGACTTGAGTTCAATATATAATTTAAAAAAAAAGTATGTGATGGTTAATTTAAAAAAAAATAGTTATTTTGAAATAGAAGTTGATTAATTACTTATCCTATTAAATAAATAAATAAATTATTTTCTATTTATTAAATATTAAAATTGTTCAATTAAATTACATATTTCTTTATATAATATACTAGCAAAAACACATATCTTAAACATGTGTATTTCTGTTTTTTATAACTTTATTCTTTTTATAATTTTACAAAACTTTACAAATTTTATTGTTATTTCAAGTTCTTTTGTTATAGCAATAATACAATTATTACAAGATTATGTATAGATAACTAATAAATTATTGAGTCGAAACTAATGTTTCTTCAACTTACTTATCATTGTTCATTATTATCTAATTAAATCGATATTTTAATTTAAAAGTAATAGTTTTTCTCTTGAAAACTTAAATGGAGATAAGAAATAAATAATTGATATAATTTTTTATGTATAGTCCGTTATGTTATGCCTATATCTAGCTTATGTAATTAATAATTATTTGATTAAAAAAATGTTTGAAATATCAATACATTATAAATGACATATTATAAATGAATGACTGTGATATGAAACTTAAACTTAACCTAAAAAAATTGATTATCAACAATTTTGTAAAATTAAATTAAATTTAAGTTTTATTATCGTAATACAGTATTAAATTCATTAAAAGTCTATTATAAGTTAAGATTAGTTCACTATCTATTGTCAAATTCTATTTCCTTAGGGTGGATGTTTGATGTCTTTATATATTAATCTTTACAAAAATTTTATCAGATTATTTTATAATTTTTGTAAACATGAGTTTGAAGAAACAAATTAATACAATGAATACTGTGGTAATTGTTTTTTCTTTTCTATCATATTATTTGATGTGGAGTGATTCATGTTTTTTGGTTCTTTAGTCAATGATCAATATTTCTTTCGTGTTCTTGTTGATATTTTTTAACAAATTAATACAAAAATTTGTATTTAACTTTTCGTACTTGCCACTAAAAGTACATTTTTCTATATATTTTTAGTTTACTAATTGACACAAAAGCAGTATATTTTTTAAAAAAAGTCTTAAAAAAACTAATTTTATTCCTAAGAATTCTAGCATAAACATGGTAAATTATTTTAATTAATTTGTCTCAATATTATAACATGTTTTATTAATTTACCAAACAAATGCAAAATAGTATATTTCAACTTATTACAACACAATATATAGAAAGGGAATGACAAAAGCACTTAAATTAGATAAAAACAAATTTTTATTTAACTACAAATATATTTGTTCGTCATAACATAAGTCTTTCACAAGTGACTACTTGACTGGAATAAAATAATTATACACTCTAGTAATTTACTCTAAAGTTTGAAGCTTAAATGATTTACAAATTTTACTTTAGTTTCCTAATAATTTTTTCTTGATTTTGAATCCCAACATTATCTATATATATTGACTCGGAAAACATATAAATTGTTATAGTAAAAATATTTCAGAAATAAAAAATAAACCATTTTGAAATTCTTCAAATAATAAGAACAAAATACAAATACATATTTCTTCAATGATAAAATTCAAAAAAATAAATATTTCAGTTATAACAAATAAGAAAAATTACTAGAGTCTAAATACAAAATTCAGAAATTATACAGAAATTAAACAATTTTACCAAATGTTTAGTAAAATTATGTCTAAAACCTTATATTCAAATCCAGTAGTTATACTAACAATTTCAGTGTAAGACAATCTAAGTCAAATAAGAAGACAACTCCTATTAAATACAATTGTATATCAAAAACTAAAAATTAAGCTAAACCTATAATATGTTTAAACTTGCATGATTTCAAACTGTAAGTATGATTTGAAATATCTTCAAATTTGCATGAATTAAAGTAGTAAGTTAGGATTATTTACATACTTACCATTAAGGTCCTTGCTAACCTCACCTGGAACTACACCTGGAACTATTCGAAGACTTAAAATGCACTTTCAGATTGAGTAATGAACACTTTTATATAAATTTTCTATGGAAAGCCTCTAATAGGATCTCAATACCAACAAACCATGAACTCAGTTCAAGAAGAAGGACAACAACACCACAATATAGCATAACGATAAGGCTACAAAATTGCACCATGATCAAGTAAAGTGAGTTAAAAGAAAAAAAATATGTATTAGAAGCTAATACCACAATCTAGAATAGTCTCAACACATTTCACAAGATTGGTTTGTTTGAGCATGTTATACATACACTTGAAAGGCTAATAGGTGAAAGTATCAGAACCCTAATCATCATTTTCAGTTGTGCCATCTTTGAGGTGAAAATGTTTTTCTCTCTTCTGGAACTCTGTCAAACCTTTTCCACTTCCTGTCACACCAACCTTTCCATGAGGATCATCAGGAGATTTAAATATACTTTCCCGTTTTCTTCCAGAGAAGAAACCAATCTGTATGCAAAGCCAAAGTATCACATACAAGAACAGAAAAGATCATTGTCAAAACTCAATTTAAGCATGTAAACAACCAAGATACAAAAGTTCATATCAAGAGACACTTAAATTTTTTAATATCCGATAAAAACATTTCTCCAAGATATTTCAATGAGACAATCCTTTACATGCAACTGTTTCATATATAAATGTGCATAACCAGTTCCATTGTACATATATGATTATTGAATACAAGTGTGTACATTATGCAATAATCTATCACAATCTACCAAACATCATATATACATGTTCAAAGTGTCAAATCGATGAAGATATGTCATGTTTCAAAAACGAACTTTTAACAGGTATGCAGCGCTCAGTTTAAATGTATAATGTTGAATCAATTAGAAATAACTTTTTTCAATGACTTTTAAGATAATTATTATAAAAATTAACAAATTGACTAGATTATGGTTTGTAAATGAATGACAATGTAAAAAAATTGCAATATCGAGTGTTATTAATATAGAGTTCAAAAAGGAGATAGAAACCAATATTTCCATAACACTTGTATTCTCTTCAAATTATCTCATGATGAAATATAGTAATTCAATATAAAATTATGCATGTTAGGAAGACAAGCTGGATTAGAATGAAACTTTGTAGACAATCTAATCCTAACCAAGCATAAATGTAATGTACCCTAACGGACCAAATGACTTAGTTAATTTCCAAGATTTAGTACGGAAATGCATGTAGAAAAGTGAATCACTGCAATTCTAACATGAAAACTACCATTGGTCCCGTAAAAGAGAACCTAAAACAAAAGATAGCACAAGGGTGTAATATCATATCCAATCAAGCCTTGTATCCTAATGAATCAATTGCATAGTTCAATATTTACTATTTACTAGAAAATGTATATACAAACAAATAAAATTTCAATACAATACAAGAAAACTACCATTGGTCACAGAACCTAAAGTAAGGTGCAAAAACTTCTCAAAGCTTATCTGTGAGAATAAAAATAGTTGCAAAATTGAGAAAAGCACCTTCTTTGCCTTTCCTTTGGTGGACTGAAATTGCTGCCAAGCATTTTGCCGCTTATTTTGTGTGACTTCAAGTTGCTCCATCCTCATCTTTGACTTAAAGGCATGTATTTTCTTGCGTTTAGATGCTTTCTGTGATTGAGTTAGAAAAAATGTCATCAATGTCATCATAGCTAAGTGCCAGATAAACCACAAACAAAAACAAGTCCAGAACCCACTAGCAAACATTTTTGTTCTTGGAAGAACATACAAGACCAAAAACATCACCCAACATATCTAGAATCCTATATAAAACAGAAAACTCAGGCGTTTCATCAACATTGAAAACAACCATTTTAATTCAGACATGTATAACTTGCATAAAACATCTCACCACATCCTCAGGATCATCAGCCTCTATACGAAGTTTGGCAGGTAGACTGCGAGACTGTAGATCAATCGATGCAGCTTGCGCAATTTTTCTTTTGATAGCCTGTTTTGTAGCCTCCGCAACTCGCTCAGCTTCTAATAAAGCATCTACAGACCCTTCTTGAATTGGCCTTATATTGGCCGGATCAACCTGTAATAAACAACCACCATCAACACATGACTCATTGGTTCTTTTGGAGAGGGGATAAACCGGGAAGATTCAATATTAATAGTCAAAAGTCAACTCATATAAGAGAGTATGATACCACAAGATAAGGATCCTTCGATTGGTTTTTTAATTAATTTGATTTTCATTTTTCCACTCAACACTTTATTATAATAGGACCACATAATATAATTGGTTTGTGTCTTCAAGATGTATGGCCGAGGTTGTTTCTTCTCCTGTAAGCTTAAGGGAAAATCTAGTATTTTTGGAAGTGGCAGAACACCACTATCATCAGTTGTAATGGATTATCAAAGCAAGGATATTGGGAGGCACACAAGACAAAACCCACACAGAAGACTCAACTAGCACTCACCAGCATGGACAGAACTGCAGTCCACTGATTCCACTTATCAATAAAGAGACTAACCAAGAGCCTGTGGGTTATGATCTTAGCTGAAAGTACAGCTGGATATGCAGACGGGCAGACCCGTTTAAACCCACACTATAAAAAACCTGTTCAGATAGCCCGCTTTTTAGACAGACTTTCCTTCTTGCAAACCGTATCCGCCCAATAAAACCCACGAATTAAATGAGTCAACCCGCACCCACAAAGACACTAGAGATTGATTTTTTAGCATCCATTTGCATAACAATTTACTTGATTCATTAAAGAAAGTTCAACCAATAGAAACAAGAAAATAATGAATTTTGAGATGAATTAGACTTGGTAATGCAGGTAGCAAATAGCCCGTGAATTCTGCAAGTAAAACCCAGTTAACCTACAGGTTGTGCAGGCTGGGTATAAAAAACGTTTGCAGGTGGGTTGTGGGCTTTTGCCCAAATACCTAGCTCTGGTTGAAGGTGAGCTAATGGATGAGGACACGACAGGACTAGACACCAAACTCAATGAAGAGAAGAAATGAGGATATCTTAAAAAGTGGGTTTATGCCAAACTCAATCTCAAAAAATGGCTTAAAAGATAAGGATTGCCCCTTACTTGTATATTATATTTTGGCCTTATCTTAGTCAATATGAGATCTCCAACACACCCGTCACACACAGGAACAAACATATTTAGCGTGCAATTAGATATTTGTGGGTGGTCTAAGGAGCACTAATAGCGATGACACAACAATCCCAATGAACTTCACTAAAATAGGTTCTAAATGACTCTGATACCATCTTAGTAAGTTGGTTTATGCTTGAGTCAATCTCACAAAATTGGCTTGTAAGGTGAGGTTTACCCTACTTATATTCTGTAAATTGGTCTTATCTAGTCAATGTGGGATTGTCAACAAATATAACCAGCAAAAAAATCACATGCAAAGGGAATCCCCCAAATTCCATTTCAATGACAAGGTTGAATTTCTGGTGTAGTGTGGACAGTTGTTACTTATCAATTGCAGATTGACCCATTCACAATTTGTGAAATTATTCACTTATCAATTGTAGATTGACCATTCACTCTTTGTTTGTGAAAGGAGAAATCCTTTGGAAAAGGAAAACCCTTTGAGATTTTTCTACTATTCTCTGTTCATTCAATAAAAAGTTGTGGCAGATTTCTTTTCTGTTGCCACACCAATCAGGTCTTCCATGGCAGTACATGACAACCCCTTTGGGATGTTGCAGGAAACCTTGGTGGAAATCATGCCACAAAAGCCCCCAACCTAGTCACAAAGGAGTAAGATTAAGCTTTGGGTCAGTGTGACCCAACCCTAGACCAATGCAACCCGAGTTTCATTGATTTCAAAACTGTTTTTGGTCCATACCAACTCTAGCCCAATAGTTCCTTTAAAAAAAAGTTGGGTCATACAGCCCAACCCAACCTAAATTACCAGCCACAACCCAAACACACAGCAGTTCTAATTCAGCAACCACTGACACTAACCAGACACTGGTGGCAATGGTGCATCCTGTGACCTATGCTGCCACCACCTGCGACCTATTCAGTTGCTGCCTGGGACATGTTTCATCCTATTTTCTCTTTTGTTCCATCCTTTTTTTGTTTCCTTTCACTTTGAAGTAAATCGGTCCTTTTTTTTCTTCCTTTTTCTATTTTCATATTCAGTTTCCCCTTTTTCTGTTTATCTTTATTTTCTACTCAATACTTTTGTTTGTCCGTATTTAAAGTCTTGAACTTCAACTTGGTAGCATTTTTCTTTCATTTTATGGTTATTTGAATTCCCAAACTTGTTATTAATTTAAAAGATTTTATGAAAGCTTCACGAGTTAATGTAAATTCTAGAGTTCGATCACACCTATATAACTCAATAACTCCAACCACTATTTTCCTAGGTGCGGGAAAATACCCATAAAAAGTAAAACAAATAGCAATGAAGAATTTAGAGGGAAATTTATGCATGACCACAAATGACACCTCATGACTAGCAATGGGATCATCGGGTGTGCATCAAGTAGTTTTTACAAGCCTTACCTCTTCTTTATTACCCCAATTGTCATAGGATACATAATAACCATTTGGTGTATAAGCCTCAATTGTAGCATCATACCTGGAAATTCATAACACAACAAAGTGAAAACACAGTAAACATAGGTAAATGAAATGGGAAAAAAATACAGTGATAGACAACAGTACCACTCCCCATCTTCACTCCAAACTCCCTGAACTTTGGTTCCAATAGGAAGTTTCTCTTGAAGATCAGAACTGCTATCCAACTGTTACAAGATATCGAAAGGATTAGTGACAACAATTCCCGGATTGGGAAGATATTCCCCTATCAAATCATATCATTTCTCCTTTTTTAATGTAATCAAATCATATCTCTAATCAAATCATCTCCAACAAAAGTGAAACAACATAACAATCCTTTAACAATTACCAGAAAAGTATTGAGTATAGAGATATAATTAGGGTAATAGTGACAAAACAAGTCATCACATTTAGAGATAATTTCAATAGTTGCCTCCACAACCGTTGCCAGTTTGTAATTTCATCAATAATCAATCACAAGAAAAGTATTTCGTACAGGTTATGATGTACGTATCTGTTACAAGTGTCGGACACGAAATGTATCTGATTCGGCAATTTGTCTGATCTTAAAAAAATAGGACACAATGGGTTCATATACGTTTAAAATATATATAATTCACAAAATAAATAAATTTCGTTGTAATTTCATTAAAAAAGTCATTATAAAATATTATCCAAATGTATATACAAATAGTGAGTTGCTTTGCTTCTATCAACATTTGTAGCCACAGAACTTGTTTTTTACTAAAGTGGTACTCAAATATCAAATCTGGAAAATTATTTCGTGGAACACATCAATAAAATTATATATCTTTTGTATGTTTAATGTTTGGAATAACATAAAATAGTTAGTTGCTTTGCTTCTATCAACATTTGTTGCCACAGAACTTGTTTTTTAATTAAGTGGTACTCAAATATCAAATCTGGAAAATGATTTCATGGAATACATCAATAAAATTATATATTTTATGTATGTTTAGTGTTTGGAATAACATAAAATAAAAATAATGACAGTTAAATATATGACTATAAAGAACAAAAATTACTATTAGAAAAATTATGATTTTTATATATATTACAGGAATGTTATATATGAGGCTATTTTAGCAAAAAGGGGTTAAAAAGTGGGATCCTTGAAGTGTTGTCTTATAAATAAGTTGTGGACCCTTCTCATCAATAAATTTTTCTATGGGATTAAGGTTTAACCTAAAGGACAACGAGAATTCATAAATCATTATTAGTTGTATCAATAAGCAACAGTTCTAACTTCCAAGCACTATGTTAAGCACTCTTCTATTTGTAATTAATTGCTGACACTTTACATGTACGTATTTTAAATGTAACCTTGTCAGATATGTACTTTAAATGTAACTGTGACAGATATCATGACAGATACCGTGTCAGATACGTACTTTAAATGTAACTGCGACAGATACATACTTTAAATGTAACTGCGACAGATACATACTTTAAACGTATCCGTGTCAGATGGCCTGATAAATGTATTGGTGCATCACAGCATACAGGTCATCAGATTCAGATACTATTTCAATTACTTCCTCCACTACTTCTACTAGTTTTAATTTCATCAATTATCAATCGAAAGCAATTAAATGAATCATGAACAGGCAGTTCTATCTATGCAAGGTTGTCAAACTTGAAAGTCTACATAAACTTGGAGAGTTTTCACAGTAACAAGTTTACTCATCATAAAAAGTAATATTAAAAACATACATGCATTACATAATACTATTAATAATTCTACATTTTATCTCCATAACAGAAGTAGCAAACCACAATAATAAAGTATGATAAGGCATCACCAAGAGTTTCTCACAAGAGTTCCTTATCAATAAAAACATCACTTTAATGAGTAACCCACAAACATGGACTCCTTAAAGTTACAAAAAGCTCCTTATACAAGCAACTATCTTCAATTTTAAGGAAAGACGTGGTATCCACATTAAAATAAAGTTTTTACTGATAAGGAATCCTTGTAAGAAACTCCCATTGAATATGCTCATAGTACTAAAATAGAATCACATCCATAAATTCTCAAATCATACATATATTCATAAAAACATGAGTTCTTAAGGTGAAAAACTTTAAAAAAGGAGTTAAAATCTTCAAATCATTTGGGCCATAAGAAAACACAACACTGTGAGATCAATGGGAAGCAAAGTTTGGGTTGGATTTCAAATTCGCAAACTTGTTTCTTAACTAAAGCTTGTGAGAGTTTACCAAAGTTTATCCTGAAAAGAGTTAGACCATGGTTTAACTTATTTTATTTACCTAGCATTGTAAACTTGCAAGATCTGACTAGATAACTCAAGATTTAGACAACCTTGATTCTATTTTAGCATATAACAATGCAATCTGTTGCAGATACATATTAATGCAGATAAATCAACTGTTCATCTGCAACCTAAATTATAGCCAAAAGCAGACAGAGACCTGGCATATGCCAATGCATATTTTCAAACATCCTTAAAATGCCAAAATAACCCACCAGCAGGCCCAGTAATCATAATATAGGCAGAAGATACTACCAGACAATGCACAAGCAACTCAATACATGTAAGTGACCAGCACCACCCAACAATAATTTATTTCCTCTTCAGAATTGGACTGCAGGAAAATTGGAGGGAGGAAGAGGAGGGGATATGACATGATCCTTATCATGCATTAAAATTCATCTGGCTGTATCTATGCTAAGGGCTTTGTAAAGGAAACCACGAGCAAAGGACCAAAATGAGGACATGGAAACTCCAACAATCCTACTACAACAAAACAAAGGAAACCATGAGCAAACTGAGGACTTAACGTACTGCAGTAAAACCTGGGTCTTCATGTTCCTGTAAAAAAATCTCTCTACTTTTTTCTTTATTGTAATAAAAAGACTCTGGCAAGAAAACTGATCCACGTCCAAAGGAAAACACTAGATCCACCAAAATCAAAACTAATGACAATACTAATGCCCCAAAGGAGATTTACAGACCCCAAGAACGAAACATACACTTGAAATGAGCAATTGCTCGTATAGTCCCAAATTCAGAAAATAATTGTTATATATATGGGGAAAACAAGGGAAAATAAGAGTACGGAAAAAGGCATAAATTGTATGAAAAAACTAGGCAATATTAGTAAAGTGTTCTCTAATCATTATTTCCAATTTCCCTGAAAGTAATGGTGCAAGTAAACTCCAAAATCAAACGAGAATGCAGAGAACATACCATTTGATTCTCCTTATGTATTGACAAACTTGGAGATGTACCAGCATTAGGAGCAGCCGTTGAACCAGAGATTTCATTTTGCTTTGCAGTTGCAAGGAGTTCCTCCGTCAAAGCAATGACCTGCGTAACACAATTTTAGGGCACATATTTGGAGTTCAGTAAAACAAGAAGTTTTCAGAAAATGTTTACATGATAAACCAAAATTAATGTCAAAATTCTAACTTAGAAGAATCTCAGTGTGAACATCTCATATCAGGTGAGAGGAAGAAAGCATGCTGGACATCACGACAGAGAGCACACCTGCACAAGAACCAAGATAGACGTGATGTGCATTTTGACGAGGTTGTCTTTGGTTTTTTGTTTTGTTATGTATGTAAGATTCACTTATTTATTTGAACATGGTCCTCAGGTTGAGCAATTTGAATCATGTTACAAATTGCTGCAGTGCAGTTCCAAATATAAAGTAGTACGCTCAGCACCTTTTAAAACCAAGAAAATTCAAAAAATGAATTTGATTGGTAATACACAATACGGTGCATGGGAAGGGCAGACATGTTTGCCTACAAGGATCCTCTGATGTCTTTATGGTAGGGATCTGCTTTCTCGACAAAGAAGGGTATTGAGATTGAGATGATGAAGAAGTAGGAGAAGTGGTGTATTAATTGTTAGCATGAAAAGAAAAATGTAGTCATACCTCGGAAAGTTCCCTCTCCATGTCAACGTATTCTGAATTCGAAGGTTCATCGTTAAGGAGCTGTCTGACCTGAAAATTCATTGAAATAGGAATAAATTGACGAGACGAAACGAGAACAGAGTGAGTGAACAGTTGAATTGAGCTTACCTGGTGAAGTTGATCTTTGTAGAGGGAAAGATTCGAGGCCAACTCTTCTATACTAACTTCGTCACCGCCTTGCATCTTCTCTCCACAATCACAACCACAACCACAACCACAACCACAAGCACAACCGTAACCCTAACCCTAATTCTCCTTCTTCCTCTCTCAATCTTTCACCGCTGCCACTGCACTGCCACGCCTCCCCTCCGCCAAAACACAGTCATCATATCGTATCTTCACCATGGGCTTAACCACGGGCCTTCTAAAGCACCAATTCTTTTCGGGCCTCTTCTTAAAAGGAAATACTATTTATACCCCCATACGCTATATGGACCCCGTATTGTTTACACGTATGTGTGATAATAATAAATAATAAATTATAACTACAAATTTAGATATTATAATAAATAATATCTATGAATAATAAATACTAAATAACATATATTCAAAGTTTGAGATATATACTCACTAATAGCAATATCTATGAATATTGATAAAGAGAATTTTACTCTTATGAATATAATTTATTTTATTAATTCTACTTTTATGAATATAATTTATTTTATTATTTATAAAAATATCTATAAAAATAATAATTATCCTCAAATATTATATAATTATAATATATAAAGTTAATAAAAATATTTATTTTATAATTTGCATGATAACATTATGATAAACATACACTTCAAGTTTACACCTTTAGCTGACTTTTTTTTTTTTTTTTAACTTTGCATATTTTCTTCATTCTCTTTTATTTATAACTTTTTTTTACTTGTTCCCTTTTCTATAATGTTTTGGCAATTTCGTGTTGGTGGGTCTTCCAAACCTTCCACAATATCCTCTCTTTTTTTAGGTTAATGCTCTCTTTCTTTCCATCTATCTTTTGTGACTTTTTACTTAAACTCACTATTTAACTTTACTCTCATGTTATGTTATGAGAAGTGAGTTTGAGTCAAATGTCTTTATTGTCAACGCTCTTTTACAATTTTATTTTTCTTTGAAGAAAGCCTATAATACATGTAAGGTGTTTCCATTTAATGCAATTTGTAATACCATAAGAAATTGGCCTAACAAACTTTCGTAGTGATTTAACCAAAATCTCCAATTTTGTTAATGAATGTTTTCCAATCCTAATAATCATAAAATTTTATACTTTAACCATTTATTTTTCACATAGAAGCATTCCCTTCTCATTATTGTAGTATGTCTACTCCAATTCATATAAAATTACACTAACTCTTCATTACCATAATAATGAAATGATTTACTAATTTAACCCAACCTCTTAAAATAATTAACTACTCAATTATATGAACGAGTAAGATATGAACTTTTGTAATAACATTTTTTTTTGTTTTGACTAACATAAGTCCTTACCCATACCAGGAAAATGTGTTAAAACCAACTTATGTTATTGTTTAATTAAAATCTTAAATCTTATTAACCAATGATACTAGTAAACATCAAGTTTTATATAATTTTTTTGTTACACACAAAAGATGAACATTGCAGTAGTACGAAAATGAAAAAAGTTTAAAAAATATATAAAATCACGTCAAGGAATATTCTTGCGGTTTGCCATAGGTGTACACTTAACAATTTTTTTAACAACAATTATTTATCTCAAGCAAAAGATAAAAAATACATTTACTAACAACTCCAATTAAATCTGTCAAACCATAAAATATAACAATCAGTAAGTAAAAAAACAGAAGAGAAAGGCACGCGTTAATAAATGATTAAATAAATAAAGAATCAAAATCATCAAAAAAATGTATTCTTACAAAACAATGTATATTTATAATTTTAATGTTTTTAATATTTAAAAAAAATAAAAATATATTATTTTTGTTCCGGCCGGTTGACCTGGGTCGTCTTTATGAGTGGCTTGTCCCCACGAGCTAGAGCACCTTCGTTCTGCCTTGTCTATGAGTACCTGAAAAAGAAGAACAAAGGGGCGCCCTCGCGGCCGTTTGCACTCCGACGATCAAGTCAGCTAGCGAGAAACACCGAAGTGACTAGAGACTGTATGATTATCTCAATGACTGGAACTGTGTTGCCCTAATTGCCTTGTGCTCACAGCTGGGTGTGCCGTCAAAAACAACTAGGGTTTAGTGCTCTGTATAACTATGAAAGCATGTACCTTACTAGGGCTCTTCGTGCCCTTTATATAGGTGAAAACTAGGGTTTACCTCTGCGTTGCTTGCTATTATCTAGGGTTCCTTGGAGAAGGTCCTTGCGCCGCTATCTTTAGGATCTTAGCGTATCCGGCCCATGGACTTCCCTTATCTGGACTGCAATGTATAACCTTGCGGCCACTTGGGCTTTAACTTAAGCATCGTATCTTCTGTGCTATGTTGACTATGTTGACTATACGGCGACTATGTTGACTTCTTGACCACCTACCTTTCTCTTGTCCACGTCATCACACCCGATGACCTGGACGGTACACAAGCCCCCCAGTCTTGAGCTGATAACTTGTTTTCAGCAAAAAGACTAAGAAGTTCACTGTTCCATTTTCTTCTTCAATAAATGTGCGCATGGTTTCGCTTTTATCTGCTGTGTAATCATCTGATATAACTGACTAACTCTTGCTTTAAAGAAATCGACTTAGCGCCAACTAGTGCTTAGCTATGTGAAAATCAACTTAACTGGACAAACTATTAGTTTATAACAATAACATTTAACGCAAAATCACTTACTGGGCAGTAGGCGTGGGTCAGTCTTAGTATCTGAAATCTAGCTCGCCTGATCTGCCAAGTGACATGCGCACTTCTATGTCATCGCCTCAAACTCTGCTAACTTAATTCTCGCCGTGTACTTCTTCTTTCGAGCTTCAATCACAAAGCCGTGGGCTTCTTTGGATGCTATTTTCCTTTTTATCTGCTAAGGCGTCCTCTGGGGAGCGGCCTCATACCTTGAGCTATCAATTCTGCTCATTCTGGGAGGAGAGCTGCCTTTAACGGACCCCCCTCTGTCTCCCCTGAGCCTTTAATCTGAAACAATTTGATCTGAGTAGTGAGGTGTCTTTTACGAAGCTACCTCAGCCACCCTGTGACTTCTTCCACCCTGATAACTTATCTGTTGTGCGATCACCTGATAACTTGGTTGGTTTTTACTCAACCCAATTAACTTAGCATAAACTGATGCTTAATTTCCTGGAAATCAACTTATCTTGAACAAACGGTTAGTCTATAGCAATAACATTTGACACGAAATTACTTACTGAGCAGTAGGCGAGAGTCATTTTTAGCATCTGAAATCTCGCTTGCCTGATCTGCCAAGTGACATGTGATGGCATTTTCATGAAGTTCTTCTTGAATCAATGTAGAGTATGGGGCGGAAGCAATGAATGAAAGTGAGCAAGATCCTCCTAAGAGTGGTGTTGATCTTGTAGGTGCATGTTAAGTATGGGTATTGAGTGGTTCGGCCAGCTCAAGGGAAAAGATGAAGGAATTGAAGTTTAGAGCCTAGAATTCTAGGAGAAGCAAAGCTTGGCACAAAATGGCAGCATAACTTTACTCACAATAAACTTGAAAATACAAGGTGTAGGCTCCTCCTTTTATAGGCTAAGGAGGACCATAATGCAACCCTAATGCTAGCCAAATGAAATGTAAATGTGAAGCACATGGGTGCACATGGCACATGGGTGCACAAATGAGCACATGGGGAGGGGTGTGTCTAGTTTTTATGTTCACCCCCTCCATGGGCTTTCTAGGTGTTTTAGGTGCCAAAATTAATTCTAAGAAAATTACAAATAAAGTTCCTATGCTAATTTTGACAAGAAATTAAAGTCTACTCTACACTAGAGTTTATGACATTTGAACATGTAAAAGAACGTCTTCTTGGATCCTCTTGGCCATAACTCTATGGTTGGCCCAAATCTACCCTTTGGTGGGCTTGCATGTGGGCTTGTGCTTGGGCCTCTTCCATCATCCCCTCCCTCTTGAAAAGGATTTGTCCTCAAATCCATTGCTTATTCTTCTTCATGACTAGGGGAATGGATGTGGCTGGATGGTGTCCATCATCTCCTTCTCCTTGAGAAGATCTATCCTCAGATCTAGAGATTTGATCTCGGATAGCAGCCTCTTGCTTCTTCAACTATGCTTGCCCTCCCGGATCAAACGTCCACCTAGGGGAATTATCTAATAAAGCAAATGAGTTAGTTGAAGCAGTTATATACAAATCAATTTTATGAAGTTGCCATTTTTGTTTTTCTTTTGTTTTTGGCAACTTTTTACAATATTTCTCTTTTGATGGTTGCATGTGTTCTCTAATCCTCTCATGCTTTGTAAAATTTTCAATAGTGGTTACTTGTTCCTTAGGCATAATTCCTTTAGGAAGTGGTAACAACACAAAAAGAGAAAGAGGACTATGTTCACATACAACTTCAAATGTAGAAATATTAGTAGTCTTGTGGACTACTCTATTGTATGCATGCTCAATAGAAAAAGGATACTCATCCCAAGAATTGTGGTTGGCTTTCATGATTTCTCTAGGCATAGTAACAAGAGCTATGTTTTCAATTTTATTTTGACCATTCTTTTGAGGATGATAAGAATTTGAAAAGGACAACTTAGTTGCAAGTTTTTCCAAGAGAATCCTCAAATGATGGTTTTCAAATTTTGGAGCTCTATCCAACACTAAGTTTGAAGAGAAATCATGAAGACTTGTCACTTCTTTAAGGAAGAGTTTATCCATGTCTATGACAATGGAATCAAAACCTTTTGTTGTCCTAGGAAGATCTAATATGAAATTTAGGCTTATGTCTTCCCAAGGATCATTTGCAAAAGGTGAAGGAGTATAGAGTTCATGAGACATCGCCTTAGATGTATTTTTAAAACACGGAATGTATCTAGGGTAATGTCTTTGAACATCTTTTCTCATGGGTGACAATAATTTTCCTTTTAAAAGCTCTAGAGTTTTATCAACTCTATTTTGACCCATGAGTTCTCCTTCATGAAGAATTTCTCTTTTATGTGTGAAGGTAGTCTCGTTGATACAACCTTTGTTCATGGAAATTTCAATTCTTTGCAAAGGTTGTCTCAATAAGACATGACAAGTTTCTTTAGGCACTACTTCACATAAAAAATTGTCTTTGTAGATGCCTATAGATGACTTGACCTTCACTTGGTGATATCTTAGCATGTATGTAAAATAATCTACTATATTTTTATCTATGCAAGCCTTTTTTAAGGATTCTTCTTTTTTTTCTAGGCTTGCAAGTGTTCCTTTACAAAAGGTAAGGCTAGGTTGTTCAACAAGAGGTATATTTTTAAATGTATTTTCAACTTTTCCTTCTTGTTGAATGACCTTGTGGGAAGGAACACTCTTCTCCCACGCCTTTTGTTTTGCAAGGGTTTTCTCTTGCTTTTCTATTTTTACATTTTCTTCACTCTCACTAGCTTCTTTTTCTTGGCTACTATTCTCATCTTTGTCCCTTAAGATCATAGATCTTTCATTGAAACATTGAGATGCTAATTGATCATTTCCAAGGTATTCTAAACATGGAATTTCTCTAGCTTGAGTGTGAGAGATATGCTTGGTTAGGTTTTCTTGTCTCTCTTTCCTAGCTCTCCTAGGGAATTGTTGATGATATTCATTTTTCCTAAGACTTTCTTCCCCAAGATAATCATGATGTTTAGAGCTAGATGCATGAGAATGTAATTTTTTTGAAAATTGAGACTTCTCATTCTTTGCTTTAGTCAATTCATTAGTTTTGATCTCATTCTCCAATTGTTTAGATGAAATGGATTGAATATCCTTAGTAAGTTGCTTCAAAAGAGATTTCAAGGATTTCAGCTCACTTTTAAGAGATTTAGAGGAGTGAGAAGACATGACTAAAACTTTGTGTGTAGAAGTATTTTACCTTGAGAAAAATTTAGGGAAGTCAAAGAAGGTAGTCTTCCAGGTAAGGGAGGTGAGTCACAGTGGACTACTTAAATACCAAGCCTTTGCCTTAGCCAAAAACTATCCCTCAATGTCTTCACACAAAGCTTTCTCTTAGTAAACCACTTGGAACACAATTAAGTTGAGAAATCAGATTTTAATGCAAGAAAACAATGCATGCTAACTAATTAACAAAGCTAGACGGTTTTTAACAAAACTTAAACAAAATTAAACATGCAAAACGTATCTATGAAAGCAAAAGAAAAGCAATTACAAACAAGTAACAATTACTAATCAAGAAATTGCTATACTATTCAGCCCTAGGTGAGGCTTCTTGGACACTTTGAGCCCTTGAAGACACACTCACCGTCTAAACGTAATTAACAAGGTAATTAACAATAAACCAAGTTGCAAAGGAAATAAGAGAAAACTCCCTTTGTTGTTCCTCCTTTTGGTTAGTGCACTTCTTTGTTGTCTTGATTGTTGATCTCCTAAGTGTTTGTAGTGTTTGTTTCAAGAAAGCTTGTTTCGGCTTTGGCTTTGTCTCCTCCTTAGAATGTTGGCTTTAATTCTCCAATTTCCAGCACCTATTCACAAGGGCTAAACCTTAAACCAAGTCAAATTCCATGCACATAAGCACCAAGGGAGAAATTAAATTCCAGCACCCAAAAAGAGAGGTCAAGGAACAAAAGCAAGAAACAAATTTAATTGAAAGAAAACAGTACCACCAAAAGGATTTATAATATGACAACTTAGAAAGAGATTCAAGAAATTAAAGCAAACAATTAAAGGTACTCAATAAAAGTTGGCACACAAAAGAAATTCCTAAAGAAAAGCACTAGATTAGATGACCAAATAAAAAAAAACAGCACCACTGGAAAATGTTGTGGGCCAGAAAACGTGTTTGTTCCCCGATTTATGCTGATCTGTATTTTTAGAATTTGGCTCTGAAATTTGTTATGCAAGATATTCAGGATCTTATCTAAAATCTGGCTTTGGATTCACTCAAAACGGATGCACCATTTTTTTTTAATAAATTTTGCAAAATTGGTGTTCGGTTATGCCAGCTGGAGCGCTCAGGATTTGCACTCTGATTTTGTAAGATTTATCATTTTTTTTCGGTTGCTTCTTTTGACCTAATTCTTTTTTTGTCTTTTCTATAACACTTTAAACTTGCATTTTCCAGAAAATCAGAATTTTTCTATGGGTGGAAATATTTTTCTGGGTTAAAACAGCCAAAACAGAGAAGGTATAAACAGGGGAATCTGAAAACTGGAAACAAAAACAGCAAGATACCAAAGTTTAGACACAATGGAAATTTGTGAAATAGAATTGTGTATGATCTAAACACAATATGAACTCAAACTAAAAATAAAAAGGCACCAAAGGATCAAAGAACAGCAGATTCAAACAAATTAAAGAGACCCAAAAGCAAGAAACAATCAAGTCAATAATAGGACTACTAAGAATTGTTGACAAATATGGATTCACATGACTTGACACAACATTTATAGATTCAGAAAATAAAGACTCAAAGCATAAAATGAAGCAAAATTAAGAAAGCAATAAGGACTCAAATTCCTAAAAGAAAACAGCCACTCAATGGTGTAAGGAATCCTATCACAAGCTGCACAGAATTTGTTCAAGATCAATTGAACAATTGTGCTTTGGTTGGATCTTCCATAAGCACACCAAGAACAATTTAAAAAGTAAAAAACAGCAAGACAAGTATGGAATTTAAATGACAATATGAAGTAAAGAAGAACTGAAAATTTAAAAGACCAAGCTACTCATCTTGAAGAACCAAAAGCTCATGATACCAAATGATGGCATTTTCATGAAGTTCTTCTTGAATCAATGTAGAGTATGGGGCGGAAGCAATGAATGAGAGTGAGCAAGATCCTCCTAAGAGTGGTGTTGATCTTGTAGGTGCATGTTAAGTATGGGTATTGAGTGGTTCGGCCAGCTCAAGGGAAAAGATGAAGGAATTGAAGTTTAGAGCCTAGAATTCTAGGAGAAGCAAAGCTTGGCACAAAATGGCAGCATAACTTTACTCACAATAAACTTGAAAATACAAGGTGTAGGCTCCTCCTTTTGTAGGCTAAGGAGGACCATAATGCAACCCTAATGCTAGCCAAATGAAATGTAAATGTGAAGCACATGGGTGCACATGGCACATGGGTGCACAAATGAGCACATGGGGAGGGGTGTGTCTAGTTTTTATGTTCACCCCCTCCATGGGCTTTCTAGGTGTTTTAGGTGCCAAAATTAATTCTAAGAAAATTACAAATAAAGTTCCTATGCTAATTTTGACAAGAAATTAAAGTCTACTATACACTAGAGTTTATGGCATTTGAACATGTAAAAGAACGTCTTCTTGGATCCTCTTGGCCATAACTCTATGGTTGGCCCAAATCTACCCTTTGGTGGGCTTGCATGTGGGCTTGTGCTTGGGCCTCTTCCATCAACATGTGTATTTCTAGGTCGTCGCCTAAGACTTTGTTGGCCTGGTTCTGCACTGAGGACTTTCGAACTTGCCTCAATTTGCTTAAGCAAAGAGGTCTTGTACTCTGTTCTTGCCTGAACTCGCTCGACGGCGAGAAGGACTTTATCTGGTGCCTCAACTTGCCCAGGGCTACCTTTCCCCTGGATGCACTGAGGACTTTCAATCTCATCTTGCCTGAACTCACTCGAGGGTGAGGAGGACTTTCTCTGGTGCCTCAACTTGCCCAGGGCTACCTTTCCCCTGGATGCACTGAGGACTTTTAATCTCATTTTGCCTGAACTCACTCGAGGGTGAGGAGGACTTTCTCTGGTACCGGAGCTAGCTATTCATACTTGAGGAGGGGGCGTCCCGAAGGAATCCCTTAACCCCTGCTCAAGGACTAGGCGCCCGGATTTTAACTGTTATCTGGTACCGGGGCTAGCTATTCATACTTGTGGAGGGGGCGTCCCGAAGGAATCCCTTAACCCCTGCTCAAGGACTAGGCGCCCGGATTTTAACTGTTATCTGGTACCGGGGCTAGCTATTCATACTTGTGGAGGGGGCGTCCCGAAGGAATCCCTTAACCCCTGCTCAAGGACTAGGCGCCCGGATTTTACTCATACTGGACATATCTGTCATCTTGCTCTGAACTCTCGCCTGTACTCGTTCTTGGCGAGTAGGACTTCTTAATCTGTTCTCGCCTAAACTCGTTATAGGCGAGTAGGACTTCTGATCTGTTCTCGCTTATACTCGCTCTAGGCGAGTAGGACTTCTGATCTGTTCTCGCCTATACTCGCTCTAAGCGAGTAGGACTTTTTATTCTGTTCTCGCCTATACTCGCTCTAGGCGAGTAGGACTTTTTATTATGTTCTCGCCTATACTCGTTCTAGGCGAGTAGGACTTTTTATTCTGTTCTCGCCTATACTCGTTCTAGGCGAGTAGGACTTTTTATTCTGTTCTCGCCTACACTCGTTCTAGGCGAGTAGGACTTAAAACTTAACTTTCACCTCCGATTGCAGGGTGGTGACAAGGACTTAAAAACTTTATACTTGTGCCTCCGATCGCTAGGTGGCGATGAGGACTTAAAAGCTTTATACTTGTGCCTCCGATCGCTAGGTGGCGATGAGGACTTAAAAACTTAATTTGTGCCTCCAATCGCCGAGTGGCGATGAGGACTTAAAAAACTTAACCTTTGCCTCCGATCGCCATATGGCGATCAGGAGTTAAAACATTATGCTTTAAAGCCTTGTACTGAATGCATGCCATAATCTTTAAATTGTTGCCTTAAATCTCATAAAAGCGATAAGGTCTTTTTTCTGAAAACTTAAAACGATAAGCATGCGAACTTAAATAACTTGGAAACTTTGATAAAACTGTTTTAACTGAAACCACTTCTTAAAGAGTGCCCTTTGAAAAACTGCTTTAACTGAAACTACTTCTAATTATTACCTTGGCGATATGGTCTTGTGTCTCACCGTCTAAAGTTTTCCCCAGCTTAAACGTCTTGCCGTTGATCTTCTTCTCAAGCCACTCCTTGACTGGCTGAGGCCTCTTCTCGTTGGTTAACTCCAATGGTAGACTTTAGCCCTTCTATCTCCGATTGAGAATCGTATTTCCTTGATCAAGAAACCTCTCACCTGCAAAGACAAAGGGGCAAACCAAAACGGTGGCGAGCGGCGACTTGAGAGTCGCTACGGACCTGTTCAAAGGCTCGAACCACAACGGTGGCGAGTTGCGATCAAGGGTGCCCATGTCCAGATTGTCTCTGAGCCAAGGGTCAGTGCACATGAGTCGTAATGTACCTTTTAGAGGAGTTGTCCTGATGGCTTGACTTTTCATCGACAGGCTTCGTCGTCCAACACTTCTATGACCCTGCATGGTGTAAAAGTTTGATGTTGTACTGCCCTTTACCGTCGAGCTACGGTAGGACATAATAATTTGTCATTCTCGACACACGAGTTCTGCAAAATTTGTCAAAGTTGATCATTTTTGCATGTTGTAGATCGTGAACTAGTACACCAGGTAAGTTCCCAGGAAAGAGAGGTGGGTCACCAACGGACATGCTTAAATACCAAGTCTTTCCTCGTCTGAACTTTCCTAGACATGTACTTTTTCACTACTATGCTCTATGACCAGCAACAAGAATAACTTCTCCACTGTGAGAGATCATGATCATCATAACAATATCACAACAAATTTAAATGATAATTAATTGTTCACGTCATCTTCGGAATAACATGATAAAAATAATAATCATTTATCTTTGGGAATAACATTACAACAGATAAAATATTTATTTATCTTTTATCTCCAGAATAATGTCACAATATCTTCATAATAATATCACAACAGATAAAATATCTTTTTATCTCTTATCTCCAAAATAATATTCAACAAATAAAATATTTATTTATCTTTTATCTCCAAAATAATATCTCAACAGATAAAATATTTCCATATCTTTTATCTCTAGAACAATATCTCAACAGATAAAATATCTCTTTATCTTTTATCTCCAAAATAATATATTTCCTTATCTTTTATTTCTAGAATAATATCTTTCTTTATCTTTTATCTCTAAAATAATATATTTTTTTTATCTTTTATCTCTAAAATAATATATTTCTTTATCTTTTATCTCTAGATTATCTTTTACCTTTGGAATAATATCACAACAGATAAAATATTCCATTATCTTTTATCTTCATAGTAATACCATAACAAATATAATATCACAACAAATAAAATATTCCATTATCTTTTATCTTCATAATAATACCATAACAAATATAATATCACAACAAATAAAATATTCCATTATCTTTTATCTTCATAATAATACCATAACAAATATAATATCACAACAAATAAAATATTCCATTATCTTTTATCTTCATAATAATATCATAACAAATATAATATCACAACAAATAAAATATTCCTTTATCTTTTATCTATAGTAATATCACAACAAATATAATATCACAACAAATAAAATATTTCTTTATCTTTTATCTCTAGATTATCTTTTATCTTTGGAATAATATCGCAACAGATAAAATATCTTTTTTATCTTTGTTACCTTTTCTGGGCTGACCAACATCTGAGTTGAGCTCATGACTCACCTCTTGTGCCCAATCACCGATGACCTCCCCCAAACCCTTGGGTCGAGCTGACGGGCTCTCCTGCATGGTACCCATGCCCCTGTCTTACCTGGCACTAGGTAACCATTTACTCACGGGGCGGCTATACTCGAGTGGTTGCACTAACACCGAGCTAGGTTGACTTTACCTGTGTTGTGCTTAAACAAATCAACAAACAGATTAATTCCACAGAGCGCCTATGCTCGTACTTACACCGAGCTAGGTCAACTTATCATGTGCCAATTCAGATAAATCAACAAAGTTAAATGCATCATCTTCCAAGAACAGATTTATCACACATTGTTTAAAGAGAAAGCATTAAGCACGAATATCTTAGCTGAAATACAACTTAAGGTTTGCCACATTCCACGCTCAAGGAATGGCTTTAACTGGTCAGCCTTGGCTTCTTCATTCACTGATTGGAGGGCTTCTCCTCGATTTGTTGTATGGTCATCTCTTCGCTCCTAGTGCGTGCGGGTCTCATGTTCGTGGTTTCTGGAAGCCCCCCTTGACTATCTGCGATTTGAGGGCTGGAACTAGGTTGGAAACGACAACTGGAACTGAAAAACCTGTGTGGTGGGACTGATGTTTTATATCGGGCCCCACGGTGGGCGCCAAATGTTCCGGCCGGTTGACCTTGGTCGTCTTTATGAGTGGCTTGTCCCCACGAGCTAGAGCACCTTCGTTCTGCCTTGTCTACGAGTACCTGAAAAAGAAGAACAAAGGGGCGCCCTCGCGGCCGTTTGCACTCCGACGATCAAGTCAGCTAGCGAGAAACACCGAAGTGACTAGAGACTGTATGATTATCTCAATGACTGGAACTGTGTTGCCCTAATTGCCTTGTGCTCACAGCTGGGTGTGCCGTAAAAAACAACTAGGGTTTAGTGCTCTGTATAACTATGAAAGCATGTACCTTACTAGGGCTCTTCGTGCCCTTTATATAGGTGAAAACTAGGGTTTACCTCTGCGTTGCTTGCTATTATCTAGGGTTCCTTGGAGAAGGTCCTTGCGCCGCTATCTTTAGGATCTTAGCATATCCGGCCCATGGACTTCCCTTATCTGGAGTGCAATGTATAACCTTGCGGCCACTTGGGCTTTAACTTAAGCATCGTATCTTCTGTGCTATGTTGACTATACGGCGACTATGTTGACTTCTTGACCACCTACCTTTCTCTTGTCCACGTCATCACACTCGATGACCTGGACGGTACAATTTTATATAATATAATTCGTGCCTGTGTACTAGCTTTACCATTTGCAGACCAAATCAATGTGTTTTAGTACAATTAGTATTGTAATTCCTAAGCTCCATAGCTGCATTTGTGAAAGACATAGCCAAGTTGTTACACCCATGCCTCTGTGACAGCTTCCGATTTGCAAAACACAGTTTACCTCAGTCCAAACCTGTCAAAAAAAGACCTTCCCAACCTCATATAGACCAAGTGAGATCATCTCATTCATACTCACAACACAAGCTACATATGCCAAATCGAATTCTAACCCAACTAACAAAGACAAATCAAACATTGTAATAGGCATAATATCCAAACTGTTTGAGAAATATAATACGGTTGAGCCAAAACAGAGATGGAGAAGCGCCTTGTGGAAGATGGTGGAACGTATGATTGCTTTAGCCCAGTGGTGAAGAAGCACTGAAAAATGGACAATGGAACATACAAAAAGATAGTGAACGGGAAAAGAAAGAAAAGATATGTATTATTCTCTCTGTGTCATTGAGTAATTACAAAGGTGTATATATAAAACAGAAAGCATGGCCAAAGACATAGGCTGAAAATAAAAACAAAATAAACATAAAGTAACAACTCAGGTAACTGAAAGTAACAACCTAATATCACCCCTCAAGCTGGGAGTATGTTTTTCATTCCCAGCGTGGATTTGAGTTGAATAAAAAAAAGCTGGAGCAAGAGGCTTTGTGAAGATGTCGACAATTTGTAGTCAATACAAAATTGGAAGTAATTTGAGAAGCCCAACAGTGATTTTTTCTCTGATAATGTGACAATCGATTTCAATGTGCTTGGTACGTTCATGAAAGACTTGATTGGAAGTGATTTGAATGGTGGATTAGTTGTAAAAAAATTATGGTTGGTTCAATGGATGAAATTTCAAGATCTTGAAGAATGAAAGTAAGTCATTGTAATTCACAAGTAGTCGTGGCAAGTGCCCTGCACTCGGCCTCAAATGAGTTATTGGAAATAGTCCTTTTTTCTTTTTCTTTTTTTATTTCCATGAAATAAGATACTCACCCAAGAAAATGGAGAAACCAGTTACAAATTTTATGGTGTTAGGACAAGTTGCTTAGTCTAAATCAATGTAGCCACGTAGTTGTATGGAGCTACTGCGATGGAGGAAGATGCCAGAACCAGGATTGTCTTTGAGATAACAGAGAATGCAAAAAATAGCTTGTTGATGAGCTTTAGTTGGATAAGAAAGGAATTGGCTGAGGTTGTTCACACTGAAAGCGATGTTTGGTCTGGTGTTAGTGAGATAAATTAGTTTGTCAATTAATTGACGATATGTGGAAAAGTCTTTCTAAAAAAGGAGAATGCCTTTAGAAGATGTCAACTGAGAGGAGTGGGTCATTGGAGCAAAACCTAACATGCCTGTCTCATGGAGAAGATCCAGACAGTTTTGCGTTGATTTATATGTAAACCACTGTTAGGCCTAGAAAGTCTTTCTAAAAAGTCTTTCTTAAAAAGGAGAATGCCTTCAGAAGATGTCAACTGAAAGGAGTGGGTCATTGGAGTTTGCATTGGAGCAGAACCTAACATGCCTATCTCATGGAGAAGATCCAGACAGTTTTGCGTTGATTTATATGTAAACCACTGTTAGGCCTAGAAAGTCTTTCTAAAAAGTCTTTCTTAAAAAGGAGAATGCCTTCAGAAGATGTCAACTGAAAGGAGTGGGTCATTGGAGTTTGCATTGGAGCAGAACCTAACATGCCTATCTCATGGAGAAGATCCAGACAGTTTTGCGTTGATTTATATGTAAACCACTGTTAGGCCTAGAAAGTATGTGAGATCGCCAAGGTTTTTGATATTGAATTGTTGATGCAGTGTTGTGATAATGTGATTGCTCTCCTTGATATTGTTGCCAGTAAGAACAAGATCATCGACATAAACAAGTATAACAATTAGTTTAGTTTTATCATGTTTAAAAAAAAAAGGAGTGATCTACAAATGATAAGATATAATTATGGCAAATGAGAAAAGAGGATAACTTAGCATACCATTGCCTGCAAGTTTGGCAAAGCCCATAAAAGGGATTGTTGAAGTTTGCAAACATGTCGAGGTGTAGGGAGAGATAAACCAGGTGGTGGTTGCATATAAACTTCTTCATGTAGATCGCCATGTAAAAAGGCGTTATTGACATCTAGTAGCTTTAAATACCAATCATTGGCAGCTGCTACCGTAAGCAGAAGCCTTAAGGTAGTAAGCTTGGTGATAGGAGTGAAGGTATCAAGAAAATCAAGACCTTCGAGTTGTGTGTAACCCTTGGCCACTAAGTGAGCTTTGTAGCGACCAAGAGTTTCATCAGACTTATGTTTGATTTTATAAACCCATTTACAACCTATGGTCTTTTTCCCTTCGGAAAGAGGGACGAGTTGCCATGTATGATTGACATTAAGAGCATCAAGTTCTTCTTGCATCGCTTGTTTCCAACAAGCGTGGTTGGATGCCTCATTATAATTATGAGGCTCCGTGTGTGAGGATATAGAAAGAGCGGGGCTTTTAAAATTAGATGACAAGGTTGTATAAGAAAGAAATTTATGAATAGGGTATTTAGTACTTACACTGCTTGCATTTGGAATTTCAGTATGAAAAACTTCTAGGTATGTGAGTGGCCGACATGGTCAACTGGATTGTCTAAGTGGTGCATCTGGTACGGTTTGAATAGTAGAAGTATCCTCATGTGGAGTAGTGCCCTCATGAGAAGTATTCTCATGTTGAGTAGTGTCCTAAAAGTGTTAGCAGGTTCAAAAGAAAGATCATAATATAATTTAAAGGTATGAGTAAAGATAAACTGTTGAGACTTTTATGTATGGAAAATGATTTTCATAAAAGATTATGTCTTTAGATCTCAATACGATGATATTTTAGATTTAAGAAAATATATCCTTTTGTATGAGCAGGAAAAACCAAGAAAAATGGCTAGCACAAACCTATCTTCTAACTTTTTTTCTATGTGCAGTAAGAGTACTAAAGTAACAAAGGCATCCAAAAACACATAAATTGGATATATCACAAGGTTTACCTTTCAGTTTTTCATATGGGGCAATATTTTGCAGTAGCAGGGTAGGAGTGCAATTAATAAGAAAAATAGCGTGTTGAACAACAAAATCCCTAAAAAAGAGAAGGTAAATGAGCTTGAAAAATTAAAGCACGAGTTATATTTAAAATATGTTGGTAGTTAACTATGCCATTTTGTTAGTGTTTCAATGCATGTTGTTTGGTGAATAATCCCATATTATCATAAGGAACAATAATGAACAATAATGCACATCATCATAAGGATCTTACCAACTATGACTCTCACATTCCATACTCAATTATAATAGAGATAGACACTTATCTTGATTCATAAGAGTCCCTATGTGAGTAATTTCTTTAATCTCATTTTCTCAATCTATTTCTTGCAATTCCTTTCTTTCTTGATGGTACCGTGAACAACTTCCTTTGCAAAGACAGAATCTGTTTCTATATATTCTTTCACAATCTTCATCAGATTAGGTTTTCATTCATTAGGTATCATAATATATATATATATATATATAACTTCTCACATTAACTAATATATCTTTTATCTTATTAAATCATATTCAAACTCAAAATCCAAAATTTTGATACGAATCATATTATAATATTAATTTATATAATTTTTTAACATAAAAACCTCCTTTAATCTTTTCCAAGGTCAGAATTTCCTCCACATATCTGGTTTTGTCATGATTATTTAAGAAATTTATAAAGAAGAAAGGAGTTTCTTACCGACTAACCCTCTTGAAGTGAGAGGCCATCACAAGTCAAAATCCTTGCATCACAATTCGAAATCTTCTTTATAAATTCAAAATAAAACTTCATATAGAAAGGTTAGTACATGTCCATTGTCAACTTTACATATATAAAATCTAAGACTTAGATACAAATTACAGGATAAGTTTAAAAATCTTGCATTAAAATAAAAAAAATGAAAAAAATATTAAAAATAATATAATAAACTCATAAAAATCAAAATTAAAACTTGTAAAACAACTCTAACAATATAAATGATCTTATTATTTTCCAAATGCAGGATAGTATGACATGTGGCTATTCAACAAAACTTTTCTTTTAGAAAGCTTCAATTATAAATATATTATTTTGACTAAAAAACAACTTCATTCAATTTTGTAATGATAATATACAATAATATTAACTATAATTTTTTAAAATTAATAATATTCTAAAGTTTTGAAAATATATTCAACAAAAGTAATTCATATTTATAACATGCAAATTTAAATATTTATATCAACAAATTGTGAAACAATTAACTATTATATAATAAAATTAAACAAATTAACTTAACAAATTTTAACAGTTTATAATAATAGGAAAAAAATTACATGTCAATTTTACACTTTTTAATTTTCAATTTGAATTTAATTACAATCTGCATATTAAAAATCATTATCAAAACAAGATTTTACCTTGTATTTTTTTTTTGGTCAAATTTACTTTCCTCACTAATTTCTACTTACTTTCAAATGCATATTATTTTCTTTACTCAATTATTATTTTCCTATTTATTTATTTCTTTCTTTAACAATTTTCAAAATTTTCCTTTAAATAATTTTTAATATTAATAGTTCTTATTTAATCATATTATAAATTAATCCTACATCAATTCATTTTTAACACTTTCACCAACTAAATAACTAAATGATTTTAACTACATTTAATTAATTTACTTTATCATCATTAAAAATTTAAATTTAATTTCCTAAAAATTAATTTTGAATAAAATATTATTCATACAAAAATTGAAAGAAACACATAATATATTTATACTATGTCATGAAAAATTTAAACATAAAAATCATACTTCTGATATATAATACTCGTTCACTCTTTAAAAAAATCCCAGCCATTGCATCGGTTTAACAATGATAGGCGTTCTAGAAAAAATAAATATTTATTTTCATTTGTATGGTATTAGTCGTTGCATAAATATCTTTTATGCCAATTACTTTCTACACCCAATCAATTGCTTGCTGCACCCGACGAATTTTTTAAAACTCCATTGTACCTTTGTCTTCTTTATTTTGAAAAAGCGTGTAGGGTAAGCTGCAGAGAAGCTTGTTTGTTTAGTGATGGTTTGAGCTGGAGAGGAGCTGTAGAGAGGTGGTTGTGGAGGGACGTTTTCAGGCTAAGGTCCGGTTGACATTGTTGTGAAGTAAGAACCCCTTTGAACTGGTTTTTCGCGTTTCGTTCGACTGAGGTAGTCCTGGATATCGTTATTCGGAGGTAGTTATTATCTTACGGATGCTGGTGTCCTATTATTAGTCACTATGGATGTAAAAATTCGTAAGTATTTTCCATTTGCAGTTGAAGGTTTCAGACACCCATGTCCGTAGTGTAAAAGGAGCTTACGGATATCAGTATTCGGAATAGGGTTCTACATTCTGGATGTACATATTCGGAATGATACTGAATGCGTTTCGGATTTAGGGATGCAGAATTATGTTTTTTGCGTTATGGATTTATTTCTCCGAAAACTAAGTGATGTTTTTTTTTTCCAGCATTGTCAATGGATACAACAGACTCATACATTGGAATTTCAGGGGAGATTGATGTCTGAGATGGATTAGATGATGTTGATCTGGAGCAGTCAATAACTTATAACGCGTTAGACAATGAACATAGGGCGCATGAGTGTAGTGGGACATTTACTACAAATGAGGATATGACTAAAACTTTAGTGAAGCCAAGAAATATTTTACTAACCATGAAAAAGAGAAATAAGAAGAATGTCACGATGATAAAGCAAGTTTATAATGCAATGAATGTTCACCAAAGATCACAACGAGGTCACAGAACAGAAATGCAACAATTCATGTTGTTATTGGAGTGAGACATGTATGTTGCCTCATGATAACATTTGTAATAGATACTTAATAAATAGTTTACATTTTGCGTGTTTTAATATATGTATTTAGTACATTTGTAATGCATTATGGATAGCAACATCCGGAATAGACAGTGGTGCCTACGGATGTGAAAATTTGGAAGACAAAATGGCATCTATGGATATGGATATCCGCAAGTGGTGGAGGTGCCTACGAATATCAATATCTGCAAGTCCTGGAGGTGCCTACGGATATCAATATCTGCAAGTCATGTAACACCATGTAATTCTTGAGGTTCCTACGGATATGAATATCCGCAAGTCATGGAGGTACCTATGGATATGAATATCCACAAGGCATGGCGCACCTACAGATGAATATATCCGGAACGCTTGGAGCACCTACGGATGAATATGTTCAAAACTATTGGAGGGTCCTACGGATTAATATATCCAGAACTGTTAGAGGTGCCTACGGATGAATATATCCAGAATTGGTAATGCTGAACCCAATTATTAACAAGTTTTCTTTAAAGTGTTCAAAACTAAAAATCACAAACCATTTTAAGTAACATAAATAAAATCCACATTAAATAATATAGATAAGGTGCAAATACATCGTCATGGATACAAATATTACATAATAAGGAGTCCTAATACATTATCAATCATTCCTACATCAATCATTCCTACGTGAATGTCTCCTGACATATACAATTTTATCATCAATTGCTTCTCGTGCTAATATAATGGCTGCTTGTATCCCTTCCCACACAAGACTACCCTTCACGACATCACCATGATTAAGTAATGGTTGCAATATATGCGTAATTCTACGACAAATACCCTACAAGCATGAATGTCATAGTATTAGAAAAAAGATAACAAAAATTCTCTGTTAATAATTTTAGAAGCATACCAGAGCAGGATTAGTTGGCACTGATCCGAGGCCACGTGCTTCTAAGGGTACAAGTACAGGACTCTCATTCTCCTCCATATTAATCACATATGGATGTGATACAGATCAAAACCAAGAAATGTACTCTTCAACACATGCGTCAGGATGAGGTGCTATGGGCATATCATGTATGACATAATCATTGAAATGTAACCATCGGCGGTGCATTTCATTTGTATTAGGATCGCCATCTCTAACTACAGATGGGTGGCAAGGGATGATCTGCCCATATCCATACTGACGGAGAACACGTTCTGGCATGTGTAACTATGTCCAATTTCCAAGTCTTAGATAACCAGAGAATAGGAAAATCCACTCAAATGGACGTTCTTCTCTATGCTCGTCATATGGGGAAAACAGAATGGAAGCTGGTGTTAATGTATCTAACTGCAATCGAACAACAACAATTGAAGTAACCTTTCCTGCTTTATACATCGTACACCGAGGTTGGTCTTCAGAATACTGAGCTTGCGTACGTCTCATCCCTATAGACGGGATGTGCTTATAAATTCACCCCTGCAACAATGTCGCATAACCAGCTAGTTGCTTAGTGTTTGCATAACTACAATCTCCTAGCTGCTCATACATGTGAGTTAATGCAGCTGCCGCTCAAGAATATCCCCCGGTGAGCCTCAAATCGACAAAAATCCAAGATAAAACATAGTAACTGATGTAGCACTCTTGTCGGCAAAGGTAGTGCAACCGACAAGGTGAAGTAAGTAAGCTCTGGCAGCCACAGTCCACTGCCTCCTTGAGCATGCGTCTTCATACACATCTTTTAACCAATTTAGGCGCACATGAGCTCCCCGACAGTGTCTTGTTTCTTCAGATGCAACTCCATGGTCAACACGGAGGGATTCTACCAATAAATCATTCGTCGAATCTGCATCTAAGGTCTCATGCTTGTAAAATTTACCGACAATGGGTAAATGCAACAAATTCGACACATCATCAAGAGTGATGGCCATCTCCCCAACCGGTAAATGAAAGTTGTTGTCTCTGTATGCCACCTCTCTATAAAAGTACACAGCAGTCCTCGGTCTAAATTCTCATAACTAGCATGAAGCAGACCACTTAAGCCAGACATTTCTACAACAGCCTGTATGCGCTCATGAGGTGCTCTTAACTAATTTATCTTCCTCTCATGAGAAACAACCTTCAGCTCACCACGATCCTACAATAATCAATATATATCATCAATAAATACATACATAGCACAAACAAGAAATTAAAGTTCATTACTTACCAAACCATCCCATAACTGTTTGGCTACATGAACTTCATAATTGATGAGTAAGGACTTGTCCACTAGCTCTCCTGGATAGCCTTCATCATTAATTTCAACTTCTTCTTCTTCAATATAATCTTCAAAGTCTTCATTTGGAACTGAAGTACTAGGACCACCCCGTCTTCTTCTAACCGATGCAGTTGGTCGCACACGGTCCGAATTAGAAAGTCCTTCATCTCTAGTCCTCACCATCTTACTATTCATAAAAATAACATCCAATCAAAAAATAAAATGGAACAAAGATAGTATAAAAGAACAAATAAAAAATAACATATTGCTAAGTGCCCTAATCTTATAACACAAATTTTAAGGGTAGACATAGTGGGAACATCAATGATCATAAAAAAGCAGTGCAAAAAACCCTTCCGAATCCCTTCATCTGCAGTCAATACGGATACTAATATCCGGAGCTCATTCATAAGCAAACCCTTCTGGATGAAGCCATCCACAACACAAAAATACCTTCCGCACAAGCATATCCAGAAGTCAAAAATGACTTTCGCACAACCATATCCGCAACGCATGAATCTTAAAACTGACCTTGCGCAACAATGGAAGACCTTCGCGCTCCTGAGTTCGTCTTTGTTGAACCTTCAGGTCAAACCTTCACTGCCTCAGAGGAGAAATGTCAACCAAAACCAAGGTGGCGCTGCCAGCTGCTGGTTTCGTGCGAGAACGAAAGTTGTTCGCGGCTCCTGCGTTCGTGTGAAGGTTGTTGGGTGCGAATCTGTTGGATGTGTGATTGGGTGCGAATCTGTTGGATGTGTGATTGGGTGCACAATTCAGTTAACCTAATTTCATTTTCATTAAGAGTATTTCAGTACTTTCACATACATAATTGGGTGTCAGTTCAATTTGATTGGGTGCATGGAGAATGAGCCTTTTTTATAGTCTACTACTTAGCATGGGTTTGGTCCAAGCAAAATTTTTTTCCTCCACTTCTCATGGGGTTAGCCGACACAATTTGCATCTTTCTTTTTGGCAAGGTGAAGGCGACCTTTTGGAGTAGATAAGCAGGTCTACCTCAGAGAAGATCATGGAATCATAGCAGCACAGAAAAAGACGCTCCGAACTACATCCGCTTGAGGTTGGTAGTAGATGAACCCACAAAATATAATTAGTATCTCAAAATCCACCAATCCACCATTTTCTTGCAGGAATCTATGAGTTTTTGGAATTGTATTTATGGGAGATGAAGTTATATGCTTGTAGTTGTGAGATTCCAAAAGATAATGTAAGCATTTTTATTAATTTTTTATTGCTTCAGTGTGCAATTTTGTATTTCTCTTTCTTTTGAAGAGGGAATATGCACAAATGTGCTAAACATGTAAAAGAGTTAGATCATTCTTATTATTTCATTTTAATTTATTTATTTTATTTTGGTTATAGAAAAAGGAAGTCACAATTTAACTGGAACAAATTAATTATATTGTTGGTTGCATTAAAATCATTAAAATTTTCACCTTAAGATAATATTGGGATTAAAATTGTGTATTTTTCAAATATATATATATATATATATATATATATATATATATTAAAACTGAGCCACTAAAATCTTGAAAATCAAAATCGCCGACCCACTAAACTAGAAAAACCAAAAATATAAATAAGCTTGATGTTTGACTTAAATTTAAAAATATGCATACAATTTGTGAGATGAAAAAAAAAGGTAAAAAAGAAGGAAGCAGAAGAAGAGGATATGAAAGCAAGCAGCCACTTTTACAGAAAGGATGATGGAGAAAGCAATCATAAATTTGAGACCAAAGTGGGCTCGGTGGCCTGACCAGCCATTTTTGTTGGGAGTAAGTGGGGAATCTGTTCATCTTTTAGCCAACAATATTTTTATGTAACTATTGTCCTACGAGGATGCCATTTTAAATGCTTATGCCCTCAACAGTAAACATGTTTCAGACATGTCTCAATACACAACCCTACATCATTGCAAAATAGAACAAGAACAGCCACAACTTCCCCTCAACTACAATATTACCCCTACAAAACCGATAAATCTCTTATGCCATATTTTTCATTATCTGTAACTTTTAAAAAAGTTTACAATAATTTTAATTATTGAATGGAAAAAAGAAAGGCTCTTTCTATATCCATCGACATCGCAAGTAAAATTATATGCTTCTTTGCTACCTGATTTCAAGAGTAATAATAAGCCTGTGATCAATAAGACACTATTTTCATATATAATTCTTTACAGTAACTGTAAATTTGAAGAGAGTATACATGCAGAATTTTGGATAGCTTTATGTATATAGATAGGAAAAGAAGGGTAAATTAAGTTGCTAGGGAATATTGTCATCTCCTACATAAGGGTTGATTTCCTTGGCGTTAGGTTGGTATGGGGAAGGAGCATGATAGCGTTTGGACCAAAATAGATAGTTGAGGAAGTTGAGGAAACTCAAGACAGCGAGTAGCCAGTAGAAAAGATCAAGCCTGTCCTGGTTAAGGTTGTTGTAGTGAAGCCAACCACCAGTTGAGGATGTTGAAGTGATCTTGTTCACCAAGGAAACCAAAACTGTGCTAAAATAAAAGCCAAATGAGTAGGAACAATATGTGATGGCTGTCAAGAATGCTTGCATCCCTTTCAAAGACTGTTTGTAAAAGAACTCAAGGAGACCAATGGCTGTGAACATCTCTGACAACCCAAATATTAAGAATTGTGGGGTTATCCAAAAAATGGACAAGGTCTGGTTAAGGTTCACAGCTGCATCCCTTCTCTTTTTCTCCATCACAGCAGCTGCAACCATGGAAAAGGTAGCTAGAAAAAGACCAAAACCTATTCGCCGCAAAGGTGAGATTCCAGACTCATGACCTGTGATTTTTCTGGCAAACGGGACGAAGAAGGTGTCATAGAGAGGGACTAAAACGATGAGCAAAATGTAGGGAATGGACTGAAGCGACGCAGGAGGGATATTAAAGGATTTCGTGAGATGGCTGTCCATGGCCCTCCCTTGTTGGACTGAGAATGTCTGCAGTTGTGCTAAGATTGTGTTGAAAACGATGGTGCACGAGAAAATGGGAATAACCGATAGCAGTATCTTCACTTGCTCAACTTGCTCAACACTGCATAATCTCCACGCGCTTTCCTTTCTGTTTTCCCCCTCTTGGACTCTGATACAAGCCTTGTCCAAGAACCTGATCAACCACGTGTACACATTTGTTATATAAATCTTCACCACAACTCCCAGAAATTTAGGAAATCGGTACAAGAGTTGAATCTTCAAGTTTATAAAGCTTTTGTGTGGGAAAAATAGAGTTCAGAAGACATAAAAACAATAGAAGCAACATTAAAAGTACCCGAGTTTATCAGAGAGAAGAAGACCAGTATTGTTTTGGCTTCCATGAAGCATTTGAGGGTTTGATGGTAGAACCAGGTTTCTTTTCGAAATTGCAGCCACAAGCACCTAAGACGAGATCAAGGTAATTAACTTGATTGTTTTAGTTTAAGCCAACATCATCCACAGACATTATAACTTAACACTTTCCCAGTACATGCACATCTCAGCAAGCACAACATGCTATGGACATCAAGAATATAATAAACAACTGCAAATGTCAGTTCAGAAAATCAAAATGGTGACTTTTGGGTTCATTTAATTTAAGTGACCATACTTAGTGGATGACACTATTTTGAGTTCCCTGTACATTGAGAGAAATTTAAAGTAAACATGATGATTTTCTGGCCTCCCAAAGAAAAGAAAGAGTGATGAATATGATAAAAGAGGGAGAAATGGTTTAAGATGGGTACTTGAGCAATAGGGGTTAAAATACTGCCTTGTGGGGGCTTGTTCCTGTAATAGAGAGTGCCACATATCAAGCTTATCAATCCCATTGCCATTACAGCAGCAGATACACCGAACCCAACGTCCATTCCAGAATGAGTTTGAACCCAAACAAGAATGGTTAGGCTGACGAGTTCTCCCACAGAGAATGCAAAATATGCTGCATTGAAGTAAGTTGAGAGCTTCTTTGACTGCTTCGGGTTGTCTTGCTCGAACTGGTCTCCTCCGTAGGCAAGCATGTTGGGCTTCACGCAGCCACTCCCTAAAGCCACCAAGTACAGCGCCACAAAGAATATCACGGCCTTGAAGCCCTTTGCTTCTGCGCAGTGCTCTCCGTCAGTTAACACATTGCACGGCGCAGGCTTCAACTGAGGAACATGAGCTTGGACCGACAGCAATATGAAACCCTGCAAGTAAAATCAGGCCAAACTCTCATTGAATGAACAAGACAAGTACAGATGGGCCAGAGAATAGTCCAAAACTAATATTTTTAATGATTTTTTTATTGAAAATGAGTAGGTGAAGATTCCACGTGAACGATGGGTTAAGAAAATATGATTTGAAAGGCAAGAAACGCCATAGATGTCCAGCTGTGATGGTGGGGTTAGAGGCAACACATAGAGTAGAGAGTACAGACAGAAAAAAGTAGAAGATAAAGTGGTTATGGTGAGAGAGGGAGTGAAGAAGAGGATGAAGATAGCTCACAGAAAGTTCTAGAAAACCAAAGATGAGCATGGTCCAGAAGCTGCCGAGGTAGGAGTCGGATAGATAGCCTCCGAGGAGAGCAAGGAGAAAGATGGTCCCGACAAAGTTGGTGACTACGTTGGCAGCCTTGGACAAAGAGAAGTGCATGTCATTGGTGACATATGTTATGAGATTGTTTCCCACTGCAGCTATTGCCATTATCTCAAATGCTTGCAACCCTGAGGCACGTAGATACATTCATGCTTAAGGGTAAGAAAGCAGAAGAAATTGGCATGATGAGATAGAAAAGAGAGAGGGAGAGAGAGAGAACCGAGAATAAAAGCAGCAGGGAGGACTCCACCGTGTTTGGCAGGATCAGAGGGTCTTCCTCTCCAATCGAGGGTGGAGGATTGTGGCTGAGAATGATGAAGTTCATCTTCATTCTCACTAACTTTAGTTGTCTCCATTGTTGTTTTCTAGAAGTGAGTGAGTTGCAGAGGTATTTTATAGTGGTGTTGGTGAAAGGAATGTTGTCTTTTGCTATCCAAAAAGCAAGATCGATCCACTAACCTACCCACACGCACATCCTTGGCTCCCCTATATCCGGATCCCAAACTTTCTTCTACTTCTCATTCTCCATTTCACACCCACACACATAATACCACATATCTTTTTCATTTCTGTGGGACCTCTCTTGTTTCTCTTTTCTGTGGGCCTCTTCAAAAATCATTTCTTTTTTAACTCTCTATTATTAATTTTTTCAATGTTTTATAAACAATTAAAATATAAAAGTATAACTTTTTGCACTACACGTTTATAATATTTTTTAAAAATTTAATCTCTTTTAGATGAGTTCACATTTTAGGAAAAAAATATTTTTTTAATCAGAATAAAATAAAATAAATAAAACAGAGCATTTCAGAAATGCTTCAACGTTTTATAAAAAAGTTTAAAGTATATCTACTTTTAGTCATTGTAATATTAGTTAAAAAAATTATTCTTGTTCACACCATTTTTTATCTACACAAAATCTATTCACAATAAAATGTTATATTACAATAATCAAAATAATATATAAATAGAATATTATAATAAAATAATAATTTATGAAATTGAAATTTGAATTGTAAGAGAAAAGTGTGTGAAAATGTTTAATCAAATTTGAGGTAACATTAAACAAGATTTAAATGCTTTAAACTTCAATGTTGGTCAATATTTTGACAGGATTAACAGAAAAAATTGATAGAGTTTAACAAATACTTGTAGAATTATTCTCAAGTAAACTTAACTTTTTTTTAATATATTTTAAATTACTTTTACAATAACTTATTATTTGTAAGTTATATTTCTTTTTTTTTTTCCTTCTTTAGCGTACTTCTTATTCCTTCTATGACGTACTTCTTAGTTATGGACAACAATTCTTGCTCATTTTATTTATGATTTAGAATTTTCAATAGTTATTTTCTTTTTATGTGTAATAACTTTTATTTATGTGGTTCACAATTACTTTATTTAAGTGGTTCCCAACTACGGTTATATCAACTTAAGTTTATTATTTAAAGTAAAGCTTATACCAACTTATTAAACATAAAATTAATTAATTTAAATTTATGTACTTTTACTTCTACTCATTTTATAATTAAATTTTATATTTACATTACAAGAAAAATCATTAAATAGAAACTAATTTTAGAGAAAAAAAATAATTAGTTACTAGTGACTAAATTAGAGAATTTTTTGTTTTTAAATTACTTTCTATTATTGTTAAATAATTTCTAAATTGGTATCTAATTAGCTATCAATGTTCTACCAATTTAGAAACTATTTAACAATAATAGGAAAAAAAATTAGTCCCTAAAGTGGGGTCTAATTTAGTCCATATAGCAACTAATTATTTATTGTTTTTTCTCTAAAATTAGTTTTTTGTAGTGTTATTTTCCTTTAGAATTTATTTCAAATTTAATGATATTTTTAAAAACTATTATTTTTACATAATGTTATCTTGCAAAATTAAGGACAGCTACGTGTATCAAAATAATTTGTTATTTTATAAGTAGGTATTTACTCGTAACAAGACAAACTTTTTTAACTTGAGAGACATGATAAATATTTAAATATTTCTTAACATTTAACCACATTTGATTTCTAATATAAGGACACTTTGATCCTTTTGTAAATATCAAATTAACACATATTTTTTATTATATTACATTAATCTAATCACTAACAAATATTATATCAACACTTTGAGAAAATCAACAATTTCAACTTACCAACAGAAGAAAAATAATACTGTAGTTCAAATTCTAAATGTCAATCGGTCAAGATAGTGAAGTTGAAGAGGACTTCTGAAAAATAAGTCAAATATATAAGCATAGTTGAATTCTGTATTAATTTTTTTATTATAATTAGCCAGAATAATGTTTGATATGGTAAAAAAAAGAGGTTTTACGTCTTTATTATACGCATCTTTGACCGATTCATTATTAAAAAATTTCCGCAAATCTTGCAAAAATATCTCATTCTTAATGTGACAATAATTTGATAATATGTATTTTAAAGAAATAAGGAATAAGAAATATTTATTCTTTATATTTATTTTTATAGTGCTTAGTCTATTATGTTAAGAAACTCGATCAAGTTTTATTACACATGCTATGTAGTAAGATACTAACCGAATATTATTTGAATCTTAGTCACTCTTAGTTAAAAACTGAATATTATTTGAATCTTAATCACTCTTAACTAAAAAATGAATATTGTTTGAAACAACAATAAATTGAGTACTATTTGGATAAACAATTATTCAAGATTACCATGAAAATGATCAAAAGATCATGAGGAGGCTAACTAAAAGAAGGCTTACATCCTTAAACAAATATAAAGTTAAGTTCATTCATTTAGATTGTTAAATAACGCTATAATGTTCTATAAAAAAATTGCACATGCTAGGACACAAGATTGTCACTAACGTTTTTACTTAAAAAAATGTTCACTTAATTTATTTTCTGCCACTTTTCAATTTATAATTATAGTGGTATTGAGAGACGTAGTCGTTACAAATTATTTATAAATGTTATATAATCTTAAAGTGTTTTTTGCTCTTCAAGTTTGGTTGGTCTTGGTAAATGCATAAAGTTGCAATAAAAAGACCACTAGCATAACAACGAAAGAGAAAACTTATGAGCATACTATGCTTTCTGTATGTGGATTAGCTATTGCAAAGGAACCTATCATCTAACCAAAAAACATAATGCAACATCACTAGCGTGCCCATCAAAACCAAATCCTGAAACACTAGTAGAAAAACTAATGAAGACTGCAACAATAGGGAGCAACAAACACAATTGTGTAAAAACCAAACAATGCCACCATTCTTCAACTAACCACTTAACCGAACCCCAAAAAAGCTTCCAATTAGAGTATTGAGAAGAAATTGCCTTAGCTTTATAAAACCAGATGACTCCTTTTGGCCTAACAAACTGCATTGATTCCCTGCATCCTAACCCTCCAACATAGAGGAGCTCCATATCGTCCACCTTTGCATCCTTGGTGTCAATAATTAGATTTTTATGCATGACCATTACAAAACCTTTCGATCATAGAGACCACTCCATCCACCTAATATCATCAATTGGAGCCTTATGTTGCAACTGTTGCACCATGATTTCTGTTGCAATAATGATCCAAGAAACTGCATAACCTTCCTATCACAAAGTCCACTCATACTTCTTTCTCATACAACCAATAATTAGTTGCATTCAATTATGACTTAGGGAATGAGGTAATTTGCCTTCCAAAGCCTTCTTATTCCTTCCATTTTTCTTAAGCTAATACCACTAGTCACAAATTATTCGTTTGCCACATTTTACATTATTAGGTGTACTACATGCCCCTTAGACTTTGTAGTTGTGAAATCTGGTCATTCCTTCAATTGTATGTATTGACAACTTTCCTACCTTCTCGAGTGCAACAACATAAATCCAAGCACCTTAACCCTTTGAAGATCTTGTTTGCTTTCTGATTTCCATTGGCATTAATTTGTAGCCACCTTACATACATAGTGTATAATATGACAAAGGAGAATCCAACTTAACCTTCATTGTTTTTCTTCCTATCTGTTTTATAACATCATAATTATTATGTCCTTGTAATACAAATTATTAGCTTAGTACCTCCTTGTAGAGGAAAACAAACTATAAACTTATGCTTTGCAAAATACTTTACAAATAACCAATAGATGCACTCATAACAGCAAATGAAACCAATTTTAAATCATAGTTTGTGCAATTATTTACCTTCGAGTTACCTTAACGACCTCAAACATTGTATTAAACATAATACCCAATTAGTGTATGAGAATTTCACTGCCAATATTTTATTTTTCATGATGTTCCAAGCCTTTAGTTGAGCCATGTGAAAAATCTTTTCTTCATCTACCCTCCTGATACAATCTCTTCAAGGCCCATCTTTTGGGGGACTAGTGGAAAGAATGCAAAGACTAAAAGATACTCAAGAGAGACTAGCTAGAGAAGGAGGCGGGAACCTAGACGCATTACAAGGTATCATATACACTATGGGAGTGAAGAAGAAGAAGAAGAAAAAGAAGAAGGGATAGTGAAAAATGTGGAAACTAGGCACCACTAACACCAACCACCAAAGAATTATTTTCCTTTTTGTAAAGTTACGTAGTTTTAGTGGGGAAAGTGACCCTAACTTGTATTTAGGATGGAAAGCTAAGGTAGAACAAATTTTTAATGTGTATGAGGTCGAAGAGGACTAAAAGGTGAAGTTAGCTTCCCTAAAAATTTAGACTATACCATGCAGTGGTGGCATCAAGTAGTAATAGAATTGGTTTGAACAAGAGACTAGTCGCGGTCTTTTGGTATGATTTGAAAGAATGCATGCGCGTGCGGTTTGTTCCTCCTCATTATAGGAATGAACTCTTGTTGAAGCTCCGACGACTTCATCAAGGATCTAGGACAGTAGATGAATATTTTAAGGACTTGGAAACTAGTTTGACTAAGATTAATATGCATGATAGTGAGGAGTCAAAGATTGTTAGGTTTATAAGTGGTTTGAGGAGAGAAATTCAAGATATTGTAGAGTTATATGAGTACTCTTCTTTTGAGAAATTGATTCACCTATCCATCAAGGTGGAATGACAAGTTTTGAAGAAAACAACTTTAAAAAATACTCATAATGATGGCTTCTACAAATCTTCATGGAAGGACAAAAACAAAATTTCTACAAAAACTTATCCTTCCAATTTCTCAAAATAAACCACTTCCCACCATACAAATTCTAAAGATAAACATTCTACTCCTAAATCACCCACCAAAACCTCAAGTAAAAAATGCTTTAAATGTCTAGGTTTTAGGCACAATGCTGCTAGTTGCCCAAGTAAGATAACAATGATGGTTAAAGGGGGATAGTCGTGAGTGATCATAGTTTCCCATCATCTAGAGCTAGTTCCCCTTCCTTTTAAAAAAAACCCAATTGAGGACGAGTGAGATACCTTGTGAAGGTGATTTATTGGTGGTAAGGCGAATGTTGGGTACTATTAAAAAATCTTTTGATGGCACTTAAAGAGAAAATATTTTTCACACCCAATGCCTTATCAACAAGAGGTTATGTTCCATGATCATAGATGGGGTTATGTGTGCTAATGTGGCAAGTACAAGAGTAGCGGAGAAGCTTGGATTACCCACTATCTCTCATAAAAAGCCTTATAAATTACAATGGCTTAGTGAAAAGGGTGAAATAATGGTTAATAAACAAGTCCTCATAACATTTGTCATTGGAAAATATAAAGATGAAGTTTTATGTGATGTTGTGCCAATGGAAGCTGATAAGTGCCTAATTTCAGTAATATTTCATATTAAAATATAGGCATTTGTTCCCGCCGGTTGACCAGAACGTGCTTCGTGCGTAGCTGCGACTCGCGTAACAAGGACACCTTCGTCTTGGTTCCAGATCTTCACCCTACTCCGCGATGAGTACCTGAAACAGAGAGAACAAAGGGCACCCTCGCGGCCGTTTGCACTCCGACGATCAAGTCAGCAAGCAGAAAACACCAAACACCTCCGTATCGGAGCACCGTAACTATGATGCTCTGAAGGCGCGTAACTGAATTGTAACTAACTTTTCTCTCTCTCCAATCACTCGTGCGTACAGTGAGTAAGCGAGCAAATGATTAGAGTGTGGGTGTAAAATGGGTAAAGCGTGTACAACGTACCTCACTAAGCTTTCAGAGAAGCTTATATACCTTGGGTTTCAGTGCTTACTGCCACGTGGCCTTTATGACTTAATCGCAACTCCACGTGGAAGGCCTTACGACGCTGTAACCCAACTTAGGGAAATCCCAACGTGTAAGTCTTCCTTCCTCGAAGTGCATCTGGCGCAAGGGGTGACTACCTGGAAGCCAACTCATGCGCCCCAGGTTCTAGTCACTCGCCCTGGGAGTGTATCAACCTTTCTCTCGTACCATGCACATGGATTACCCCCGGGCGTGGCCCTCTCCCGGGTCGAATCTGTCCCAGGGATTCTCCAGAGGTGACGTGGGTACTTCACGAGTCAGGTTACTCCCTACTAGTACTGGGAATATGGCCTTGAAGCCACCCTTCTCTTCTCTTTACAACTATTCGGAGGTACCGGGGCCCGAGGCCTCCTCGCCCGTACCGTGGCCTCTTATCGTGCCGCTCCCTCCACGGTCTTTCCTACCCGTGGGTATCGGGAGGTGGCACCATCGACGCCTAAACCTGGCGACGCCCATACCTGGTGACGCCCAAAGCGGTCAACTCTGACTCTCCTCCTTAGAGCCCCCCTGGTGGGTCCCGCCATATGTTTGACTTTGACTTTGGTCAACGCCCGGGGACGGGTCGGTACAACACTTATGAGGATTTATTATTAATTTACATATAAAATAATCCCTAATTTACGAATTTATACATTTTTTACATTTTTTATGATATTTATTTGAATAAGAGAATTTTATTTCCAAATTTAGTGTTAATTGCAGGTTTGTAGGGAAAATTGAAGATTTGGAATAAAGGAGAATGATTTGAGCTAAAAAGAGAAAGTTGGACGGTCCCAAAATAGAGAAAAGCGTCGAAAAAACCAATTTTGCAACAAGGAGTATCTCGATCAAGCAAGATATTCTCGCTTGAACGAGAATGCTCCAAGACTGTTTTCGGAAATCAACGCCTTTCTCGCTCAAGCGAGAATTCCTCGCTTTAGTGAGAATGCGTCAGACAAATTAGGCCTTTTTTATGTTTTATCACTTAGTCCATCAGTGCGACACAAGAAACGACCTAACCCTAGAAAATTAGGTTAAATAGGGGGCTAGAGGCTCAACCCTATGGTACCAGACTGAGAGAAAAACACCATAGAGTGAATTGTAACCCAATTGGGAGAATAGAAGGTGTTAGAATTATGCGTGACTAATTCTACCCTTTCGAATTGGGAGTAATCTATTTGAACTCTTATGTATTGAGGTGATATTTATATATTATAATATTCAGTTCTTGATTGATTATTAGTATTGTTGTTTTACTTCTAAATTGTTGTGACAAATTGAGAATCTTAAATGTGACTAGAAAGTATTTTTAGGGTTCTGACCTAAACAACAATACTTAACATATTTGAGTGCAAGGAATAGACTTGAAATGTTATTTGCTATTAACATTTGAGCTTGATTCTAAGTTATTCTTATAATTATGCGAGAGATCGATATTTAGGGAACATTCTTAAGAATTTTATATGCGAGAAATCAATATAAATGACTTTTATACGGGCATCAATTTCAATCAAAAAACTTTTTTTTTAGCAAAGAATATAAATGAATTAAAAAGAGGACACATTAGGGGTGTCCCAACCCTTATACAAATTCCACCATGTTTCTAACTAGAGCAGGGAAATCCAAATTCAAATTACATTAGTACCCATACCAAAAAGAAAAAAGTCCCTGCTAAAAACTTCTAGCAAAGCTATACCTGCTCAAAGATTTAAACAATATAATTTACAACATAACATAGATAAGATCCCAGATCAAACACATAACATATTTGGGCTACAACCACCCTACAAAAATCTTTACTTCAAAGAAACACCAATTCCTGCAAAGGTAACCTCAAAACGATGCTCTAAAGTGCCACATGATAAGGCCAGCTACCGCACTTAAAAATTGCATGCATATGAATGGTACTTGCTGCCAACAACTTCATCCCACTCCCACATACCAAAACTTCCGATAACCACCACCACAACTCCCCCTCAGTATAAATCCCATCAGGTTTGTTGAGCTTCAATTCCAAAAACGTGCTGGTATAGAAGAGTGGTGCATATAAAAGGAGCTATAACAACAACAGCTAGCTTGGGCTCCTTTTCACCCCTCTCACCAAAATCTTGAGTGCATCATTAATCTTTACTCCAACCCCAGAAACAGATTTTGATTTGTATTTGACCATCCAAACTGGAAGTTCCCCACCTCCAGCACCTCTTCCCACTTACACTACTTAAAGAATCTTGTCCTCATCAGATTGAGCTTTAAAAAGTGAGTGACAGACTTCATTCTATGAAACTGTTCCTTTATTTGCTCCATCTAGTTGAAAATGTACAACTTCTAAAATATCAATTTGATTATGAACTTTGCAATGTTTTAATCTACACTGCCTTGTTGGTATCCTGGATGAAACTTGACGCACTACATTGCAATTCTCCATGTGCCATAACCTTTTACAAGGTTGCGTAAACCAACTTTGATGACAAAGCAAAGCCACAATAGAGCAATAGCCATTCCATTCTGACATTATTCTTGATGACCTGCATCAAAAAGACCATACCTCCCACACCTCACAGCCATCACAACAACTAAACATACTACACCTCTAAGCAAAACAGATCCCATATACCAGATTTCCAAAGCACAAAACCAGTAATACTAGACAAAAAACAAAGCAAAGGCAAGGTAAATCATGCTTTTAAACCGAAGAAGTTATTTAGTTACCATGTTAATGCAAATTTGTGGGGATAAAATCCAATCATAAAAAGAGAAGTTTACTTTCCTTACTTTATGTTTCATCCATGCCTAAGATTGTACCAGTGCCAAGGTAAAGATTTCCTCTGCATCAATCTTTTCTTGATTAAAAATAACTCTATTCATATGCTTCCAAATGCACCATATCACAGAAATCCACAAACTTTTCCATAACTTATTACCCTCTTTGTTAAAGCACAAACAAAAAAACTGGTCGAAGTGATTTTCCAAGACATTGTGGTTCATCGTACTAATCCCAAACCAATTATTGCACATATTCCATACTGAATTTGAGACATTACACGTAATGAGGATGTGTGAAGTTGACTCTTCCTCCCTCCCGCATAGAGGATATAATGTATCACTCATTATTATCCCCCTTTTGTGAAGATTCTGCTTGGTAGCAATCCTATCCAACAGGGTCCTCCACACGTAGAACTGAGATGAGGGCATTACATTTAGATGCTAATCAAATAACTTAATATTGACATGTTAATCAAAATACATGAATGTGAGAGAGATGAAACCTAATCCCTATTTTTCCAACTTGAAGCAACTAATTCTTTGTCTATTTTCTTATGATTATTGCCAACACAATCACTTCCACACTCTTTTTAATTGTTCTATTTTATATTTAGCGATTATTGTACTTGATAATTCATTGTTCCTTGTGGAATCGATATTCGTCCTTAGGGACAATTATTACTTTTGACAACACGATGCACTTGCCGTAAATAGTCATCAGAAGCCACACATGTGCTTTTGGGGAGGCCTTGGTAATATAACAAAATATTTTTACATGATGGTCATACCAATAAGATTTCTTTCAACTTCCAAGGGCACAAGATTATATTAAAAACCCTCTCTCCCAAGGAAGTTAATGAGGACCAAGTAAATGAAATTCAAAAGAGAAAATGAAAAAGGTGAGGCAAGTAAAATCAAAACGGGTCTCATCATCTCATCTCACACAGTCAAAACAATAATGTTGACATGTACAAAACTAATTGCACCTCCTCACTATACTTCTTCCTTATCTTTTTCATTACCAAATCCTTTTAAATACTTGCCATCTTTGATAAAGAATTTTAGGGATGATATTCAAACACCTCCTAGGGGTTCTCACCTTTTAAGAGAATTTTCACAAACAAATAATTTCCTCCCAAAACATTCTCCATAAACATGGCCTGTATCTAGAACTCATCCATGCAAACTCCCAAAGCTTCATGAACATAAGTTTGATTCTCCACCCGCTGCTAGAAATGTTTCAATATGTCTTGTGAACAAACTAACTATGTTATTTACAAGAGTACTAAATTTGAGGTCAAATTCTTTCCAACTTGGGGAGCATGATGCAAACCACCTCGACAAACAAATGACTAAGGACACAACAAACACTTCAAAATCATGTATTTTTACACATTGAATTTTGAAAGTAAAGAAACTCTGTCAAAGTGAGCTGAGTCTCCTATTAACCTTGGGTCTTATCTTGAGCGCTCTTCACTTCAAGTGACGGCTCTACACCACTCATCTTGGAGTATCCCCTCATCCAAGTGGCGTGACAAGACCTCATTTTTACATAAGCTTCCTTCATCCTTTTCTCTTTTTCCTCTTTATTGCGCCACCTCTCATTCTTCGTTTATGTTATCATGTTATTCTTCTAATTTTGGTTTTCACTTTCTATTCTTCATCTACTGTTCATTGATTTTCGCAAGTTATCATCATCATCCTCTCCATATTTGTGTTTTTATCTTTGCTCTCTACAAGTGAACATTCACACTTACTTAACCACTTGGTTAAGTTTGTGTCTAGTGAGAGTCTTCTTTGGGTTTCTCACCATATTCTGCTTAAATAAAAACTCATAAACAAAGTGAAATCCATAAAAATGTGCAATCCTAAAATCAACTCACATCACCTCCCCTCCTTAAATACCACTTTATTCTTATGCTTCCAGATACACCAAATAATAGAAATCCATAGTTCCCTCCAAATATCATTTTCCTTTGGGGTGATGTGGAATAAATAGAATTGGTGTTAAGGACACTTAGGCTCTTTGTTAAAACTAACTGGATTCCTACCCATATGCAACACATATTCCAAATTAAGATTGTTATTTTACAATTAAAGAACATGTGTTAGATTGTTTCCTCTTCTTCATTATGCAAATGGCATATTATGGTTGTTAAGTTGGAACTTTGCCCTGCATTACTCTCCATGAAAACATTTGTGTATTAGAAAATGCTTTAACTGCCCATAAAGAGTCGGGAATGGTGTTATTAACATTGTTGCAACTACTTTGTAATACTGCATATACTGACTTACCTGAAAAACATTTATCCTTTTCCCCAATCCAATTCCATGCATCTAACTTTTTAGTTGCATAATATCTATTTCCCTCATTAATTGTTCTTGTTGTTCCCTTTTCCACTCAAATCTCTCTCTTCTCCATTCTAGATTCCACTCACATCCCCTATATGTCCACCTTCCAATTTGTTCAATCACTTTATCTTTATCTTTTGAAATAGAAAATAATCTAGGAAACTTTTGTCTAAGAGGGGCTTCCCCTAACCATTTATCATTACAAAATTTTACCTTATTCCAAATACCTACTTTCCATACACATTGCTTATCAAACCACTTTTCACTATTCCCTTCCCCACACACCTTACATATGTCCCTCCACTAGAAGATTGTGTTTTGACACATTTTTTACGATCGTTATCAATTACATCAGGACATTTAGACAACAATATTTCTCTCCAAATACCTGTTGTTTCAATTTGAAGTCTTCACTTCCATTTTTCTAAGAGGGCATAATTCAATGTACTTAAATTAAAATTTCCTATTTCTTTATAATTTGCCATGATTATTAATAAAATTAAAGGATAATAATTTTCTCATAATATTTTTTTTAAGACTAATGTTTACCCAAATACCGTATGTTGCTTACCTACCATGTTTTATAAAGATCCATAACCAAACCAATAAACTTAACTAAGTCAACTATTTAAAAAATCATATAAATTAGATTTTATTTTTAAAGACAAATATTAAGGAAATAATAAAATAGACACTATAAATCATTCACTACAAGAAAATCATTGAATAGAAATCATTCTAGAGACTAAAAATAATTAGTTGTTATAATGACTAAATTAGATACTATTTTAGAAAATAAAAAAAATATTGGTTTCTAAATTTGTTTCTATTATTGATAAATAGTTTCTAAATTGGTATCTAATTAGCTACCAATGTTTTTGCTACCAAATTTAGAATCTAAATAATTAGTAGTTAAAACCTTAGTAGTTAATTAGATACCAATTTAAAAATTATTTACCAATAATAGAAACTAATTTAAAACCTAAAAATATTATAATAATTAATTATTTTTTATCTTTAAAATGAATTTTTATTCAACAATTTTCTAGTAGTAAAATAAGACATACGCATATCTAAATTTTCGTCTTGCCACATCATGAAAACAAATAAAAGGTACCCAATACCAAAAAAATAAAGCAATAAAAAATAATTCACAAAGAAAAATAAATGAGAATATGATTTATAAAAAAATAAAGTAATAAAAGACAATATATATAGAAAAATTTCTACATAAACACTTTACACGTCTATAGAACGATTAATCTCTCTTTAAGAAAAATTAATCTTAATTTTTTTTAAATTAGTTAAAATAAAATAATATATAAAAATTATTTATATATAATATTAAATCTGTTTTATAATAAAAAACAGTTTAAAAATTGATTTAAAGTATTAGACTATGCACTAACAATAAAAATATTTTTTTAACTATAAATTATTATATATATGTATATTTTATTAATTTTTATAATTATTATCTTTAAGATTATATGAGTAATAATTTATAGTTAGTAACAGTATAAAACAATGCGTGTCCATTAGTTTATATATTTTTTTTATTTCAGTTAATTTTAATTATGATAATGTTATTCTTTCTTCTCTTGTTATATATAATATGATATTAGTGTTGAAAAAAAATTAATAATTGTTTTATTATCTTAAATAGAGGTTGAAATATAGATAGTGAGTCACTCCTTAATTTATAAATATAATGTTTTAAAACTTAAAATTATTTTTTTATAATATATATATATATATATATATATATATATATATATATATATATATATATATATATATAAACAGATTGTCACGAGACTAACATCTTTTTAAAACTAAAGTTTTTAAAAAGCTTAAACTTAATTAAGACAGGTTAGACTACTACACTGCAGGTCACTAATAGAATGCTTGATGTATTTCCACCTCTAATTGTAATATGTAAACAATATATCTTAAATATTCATATAATTTATTTGAAATTAAAATTTAATATAATTTCCTTTTAAGTCCTTAATTTTTTATATAAATTAGTCATCTCCCAAAAATATAATCACATACGTCTATGTAAATATAAATTTATTTATACCTGAAATATTAAAATCATCTGTTTAAAGACTTGAAACAATATAAATACATTATTTAATCTTTTTTTATCGTTTTTTATCAGAAAAAAATCTTTATTATCATCGTTTTGTCATTGTTACAGTTATCCAGATTTTGTAGTGCCTTCAAATTAATATTTAAACTGGAGAAATGAGTAATTAACAGTAAAAATGTGAGTATGGAATATGCAAATGAGGTTGACTTTAATGTTGTTGACCTATGATCTAATGTGGTCCACATTCTTTTCCATTGAATTGAGAGGAAATATATTAGTTTTTCCTAACAACACTCATTTCAGAACCCTAAATTTCCAAGTCTATGGTCCATCAAATTATGCCCAAAGCCAATTCATGTGGAAAGCAAAATTATATTATCATGGCTGTCATTATTTTTTCTTCTAAAGTATATGCCCACCAATTAAAGGTCAAATTTCCTCAAAAGAAAAAGTTGGGTGGATTCCACTTTTCAATATGGCCTTTTATTCTTTTTACCTTTCACCTCTTATATACTTCAAATCATTTTTTAAGCTATTTAAATTTTCATGCTTTAAGGTAATAAAGACTAAACAATATTAAAAATTATATATGTATGGTTAAAAGATTAAAATGACTAAAGTAAATAATTCTTAAGTGTATAAATAAAAAAGACAAAATTTCTACTCTGTTCTACTTTAAATTTAGTAGATCTCTTTGGTTCATGGATCTGGATCTATGATGTTTTGTTTAAAAAGATATACAGAGGAGAGTTTTATTATAACTTTTTGTTGCACGAGGTTTGATCATGTTTTTTTTTTTATTTACTCTGTTAAGATGTGAGCAAATTTGAGATATTTTTATATATGTTATATATATAATTTTGTTGTAAAAGAATGGTTATGGAGTAATTTCAATTTAATATAAAAGTTTAAATTGCTATTTAGTTATTACAATGTACTTGGTTAGTTTTTTCTAAGCGAAAAACATATTAATTATTAGACTTTTTAATGAAAAAATAAGGTAAAAATGTTAGTGACTTTAAAAATATTTTGATAAATAAGTATTAGTAATAATTATTTTATAAATTATACATATGCATTTTTCTCATTTTTTTGTTAGTTTACCGTGTAAATGTTTTAATACTCAAAGTAGTACAAATTAGACTCTTAAAGTTATAGTTTACAAATTAAAAGAGACATTTCTTTTTATTTTTTTCTACTCAAAAGACAACATTTTCTAGAAGAGAGAGAAAAGAATGAGTTGAGAGTAAAGTTGTTAACAACCCTAGGATTGGAATCTCACAAATCAATCAATTAGTAATAAGGTTTATCTGTTGTTATAATATAATAGGACAAAAAGACAATTTCAAAAGGTTGTCTCTCCTTAATCATTTATGACCAAAATCATTTATGAACAAAATAATGCTCACATTTTCCAACCCATTGGCCAATCTATTTCCTTTTCACATATATGCTTTCAGTGTCCCTTTTCTTTTATGGAAAGTATAGGACACACTTTTGGTGGTTCGTATATGACATTAATAAAACTAATATCCATTGCAATTTCATATAAACAAATAAATAAAAACCATTAACATTGACCTATTGGCAAGGCATTTGGATAATACATAGAAAGTTGTAAATTGAAACCTTGGTCTGTCATTGTGAGAAAAAAAAAAGTAAAAATATTATTTTGGTCTTTCACATTTTAGAAAACTGAATAAAGTATTTAAAACCATAGTTTGTCAATAATGTTAGTTTCACTATTGCATGTAAGATGTGATTTGAATGACGTTTAGACAAAAATAGAGTTTACTAGAGACATGGAGAAAACAACCATAATTTCAAGAAATTTGAGGACAAAGTTGAACAGTTTTAAAGGCCAAAATAGTCATTATAAAAAAGAGAGTAAAGTTTCCTTTTTCGAGTTTTAGAGAAAATTATGAACACTATATATTTGTATAAAAAAGATGTTTTGACACGAAAGTGGGGGACAGGTGGAGACACACCACATGCATCCATCTACCTAAGCTAACTGCAATATCCCACAGTTCCAATCTTATATATGCTCTTGTCATCATTCTCCATTCACCATTTATATGAAGGTGAATGCTGAATTTCTCCATTGAAGAAGGAAAAAGTGGACTCTCTTTCTGAATTCAGAAAAATACTGGGTGGGAAAGGTTTATCTTCTTAATTACTTTCCATTCATAACAAGCTTTTTTAATTAAATTATATTATTTTATATGAAAGTCAATAAAGGCTATTTGGCCTCCCTTTTGTTCTGTCTATTAAATACCATTATTTATTCATCCATAATGTGGATTTCTCATGGAAGAATACAACAATTCCTTAATTCCTTGAACTAAAAAAATTAATTTGAACATGTGCTGATATGATGGGTAAGTGTACATTTTGGACATTCTATCTTTGGTAGTGGACATATGTGCTGATATGATGAGCAGTTAGACAGAAACATGACATTTCAGGAAATAATAGTTTGTTTAAGAGAAGAATAAACGAGTTGCTTTATTGATTCAAAAGATTGAGTTAGGTTTTGTACTAGCTCTATATCAATCAGCTTTGAAAATATTGAGCTATTTATGACCATTAACTATTTTATTGGCCAATCCATCATAGACTGCTATTTATGACTATAGTATTCTTATTTTATTGGAATGATATATATTTACTACTAAGCAAATGGAACATGCAATAAATGAATAATGAATAAATGGTTGCAAGTTTGACTGATTTAAAACATATTTGAGAAAGTAGAATAGAATTGATAAAAAAAAGATGGTGGAAGGGTGAGGAAAGGACAGTGAATGTGAGAATTGATTGAAAGTATATGAGTGGTGGAGGTTAGGTACTTTGAATGAAGTCCAGAATTTGAAGTTGAAATGAAACAGAATTATGTGTTGTGAGATTAACAGAAAATTTGAAGGCCATGCATTGCCATTATTTTATGTGTGTGGGTGCAGAAAAGGCAGAGAGTGTGCATTTCATGATACAATTAGATTTCATTTTCAAAGCTTTAGTTTACTCAACTTAGGTTAGCTCTCACCCATCCACCCACTCAGCCTAAGCCTTCTTTTTCAACTCATTGACTCACTGTACACATGCATAGCATATGTGTGTGTATTTGTGAGTCATTAGATGTGGGTTTGGGCGTAGTTTGTGCGTGCATGCAAGATGTTAATCAAGTCAACTCAAAGGACCATTGAATTGGATGCAATCCCTTTAACCAAGTTTTGTGAAAGCACAAAAAGGAGGAATGGGATAATGTGGTGTTGGTTGGTCGGTTAATGGGCCACCCTTTCTCTAAACCAAACCATCCTTTTCTTCTTCCATGATTCATCACTTCTTAACATATCTTCTGCCTTCACACATTCAACATGCCATTCATCTTCTCACCAACACAACCTTATATATTAAACATCAAACAAAATTTGACCTTACAATTTCCTTACATTCAAATTTGTACGCTGACTTACTTACGCCCATGTACTTTGATAGCAGGGTTGATAGTTGTTGATGTGGGAGCCTGAGCGTGACTGTGAGATGTCAATTTTTTGACCTTTGTTTTCTTTTCTTTCTTTCTTGCTGCATGATTTCTTGAAAGAAAACGTCACATTTGAGCTCTCAATTCAACCTGTGAATTCATATAACAAAAAAAGTTGAAGTGCAGTGTTACGCCACAAAAACTGACTACAGTTTGAACCTACGTCCTTGCTAATTAACATTGGTTTATAATCATTCACTCCATGAGTTTCTCAATGCTTCACAATTTATTTTTCAAGGATAAAGTTGTTTGTTAACGTCAAAGAGAGATGCAATATTAAGATGACAAAGTCACTTATACAAGCAACGTTTACACATTAATTTGAAGCTAAATTATGCAATTCTTCTTTACTCTCAAAGAAGGGACAACACGCACCCCATGAAACAGTGAGATACCACATTAAGAAAACTTTAGCCTCGATCCTTTCCTTCTTATAGATAATTGCATCAGGTTAGATTTTTAATCGCATGAACATACCAATGAATAAATGAAAACTCTTGATATGGGATTTTGATTAATGGTCTATAAATATTGCATTCGTTACACCAGATTATGAATAAGTAATTTATGGTTAAAATTGTAATATTTTATGATTGCGATTGAAATATGGAAGAGAGAGAGAGAGCAGTTTGAGGAATGTAGTTGGCATGGAATTGGATATTGTTTGACGTGGATGGTTTTAGAATCTTTGTGCGGTTGGTCAATGTCAAGCACTAAAATCAGATATACATTTTGAGAATTTGCACGCTCCACGGCTATGCTTCATTTGTGCAACCATTATCAACACGCAATTAATTAATTAATTATGAAACAACAATTGTGTGGAATAATCATGATTAAAGTAACTATCCACATAACAAAGGTAAAATAAAAAAAGGTAACAGATCATCATTCAGGGTAGAATTGGTACCATCAGAAATTAATACTCGGTAGCTAGCTAGCTATGTAAGAAATGGAGACTAACTTTAAGAAAATGGCCATCAAATTCGAATATAATTAATAACCAATATCCGACCACCTCAAGAAAAGAAGCTAAAAAATTACGCTCAATTTCAAGAATTGACCATATGAATATGAATGTTAGAGATGAGTGGGGAGTAAGGTAGCACAACAAACATTCCATTCCACTCCAATTACGCAAGCCAGCACCACCACTTCCCTGCAAACCCGGCTAACACACCACTCAATTGCAACTTTCAATTCTCATCTCATCAATAACACCTTAAAAATTCCCTATATATCCACTACCAACAAACAACTTTCACTCTCACCTAAATTACTAGAACTCTCAATAGTAAACTAGATCTTTTTATTTACTTTCTCAAGTTAATGTTTTGCAATTATTTTTAAATTTAATCATTTTTATAACTTTAGATTATATCCCACTAATTTCATGTCATGATATAGATATATATTTCACGTGACACATCATTTTAAAATGTGAGATTAGAATATCCATTGACGGTAAGTAAGATCCCTACCATAGCGCAAGTGCTGGGCTGAAATCAGCTAGGTCCCTCCATGCTTCTTGCAATCATTTCAAGCAGACTAAGCAAGTTATTGATGATACGAACATTCCATAACCAATGGTTGGCTTCGGACCCTTGGTTGCCGCTACCCTCGCCGCTGCACTACTAGGGGAATTAGACTACGAGAAGGAGGAACAAAAAATAGTCAACAGCTTTAAGCAATCACACTGAACAATTGCTTCAATATAAGGCAACAGAATGGGGAACAGATACTGTTTAGATCCTCACTAATATGTTCGTTTTCAATTTAACATCTATTATCACGTTTACAATCTCATCACACACTTCCAAAACATTGGTCTCAACCTTCACATAATCTGCATCCTTGTAAAACTTGATAACAGAAATGAAGAAGTAAACTTGGGCTCTTCGCTGTGGAAGATTTAGGAAAGAATTCAAGCTCAGAACATATCACTTGAAACAACACAACGAAACAAGAAAAGTTTAGTCTTACAAGGAAATAAACCGCCAAAAATTCCACCTCGCTATTCAATTATTTTAAAATATGTGATATTTTTCAAATCCAAGCCATTGATAGACAATGTCAGGATACAAAATGTCTCCAGTCGTAACATCCTATAACTAACCAAATTCCCGAAGTTGAAGATGCAAGATATATACAGCATAACTGTAGGTTGGCCGCTAAAACATATTACTATAGTTGGTCTTTGAATTTAAGAGAGGGTTCTTTTATTGAAAGACTCCACCGTTATGTTGGCAGTGAAAGCAGGAATTGAATTCATCTTCCGGATGAATATCTCCACCTGGGAATATATGAGGGGCACAGGTAAGACTCGGCAAAAGAAACATGAATGTGTTAAAATTACATGCATGATGGCAATTATCATTCGCTCATTCCTCAGAAGTCTTCTGTTTTTAAATCCATCTACTGATACACTCAAACTCTCATGCAGTCACACTCACTAGGTTGAATGGGTCAAATAAAATTTACAAACATAAGAAATGTCAGAATTCGGAATAGCAGTCAATTTTCCATACATGTAATTTTTTCTTCACAAAGGTCAAAAAGGAATCAGGCTGTTTTAGGGAAAATCAACTTCTAGATCGTCTCTGAAATTTTTAAGATTTCCAAGCCTTAAATATGAATATTTAAAATAAGTTTTTCTTTATGTAACTGAAAATATTTAAAATATGTTTTCCTTTCCTATAATATATAACTGGAAATGCACTATTTTCAGGAGAATTTTTTAGCTGAAAATATTTGCTGTCAAAAACATATCTCCTCCATGAACGCTCTGCTAGGACTCACTCTCTAAAATTGTCAAACTGCAACTTGAAAAAAGTTAGAACAAACTAAACACAATCTCACAAGAATGGAGAAGAAAAGGAAAGAGAACAATAGATATGGATACTGAATCTGAAATTTTACATTTCACACACATGCATCATAATATATCATTATTTATAAAGCTATTGTAAGCAGTTAGTCAACAACCTACTAACTACCTAACAAACATACAACACTTCCTCTTAATTCAGATTAGTAATAGACTGCACTCCTATCATCTCTCTAATCAACTTGAATCTGTCAACTTTGAGAGGCTTTGTTAAAATATCAACCACTAGTTTATTGGTACTGCAATATGTTAACTCCAATTTCCCTTTACTAACTTGATCCCTTAGGAATTAAAATCTTGTTTCAATATGCTTGCTCCTTCCATGAACAATAGGATGTTTAGCCAAACTTATAGCTGACTTGTTCTTCCAGTTTTCATTTCTGTCAACAAATTTTCAAGCCACAAGGCTTAACAATCTCCCATTGACACTGCAATGTATTCAGCCTCACATGAAGATAATGCCACCACTGACTCCTTAGAACCATGAAATAGGTGCTCCACACATTATAAACACATACCCTGTTGTACTTTTGGATACAGGTAGCTGTTTTCAAAACATGGCAGAAACATTTCTGGTGAAGTATTTGACTATTGTGATCCAGATTGGTTAGGTCACAAATGTGTCTTTTTAGGATTCACTAGATCTCAAAAAGAATATAAATGTTTTTCTACTTCTCTTAACCGCTACTTCCCTTTACTAAGTCTCCTCCTTCTCCTTTTGGGTCCCCATCTCATAAAGTCAATATCCCAATTGTATGTGATCTTCCTATTGTGTCTAGTGCATCGAAAAATCCCTCACCTCCACCAACCCTTACAGTCGTCAATAGACTTCCCATTGTCCATTTCAAAATTTATACATGATGTCACAGTCCATCCCGGTTGGCGTTAGGCCATGCTTTTTGAAATAAGTGTTCTTTATAATAGCAGAACTTGGGAACTCTCCTTTACTTTATGGGATATCTATTATTGGTTGTAGGTGGATTTTTACTATTAAAGTTGGTCATGATGGTACTATTGATTGTCTTAAAGCTCGACTTGTGGTTCAAGGTTATACACAAATTTGTTGTTTGGACTACGGGGATACTTTTTTTTCAATGGCAAACATAGTTTATGTTCTCTTATTCATAGCCATGACTACACTTCAATGATGACCTCTTTATCTATTGGATGCCAAAAATGCTTTTCTTAATGTGGATTTGCAGGAAGAAATTTATATGGAGAAACCTTCAAGTTTTGTTGCTCAGGTGGAGTCTTCTGAATTAGTATGTTATCTCGTAAATACTTTGCATGGCCTCAAGCAGTCTCCTAGTGTCTAGTTTGGAATATTTAGCAATGTTGTTCAACAAATTGGCATGACTCGCAATGACGCAGATCATTCAAGTTTTTACCATCACTGATGTGTTGGGTGTATCTATCTCGTACTATACGTTGATGACATTGTTCTTAGAGGCATTGATCAAGGCATCTCACAGGTAAAAAAAAAACACTTTTGTCATCACTTCCTCACCAAAGATCGTGGCAAAGTTAGATATTTCTTGAGGATTGAAGTAGCACAACTCAACATTGGTATTGTAATCTTTCAAAGGAAATATGCATTGAATATTTTGGAGGAAATGAATTCAAAATCTATTTTCACCCATGGATCCCAATACTTCTACCTGATCTGGAGGAGCCTCTCTCAGTACCGAGAAGTACAAAAGATTGGTTGGAAAATTGAACTATCTTATTGTTACTAGTTCTAATATTTCATTAATTTCCCATGTGTAGATCATTCGAATATAGTCATATTTGTATATTGAAGTATATAGTTACAATAACCATTACCATACTAAAGTTGTTTGTTATTCAAATGCTGATTGGTCAGAATCTCCTTTAGATAGAAGATCACTTCTGGATATTGTGTCTCCATTGATGATAACTTAATTTCTTCAAAGAGCAAGAAACAAAATGTTGTGGCGAGATCTAGTGCAAAAGTAGAATATATGGCCTCAACTACTTGTGAGTTTATTTGGCTTTAAACCGTTAGAATTGCAATGTGGAGAGGCCACTTAAATGACACTTATGTGACAACTTCATATTAGCTCAAATCTTGTGTTTCCTGACAAGACCAATCATATTGAGATTGATTGCATTTTAATCGAGGAAAGATTGTATCTGGAGACATCAAAACTGAGTTTGTTAATTCGAATGATCAATTACCAGATATTTTCAATAAATTTTTACAGGGACCTAGAATTGATAATATTTATAACAAGCTTGGTACATATAATTTATATAACCAGCTTGAGGGAGAGTGTTAGATGTAACAATCTTAGCCCATGCGTTTTGTATTTTTCATAACTATAAATACATAACCCAATACAAGAGATTAATCATATATTTTTACTTTATTTTCACACTCACGTTAGGCTATATACCAATATATCAGCAAAAAAGAAAAAAACAAAACAAGGACATACCTTCAAAGGAAAGGCATTAAGATAGAGTTCATGGTGCATTGAAAAGTAGTCGGTACATTGGTTGATAAAAAGGCATTACCAAAGATTCGTAATGACCTTCATATGTTTTAAAAGCAGTTTTTGATATATCTGATTCATGCATCCTAATTGGATGATACCCAATCCTTAAATCTATCTTGAAAAAATACAAAGCCACATTTAATTCATCCAACAACTCCCCTATCACTAGAAGAGTAAATTCATCTAGTATAATGGTTTTCTTTAAAGCATGGTAATCTACACAACAACTTTGTGGAACTTCCTATTTCCATCTCATAACCTTACACAATAAGGCCGATTGGGTTGCTAGATATGAAATTGTGACTAGCTCCTTTGTCTATCAAGATCACAATTTCTTGACCCTGAAGTTTTCCTTTTAGCTCCATAGTTTGTGGTTGTGTAAGGCCACCAGCTAAACATATTGACAAATGCATTTATTGGCATAGTATCTTTACCAATTTCTAGTTATTATTACCCTCTTCCACTGTGGCTATTTCTCCATCATCGCTCACCTCCTCATCCTCAGCCAATATACTCGCATAATTCTTAAAGACACATTCACCTAGGCCCATATGCTAGTCCGCACTGATAGTATTTTCCAATTTCTCTCCTTTGAATGTATTCAACGTAAGGGAGGGTGCATGCTACTTTGCTTCTATCTTGAAAATTTTGGTTTTTCAACCAAAGAAACTGATCCTCGTGAACTCCTAACCTCTCCAATGGTGGCTTTATTGTTGGTTGAATCGTTCATTTCCCCTGCTCTAGGTATGATGGCTCCTCCTCCTTGAACACGAACCCTAAACTTGCACCACGATCTTTCAATTCTCAAAGTACATTTGTTTCATGGCTTCTTCTACCTCACACACAACGGTCCCAAAGTTGTGTGGTCTCCCCAAAATTTCTAATATCTTTTCAAAGCCTTGTTAAAAAATAGCCCAATATTTGATCCTTCTAGTTCAGTTTGGCTTGGGAAACTAGTGATTCATGCTTCTACACATATTTTCAAAGCCTTGTTACACTCCCACATCCTCCAAATCTACTCATCAATGCATCGAAAAATTCTTTCTAAGATGGATTCTTGGATTTTTGTATCCAATACAAGAACCAATGCATTGCATTCTCCCTTCTTACATTGGAATTCCCAATTTATAAGGCAAACAAGTTTACCCCAAAAGGAGCACTCTCCTTTTCTTCACTAGAATTCCTTAACTACACAAAATCCAAATACCTAACTTCTTTTTGGTAAAAACTAGGGCACTATATAAAGGAAAACACATTTCCTTCACAAGTTGTAATAGAAAACAGGAAAAAAAAATAACTAACACTAATAGATAATACAAACTATATTTGTCCTTAATTTAGTCTTTTCATTCTCCAAAAATAAACCTCTAGAGGTTTTTTTATGTAAAAGGATCCAACGGTTTCACTATTAAAACTTTCGATCACACACAATCATAAATAAGAGATTAGATCCTGAAATTATTTTTATTGAAAAATATTAGAATATCATAGTTTTATTACCTGACGAGAAACCTCGGGCAGAGATGTATAATGATTTGCCTGTTTTCATAAAAAAAAAATTGCAAATTTCAGCAAATATTTATGCCATCATTTGCAAAAGGCTGAAATATTCGGACTTTTTCAAAGTCCAGATTGGGAGAAGGGGGGGGGGCAGGTACTTTTCAATAATCTTACCAAAATGTTAGTATTCCCTGATTCATATTCAAATTCAAGCTTCTCATCATCACTTTGTGCATAAATGGATTGCAAGGTAAATCGTGTCACTGGTATTCCATTTGGTCGATGGTGTTCATCCATCACAATCTGTTAATATATGAACAAACATGATTTAAGAGTAGCAGAAGAATAAATGAAGTCAATTATCATACAATAAATTATCAGTTTTTTCCAGTTTCAAAATAACTTATTAGAAAATGTTTGTCAGACAACTTATTTTACAGAGTAAACAACAGACCTCTATAACTAGAAACAATGATGAACACATCAAGTTACCCAGAAAGGGTTTTATATTTTTTAGGTAGAATTTCTCCAACAGAAACATGCTACAGTCTTGCATCAAAATACCGTGATTAGACTTTACAATGTTTAACAAAATATACTGGTGCTCCATGGGTACTGGCAAATAACGAATGGGCAGAGTATAAACTGGCCTCATTAGGGTTTCTTAATAGGCTGGAGTTTGTTTAGTATAGTAGTTTACCTCCCAGCATTTCTTTAGACTTCCATCTTTCGCTTATTGTTTTTTCTGCATGGGTTTTGGCCTAGTTCCCCCATGTTTGTATCTTCCTTTTTTTCTATTTTATGTTATCTTTCATGAGATGAGATATGATAGTTGGAATTTGGGGTATCTGAGATGTCAGGTTTTCTTGCCATGTCTGAGATGAGTTTAAAAAGAAATACAAGCTTATTGGAGATGGTTATTTACCCACAAATTTTAACGATGACTAGATGGTTAGGATCTGTTTATGCAAGTCTAAAGGCTTGTACCAAATCCCAATAGTTAATTTTGTAAATCTTATGGTTCAGAGCAATTCAACAATATGATTGTTGAAGATTGTCAAATTCACGACATGGTTGTAAAAATTTTAAACAAGAAGAATAAACAATTACATTTGTGAACTGATCTGAACAATCAAATTTCATAAAATTAACGGTTGAAATTTGGTTGAAGTCTTTTTAGACTAGTACCTAGTGTAAACAAATCATAACCCATATATATATATGTAAAATTTAAATTTAAGAATGATTATGTTCACAACATTGTTTAGTTACTACTTACGTTTGAATGACTCAAGGTTTATTTTCTTGACTTGAATGATTCAAGATAATGTTTATTTGGCTTTAATGTTATGTTTGGATACATTTAATGTTATGTTTTAGTGATTTAAGGAGTGAAATTTCGTTGTTCCTAGAAAGCAAAATGTTTTTTTTATAAAACACAAGATTTGATTAAATCTGAACAAAGACCTTACTAGTATATAAAATTAACCATTGATAAGTATGATACAACAATGAGCAAAATAATCAAGTGCTAAATTCTATCCCATTAATAAAATAAAGTCTTGCAGTAGCTACACATTAAATAATACAAACAGAATGATTCAAGCAACTTTCATCAGGATTTTGGACAAACTGACAGGTTTATTAACAATAACAATACTTTTATTGATTTGTTGACTTTATACATTGGTAATATTAGCACTCTCTATGGGGATGGAGATTAAAACTGTTTTCTGCATAGATACAAGGGTGGGTACAAATATGTTTTTAAAATGCAAGTATGTAGTCATTCTATTACCAGGATGCTACAGTATCTTTAAAGCAAAAGTGTCTAGTCTTCCATTCCAAACAAGAAATAAAAGCAACACTTTCAATTTACACAAAAAAAATTGTAGTAAAACTAGATCAGTATATAACATTACCAACCTTGTAACCAAAAAGCTCACAGCATGCCCTCCGGAAAACTGAAATTCTGTCTGCAAACACAGTCTTGTATCTGTTGATATTTCAGAGCTTTAGCTATTCTAGAGTAATCTTCTTGACAACAAAGTAATAAAGGACTGTTTGAACAAACTTCTCCATAAGAACTTCTAAAAGAAAAAGAAAAAATTTGACTTCTTATACAAGTTAAAATTAGTCTATGTACAAGTTCAAAAAAAAAAAATTTGGAGAAGTTAATTTCATTTTTTTTTTTCATATTTTATCACCTAGAAGTTCATATGGAGAAACATGTCTAATGAGAAGCTAAATTATACACACCTTTCTTCTCGTTTCTCAAGTGTTGCAATTTGCTCTTTTAATTTCAACATCTTCTCCGATATGTAGCTATCTACTAGCTTTCCAGCTTCTCCTAAACAGTTAGAACTTAAAAATGATCAGGAAAACCATACATTTAATAACATTATCATCCAATGGAATGGTTTAGGGTTTAGGGTTAATAAGGTACTGGAAGATATAGAGCACCCTTAAGGCACTGAACACATGCTTTCGACTTTGAAAAATTTACATTACCATTGATGTCTATCTTAAAAGGACAGGTCAGACTAATATAATAAGGAATGCACATTTCATTTTCATATTTAGCTTTTTTTTCACTCTTTATTTCTATTCTAGCCATTTTCTAAGAGCCTCTTGGATAACATTTTTATCAAATGGTTAACAGATGGCACTGAGAGATATGGACCACCCTTTAGGCACTGAACAAAGGCCTTCATCTTTGCAAAATTCCCATTACCATAGACGTCAGTCTTTGCAAAATTTTATTATTTAGTTTTTTCCAATTTTGTTTCTAGTTTAGCCATTTTCTGAGAGACCCGTTTGGCATATCTCTTGTATCTTACATAGGTTTCTTTGGAGGTTTTTCTTTTAAATCTTTGATTCAAATCAAGCAATATAAATTTCTTACACAGATACCAGAACAAAAATTCCTCATTGCCACATGTTTCAGATCAATACCAGACAAATTCTCATTACCAAAAAATGACAATTGTAATCAAAAGCATAGGCTATCCAGTCTAGTTAATTGAGATAAACTCTTCAGCAGGACGCCAAAAATTTGACAATTGGCTTCTCAAAGAAGCAAAATGTGAATAATAGGCACCGTAAGTATGTCAACATGAGGAACCAAAAACAAAATTCTACCTTTCGAACTTTTTATCTATAATTATAATATATACCAGCAGAACATTAATATTGTTGAAGCTGGAGCTTGAGCTAAACTATATTTGATGTATCCAAACCCTCATGAAGATTGAAAACTTTATTTCTTTAGTGTGTGAGTTTGATTTTGATGTATGAGTATGTACTTATCTCTTACCAAGATTAATTGATCCAAAAAACAGTTTCAAAAATGTTTTTAAATTGTTTGGAACTTGTTGATAATATTAAGAGAACTTTAATGGGTTGAATTGATACTTTAATTTGTTAAACTATTCTTTACTGAAGTCTTTAAAGACTAAAGTGAATATTTCAACTGGTTGATTTATAGAATCAATATGTTAAAATCAATAAAGATTTCCAGAGATTTTGTGAAGGTTTTTCAGTAAGCTAAAACTTGTTTCCAATAGATTAAAATTCTGAAGTTTTCAGAAGGTTGCAGTCTTCTGAAACCCTAAAACCTAAGACCTAAACCCTAAAACTTGAATTAGTCTGTTGTTTTCACTTTAAGTGAAATCAACCGACTAAAACAAAGTTTTAATCGGTTAAAACTGGCAGTTTCAGTTTTAGATAAAACTATGTTTTTCTATGTTTTATATAGAATTTAGAGTTTTTGAAATTTAGAAGAAATTACTACCTTGAGTGCGCTTTTGAACGTTGGAGAAAATCTTGAAAACAATTGCAGATATGCAAAATTTTCACATATTGTAAACCATCTCATTGGTCTAGGAAAGACCTTTGACATAAAAGAATTGAATATCAAGGTTCTGAAGTGATTAGGCAGAACATGGCAACCCAAAGTCAGGAATATTTCAGAATCACGAGATCTAACCACCCGGACAACAGCTGCTTCGTTTGGAAAGCTGAGAGAGCATGAGATTGAAATGAACAAATTGAATAAGCAGGAAAGTAGAGATAAGAAGGCTAGGAACAGCTTTGAAAACTTATGTTCAGAAAAATGAGGAAGACTAAGAAGTATTAGGAGTACTAAGAATAATATGTGTATGAGATAGTTCATGTATGCAATGTTGTCAAACTCGTAAATTGTAAGAGGACCCAGAAAGGAGATAAAAGATCGTAACTCAACTCATAAGAGTTACTAACAGTGTCACAATACAATATACACTTATAAATAACTAAAAGAAAAGATTAGAAGTTTGGTGTGAATTAGAATAATCGGGGTGCAACACTTATAAAATTTTAAATGGTGTGCATCCCATTTAATTTCTTCATTTTCTGCGAATGCCATAGCCTCACCAGAGCACGCCGCCCCTGCCACCACACAAGACCAACGAAGCCGTCGCTGAAAACCTCATTCTTTTCGCCTTTTTAGCTAACGACAAGTGGGTTTTGACTGGAGCAACCAAATTCCATTTTTTTTGGCCAAAAATTGTCGCGCACAAGTCACAATCTAGGATCGACAACCTCTGTCCATCCTCTGATCCACCGAGCCGCGCGACGCCTTTCCCTGATCCGCTCCCATCCCAATTTGTTGGTCGTGTCACCTTGGTTGGCCCTACAAACTTGCTTACTCAAGCAAGTAAACTCATGATCTTGACAACATTGCATGTAGGGACAAAAGATGACTCGAGCGGTTCAAAAGTCTCTTTAGCTTCGAAAGAACATTCCCCGTGAAGCTAAGGAAGCATGCAAAAAGATATAATTTCATCAAAAGTGACATCCATGGAGGTAAAAAAACTTTCGACTTGAAGGATTGTAATCCTTCTTATGAGATGCATATCCAAGGAATATGCACTTAATAGCTCTAGGATCTAACTTTCCATGAAATTGACTATGAACATGGACAAACACAACACATCCCAACACCCAAGTATGAAGACCAATGTTGTTAAAATCGTGATCTAGATCCTAAGATCGTACGATCTTGCGATTTTTTAGAAGAAACCATGTTAGATCGCACGGTGGATTGCTACCTGAACGGATCGAAGCAATCTTGCGAGTCGGTAGCAGGATCTTTGAGTCTTTGCAATCCGTGAAAACGAGGCACAAGAATGAGGCCCAAAAGTGCACAAAAACACTTATCAAAAACCCTAAAAAAACCCTAATATTAAACTCACGCCTCTGCCTTCGTCGCAACTCCCCACAATCTCCCCTCTCTTTTATTTCATTGTGTTATTTGTGTTTGCGGATGGAGAGGTTGAGATTTTATATTTGTTGCTGCACTGCACACTACTATTGATCAATTCTTGGATAATTTTTTTATTGCATTGGGTGATAATTATATTGGCAAGTAGAAGAAATGATCCTCTGTGGAACAGTGTTATCAATAATCGGTTATGGCGTCACCATGGTAGAAAGCGGTGGCGGATTTTCTGATCACTGCCACAACATGACGGTGGTGGTGCGAGTTTTTCATGGCGGCCGCTTTTTGAATCACGGGATGCTAACGGAGAAAGCGAAAAAGGCAGAAAGAATGAGGCTTAATGTGGCGACACAAGGTCCAATGAAAGTGGACAGCAGCGGCGCGCAATTCCGATAACATTTCGTGGTGGTAGCAGTGATGTGTGTGAGTGAGGAACCCTAACAACAACATAGTTGACCTAAAATGAATTGGACCACATAATACGCAGCCCAATTAAAATATGAACAATAATACATATAACTAGCCAAATAAAATGCTATAATGCTAATCTAATAACAACAAGCAATTGCTATCCTAATAAGTGCAAAAAAACCCTAAATTAAATTGGGCCATGTCATACCCGACCCAATTAAAATACTAACCTAGTAATATTCTATACAAAACACATGAAGAATTTAAGAGGATGCTTGAATTAGTTGCTACATGATGTCAGATTTAAGCCACCATCATATCATGAAATAAGAGTGAAATATTTAAAGCAACAGATTGAGAAGACAAATCTGATTCTGGAAGAACATAAACTGTTTTGGAAAAAACTAGATGTACAATAATGACAAATGGATGGACTGATCGGAAGAAGACTATACTAAATTTTTTGGTAAATAGTCCAAGGGGAACTGTCTTTCTGAAGTCTATTGATGCATCTAACATGCAAGACAGCTAAAAAATCTTCAAAATGATGGATTGATATTGTTGAAGAGGTTGCGGAAGAGAATGTCATTCAAGTTGTAACAAATAATGCAACAAATTATAAGACAGCTAGGGAATTGTTAATGCAAAAGAGGAAAAAGTCGTATTGGACCCCTTGTGAAATTCATTGCATTGATCTAATGTTGGAAGATTTTAAAAAGAGAACACCACTCCATCATGAGACAATCGCCAATGTTCAGAAAATTACAAACTATATTTATTCAAAAACTGGTTTTATCTCCTTGTTGCACAAATATAGTAAAGGAAAAGATTTGATAAGACCAGCCAATACTCGTTTTGCCACCTCTTACCTGTCTTTTGGATGCTTGAATGGGAATAAACGATCACTTATTAGGCTGTTCACATCCTCAAAGTGGCAATCCAGTCATTTGGTTAAAAGTAGAGATGTAGGGTTGGTGGAAAATTTGATATTGGACAAGGGATTTTAGAAAAACATTTTAAATTGCTTGAAGGGTGTTCTTCCCTTGATTAAAGTGTTGCGCATGGTTGATTCAGACAATAAACTACCCATGGGATTTATTTATGTAGAGATGGATATTGCAAAAGAGAAGATACAAAGTCTCTTCAATGGAGTTAGTGGTAATTTACGTTTCACTTGTATTTGATTTCTAAATTAGAAATATAGACATGTTTTGGAGATTAATTTATTTATATTTTATCTTATTTAGCTACCCTCCCCTTTGGGAAATCATTGATCAAAGATGGGACAACCAATTGCATAGACCATTGCATGTTGCAGGCTATTATCTTAATCTCATGTTGCCATATCATCCTGAGTTTAGAGCTGATTATGAGTAGAAAACGTGGAATGTATGACTGTTTGGAGAGGTTGGTGGGAGACATTGATGAGGTGAGTAAAATCGATGTTCAAATTCAGAGTTTCAAGAGCAAGTTTGGATTTTTTGGTAGTCAAATAGCTCAACATGCACTCAAGACCAAAACTCCATCACAATGGTGGGAATCATATGGTGAGGAAAATCCAGAACTACAAAGATTTGCAATTAGAGTACTAAGTTTGACTTGTAGTTCATCTGGTTGTGAGCATTGCGTGCCTTTGAAAGGGTAAGAATTTAAATTATTGAAATTGATTTTATAATTATTTTTTAGATGATAATATGATGTATTAACTAATTTTATAATTATTTAGGTCCACTAAGAAAAGAGATCGTTTACACCAAATGACCATGTAAATTAAAACAGTGAGACAAAAACAAACTTCAGTGATGGTGGCGGCAACGACTCTGATGGCAGGTGGTGATAGAACCACTAGTTGGGTGCACTTCAGGCAACCCCAATAATCAAAGGAAATGGGTGTACTTCTAGCAACCCTAAAAAGAACTGTACTAAGACAAAGAAATGCAGAAGCAGAGCTCCCCGGATCTGGAACTCAGATACCAACTTGAAAGGAATAATCAGAATGAAAAAAGATCTTTTTATTCAATTGAATTAATTGAAACAATACATCGGTCTCTATATATAAAGAACTCTAACCCTAAAGTAATTATTACAAAGAGATCTCTAGAATATTCTCCAACTTCTACCAACTTCTAGTAGTAAATTTAATATCCCACAACCAACACATTATATTCACTTCCTTTTGGTATTTATCTTAATACTACAAATTGCATAACCATTTTCAAAATCATCAAACCATTCTCCTCTGTCAACCCATCTCACCTTAATTACCAACTCATTTTAAAACAACATTTAGAACTTTACATTCACTGTAATTACAAGGTTTCATACCTGATTGACTTTTCAATTCTTCCACGGCTTTTAACTTCTCTTTTGTTTTTTGCAGCTCAGTTTGCAGTGCCTCTATGGTTTGTTTGGCCTCATTATCAACAGTAAGTGTATTCACCATCCGCAGAACTTTTGTATTAGCAGTAGAAAAATCACCATGACCTAACTAAAGAAGGAAAAACAAAGTCTAGATAGTCAGAATGTAAAATGAAAACCATAATCTGAACACCTTTGATAGTAGTACAGTAACATAAGACAGACATAAGAAATGAAGACACAATATTAAAAACATGAGCAATGTAATGGTGTACTAGTGTGCCTTGTGAGAGCACCAAGCCACCAACCTTTGCCTCTAGTAATGAAATCTCTGACCGGAGTCGATCACTCTCCCTCTCCAATGACTTCACTCTTCTTGCTTCACTGTGCAACCTTTCATTAAGTAACTTTATTTCCTCTAATTGACGATTGTTAATCAATCTCTGATCATGCAAGGTACTTTCTAATTCTTTAATGCAATCATCTTTCTTCATAAGAAATGATTCGGGTTCCTGTATGCATTAACCATGCAACAAGCAAAAAAACATTAAGAGAAAACATAATGGTAACGAAATTAAGGGAATTGTAACCTGGACAGTATTTACATTTTTTGATCCATCCAGATTTTCACCACTTCGTAATTTATTTCTTTCCTCAGAAACAACAGCAAGCTGCAAGACAATTAATATATAATTTAAAGTACATAACCAAAAAATAATGCCAACAAAATGATTACATAATTCACACAAAGCTACCTGCGGTAACTATCACTGCCACACAGCAGATCTTAAAGTTACAATAAATAGATTTCCCAGAGCTTAGTAGTGCCCCCAATAACAACCAGTTTCTTCAAAATATACCACATTGCTTCAATGGAGCAAAACAGGTCAAATGCAGAAATAATAAAAAGCATCATCGGGGTGATCTCAGTTGTCAATTTGTGTATTGTGATGCTCATTGAGTAGGATCTCTTGTAGGTCGACGTCCCACAACTAGCTATTGTGTTTTCGTTAGAAGCAATATTATTTCTTGGAAAAGCAAGAAACAAAATGTGGATATTCAATCTAGGCCAAAGTTAAGTATCGGGCAATGGCATTAATCACTTGTCAACTTGTGTGAATAAAACAATTCCTTTAAGAGCTGAATTTTTATGAGACAACAAATGAGCATATATAGTGACAACCAAGCAGCAATTCACATGGCTTCTGTTAGATATTATTAGATATTATGAAATATTATAGATATCGTTACATGTTTTATATTTATGTAATGGGCTTAGCCCATATGTTTCTTTTCCTATATAAACATAACCTTATATGTTAATATACACAAGGGATTTACCCTACTCTTTCTTTTACTTTAATATGGTATCTAGAGCATACGGTTAGGGTTCAATTTCCAACCACCGCCCCACCACCTCGCCGGAGGCGTTGTCGGACCTTCACCGAAGACGTTGTCAGACCTTCGCTAGAGACGCCATCGAACCTTCGCCGGAGACGTCGCCAGAATATCGATGGAGACGTCATCGGAATCTCGTCGGAGCCTTCATCTTTGTTGATGCTGCCAATTGCCGGTGACTATATTTGTCCTTATCTTCTATGGCTTCTTTTGTTCCCTCTTTCGCTTTCGCTGCCACTGTGGACCATACTTTAATTGATACCCTAGGCCAGCCTACTATTTTCAATGAATTTCTTAAATGGTATGAGGATTGTCAAAACCCTAGTTCCACTGCTTCTGTTGCACATTCAGGTACATCTTGTGTTGGCCTCACTCCCTCTAATTCCCTTGGCCCTTGGGTTCTAGATTCAGGTGCCACAGATCACATTACTGGTAATCAATCTTTTTTCTCTTCCCTATCTACTACGGGTTATTTACCTTCGGTCACCATGGCCAATGGATATAGGGTACCATCACATGGTGTTGGTACTATTAATCTTTTTCCCTCTATCTATTGCTAATGTTCTTTTTGTCCTTGGGTCTCCATTGAACTTATTATCCATTAGTCGTCTCACTTGTTCCCTTGATTGTGTTATTTCTTTTACCAAAGATTCTGTTTCTTTAAAGGACCGAAGTTCGGGACGGATGATTGGCACCGGATTTGAGTCTCATGGACTTTATCAACTACAAATCTCTGCACATGTCGGCACGATTATGGATTCTCCATCTCTCATTCATGCTCGGTTGGGTCATCCTAGTCTTGCCAAGATGCGGCAGCTTGTTCCAAGTTTGTCTAATATATCTAGTTTATCGCGTGAGTCGTGTCAGTTAGGGAAGCACATTCGTAGTTCTTTTCCTAGTAGTGTCTCACAACGTGCTTCATCTCCTTTTGCCTTAGTTCACTCTGAAATTTGGGGACCAAGTCGTATTAAGACTAATTTAGGATTTCAATATTTTATTACTTTTATTGATGATTATTCAAGAAATACTTCGGTGTTTTTAATGAAAAACCGTTCTGAGTTGTTTTCTATATTTCAAATATTTTACAATGAAATTAAAAATCAATTTGGGATTTCCATTTGAATTTTGTACAGTGATAATGGACGTGAGTTTCTTTCTCATTCTTTTAAAAATTTTATGGCTTCTCATGGTATTCTTCATCAAACTTCATGTGCTTATACACCTCAACAAAATGGGGTAGCTGAGCACAAGAATAGACATCTTGTTGAAACAACTCGTACTATTTTAATCCATGGTGATGTTCCTCAGCGTTTTTGGGGTGATGATGTTCTTAGTGCATGTTATCTCATTAATCGCACGCCATCTTCAGTTTTAGATGACAAAATTCCTCATTCTATTTTATTTCCACATGACCCTCTCCACTCTTTACCTCCCAAAGTTTTTGGGTCCACATGCTTTGTTCATAATTTTAGTCATGGTCTTGATAAATTATCTCCTAAGTCACACAAATGTGTCTTTTTAGGATTCACTAGATCACAAAAAGGATATAAATGTTTCTCACCTTAAAACCGTTATTTTATTGCAGCAGATGTCACTTTCAGTGTATCTTTAGGTGATGCCTTAGCTCATCCTGGTTGGCGTCAGGCCATGCTTGATAAAATGAATGCGCTTCAGAATAATGGAACTTGGGAACTTGTTCCTTTACCATCTAGGAAATCTATTGTTGGTTGCAGGTGCATTTTTGCTATCAAAGTTGGTTCTGATGGTACTATTGATCGTCTTAAAGCTCGACTTGTGGCTAAGGGTTATACCAAAATTTTTGGTTTAGACTATGGTGATACTTTTTCTCCAGTGGCAAAGATGGCTTTTGTTCGCTTATTCATAGCTATGGCTACTCTTCAACAATGATCTCTTTATCAACTGGATGTCAAAAATGTTTTTCTTAATGGGGATTTGTAGGAAGAAATTTATATAGAGCAACCTCCCGGTTTTGTTGCTCAGGGGGAGTCTTCTGGATTGGTATGTCGTCTTTGCAAATCCTTATATGGCCTCAAGCAGTCTCCTAGGGCTTGGTTTGGAAAATTTAGCAATGTTGTTCAACAGTTTGGTATGACTCGCAGTGAAGTAGATCATTCAGTTTTTTATCGTCACTCGAGTGTTGGGCGTATCTATCTTGTAGCATATGTTGATGACATTGTTCTTACCGGCAGTGATCACCATGGCATCTCACAAGTAAAACAACACCTTTGTCAACACTTTCACACCAAATATCTTGGCAAACTCAGATATTTCTTGGGGATTGAGGTAGCACAATCTAGTATTGGTATTGTTATCTCTCAAAGAAAATACACATTGGATATTTGGTAGGAAATTGGGTTGATGAATTCAAAATCTATTGATACTCCTATGGATCCCAATGTCAAGCTTTTACCCAATCAGGGGGAGCCTCTTTCAGATCCTGAGAAGTACAGGAGATTAGTTGGAAAATTGAACTATCTCACTGTTACTCGTCCTGATATTTCCTTTGCAGTCAATGTGGTGAGTCAATTTCTTAATTCTCCATGTGAAGATCATTGGAATGCAGTCATTCGTATAGTGAAGTACATTAAAGGCTCTCCTAGAAAAGGTTTGTTATATGGTCATAATAACCATACTAAAGTCGTTTGTTATTCAAATGTTGATTGGGCAGGATCTCCATATGATAGAAGATCAACTTTCGGTTATTGTGTCTCCATGGGTGATAACTTGATCTCTTGGAAGAGCAAGAAACAAAGTGTTGTGGCAAGATCTAGTGCAGAAGCAAAATATAGAGCTATGGCCTCGGCTACTTGTGAGCTTATTTGGCTTAAACAGTTACTTAAAGAATTGCAATTTGGAGAGGTCACTCAAATGACACTTATATGTGATAATCATGCTACTCTTCATATTAGCTCAAATCCAGTTTTTCATGAAAGGACCAAACATATTGAGATTGATTGTCATTTCATTCGAGAAAAGATTATATCGGGAGATATCAAGACTGAGTTTGTTAATTCAAATAATCAATTAGCAGATATTTTTACTAAACCCTTACGAGGGCGTAGGATTGATTACATTTGTAACAAGTTGGGTACATATGATCTATATGCACCAGCTTGAGGGGGAGTGTTAGATATTATGAGATATTATAGATATCGTTACATGTTTTATATTTATGTAATGGGCTTAGCCCATATGTTTCTTTTCCTATATAAACATAACCCTATGTGTTCAATATACACAAGGGATTTACTCTACTCTTTCTTTTACTTTAATAGCTTCCAATCCTATATTTCACGAGAGAACCAAACATATACAGATTGAATGTCATTTTATTCGAGAAAAGTTGTCAAAAGGAAATTTGCACGAAATTCATCAACTCCAGTGATCAACTTGCAGATATTTTGACTAATTTTTTGAGAGGACCTCGAATTTGATGCATAGGTTCCAAGCTTGGTACATATAATTTGTATGCACCAACTTGAGGAAGAGTGTTAGAATTGTTTAACTTATGTGAAAGGGTTAACTTGTTAAAATAGGTATACTCATCTTTTGTATTATCTATCTGACACCTCCATGTAGATCATTATATCTCTTGGATTTTACTGATGTAAAAACTCATAAATGAATGGACCAGCTAAGAGATAATTAAGCTCTCTTATACATCAGTTAGTACTATGAGAGTCGCTAAGTTCCCTGAAAACTCGACTACATTTATAGCAAACATGACTATCAGGGATGAAAAATAACACTAAAGGCCCCTTAGGTTATCCCATCCTCCTAGCATTTAAATCACTTCCAAATATACCATAAATTCTCCTACTGTCAAGCTCCTTACCTATAATTTAACATTCTAACTATAGGTTCCAGATCGTATATTTCCTTTAGGGGTATCCAAGTATCTGAAAGACATAACCTAATAGCCAAATATTTATCTATTAATTTAGATAAAGCAATTTTTATTAGTATTTCTCCATCTGTTCTATAAATGCATGTTTTAAAAATGGCAATGGAACAAATGCATGATATAAAGAATGCAAAAAATAAGTCCAATGTCCAGCAATTATCAAAGTCCCGTGAAAACATCCTAATCAAACACTGACCACTAATTCAATTCGTTTAATTTCTGATATCAATGCTTCTGATTTCTCTTTAGCCAGCGCAGCCTCAGCTTCAGCATTTTGTTTACCCATTTCAGCAGCTTCTAGAGCCACCTCCATTTGCTTCAAGCGAGCAGTTATTTCACCCTCCTTCTGCGTACTATAAATGATTTCTCTGCATATGATACAAGATATCAAGATCAAAGACAGATAGGTGCACACTCACATGTAAAGCAGCATAGCAATATCCAGCACTCTCAGTAATTTGCATACAGAAATATGCCACATAATAGATTCACAGACCAGCACTTTTAAGCATGTAGTGTCATAGGGAATAGGCTAATAGGACATCATCTAAAAAATTAATGGCCTCGAGGTGCTCATAGAAAAAAAGATTAAATAGAAGCAATCCAATCTCAACCCAAACAAAATATAAAGAATATTCCAGAATTATTAGACTTGACAATACCTCAAAAAGCTCAAATCTATTAATATAACCAAACAAAAAGATTTGTAGTTACTGACATACTTCTGTAAAGCTGCAAATTTAACAGGCATGTCCTCAAAACATGTGACACCAGGTATGTCTGTAATCATCATCCTCCATGATGATATTTGATCCTCTAACTTTTTCATGTTTAACTGTATATCCTGTAACTTGGATAGCTCTGATTCTGCCCATTCTCGGTGACTCTTTTCCTCCAATAGTTTCTCCTTCAAAAGGTCAATGTTCTCATGACTTGATCTTAGTTTCCGTGCTTCCCTTACTTCAGATTCCTAAAATGTCAATTGAAATACATCATCAGATTACTGTAGTGAACACATTCAGTGATAACTGAACTGGTAATTTCCTAGTGAGCAGGAAAGGCAAAAAATATATTAATCTACTTGAGGAAAATACAAAAAAAAACTAGAATGAATTTGAGGGTGTTGGATTAAACTACAGTCACTAAAATTTACAAAAAAATAAAGGGACAAAAAGTTGAAAAGGAAAAATACATGCATGGTTTAGGAACCAAACTATAAACATCCTAGCATATTTAACAGAAACACTCAAATCAAGGGTCAGGCCTACCAAAAAGAATTTATATAATATTCAATAAAATAATGACATGATTCCTCTTCATTTATGATTATGCCAGATGATTAACTACGAAAATTAGTCCATAGTCATACATCAAGCTATCAATGTACGCGTTCTCACAATACTATAATCCTAATAACCAGAGCATCAAGATACAAGATTAAAAAAGAAAGCATACTTACATAGTTCTGAAGCTCCTCTTGCAAATGTTTGACTAAAGCATTACTATCTGTAGAAACAACTTCTTGAAACATTAAAGTGGATACTTTTTTCTCAAGTTCAATCTTCTGGTGCAAACACTGGAAATAGGAATCATGATGTAATGCAATCAGATGTCAATAATCCAAGTGGAAATTAAGACACGGCAATGAAATGAATCATGTACAATACATTAATATACCAGAAAAGGGTCCATGTGAATGTCAAAGGGTTAATACCAAATCAAAATTTCATATTCCAGAGGATACCTTTGTTCACTGAACATTCTTAAAGAAACAATAAAAGTCAACAAGCAGCTAATTAGAAACCCAAACCTCATCATGTTGATCCTTAAGATCTTTCAGTTGTTCTTTTAGCAGCTCTGCTTCTCTCTCAGCATTATTAGCTCTGCATTCCATTTGTTCAAGCTACAACACGAACATTAAACAACTCAAAACAATAACTCAAAGATGTTAATAACTTTCTAATATGACAAACAAATATAGCGACTTACATTTGCAGATATTCTAGAAATAGATAACTTTGAGTCACTTTTCAGTTGCGAATGCTCGTCATGAAGTCGCTTTTTTTCCCTCTCTATACTTTCTGAGAGATGGCCTAGCTTTCCTTCTAAAGATGTCACTTTCTCCTCTGCTGAAGAAGCATGAGACTCAGCTTTTTTGCAAATGTTTGTCTCATTTTTTAGCTTAACCTAAATTCCAATTGGGAGCAAGTTGAATCAGTCTAGAATTGCATCACAGGCAGAGGGATAAAAACAAGATTCAACAATAAGTTTGAAAAAATAACATTAAATACTATCTCCAGACCAACACATCAAAGAAAACATGCTGACATAGTATTACAAATTGGTAGGAATGCCACACACAACTGACTAAACATAACAGATTCTCCAGCTAATGAAATAGTAAATAGAGTGTAGGCATTGAGTGATTGAGTGACAAATAAAATAGTAGAAAATGTGGAACAATCCAATAGGATAAGTACGCGAGCGCTCTTTCAATTCCTTTTCATTTAATAATTTAAGCTTGCACAACTTTTCCATTTCTTCAACAAAATATTGGTGAAAGAAAAGTAAGAAAAAAAAGAATATAGCATTGAATTGTGTGATTCGTAACAATGATACGAAATTACGTAATTCATTCGTGCATTGTAAGATAAAAAAACACATTTGAGATTCACCTTATAAGTTATAATGCAAATCAATAGGAAGACAGATTGTACCGAATCATAAAGTTTATTCATTATCTAAAAGAATTAAACAAAAAAGTTAAGCACACCTGGAGTTCGCTGTTCAATTGGATTTGTTTTCTTAATCGTTCTTGAGACTCAGTGACCTCCTTCAAAAGTTGTTCCTGGAGTGCCTGTTCACGGCCTTTTGCAGCTGCAAGCTCCTGTTCGGCATATAAGAATTGGTCCAGAAATTTCCTCTTCTCGGATTCTGTAACAAGTTAACAGTTAAAACAAACACACAAAATAGAGGATATGTTGGTATAGAAAAGGAAAAAATCACGAGGTTATAAATTAAAATGAAAAAGAGTGTTTTGAAAATATCAAATGAAAAGCCACTACGAATAGAAAGTACTGACCAACTTTTTGGAAATTATCTTCCAATGTTTCAAATTTTGATTGATAATCACGAGCTTGATTTTCAGCTTTGCTTAAGGCTTCAATAAAATCTGATTTGACCTGCAATAATTTGATATGCAAAAAATGTGTTGGAAGCAATAGCATAGACGGTTGATGCACTTATATTTCAATTTGTGTCATCTATCAATATCTGATAGTATCTATATTTGATACTCTTGGATACTTTACTGATACTTATCGATAAGGTATCCAATAATCTATGAAGCATCAATATTTTTATGATAACAATAATTTATAATTTTTTATTTTGAAAATCTATAAGAAATGTGATTTTAGTTTGGATCCATACAATAGCTATTATATATTAATTAATTATATTTTCCGAATTTGCATGCATTGTAAATATGTATATGTCACATATCGTATCCTGTTATTTTCAAAATAAGTGTATTGTTGTATCCAATACATACCGTATCCATGCATCATAGGAATAGACAGTGGAGGAGCTTCGATATTAAAAAGGGTAGTCATGGCTCCCACAAACTTTTTCTAGGAGTAAATCTGTGTCATAAAACCTACATATGTGACTTTTTTAAAATCTCACTGGTGTGTTTTAATCTCGACTATTCATGACAATATCTAATGATTTAACATTTATTTTTCTTACTTTCACACACGTAAATTAGTAAAAAGTGCAAGTGCAGAAATGATTTTAATTAAAACCTCTAACCATGAAACTTTTATTATACATTCATCTCTCAAAGTCCTAACAAACCTAAAAGAGAAACTTCATCAGCTCCTCTTCTTTCTTTGGAAAAAAGTGAGTGATTGAGACTCACAACAAAATCCAAGAAGACAAACTGTTCCTTTCTTCTTCTGTCATTTCTTCTCAGTTCTTGACTTCTCACACAAACCAAGGCCTTGAAAAGCAGTACACAACCGCCCTTTCAACTTCAGAGTGACAATGTTTTTAGGGTGTATGCAACTGCAATTGAGGCAGCTGCATTGGCCGCATTTATCCACAATTTCTCACAATATAAAGGATCTAAACCCTAAACAACAACACCAAACGCAACTGAAAATCCAGCACACATCAAGTGTGGTCTCGATTACAAAGCAACGGACAGTGCCATTAGTAAACTATATCTGTGTGTGTTACTTATTTTCTCAAATTTCAGCATTGCTATGCAGATGTCATATGTGTTGTCATATTTAATTTTTTGGCACAGCATGATTAAAAGGCTCAAATGATTTTAGATTTTTCTTTATTTTGATAAGCTTTTGGTACAACTTGAATACAAAAAAAAATGAAAAGCGATGGCATAGAAATGGTTGAGACAGTGGAAAAAGGATAATTAGAGAAAGCAATCCAGATAGCCGGAGCATGCGATTATCGATTTTCGAGGCGATAACGTGAATTGACGAGAAAGAAGGAAAATAAGAAGACAAACCATCTGGCGACACTGATAGGTGCAGAGCATGTGCTCCGAAGCCGAGGGTTCCTGAGATGACTCCGGCGGATCCTCGTAGATAACCAGCTGTCCATTTCCGTCGCCGTCGACATCGCCTTCGCGTGGCCTCTTCGGTGGCGGTGGAGTTCTCACTATCATTTTTCTTCTTCCCTCCTTTCTTTCGCTTCCCTTCTCACAATTCTATTTGAAATTCCCACACACACTCAACCCCTACCCAAGGCGCAAATTTTTTCATAAGCTCTAAGAACAAAACCACACTTTAATATATTCTCTTTTAAGTAAAGTTGTTACAAAACGGTGTCGTGGTGTAGTTGGTTATCACGTCAGTCTAACACACTGAAGGTCTCCGGTTCGAGTCCGGGCGACGCCATTTTTGGGTTTTTTTATGTAAAAACAACTTTTTATACGAAATTATTACAATTTAATATTTTTATATATATTATGAAACAATAACCTTGAGAAATACTACTAAGACCTTTTATACTACTTTTGCCATCAACGTGATAGATAACACTTATTAACAAGAGCATGGTGCATTTGATAACAGTAATTAACAAGAACGTGGTGTATTTGATAAAGTTGAGTTTTTTAAAAAAAATCAAAAAATGTTTGCATTAATATAACACTTTGAATACAATAAGACATAAAAGTAAATATATACTCAATATTTAATAATACCTCAAGTTATTTCTTAAAATTTTCAAAATGCTTAATTGGAAGTATTGGGGTGTTTTGACAAAAATGAATGAACTAGAATCCCTTACATCAAAACTTAATTAATGTTTATTACAAAAATAATATTTTTATATCTGACAAATAGTTATGTTAATGTGATTTTAATAATTTATTTTTAAAAAATGAACATGATTAATTTTGTCAGGGTCATATCTTAATATATTTATAATATTTGATTAAAATATTATATATAAATGTAACTAATTCAAAACTAATAAAATTATTATAAAAAATAAATACTAAAAATATAGATAAATTGAACTAAGAAAATATTTATACCAAATTTCATTAAAATACAACATAAATAGACAAACATGTCATAATTAGAAGAATCTTGTTTGACAACTCAAAATTGAATTACAACATTTTTTACTAAAATATGGGTTCATGTGAGAAGATTGAGAAATTTTAAAAGTTTGTAAATTGATGTTTTTGAGTAGAGTATCGATATTTTGACACTCCAAAAAGTGTTTGCTCTAAATTACGTCTGGGTGACGTGGATTACGTGCTTATGTGGCATCATGTGCAGTTTGAAAAGGGCAACGTGGTAATTGATTCTGAAAAGGCCAACACCCCCCAAAAAGCTTTCAATTTCAAAATTCCCAAACTGCAAGCATATGTGTGCGAAACGTTGACGGCGGAGACGCGGAGACCTAGTTGGACGGTGACGGGGGTGAGGTAGTGCGACGTTGACGACGGCGAGGAACGACAACCACGTTGTAGTGCAAAGGAGCGGTGGTGTGCGTTGTCTGCGATAGGGTTCGGTGGTGTGCGGGGTCTGCGATAGGATTCGGTGCTATGCCAAAGGTGCACGAAACGTGTGCGAGGAAGGAGGAGAAGGTAAGTGTCTGTATTTTTGTTTTTCTGGCATTTTGATTTTTAGGGTTTGATTTTTTTGATTTAGGGTTTTTCTATAACCTTTCTTCACATTGATATCAATTTATGTATCGCATGAACTACTTGAATTAGGTGAGACAGTTGGAAGTGAGAGTCGTAGTCTCTCCCAAAGAACAAATCTCATCAATTTCAGTATCAAAGTACAAGTGTGGCCGCTTCTTCTTCTTTAGGAAGAAGTCATAGGAGGAAAGGTTAATTTTCGTTTCTAGATTTTGTTTTAGTTTTTTGAAGAAGAAATTTACTTCATGTAAGTTGTTCTGTTAAGTATTTTTTTCAGAATTATATGCCTTGTTTCTTAAATGAAAGGTAATCTGGTTAAAAGGATAGATCAAAACCTAAGAAAATATTTCTATTTTGAGAGATGAAGTGTGTCAATAATCCATGTCTCAAAACCTTGTCTATTGGGATTTTTTTATTGGCTTGATTGCTCCCATTTGTAAGTCTATGTTGCCCTGTTTGATGAGCTGAAGACAAGTGCCAATTGATGCCACTTTTGTGATCATACTGCTTACTAATTGCTTGGAATTAAATTGTAGTTTATAGTAATTGTGATCCTTAACTCTTCTTCCAATATTTAAAATTGATAACATGCATTCTGTAATGTCCTTCTGACAATCTTTTACAAATAATTTCTTACTAGCGACATTCAAATAGAGATATGATTCCCCTTTGTATGGAGAAAACTTTATTAGAAGAAGTGTATGTTGGTTTGGTTCTAAACAGGAAACATTCACACAAATTATTTATTCTTAATTTTAAATCAACCAAGATTAAATAGGTTTGGGGTAATATATACATATATATATATATAGCTTTATATTATTGTTTTAATTTTTTTAACACTGGGACTTCAATTGTGTCTATTTTACATTATTGACAAAAATATCAAAAGTGAGAGAATATGAATAGCGTCATATTTACCCAGCAAGATAAAAATATAGTATAAGACCACGACTGAAATAACTACGAGTAAGTTGTTGGTAGTCCTTGAGATTATTTGGGTTGAGCAATTTAATCCCTATGATTTCAAAAGCCTTTTATTATTAGACATTGTACTTTTTAGTCCTTGTTGAGTGCAAAACAACAATGAAAACAAAGCTAAAAAAGTGAATGACTTTTTGAGGTCATCCAAAATGTATTTTGTTGCCTTCGGATTTTGAAATAAAGATTTAAAATCATTTGTAGAATTATGCTTCACTGCCCAATCCTCATGGGCCTTTCTTTGAGGGACCACCACTGCCACCAAAAAATATTCAAAATTGTTTGCATAGACCCAAATCTGCATGTAGAATAAAAAACTTATTTATTAATAGAACTACACATATATTTAAGAATTGAGATATTTGTAAGTCCACTTTCCCATTAAAACTAGGCATCCAACACAATTCATGTTGCTCTAAATTTACTGAATGTTCTATTATTGAAGCATAAGCATACCGATGTTATAAGAGCGTATGTTGGTTTGGTTCTGAACAGGAAACATTCACAACATTGTTTGAGGATATAATGTAAATTAGCGGATGTTCAGATGAGGAGGTTCTTACGATTGATCGTCATCCTGAGGATCAAGTTAATGTTTCTTTGAAATGATGTTTTTTGTTTTAAAGTAGACATGATATTTACATTTATTTATCTTTAATTTTAATTATTATAGTGTATTTGTATTTGATTTTGATATACAGGTGTTTAGGCATAATTGCAGGTCAAAGCGTTTGGCTATTATGAACATGGTTATAAGTTTGCAACAAAAGAGTATTATACGGTCCACCCCATTTGGATGGCTTTTGTTTGTTCGTGAGGACATCAAATTGAGCCGTGGACTTTTAAGTAAGTTATGTAGTTCTTGGGTGGAGAGGAAGCAAAGTTTTTCAATTCAGTATCAATTTGTGTCGTTTAGTTTGGTAGATGTGTGTTTAGGTGTAGGTCTTAGAGTAGGTGGTAGAAAAATTGACTTAAGGAAAAGTAGTATTATATCTCACATAAGGAGTTTTTTTTAAGAAGGTCATGTAACTGTGGAAATTATATATTCTGTTATTTTGAAACTTGGGAATGATATTTCCTTATAGGACTTTTGTAAGTTGTATATCTTGTTAGGTTTGTCGGAGTTTATTCTCCCTACTAGATTGGGTTTAGTTCATGATGGGTTGTTTAACCTTGCTGATGATTTAGACAAACTTGATATGTATAATTGGAGGGGAGGGGGGGGGGGGGGTTAGTGTATGAGATTTTGGTTGATAGTTTGTGTTCAGCTTCAAAATGGATTACGCGGGGAAATATGTCGTATATCCATGTGGATGGTTGCGTTTACCTCTTGTAGGTAAAATGACACATTGGTAAATGTTTGTAATAATTGTGCATCTGTGTTGACCTTTTAATAAATGTTTTTTTTGTATTCATTGTTCAGATATGGGCGATGGAACATTTGTTCTCTTATAAGCGTCAAGTACCTACGAGTGGGAATAAATATCCCCGTATCATGCATTGGATGGATGTTAGAGTTGATGACCATGAACTTGAATGTGGTCTGCGTAAGAATAAGGTATGTTTTTTTTTTAATTTGTATTACATTAATGTTGTTTTGAATGTAGATAATTAATTTTGGAATTATATATGTCAACAAACAGGTTCTTCTTGAGTTATGTGCTTCCAATGAAGAACTTTGCAGTAAATTTGTTGAAGAAGCTTTTGACCAAATTGGGTGTCGAATTACGAAGAAGAAACCAACAAAGGATGAAGTCCGTGCAATGAGGGTGAAAGTTCTTCAACTGATGCGGAAATTTGAGGAGCAGGAAGTATTAATCACAAGTATGGAGACAGAGGTGAATGACATAGTTGAGTTAATTGCAAAGAGAAATTGTCTTTGTCGTGATACTCAGTCAGAAGTAGTTGAAGTTGAACCTCTTGCAATGGATTGCACATACTTGAAAAAGGCAGAAAGCAGTCATGAAGATGTAGATGAAGATAAAGAATTACATGTAGATGAAGTCCAACCAAATGAAGAAGTCAACAGTCATGAAGATGTACATGAAGATAAACAATTACATGTAGATGAAGTCCAACCAAATGAAGAAGTCAACATGTTTCCTAAAATGAACGGTGAACCGAGAAAACGTTTCAAGAGTGTTGTTTTGAAAACACCTTGGACCACATATTCAAGGAGGAAGCCAAAAAAACCCAAAAACTATGCTTCATTAATGGATATGTTTTTAGGTGCTTTCTGTTTTTAAGTTAGTGGATGTATGCTTTATTGACATTGTTGAAACCCTTGTAATTTGTAGTATTGCACCAATAATTTTGTTCATGAGTAATTATTGTGAAAACTCTGAATGTGTAAGTGGATTAATTTTGTTATTCATTAACAGTATTGTTATTGATTAATTTTGTACTATTGTTTTTATTAATCAACTTTGTACTAAATGGTGGCAATTATATTGTCAACCCTGTTTGCATCCAAACAACACAAAAGTTATATATTCTTTCATCAATGAATGGCCTAAACCTCCAATGAGGTCCTTGGACTACCATGTGAACCCTCTTTGCATCCAAAAAACCTAAAAGTTATCACTCAGTTGGAGGACCAAATGACTGTGCAAGAAATTGAACATAGGTCCCTAGTTAAAATCAAAGAGGTCCCCACTTATATTAAATTACCAGAATTTGAGGTAGTCTTTGATCAATGAATGGCCTGAACCTCCAATGAGGTCCTTGGACTCCCATGTGAACCATGTTTGCATCCAAAAAACCCAAAACTAGTCACTCACTTGGAGGACGAAATGAGTGTGCAAAAAGTTGAACATAGGTCCCCAATTAAAATCAAAGGGGTCCCCACTTACATTAAATTACCAGAATTTGAGGTAGTCTTTGACCAATGAATGGCCTGAACCTCCAATGAGGTCCCCGGACTCCTATGTGAAACATGTTTGCATCTAAAAAACCCAAAACTAATCACTCACTTGGAGGACGCAATGAGTGTACAAAAAGTTGAACATAAGTCCCCAGTTAAAATCAAAGGGGTCCCCACTTACATTAAATTACCAAAATTTGAGGTAGTCTTTCACCAATGAATGGCCTGAACCTCCAATGAGGTCCCTGGACTCCCATCTGAAATCCTTTTGCATCCAAAAAACCGAAAACTAATCACTCACTTGGAGGACCAAATGAGTGTGCAAAAAGTTGAACATAGGTCCCTAGTTAAAATCAAAGGGGTCCCCACTTACATTAAAACACCAGAATTTGAGGTAGTCTTTCACCAATGAATGGCCTGAACCTCCAATGAGGTCCCTGGGCTCCCATCTGAACCATGTGTGCAGCCAAAAAACCCAAAACTAATCACTCACTTGGAGGACGAAATGACTGTGCAAAAAGTACAACATAGGTCCCCAGTTAAAATCAAAAGGGTCCCCACTTACATTAAATTACCAAAATTTGAAGTAGTCTTTCACCAATGAATGGCCTGAACCTCCAATGAGGTCCTTGGACTCCCATCTGAAACCCTTTTGCATCCAAAAAACCCAAAACTAATCACTCACTTGGAGGATCAAATGAGTGTGCAAAAAGTTGAACATAGGTCCCCAGTTAAAATCAAAGGGGTCCCCACTTACATTAAATTACCAGAATTTGAGGTAGTCTTTGACCAATGAATGGCCTGAACCTCCAATGAGGTCCCTGAACTCCCATGTGAACCATGTTTGCATCCAAAAAACCCAAAACTAATCACTCACTTGGAGGACGAAATGAGTGTGCAAAAAGTTGAACATAGATCCCCAGTTAAAATCAAAGGGGTCCCCACTTACATTAAGTTACCAGAATTTGAGGTAGTCTTTCACCAATGAATGGCCTGAACCTCCAATGAGGTCCCTGGACTCCCATCTGAAATCCTTTTGCATCCAAAAAACCGAAAACTAATCACTCACTTGGAGGACCAAATGAGTGTGCAAAATGTTGAACATAGGTCCCCAGTTAAAATCAAAGGGGTCCCCACTTACATTAAAACACCAGAATTTGAGGTAGTCTTTCACCAATGAATGGCCTGAACCTCCAATGAGGTCCCTGGACTCCCATCTGAAATCCTTTTGCATCCAAAAAACCGAAAACTAATCACTCACTTGGAGGACCAAATGAGTGTGCAAAATGTTGAACATAGGTCCCCAGTTAAAATCAAAGGGGTCCCCACTTACATTAAAACACCAGAATTTGAGGTAGTCTTTCACCAATGAATGGCCTGAACCTCCAATGAGGTCCCTGGACTCCCATCTGAACCATGTGTGCAGCCAAAAAACCCAAAACTAATCACTCAGGTGGAGGATGAAATGACTGTGCAAAAAGTACAACATAGGTCCCCAAATAAAATGAAAGGGGTCCCCACTTACATAAAAACACCAAAAATTTGAGGTAGTCTTTGACCAATGAATGGCCTGAACCTCCAAAGAGGTCCCTGGACTCCCATCTAAACCCTCTTTGCAGCCAAAACACCCAAAACAAATCACTCACTTGGAGGACCAAATGAATGTGCAAAAATTTCAACATAAGTCCCTAGTTAAAATCAAAGGGGTCCCCACTTACATAAAAACACCAAAAAACTAAGGTAGTCTTTCACCAATAAATTTACGAAATAATATGTAATGCAGATGTTAATAATCGTCATTTAACATTATTTGACGTCACATACAAGTTCGAGCTACATAATATTCAAGATCGTCTAATTCCTTATTTTTTGATGGCCTTGAATAATAACTCCATCTTTTCTGCTTCTAAAAATAGATGAGGAAGTCAAATGTTAGACAATATACATGGGCAACTTTCATTATAGTTTTTAAAGTGTTGTTCATTTCTTGTATTGTACCTAGAGTCGTGGGTGGAAGTCTTACTACTGGATGACAAGCACGAACTAAGTCGTCAGTGGGTGGACATATGTCAAAAATTGAAAGCCTACATGAATGACAATTTAATTTCAAGCATGTAATGTAATGTAAAGAAGACCATTATTATTTTAACCTCCACAGTTGTATTACATTTATGTTGTTTGACTACATACCTTGACAATGTTGTTAAGAGTGATATTAAGGTAGAAGTTCCTTCGATTTGGACTGAAAATGCCAACCTAAAAAACACACAAAAGTACTTGTATGAATGACATGACATATGGAATTGTAAAAGAAAAGTTTGTTTTTCGTGCATTAATACATTCTTTAAGACTAAGACATAGCCAACTTCAATTAGAGAACCAAATTCTTCATTCTTTAAAACCTTCCCATGAACACTTGCACTTGCAGTCCCCGTCGGATCCGGTAAAGCAAGAAATTTAATATATAACTTCTTCTGCAAAATGTAAGAAAGACTACATAATACGTATGTTACCTTAATTGTTATTAACATGTCTCCTAGACCAGTGTGCTTGCATGATTTGATTAGACAACTTAGGAGTGGGAAAACATCTAATTCTTTCAAACTTCCCAGGAATGATCTTTGTTGAGAACCACGTCCATCAATTTCTCCTTCGCAATAAAATGAAAACATCATTAGACATAAAATTTTGTTGTTCCATTCTAAAAAACGTGATTGAGTATTACTTTGGAATTGAAGGAATTTTTCTGCCCATTTCCATTGGTTGGATGTAAAATCACGCTCATAAGTTTGTTGACCTATACGGTTAATAAATTCTTGAGTGTTTACTTGCTGGTCAGAGTTTCGATTAAGAGTCACGGCTTGCACATTACCAGCTGGTCCCGGAATGACATTGGTAGTGGAGTTGCAACGCCATACATAACTACCAATGTCGTTTTCGTCGATATCAAGCCCTTCCCATGACTCCATTTGGAATGGATGTATAGTTCAAAAAATTCATCCTATCGCATGCCATATATAGATGAACGCTCGGCACATGTTAACGTTCGAAGGAAGGAAAAGGGACTTGTGTGAAAAAGCAAATGTCTTGTCTAATTAATAACATAACATAAATGCAAGAATAATTTTTTTTAAAATATTTTTGAAGGTGAGGTGCAGTACGACATTGTTAAAAGTAAAGGAAATATGGATTTTTTAACCAGCTTACGTGGAAGTATGGTTTTGTTGCAGCTTTACTTTTTGCAAGTGGTAGGTTCATTCATAAATGCCATAAATGCTGAATTTGCACTTAATTAATAAACTAATATTAAATTCCTGCAATTCATGTACCAATTTTTGATTTCCCTTCACACATTAAAGACAAATTGCGTGCCCTTCGTGAAAGTCCAGCACCGTCAGCTTCCACTGTATATTTTTTCAAACTGAAAAGTTAACGTTGTGCATTCATTGATAGCAACCTTTCTTCTTCATTGCATTAACTACACATTGAAGTTAGCAGACAAGCATTGAAGGTTCTGTTGGTGAAGGTACTCTTGCATTCAATTTATTTGTTCATTTCTTCTTTGTTGCATTGAATTCCATGGTGCATTGTATTTATTTATTCCTATCTTACCCACGTTTTTGTGTGTTAATGGTGCCCCTATGACGCATTCAATACCTTAGTTTCTATGCTCATGACAATCCGAAACAGGGGTTGTTGATGTACATTAATTATATAGATGAATATAGCTTATTTGTAACTTTGTGCAAATTGTTAAATAATGCATAAAACCAGTCATAGTTGTTTAATAATGTACACGGTAGATTTATTTTGTTCATTGTTTGAAATGTTTAAGTTAAGTTATATGAAGAAAATTGTATTCATATGCATTCATGTTTTTTGTCAATTTGAGTTAAGCTAAGCATTATATACACAACAGGTTTAAGGTAATGGCAGATTTGTCACTTGATGACATTCCGTTCTTTGAAGAATCTCAGCATTTGAATCCTTTAGCTGGGAATGATTATGTGGCAAATATACTTCCTGATACAGATTCCCAGATCAATATTGATGAGTCGGTTCCAAATGGAGTTGATGAATCAGCTCCTACGGTTGGAATGTGTTTTGACATTGCAGATACCGTGAAAAGTTTTTTCCGACAATATGGCATTAAAAAGGGTTTTGCAATTAGAACTCGAAGTTCGAAAAAAGGACCTGACAAGGAATTAAGGTACTTTATCTTGGTATGTGCTAGGGCGGGAAATTACGTGTCTGCGATTCCACCAGAATTAAGCACTCACCCTACTCAGACTGTTGAATGTTCGGCTCGTATAACTGTTGGAATAAAAGAAGGGAAGTGGTATATTATGTCGGTACACGAGGAACACTCACATCAATTGAGCCTGATGAATTCTAGATTGTTTCACGGTAATAGGAAAATATCTTTGCAGACAAAAAGAGTGTTGGATATTAATGATGATGCTGGAGTTCGTCTAAATAAGACTTTTAGGTATTTTGTGTCTGGTGTTGGTGGTTACGAGAATCTCGACTTTGTTGAACGAGATGTGCATAATTATGTTGCCCAAAGTAGGAGAGCATTGGGGAAGGAATGTGATGGAAAAGCTCTCTTAAATCATTTCTGTCGCATGAGGGAATTGAATCCACAGTTTTATTTTGACATTCATTTGGGCGATGATAACCGCATACGACAAGTATTTTGGGCTGATGCTAGAAGCAGGGCAACATGGGATAGTTTTGGAGACATTTTATGTTTCGGTACCACATACCTAAAAAATAAGTATGATATGCCGTTTGCACCTTTTGTCGGTGTAAATCATCACGGTCAATCCTATCTTCTGAGGACACCGATGCTTTTGTGTGGCTTTTTCAAAGTTGGTTGCGTTGCATGTCATACAGGCCCCCTGTAGGCATTGTGACCGATCAATGCAGGGCAATGAAAATTGCAGTTGAAGTTGTGTTCCCAAATGCACATCATAGGTGGTGTCTTTGGCACATTATGAAAAAAATACCAGAAAAACTTCAAGGATATAGTCAGTACTGTTGAACCAAGTGGTGTTTAATGTTTTGAAGAATCCAAATCCTTTAAAGGATGATGAAGCCTCTGCTGTGCTTGATGCTGCTATGCTGTTTTAGTCTTGTTCTGGGGTAGTTCTATGTTGTAATCAACACTTAGTTTAAATCTCAAAGCAATTAGCATCTCAATTTTATCAAAGCAAAATGTTTTTCAAACTAAGTTGAAACAACCGATTGTTTTGTCGAAACAACCGATTGTTTACACTTAGGTGTTTTGAGAAAGTTTGAAAACTGTTTTTGAATGGTGTTTTTGTTAAGTAACAAAACAACCGATTGATTCGAGGAAACAATCGATTGTTTGTTTTAAAACCATAACAGAAAAAAACTGTTTTCTTTGACTGAGCTTTAAATGCTTTAACTGAATACGCTCCAGTCATTAAATGCTTTGACCAATCTATTTTAAATGCAATTAAGAGTTTGTTAAGATTTTATAACAAACTATATTCTTAGATATATTCTGAAAAACAGTTTTGATATATTAAGAATCTTGAAACAAAGTTTTCATAGAAGAAGAGTTTTTCAAATATTCTGAGATTGCAAAAAGAGTTGAGAGATTGATCAAAGTGCTGAATAGGATTCTCTTGTATTGATTTCAGATATTCATCTGTAAGAAGTGTAATCTGTGTAAACTGCTGAACAATTCTGTTTTGTATGTGTTGCTGAGATTGGCTGTGTGTTATTGAGGTGTTCAAGATCAGCAATCTTAGTGTTGGTCAAGGAGAGTGTGTTTCTTGAGGTGTTCAAGGTCATTCTCTTGGTTGTTGTTGTAAGTGATCAAGGTGTGGTTGCTTAGTGGATTTCCTCAAGGTTTCTGAGAAGACTGGATGTAGCTCTGGGTTGGAGTGAACCAGTATAAACAGTTGTGTACAATCTTTCTATCCCTAACTCTTTAATTTCAGTTTGTTTGTTGTTTGCTGGTATAAACAACCGATTGTTTCGAAGAAACAACCGATTGTTTTTCCTGGTATTACAGTTTTGCTTGCTGTTTTGGCTAACTGAATTGCTGAATCAATTGGTTTCTGAAATAAGTTCATTCTAGCTCTGAAAAGTTTGCGAAAACCCCTTTAAACCATTCACCCCCCTCTAGTTTAAAGCCATCTTTTCTAACAAGTACAAGGAAATGAAATGTGGAATGAAGATAGTAGTCTATGAGTCCACAAGTGTTGATGATTTCTTGTCTTCGTGGGCAAATTTGATAAATACGTTTGACTTAAGTACAAACGATTGGCTTACTACATTATTTGAAGAACGACATCGTTGGGTTCCTTGTTATCTGAAATCATTTTTTTGGGCCGGAATGTCAACAACGCAGAGGAGTGAAAGCATGAACGCTTTTTTTGACGGGTACATTAATTCAAGCACAAGTCTCCAACAATTTGTGCAGCAGTATGAAAACGCTCTGCAACATAAGGCCGAATTAGAGTTTGAAGCGGATTTTGCTTCTCTTAACACCATAATTCCCTGCACATCTCAATCAGGTATTGAAAGACAGTTCCAATCAGAATACACACATGCAAAATTGAATGAAGTGCAAGGGGAGTTTAGAGGAAAAATGAATTGTGTTGTTACTAATGCCTATATTGAGGGTCATGCATGTCGTTTCACTGTTGTAGAAGAGTCTTTCCAAAATGGTAAACCTGAACACCGCAATGTAGTAGTTCTTTTTAACCGTGAACAACTACATGTATGGTGCACTTGCTTATTATTTGAATTCAGGGGAATTTTGTGTCGGCACTACCTTGTTGTCCTTGCTAAAAAAAAGTGACAAAAGTCCCAACAAAGTATGTATTGGAAAGGTGGAGTAAAAATATAAGGCGAAAGCACACGTACATAAGATCATCCTATGGCACAAAAGACAAGGATCCACAAGTTCAAAGGTATGATGGATTGTGCAAGAAGTTTTATGACATAGTTGAACATGCCAGCGGGGAAATTAATACAATAGAAATCTTGCATAAACAACTTGAAAAATTTGTGTTGGAATATGGTCAACGAAGACATCATCAAGATAGGACAAAGCATAACATTTGTGGAGGTCCTGAACAACCAACACCAAGTACTCCTACCACAACAATCAACATCAACGGTGATATCCGTAGCCTTATACTTGTGAAAAGAAAGGGTCGGTCGCGATCAACACGACAAAAATCCAGGTCTGAAAAGGCTCCGAGAAGAAAAAATACATGTACTAGACGTCAACTTCCTAGCCATCCAACTACGGTTAGTAAAACTATTTCTTTTCATTACCTTTTCATTATTTTGTTTACTTTGATATGTGAAATGTAAATATTTTATCTAATTCACAACTAAATGCCTTAGGGAATTGAGGAAGGAAGTTATGTGGGAGGTGTTCAAGCAAATATGCCTGATGAAACTGAAGGGAACATGAATACATTCAATGGGATGACTAATGCAATTCTAGGGGTACATGTCTATTGTATTTGTTGTTGTACTTCTTCACTATTTTTCACGTTTGAAACTTCTTGTTTTGTTTAATTAGTACGAATTAAACTGTAGGTGTCAAGTACGAGGTTTGTTGGCTTTCTTTCACTGTTGAACTTAGTCCATACTAATTTACCAATATCTCAAGAATCAAATGCATCAGAGTTGTTTAGGTTTGTGACCTTAAACCCAGCAAATGTTCTATAGATATCAATTTGTTCATATAAGTTAAATTCATTCTTTGGTTGCAGGTTGTAATGAAGGAACCACAAAACTTTTTTCACATAAGGAAGTGTTTTATATGACATAGAAGAGAACCTTTATCATTTTTGGTGCATCACAACTACTCACTATTTGAACATCGTACATGGGATACATTCCTATATGTACTGATAATATTTGTTGTACTGCAAGTTTAAGTTACAAATCAATTTCATTTCTTCTTTGTTTGAATAGATGGTTATATAAAAACCATTCTTGCACCACTTGGTTGTACCTTGGGTATTGAACAAAATGATAACCATGATGTCTTCAATTTCGTTGAATTGAATGAGAATTAGGTTGGTCATAAAATTATTGTAATCTCCTCCCCTGCATGCATGCAGTTGCAGTGAGAAAAAACAACATGAAAGCCATAACCATGCAAAAAGTTATTCATAGGTCCCCACTTATTAACACATGGGTCCCCACATACAGTATAAGGGTTTATATGACCACCACATCATGGTAAAACCCACCCAATTAACATTCATACACTCCAGCTATGTTTCACTTACACACAACATTCAGTTCCACTTCGAAGAATACAAAAACAAAATTGAAAGCAATGACCATGCAGAAAGTTATTCACGAGTCCCCACTTATTAACACATGGGTCCCCACTTACAGTATAAGGGTTTCTATGACCACCACATCATCGTAAAACCCACCCAATTAACATTCATATACTCTAACTATGTCTCACTTACACACAACATTCAGTTCCACTTCCAGGAATACAACAACAAAATTGAAAACAATGACCATGCAGAAAGTTATTCTTGGGTCCCCACTTACAGTATAAGGGTTTCTATGACCACCACATCATGGTAAAACCCACACAATTAACATTCATACACTCCAACTATGATGTGATTCCAATAGCCACATAGAACAAGATTCTTGACATTTTTAGGAATCACCTTGAGCTGGAAAATATAGAGGCACTTTTCTTAGAGTTGGATCATTGTTCTAAGACAAGAACTCACCAATTACTAGTACCAAATCCCAAACTCATTTGGATGAACCAAATATTGTCAAATTGAATCAACAAAGAGATTAAAAACTTGGAATGACCGAACAGAATTAAGCCAGTAAACATATGAACCGAACAAAATAGAAATTAAAAACAAAAACAGAACATAGGTGTTGAAAAATGGAAAAACCGAACCAAAACAACTCAAGAACACAAGGCAACATGAACAATTGAAAAAGAAGAAAGGAAGGAGAAGATAGTGCTCATGAAGATGGAAGAATGTTGGATGATCTCGCCACTAGAAGTGTGGAATGCTCCTAGATGAGAGTGAAGCCGCCACTTGAGGACTCCAATGATCCATCAAGATAAGACTAGAGAAGAAGGCTCCAAAAGCTCTCCAAAGGTCACTCAAAATTTGAGTAGAGTTTTCTTAGATTAATTCCAATCTGAATTTTACAAAGAGAGCACCTCTATTTATAGCCTAAGGTGCTAAAAATGCAAGCTAAAACAATTCAAATTTCCCTCCCAAAGCTAGCTAAAACCGGCGCCTATTTCAAGCCATGAGGAAGGTGTGACTCCTTCCTTCACTTTGGCACCTCCTATTCTACTTCTACACCTATCTACTAACACACCCCCCTAAAGCTCCTAACTAAAGCCTAAAAGATGCTATAACAAAAGAGGTTTCAAAAGTTTCCCTCTAAGCACCTTCAACTAAAGAAACTACAAAAAGAGAAAATAAATGTCCTCTAGCTCCCAAAGCTTTGAACATGCTTCTTGTAATCCTTTGAGGTGGACTTTGACCTCCATGGGCGTCCTCCATTTGTGCCTCCACCTCTTCTTGAGCTTGATGATTGGCCTCCATGTCCTCTTGAGCTTGATCTCCATCATACTCCCCGAGTTGGAGAGAATTCGACCACGAATTCTGGAGACCTACAGAAAAAGGAGTTAGATCGCTGACATTAAAAGTATGACTACCTAAGAATGTATCAGGCATATCTAACTCATAAGCATTGTCATTAATCCTCTTGAGGATTTGGAAAGGTTCATCCCCTCGAGGCATTAGTTTGGACTTCCTTTGAGTAGGAAAACGATCCTTCCTCAAGTGAAGCCAAACCCAATCGCCCTCATCAAACAACAATGCTTTTCTCCTTTTATTGGCAAGTTCAGCATACTTGCCAACCTTCTTCTCAATTCTCTTCTTGATGTCTTTATGCAAATTTTTCACAAAAGAAGCCTTTTCATCCCCATCTTTGCACAAGACATCTTCAAGAAGGGGAATAGGAAGAAGATCAAGAGGTGTTAGGGGATTAAACCCATAGACCACCTCAAAAAGAGAATGGGAGGTGGTAGAATTTACTACTCGGTTATATGCAAACTCAACATGGGGTAGTAAATTCTCCCACACTCTAGGATTCCCCGAAATAAAGCATCTCAATAGTTGTCCTAAAGTTCTATTCACCACCTCGGTTTGACCATAGTTTGTGGGTGGCAAGTGGTAGAAAATAAAAGCTTAGTTCCAAGCTTGCCCCACAAGGTCTTCCAAAAGTGACTCAAGAATTTAGGATCTCTATCGGACACTATAGACCTAGGAATCCCATGCAAGCGAACCACTTCTTGGAAGAAGAGGTTTGCAATGTGGCATGCATCATCCACTTTGTGGCAAGGAATAAAGTGAGCCATCTTTGAAAAACGATCCACTACCACAAAAATGGAGTCCTTTCCCTTTGATGTCTTGGGTAAGCCTAAGATGAAATCCATAGATATATCTACCCAAGGCATTGAAGGGATAGGAAGAGGAGTATATAAACCATGGGGATGCATTTTAGACTTAGCTTTGCGGCAAGCTATGCATTTATCACACAAACTATGAACATGTTTATGCATATGAGGCCAAAAGAAATGTTCATGCAACACATCCAAAGTTTTAGCAACCCCAAAATGTCCCATTAAACCCCCCTCATGAGCTTCTCTAACAAGAGATAATCTAATAGAGCATTGGGGAACACAAAGACGTTTTCCTTTAAAAAGAAAGCCATCTTGAATAAAAAAATCTTTGTGTCTTCCTTTAAGACACTCTTGATAGATGGGAGAAAAATCAAGGTCATCATGATAAAGTTCCTTAATGTGATCAAAACCAAGATATTGAGAGGTTAAAAGATTTAGCAAGGTGTATCTTCTAGAAAGAGCATCCGCCACAATATTTATTTTGCCTTGCTTGTGTTTGATCACATAAGGAAATTGCTCAATGAATTCCACCCACTTAGCATGCCTCTTGTTAAGTTTGTTTTGGCTTTTCAAATATTTAAGAGATTCATGATCACTATGTATCACAAACTCTTTGGGAAAAAGATAGTGTTGCCAAGTAAACAAAGCCCTAACAAGTGCATATAATTCCTTATCATACGTGGAATAGTTGAGATGACTTCCCTTCAATTTCTCACTAAAATAGGCTATGGGGTGGCCCTCTTGAAGGAGAACAGCCCCAATACCTATACTTGAAGCATCACACTCAATCTCAAATGTCTTAGTGAAATTAGGAAGGGCCAAAATGGGAGCATTAGTCAATTTTTCTTTTAAAGTATCAAAAGCATTTTGTTGTGCTTCTCCCCAATGAAAGACCACATCCTTTTTCACTATGTCATTGAGTGGTGCGGCAATGGTACCAAAGTTTGGGACAAATCTTCTATAGAAAGAAGCTAGTCCATGAAAACTTCGGACCTCATTCAAAGATTTCGGTGTAGGCCAATTTTGAATGGCCACCACCTTTGTTTTGTCCACATGGACCCCTTTACAACTCACAACAAACCCTAGGAATTCTATATGATCAAGAGCAAACATACATTTAGCAAGGTTAGCATACAAATGTTCCTTCCTAAGGGTTTCTAAAACTTGCCTAACATGCAACTTATGGTCATTCAAAGATAAGCTATAAATGAGAATGTCATCAAAGTAAACCACAACAAACTTACCAATGAAACAATAAAGACAAACAAGAAAAGGTATAAGCAAAGAAAGGTAATTGCAAAAGGAAAACTATATGTAAGACAAACTCAAAGAGTAAGAATGAAAGACAATCAAGAAAATAAAGAACTCAATGAAAAAAGTAGGCACACAAAAGAATACTTAAGGAAAAGCTCTAGAGTAGATGAAGAAAACAAAAAAATTAGCTACTGGAAATTTTTTAAAAAAAATGCAAACTGTGCTTGATATTCACTGATTTAACTGGAATGATGTAGAGCGAACTGGATTATGAAATTTAAACCATAGAAACTTCAAGATGTTAACTCAATAATGGCACTGGAACGAAGTAAAAACAGTAAGCCAATTGAGAGAAATAAATTTTTAAAAACCGCTGCCAGATTACCGTATTCTTTTCGGCAGAATTGTACACTTTTTTTATTTTATTTATCATTTTTTGTGTACTTTGAATTTTTGAATGATTCTTTTTTCTATTCTTTTCTAACACTTTGAATATCACAAATCCAGAATTTCAGAATTTTCCAGTGAGTAAATCAATTGCAATAAGGAAAAACAGTAAGCACTTTTTTCAGAAACAGAGGAATCCTAATAGGAATAAAAAACAGAATTATGAACTAGCAAAGACATAATGGAAAATGATGTATTGGAACTTGTATAGGTCTAGAATACAAGTATGAACTCAATTCTAAAAAGAAAATGCACAAAGGATCAATATCAATTCAGAAAATTATATGACACCAAAGCAAGAAACAATCAAAGCAATAAAAGTACTACTAGAAGTAATGACAATTATGGAATAACATGACTAAGACAAAACTTGACATGATTACAAAATTAAAAGACACAACACAAATTTTAACAACAACTGAAAGGAAGCTTAAGGTAAACTCTAGGAAGGATAATGCCATTCCAAAAGAGCAACCATACTCATAAGAAGAATGAGTGCCATAAACCTTTTCACAAACACTTGGTATAAAAGAAAAAAACAGCAAGAAAACTCAATTAATTCCTAAAACAGAAACTTAAATTGCAAGAAAATTAAAGAGCTCTTGAAATTAAAGTGCACACAACTCAACAATTAAACAAGAATGAACCTAAGACTCATGATACCACATGATGCGATTCCAATAGCCACATAGAACAAGATTCTTGACATTTTTAGGAATCACCTTGAGCTGGAAAATATAGAGGCACTTTTCTTAGAGTTGGATCATTGTTCTAAGACAAGAACTCACCAATTACTAGTACCAAATCCCAAACTCATTTGATGTGATTCCAATAGCCACATAGAACAAGATTCTTGACATTTTTAGGAATCACCTTGAGCTGGAAAATATAGAGGCACTTTTCTTAGAGTTGGATCATTGTTCTAAGACAAGAACTCACCAATTACTAGTACCAAATCCCAAACTCATTTGGATGAACCAAATATTGTCAAATTGAATCAACAAAGAGATTAAAAACTTGGAATGACCGAACAGAATTAAGCAAGTAAACATATGAACCGAACAAAATAGAAATTAAAAACAAAACAGAACATAGGTGCTGGAAAATGGAAAAACCGAACCAAAACAACTCAAGAACACAAGGCAACATGAACAATTGAAAAAGAAGAAAGGAAGGAGAAGAGAGTGCTCATGAAGATGGAAGAATGTTGGATGATCTCGCCACTAGAAGTGTGGAATGCTCCTAGATGAGAGTGAAGCCGCCACTTGAGGACTCCAATGATCCATCAAGATAAGACTAGAGAAGAAGGCTCCAAAAGCTCTCCAAAGGTCACTCAAAATTTGAGTAGAGTTTTCTTAGATTAATTCCAATCTGAATTTTACAAAGAGAGCACCTCTATTTATAGCCTAAGGTGCTGAAAAGTAAGCTACACAAATTCAAAAACTCCCTCCTAAAAAGCTTCTAGAATTTGCGCCTAAAACAAAGCATGAGGAAGGTGTGATCCCTTCTCTCACTTTGACACCTCCTTATTTACTCCTACACCTATCTACTAACACACCCCCCCTAAGACTCTTAACTAAAGACTAAAAGATGCTTTAACAATAGAGGTTTCTAATGTTTCCCTCTAAGCACCTTTCTAAACAATATTTATTTAAAACTTGGCTTTGCCCTTCATGGGATGGTCTTTGGGCTTTTGTGGGCTTTGGCCTTCTTGGGCTTGGGCTTGGGCTTTATCTTTTGCAAAGATTAACAAGAAAAACTTTAAATGTGAAGGCGAATGATCTTGTTCTTCATTACAAAAAGCCACCTTTAGTTGATTCTCATCATACTCCCCGAGTTGGAGAGAATTCGCCCACGAATTCTGAATCCCTGCATATAACAAAGTCAGTTTACTTTTACAATCAAAAGTGTAAGAAAAAGGAATACATGACTTAGCAGATGGAACCAAAGGGATTGCAGAAAAGGAGGTCCTACAAATCGACCAAGTTGGAAAAATGTGTTTGGGAATGATGATATTTTTGGGAAAAAGACCTCTTAAATGGTGAAATCCATTAGGAGGTATGAAAAAATCATCCCTAACATATTTTAACCAAGGTGGTGTTGAAATAGGAACCTTGGGTAATGAAAAAGATAAAGAAGAAGAAGACCTTGGAGGGTCCATTTGAGGTATAGCACGAGTCAACATGATGGATTTAGAGGAGAAAATGGTGTGACTCGGTGTAGTACTTACTTCTTTTTCTTCTCTCCTTTCTTCCTACTATTTCAATTGTTCATGTTTAGCTTGTGTTCTTGAGTTTTGGTTTGGTTATTTTTCATTTTCCAGCAGCTGTTCTTATTCTTTTCTGTTTTGGTTCGGTGCATTTTAATTTCCAGCACTTCTAATTCAGTTTGCTTATCTTTTGTTCCATTTTGTTCGGTTCAATTTGACTATAATTGGAACTTCCATAAGAGTTTGGAATTGGTGCTAGTTTTTGGAGAGTTCTTGACTTAGAACAATGATCCAATTCTAAGAAAAAGTGCCTAACTATTGTCCAACTCTAGTTGATTCCTAAGAAGGTCAAGAACCTTTCTCTATGTGGCTATTGGAATCACATCGTAATGAAGAACAAGATCATTCGCCTTCACATTTAAAGTTTTTCTTGTTAATCTTTGCAAAAGATAAAGCCCAAGCCCAAGCCCAAGAAGGCCAAAGCCCACAAAAGCCCAAAGACCATCCCATGAAGGGCAAAGCCAAGTTTTAAATAAATATTGTTTAGAAAGGTGCTTAGAGGGAAACATTAGAAACCTCTATTGTTAAAGCATCTTTTAGTCTTTAGTTAAGAGTCTTAGGGGGGGGGGGGGGGGGGGTGTTAGTAGATAGGTGTAGGAGTAAATAAGGAGGTGTCAAAGTGAGAGAAGGGATCACACCTTCCTCATGCTTTGTTTTAGGCGCAAATTCTAGAAGCTTTTTAGGAGGGAGTTTTTTAATTTGTGTAGCTTACTTTTCAGCACCTTAGGCTATAAATAGAGGTGCTCTCTTTGTAAAATTCAGATTGGAATTAATCTAAGAAAACTCTACTCAAATTTTGAGTGAACTTTGGAGAGCTTTGAGCCTTCTTCTCTAGTCTTATCTTGATGGATCAATGGAGTCCTCAAGTGGCGGCATCACTCTCATCTAGGAGCATTCCACACTTCTAGTGGCGAGATCATCCATCCTCCTTCCATCTTCATGAGCATTTCTTCTCTCCTTTCTTCCTACTCTTTCAATTGTTCATGTTTAGCTTGTGTTCTTGAGTTTTGGTTTGGTTATTTTTCATTTTCCAGCAGCTGTTCTTATTCTTTTCTGTTTTGGTTCGGTGCATTTTAATTTCCAGCACTTCTAATTCAGTTTGCTTATCTTTTGTTCCATTTTGTTCGGTTCAATTTGACTATAATTGGAACTTCCATAAGAGTTTGGAATTGGTGCTAGTTTTTGGAGAGTTCTTGACTTAAAACAATGATCCAATTCTAAGAAAAAGTGCCTAACTATTGTCCAACTCTAGTTGATTCCTAAGAAGGTCAAGAACCTTTCTCTATGTGGCTATTGGAATCACATCACCAATGATCCATCAAGATAAGACTAGAGAAGAAGGCTCCAAAAGCTCTCCAAAGGTCACTCAAAATTTGAGTAGAGTTTTCTTAGATTAATTCCAATCTGAATTTTACAAAGAGAGCACCTCTATTTATAGCCTAAGGTGCTGAAAATGCAAGCTAAAACAATTCAAATTTCCCTCCCAAAGCTAGCTAAAACCGGCGCCTATTTCAAGCCATGAGGAAGGTGTGACTCCTTCCTTCACTTTGGCACCTCCTATTCTACTTCTACACCTATCTACTAACACACCCCCTAAAGCTCCTAACTAAAGCCTAAAAGATGCTATAACAAAAGAGGTTTCAAAAGTTTCCCTCTAAGCACCTTCAACTAAAGAAACTACAAAAAGAGAAAATAAATGTCCTCTAGCTCCCAAAGCTTTGAACATGCTTCTTGTAATCCTTTGAGGTGGACTTTGACCTCCATGGGCGTCCTCCATTTGTGCCTCCACCTCTTCTTGAGCTTGATGATTGGCCTCCATGTCCTCTTGAGCTTGATCTCCATCAAACTATGTCTCACTTACACACAACATTCAGTTCCACTTCCAGGAATACAAAAACAAAATTGAAAGCAATGACCATGCAGAAAGTTATTCACGGGTCTCCACTTATTAACACATGGGTCCCCACTTATAGTATAAGGGTTTCTATGACCACCACATCATCGTAAAACCCACCCAATTAACATTCATATACTCCAACTATGTCTCACTTACACACAACATTTAGTTCCATTTCCAAGAATACAAAAACAAAATTAAAAACAATGATCATGCAGAAAGTTATTCTTGGGTCCCCACTTATTAACACATGGGTCCCCAGATACACTATAAGGGTTCCAATGACCACCACATCATGTTAAAACCCACCCAATTAACATTAATACAACCCAACTATGTGTCACTTACACACAACATTCACTTCCACTTACAGGAATCCAAAATTTTTTTTTGAAAACAATGACCATGCAAAAAGTTGTTCTTGGGTCCCCACTTATTAACACATAGGTCTCCACTCACAGTATAAGGTTTCCTATGACCACCACATCATGCTAAAACTGACCTACTATGTGTCAGTTACACACATCATTCACTTACACTTCCAGGAATCCAAAAAAAAATAATAATTGAACACAATGACCATACTTAAAGTTATTCATGGGTCCCCACTTATTAACACATAGGTCCCCAGTTACACTTATTAACACATAGGTACCCAAAAGAAAACAGTATCAGTTAATTTATTAACAAAGACCTTCACATTCTTGTGCTCCAATGCCAAATTTATGCCCAAAATATGATATAAAACAATACTTGAACTAAATAAGTTAAATGAAATTGAGAATGCTTCCATTCATGAAATAAAAGTATCTACATTGTTCACATCAGCTCATAATAACTAATTACAATTGAAAGTGTACAATTACATTCAAAATAAGTCCAATAAAAATCAACGACAATATACTTCCAAATCTGTCAATACAGCTTGTCGTTGAACGTTAGACTCATGCAGCACCCACGAAAATAGCATCTCTTGACGAAAGCGTAGGAGCTCCTTCTAATTAATATATCATGGAATCAGTTTGCAATCACCAAACTATAAGTAAAACGTGTTAAGTAATCAAAATAACTCTTACCGTGGTGTAATTGGGAAAGGTATTCCCTTCCAAGTGCTGTGAACCATCCCACAACTCCATATATTTCACAACTAAAATACCACAGTCATAACTGCATACAACCAAAATAAATTTAACCCTAAACAACAATTCAAAATATTAACTCCAAACCAAATTAGATAAAATATCAAATCAAAATAAATATCAATATTACTGTCAATACTAACCTATTCGGTTGTAGGGGAACATTTTCTTTTACCAATGAAATTTGAGGACCACTCTTTCCACAAAATTCGTCAAGAATTTCAAAAAGGTGTTGCAGACGATCAACCTACAACATACAATTTAAAAACAATGATAAACAAATCCAAACCAAATATATTCATAAGTATTCAAGAACATCCAAGTATTTACCATTGCTTTATCAATCTTGTATCGATCTTCAATTCCATGACCAATGGAGTCCAATACATGCAATTGCCTGGTTCGACAATTAAGTGCGTACAGCCACCAGTGCTCCTTGAACACGGTTGGGACAAACACCTACAAAACATTGCAAAGTTTAAAGTCACACTCAACATCACCATTGTGACAAACACCAACAAATCTCACACAAAACATTAATAATATTAACTTACACAATCACAATAAGATATTCCCTGATATGGGAATAAAACATTCTCATAAAATGACATGTAATCCGAACTGGACCATGAATTTTGTCCCCCATTGTTGATCATCTCCTCAATTACACGAGTCTGCAACAACAAACTCTATTATTAGTATTAACAAAAACTTAAAAGAAATAAAAATGAATTTAAATGAACACTAACCACAAAAAATGGATTGAATGAAAAGCGATTCACCACTCCAAAATGAACAATTTGATTCATATTTAAGAAGTCGGTTACAAATAGCATAACCTACAAACACATTCAACATAACTAAGTAAATATTACAAGTAAATAGAACGACTACTACAATACGTACATTTTTTACCATGTTGTCAACTCTTGACCGCGCCTTAATGATTGCAAATCCAGCCTCGTCAACATGTTGTTTTGTATATCCACAATGACACTACATCAACATTTAACACCAACTCAATAATCAAGCAATAACAACAAATGAAGTAATGGCTACAATTATATGTACTTACCGTTTCATGTCAAACTTGAATGCAAAAAATGTTTTATAAATTTTGGAAATATCCAAACTGCATGAGGTTGGACCAGCACAAGTTGCCCCATGAGAGGTTGGGTTGGCTCCACGCACAAATCCAATTGACCACTCGTTTTCTTTAACAAGCATTTGTCGGACCTCTTTAATTTGCTTATCCAAATGATCAATTTTTAATTCGTTATCTGCAACTTTCTTCTCAGAAAGTTTGTGCTGGTAAAGTAAGTCATCCCACTCACTTTTACCACCACTACCTTCCCCAACATCCGCATCAGAATCTGCTAAGGCTTCTTTCAAAATTTGGATTCCTTCCTCTTCAGCACTTACTGGTCAATCCCATACAATCTGAAAAAAAAAATTACTTTTGAGTTAATTAAAATTTTCTGCAATAACATGCACCAAAAACTTAACAAATCGCAAATATACCTTAGTAGAAAAAAAAACTTCATGTAACCTTCTTCCACGATTATTAACACATGACCAATGCAAAAATCGTGGAAAACCTATACACTGGGCACGATCACCAACACCCACATGGTGGACCGCCCACACCTATTTCCAAAAACATAATACACAACTAATTAACAATTAACAAGAGCACTAATAATTTAATACAACATAATTTTACAAATTTTAACTAACGTGCAAAACGGCGACACAACCTGCCAAATATATTTCACTAACATTCTTCACTTCATAGTAAACTTGGGATGCCCTCGTCAAACTTGTAACTAAGACATTATACATTGCACCCCCCTCCCCCAATTATATAATTGTAATGCATCTAAATTGTCTAAACACTTAAAAGCAAAAGAAGTAAATGTTCTAGAAGTTCTAGGAACATAAAATACACATAACCCTAGCAATATGTATAACCTAACAAAATCATCAACATTTTTTTTTCTGTTCAAATTTTTTTCTTCCAACTTTTTCAAAATTGTTGATAAATTCATTTCCTTCCCTTCATCAAACAATCTATTCACCACACCTCCCCCGTCATTCTCCATTTTCACCTCCTCCCCCACAACCGACAATCCTAATACAAAACACACATCAAGAACTGAAAATGGAACTATACTTTTTTTAATCCTAAATGCTTCCTTATCGGCTGCCCATCTACTTAATAGTTCTCTCATGAGGCTATTAGAAATGTCCAACACTTTGTCCATTTCAACCATCCACTTAAATGGAGTTTGTTTAATCTTTTCTTGTTGAAAACTACTAAGCTTATGGTTGACATCTTGAAGTGGGCGACAATTTGAAGTGGGCGACAATTGGAGTACTAACAGCTTTGCAATCTCGCATTTCAAATTTGTCAAGCATCTTAAAAACATACTTCTTTTGTGATAGAAAAAGTTTTCCAGCTTGACGATCTTTGTTGATCTCCATTCTTAAAATTTTCTTGGCAGGACCTAAGTCCTTCATATCAAATTCACTACTAAGCTGGACCTTTAACTTGTTAACTAAAGATTTATCTCTTGCAACAATCAACATGTCATCAACATATAACAACAAGTATATAAATGACCAATCAGATGTCTTTTGAAAATAGACACAATTATCATAGCTACTTTTGGAGTAGCCATGTCCAACCATGAAAGAATCAAACTTCTTATACCATTGTCTTGGTGATTGCTTCAAGCCGTAGAGACATTTCTTCAAACGACATACATGGTCCTCCTTTCCAGGAACAACGAACCCCTCAGGCTGCTGGATGTAAATCTCTTCCTCAAGATTACCATGAAGAAAAGTAGTTTTCACATCTAGTTGTTTCAGCTCCAAATCATACAAGGCAACTAAAGCAAGTAATATACATATTGAAGTATGACGAACAACAGGAGAAAATACTTCATTAAAGTCAATACCTTCCTTTTGATCAAAACCTCTTACAACAAATCTTGCTTTATTCCTTGTACTCTCAACACCAGTGATCCCTTTTTTCTCTTAAAGATCCACTTGCAACTAATGACTCGTTTTCCTTCTGGTAACTTTACCAATTCCCATGTTTCGTTTTTTAGAAGACTCTTAACTTTTTCTTGCATAGCAGCAATCCACTTTGTTGAGTCGTCACTAGAGATAGCTTCAGAATAATTATTGGGTTCACCTTTTTCACCCATCTCTTATGCAATAGTTAAAGCATAAGCAATGTTGGTAGATTCTGCAATTAATCTTTGAGTCGGTTTTCTTGGTCTCTGTTGTGGAAGTTCTTAAGCTATAGACCACAATTGTGGTAACCCTTGTCGTTGAGATGGACATTGCTCATGTGGACTCAAATGTTCATTTGTACCATCAATAGCAGTGGCTTGATCATCTTGAGTACTGGAGGAATTGGGAACGTTTTCCTCATGAGCAGGTGTTTTAATCTCAAACTCCACCTTCTCTCGAGCATCTCCCTAGTCACCTATATCAATTGAGGAAATGACGGTATCTTTTACAGAAGAGAGCATAACATTTTCATTAAAGGTCACATTCCGACTGTGAATTACTTTGTGAGATTTCGGGTCATATAAACGATAGCCTTTAACCCCTAAGCCATAACCCAAGAAAATGCACTTCTTAACATGAGGTTCTAATTTTCCCTCGTTTACATGAGAATAAGCAGGGCAACCAAATATTTTAAGATTAGAATAATCCACAGGGTTACCTGACCAGACTTCTTCTGGAATGTTGCAATCAATTGATCTGTTAGGAGGGTGATTTATCAAATAACATGTCGTTGAAGCTACTTCAGCTCAAAAATATTTTCTCAAACCAGAATGGGAGAGCATGCAACGAACTCTCTCCAAGATAGTTCTATTCATCCTTTCTGCAACCCCGTTTTGTTGTGGAGTCCTTGGGATGGTGAAGTGTTTGGAAATGTCTTCCTTCTTGTAGAAATCATTGAATTCATTCGAACAAAACTCAAGGCCATTGTTTATCCTTAGCCTCTTTATCTTCTTGCCAGTTTGATTCTCAATCAATAATTTTCACTCTTTAAAAGTGGAAAATGCTTCATTCTTATGTTTGAGAAAATATACCTAAAGTTTTCATTAGAAATCATCAATAATTGTCATCATATAACGACATTTACCTCTAGAGGGAACTTTTGAAGGACCCCAAAGATCCGAATGAATATAATCCAAAGTACCTTTGGTTTTGTGTATGACTTTAGAAAAACTAACCTTTTTCTGTTTACCAAAAATGCAATGTTCACATAAATTAACCTTTCCAGTACAGTGGTAACCAAGGTGACCCTTCTTCTTGAGGATTAGAATTCCCTTCTCACTCATATGGCCTAATCTCATATGCCACAACTTGTGTTATCTTTGTTGGGGAGGCAACAACTGCAAAACCTGTAACTGTGGAACCCTGCAACACATACAAACTATCACATCGAATTGCCTTTAGTAACACAAGAGCTCCTTTAGACATTTTTAAAATTCCACCTTCAGCTGAGTATCTACACCCATGAGATTCAAGGGTGCCTAAGGAAATGAGATTTCGTTTCAACTCAGGGACATATCTGATACTTGTTAAATTTCTAACAATTCCATCATGTGTCTTGATTTTGATTGTTCCTTCACCAACAACTTTGCATTGAGCATCGTTTCCCATCAAAACAAGACCATCATAAATTGGTTCATATGTGGTAAACCATTCTCTATTGTGAGACATGTGAAAAGTACAACCAAAATAAAAAAATTCATTCATTTTTAGACCTTTGTTCAGTGTTGGAAGCTACAAAACAATCCCCATCAGATTCAGTTTCAACAATATTGGCTTCAGCAGATTTTTCTGGTTGTTTACCATTTTCCTTATCTTCTCTATCTTGCTTATTTTTCAATTTATAACATTCAAAGATCTTGTGTCCCTTTTTCTTGCAATAATGACAATATTTGGAGTTCTTGCCTCTAGATTTTGACCTAAATTTATATTTAATGTACCTACCTTTCTCTTGGTTTCTCCCTCTAACTACTAATCATTCACCAGAACTTCCAGAATGAATTTTAGTATCAATTTTTTCTCTAGCTAGTAAATTAGTCTTGACATCATCAAAGCTTAAGGTAAGATAATTACCGTATAACATAATTTCTTTGAATTGTTGATACGAGGGTGGTAGAGAAACAATAAGTAGAACGACTTTATCCTCATCATCAATTTTAACATCCAAATTTTCCAAATAAATTATGATGGAATTAAATTCAACAAGGTGAGATTGGATGGGAGTACCTTCAAAAATTCGAAGTGTTAAGAGTCCGCTCCTTTAACCGGAATTTGTTTGCAAGACTATTGGTCATGTATAGAGACTCCAATTTACTCCATTTGTCTACTGCAGTTTTCTCGTTGATGACCTCACGCAACACTTCACGAGATAAGCATAACTGGATTGTAGACAATGTCTTTTCATCCATCTCATCTCACTGGCCTCGTCAATTTACCTGCTAGAACTTTCTTTAAACCATTCTGGGTGAGAATAGCTAGCATCTCGACTCGCCAGATAGCAAAGCTGATTTTACCATCAAATTTCTCAATATCGAATTTCGACATTATTGAACAACAAATCCTGGTTGAATTATCGAAAAAGCTCTGATGCTAATTTGTAGGGATATCATGTGTGGAAGCGTGATAATTTCAACCAAAGATTATGAGAAATTAAAGTAACAAGAAAAATGAGAATGATGCCAGAATTTTTAGGTGGAAAACCCCTTTAAATACAGGTAGAAAAACCACCGACAAGAGAGACAAAACTTCCACTATAATGGTACTGTGAGTACAATGAATTCCTCTCAGACTAATAGATAAATAGTCCCAAAACAAATATTCTCTTTATATGGGTTAAACACTTATACCCAAGAGAAGAAATAGAGAATATATGAAAGGAGAGAGAAAGCAAGTGTATGTTGCTCTTTGTTGTGTTACATTGCTTGAAGGAAGCCACTATATATATATAATATAGTGGTTCTAGGAGACAACAATAGTAAAAATAATTAATAGTAAGTAACCTTGTAAACGGTGAGTAACTTCTCTTTCAATTAATTGTAAACGGTAAGTAACCTTCCACCAAAAAAACGACAAAGGTGAATCAAATCCCACAATTGATGTTATTAATTGTACTTGTGCCCTAGATAATCTAATTTAATTCTCAGTAAAAAAAAGTTCAGATTTTATTATGATCTATATAATAAAATCAGTGACTATCAATTTTTTTTTCTAAGTCAAGTATCCCACCGTTCAATATAGTTAATAAATTTGAAAAATAAGAGAAAATGTTGTTTCTTTCCATTTTTGTTATTTTTTACCATAGCAGAAACAGAAATATTAGAGTAATATGTGATTTATCATCCAGGTTTTGATATAATAGAAAGTAGCAAGAAACCAACTTTATTATTCATATTGATATTCTAAATATTATGTACCACATATTATAAAAATAAGATCGGGAATTCCAAATTATAGAAATTATTCTCCAGATAGATGCACTTTAATTTCCTTTTTTTTTTCCTCTTTCAACAATTTTTTTATCCACTCAACTATTCTTTCTACCACAACAAAGTAGACAAATATAACTTGTAGGGTGTAAAGTTGAATCACATTATAGTCACATTCACACTTTTCAAAGGATTTGGGCGATTAGTTTGTCAATCTTCTTTCTCCAAACAAAAGAAAATACGCGAAGTGCTCCAATTTGATTTCCAACAGATCAAACGCCTCAAGACATGGGAAAAAACAACATACATATAAATTGTCAACCTCATTATTAACCATCTATTACATGAATATCTTTTCACATTCAAAACAACCCAATCCAAAATATTATTATCAAACTCCTCTCAACCTTACATTTTGCTACAAGCTCCATTGAATCATAAAGTTTAAAATGACTCAGCACTTCACAACCAACCTTAGAAAGCATTTATTATAAGTATCTAAAGAGTGACATTTGCTCTTTTATAGCAATGAAGTATAATAAACTCACTGACAATTCTTCCTCCAAATATATAATTCATTTATAGGCTTAAATCTCAATTAAGATCATTAATTAAACTGAAATAATCATTTATTCATCTATACTTTTTATCATTCTAACCACACTAACACCTTATTTGAATAATTCATGTTAAACTCACTTCCTTCTGCCACTAATCTTTTTATATAAGTGATATTAATAATGGTAACAGTAATAATTAACACCAATAATATAAACTGTAAAATATATAAAAAAATTATGTGTACTGTGTAACTATATTCCTCATAATTTTTTCTATTTACTTCCTCTCCCTCTTTCCTTGAGCCAAAACCTTAAGGATCAATTAGCAAATTATAAATACATAGCCCATAGTAATAGGAAGTCGGTACAGTATAGTCAAATTGAAAGGATATGGTCAACGCATACATAATTAAAAAAGGGTTTTCTAATATTTTCAATTTAATGAACGAGAAAAGGTTAGACTGAGATACTCTACAAGGTTGTAATACGAAGAACTTTACCAGCTATGCACGAGACTTTCAGGTAAAGTTAACCCACAAGAAAAAATTATGGTAAGAAACTCCAATGATTTCGTAATATGTTAAATTTTTTTCCTTTTGGTTTAAATTTTTCCCAAGGCAATCGGGGCCGGCAACTGATAATCAGATAATGTAGTAAAAACAAAAATAAATACAGAAAAAGACAAAACATTTCGTCCTATACAAGAAATCACCACTAGTATTTCGATTGCTAGCATCGAATTCTCCTATGTTACAATGAAATGAACAAGTTTTCCAGACTTCTGCATCAAACAGCGGAGATGTCTTGGTAGGTGATATATTTCAACACTCCTTCCAGAACTATGATTGAGAGAAATTAAAGCTGTATGTGAATCATTCATTGCGGATTGAATAATATTTATCCCAAAGAGTTTGTGATTTCGATATTTCGTTCATAAGATTCTTGAACTTGACACTGCAATCTCCTCCGCTGCATAAAGCAAAGTAGAAAAAAATACACATAGAGACAAAAATAAGGAGAAACATAAAGGAGGAAAGATTCACTTCAATAATAACCAGATCCACTACCAGAAAATGAGGGAATTGTAAAACGCGACTACTATATTTGTCGGAGAAAAGGTAAATGGTTCTTGTTCTTGTCTCACATAGATTTAATATGGTTGTAAAAATAACAACACTTAGCATAGTTGCGTGTGTTTTCAAAATGCCTTCATGGGCTGAAACAAAAGTTATCCACTTTAAACAGTAATCTTGTTACAGTTTGTAACATACTGTTATTTATAACCTTTTCAATTAATAATACTATTACCACTTGATATTCAATGAAAAATCTAAGTTAAGATGCAAAACATAAACTTTGCCTACAAAAAGAAGAAAATATCACAACCTGATCTGAGTATTCTCAAGTGGCGATTGGCTATAGTCTTAAAAGCTAATTTAAAGTAAAAAAAAAAAAAATTAAGGTTATTTAGTAATTTATATTTTTTTTAGCTTCACGGTTACTTCTAAATTAAAAATTCTTTAGGGTATCAGGCTGGAATAGCGAAGAAAAAGGAGGAAAAAATAGCTTATCTAAAAGCCTTTCCTAGAATTGTTAGGTCGAATTTTTCCTTTTAATAGCTGGCTATACACTACCTTTCTAGATTTCTACGGCATTAATTTTACTGAGATGCTTTTTCATTTGATTTATTAAGCCTTAGCAAAAGACAATTAGTTGGGTTCGCAAACAGGTCAAACTACATACCTTATGCGATTCAAGGATGCAATAGCCCGTAGTGCACTACGAATCATGTCTTCATTACGATCTACTTCTTGCTTGACAGCGTCTTGCTTCGGCTTAAAATTAATAGTCTTCTGGAGAGGATCAACCAATGAATCCAACACTGAAACATAAAATGCGGGTTAGAAAAGAGAGATGCAACAGGGAAAAGGCTTGATACTTCGACAGAGGGAAAATCAACCTGCTAAGACTGCAGATGGACATTTGTCAGCTAGTTTTGAAAGTATCAAGTGGCACGGCATTTTAACATCATAATGATCTGAAAAAACACAAATATATCCTTAAAATTAGTACCAACAAAGAAACGGAAAAATAAGGTTGGATTCTGAATCCATTGAGCATTACCAGTACAATAATGTAGCCAACAAAACTAGAAAAAAGGGAAGCCAAAATGCTAAAAGCTCCCGCATTATACAGAGTCTAGAAAACACAATTTCCAAGTGCTGTTTAGTAGCATTAGTACAAAACTAGTTTTTTTCCCCGGATAAAATTAGTACACAAATCATCATAAAAAATTGCATTTGTGCCATGATGCCATGGAAAACGGATGAAAGATAGAGTTCATCTAAAGAAAATATATCAACTGTCAACATGAAATTAAAATTATTAGAAAAGTGAATCACAGAAGGCGAGCTTTCACAGGTTTCCTTGAAGCAGACTATAGCAGGAGTAAGGCTATGACAGATAGAGTATTGTGCACCAGGTTTCCTTTAGCACAAGTGAATCAGAACAAACAAAATGTAATCGGCAGTGATGAAGAAAAGATTACAACTAGTGCTCACCATCCAAACCAGATTTAAGATAAGGAACAATGAATGATGAAGGGTTCACTTGATCAAGACAACTATCCAGCAATGTGTCTACACATTCAAAAGCTGCCTTCCTCAATTCAAGTCCATCATCCACAATATGCTTGAAAGGACCAAGATCAACCGTCCTTATGAGCTCTTGCTGTCAAAATTTCATTATAAAAATCAGACCACCTCCCATCTTTAGAGTAGACTCATCCATTGTTAAAATTAAATTAAATTCATAGAATCACAGGGAATATAAAGTGCTTTTATTGTAAAATTTATATACACAACAGAAACATATGGAACAGAGTGTAACACATTCAGGTTACCTTAACAATTGTTTGATCATATAGAAGGGGCAACAGATCAGGAAGAAGCCCCTTGATGAGATTTGGCTTATTGTGGGCAAATGTGCTCAGAGCCAAAACAGCAGCTCTCCTAACATGCTGCATGCTCATAATAACAACCAGAAATAATTGAGTTCAAACTTAATACACCATCGCAATATAAGGAACAAATACACAACTAACAAAAATAGCATAGCATGTTATATTTCTTAACATTCAGTAACGTGATTAAAAACTCACCCTGTCGTTATCCTTGATAAGCATCAGAAATGATGATATTTCAGGGTATATGATCTCATCTATCTTCTCTGGACGTTCAACTATAGAGTACTTCACAGCAATGACAACAGTAGCTCGAGTAAATGCAGCTGGGCTGGTTGTTCTTACCTATAGAAGTTTCAAAACATACAAACACAATTATCAAGTTTGAAAGATGTAAAACACAGGCCCAAGTACAGGATACCAAAAGAAAATTTAGATACCTTGAGTGCAGGAACAAGTTTTACAGGCTCAATAAGTGCAATTTTGCCCAAACACTCTGCCACTACATTGCGCACTCCCTCTTCCTCACTTTCACAGTGGTTGAAGAGTAAATTAAGTATTTTCTCCACACTGGACTCTTGAAACTCTGCATTATCTACAGATTGTCTCACAATAACCTGTCAGGTAGGGGGCGAGAGAATTGTGTATATTAATATTAAACTAAACATTTGTGAAAAATCTTGATACTGTATATATTTAATAATAGAAAGAAATCACAACCAACAAGATAGAGTTTGTAAGACAACCTCTTTCAAAGAATGAAGCAAGAGATATTGTTTCTTCTGTTGATTATCAATCTGATCCAAGATAAATGGCAAGTATTTTGGAAGATTACCAACAGCAATGTTACCAAGAGCATATGAGGCAGCAGACTTTATCTCTTCAAAAGGAGACTGGAAAGATTCAATAACAATGTTTTCTATGTGTTCATGTGTACTTAGATCCTTCCTTCTACCAATCTCCCCCAAGCATAAAAGGGCAAGGTGCTGCTTAGCCTTTGAAAATTAGAAGGGAAAAACATTAATGACCACTAAATACAGAAGACATGAACAATCTATTTTTGAAGCAATGTACTTTATTTCCTAATGGAGAGCAGTGTTGGGAACAAGAATTCTATGGTATATTCTGAAGATCTTCATAAGATGATAAAATATGCCATGATAGCATGATATTCTATTAGTTGAAAATACTATTGAAGGTATTCTAACAGAGACCATAGCCATTTGAAAAAAAAAATAGAGAAGAGAAACTGGAAATCACAGGATAAAAGTGATAGCAGACTAACATTTATAAACTGTACGATCAGATTGAATTAAAGCAGGCTGTATCAACATAAATAGTAAATACTAAGGAGATGGATTATCGAGAAAACATTGACGATGCACATATAAGATAAGCGTATCCAATATGTCAATACAATTATTTTTAAAATGATAGGATATGATGCGTGCAAGATATATATTTAAAAATGTATAAAAATTAATAAAACATAATAAATATACAACTACAAGTGTGCAAATACCAAACAAAATCACATTTCTCAGGTATTATTCCAAGTAAAAAAATTTAAATCCTTGTCATCATAAATTACTTTGTACTATTGCATATAGAAATAACACTATCAATCTCATTACTTTTCAAAAATAATTCATAAAGACAACTTTGGTTTTACAAAGAGACAACGTTCCTATAGTTCTATATTACCCAAACTTATATATTTCTTGTAGTTTTATTGGATATAAACGTTTTAAGAGATTGGAAAATTCACATACATGTATAAACGAAGTACCCAAAAGTATCGGTGTAGGATACATGAAACAAATTAGAGTATTGGTGCTTCACATGTTTGAGTACTACATGGATAAGTATCAGTATGGATACATGAAGCAAATTGAAGTATCGGTGCTTCGTAACAGTAGAAACTCGAGAGAAAAAACTTACCGAATTAGAACTACTGTCATCCTTGAGAATGTCAGTGAGCATTTTCACTGTAGATGAACACTTCTGATCACCAGCAGCAAGGCATAGAACAGCCACACACTGGGCAATCGAATGCAAAGCTTGTTTAGCAATGCCACCTGACTGAGGAGAAGGCTTAGCACAGGCAAGTAGTGACTCTAGCAGAGAATCAAAACTAGTATTTGCAGAGTAGACTAAAGCGGCAAAAAAGTTTTGCAAAGCCTGTAGCAATAAGCAAAAGAAAACCCTTATAATGCATATATAACACTTCATATAAACTGGGACAAGATCAGGCACATGTGTAAAACTTACCAAAAGTGCTTGCCCCTGCAACAATGAGCTTTTAATTAATGTTAGAGCTTGAGGAAGAACTTTGTTTCTAACAGCCAAACCAATACTTTGATTTGACCTCTTATCACCCATTAATGTGCAGCAGAGTTCCAGGGCAAGAGCTGTCATGTGCAAGTCAGAATCACTGAAACACAAGCAACAAAATTAAGCAACAAAAAATGGAAACAATTATTCCATATAACCTATACCAATGTACAGAAAGTAGATTAGTAAGACAAACCTAATTAGTCCAGACAGTTCTACAATAATAACTTCATAAGCAGACAACACAATCTTATCACCGTAAGCAACTATAAGTGAATTCAAGGTTCCCAAGGTAGCCTGTCTTAAAGCACGATTAGCCTGTTTGTAAACCAGTAAAACAAGGCTTAGCATATTTCACATGTTACAGTGGGAAACTCTCAAGAATATAAGCAAATTGAACTTAAAATAAAATCACCTACATGAAATTTCAAGAAAATGCATCATAAGCTGATAAACATATTATAGTGAGAAGAATAGCATACTTTTCGAAGGAATGCAGTCAACTCTGCTACCACATGCTCCAGAACACATGACAGATCCACCCGAAGTGGAGAAGCGGCAATGACGGCAAATGCCTGCATAAGAATGGTAACATTCAAGAGACATCAGCAGCTAGCTACACAAGTACTTATAGAAAAAACAACTAAAATATTTCAATTTAAATAATTGCACATTTAATTGCCACTACTTTGGATAAGGGAAGAGTTTAATCCCCAGATTGGTTAGGTTGGGTATGTAGAAAAATTTGCACCAAAACTGATTTAAAATCCTGATCCTTGAGACATCGACAAAAAATAACTCTCTTCTGACTGAATTCTACAGCTCCACTTGGTTCCACCCAAAAAAGGCCTAGTTGTGAAGCACCAGAAAACAATCTCACGAAGCTTCAGTGGTGACAAACCTGATAAATCTATTTAATTGCAAATTTTTAAAGTTGCATTTTCAGTAAGTTTTGTAGTTGCCAATATCAAGACAAAAATCCAACAGTGGCATCCATTCACATGATTAAGTTTCATTTGAGATGAAAAGGACGACAAGGACATAGCAGCAGTATGAATAAAATAATTAATGGCAAGGGCTTAGTTTGACCAAATATATTTTTAAAACAAATAATACAATGTATATATAAACTTTTAGTCTCCATATATTTTTAGAATGTGTTGTCCCTTGACTAATATTATAACTACACCAATATAATGCTTTCACTCCATAAAAAAATACATCAAAATAATTGTATGAGTTGGAAATCACACACGGACTAGAGATAATGAAATTTTATAGTATAAGCAGTGTTATCGATATCGGATCATATGGAAGACTCCATAAATCCTTTATAAAGTTATAACGGAAATCATAACGGGCAGAAGGTGTTGTGGCAAAGATAAAAAGATGTGTTGTGGATTGCAATAAGTATAATGTTTTAATTTGGGCCAAACATAGGCCCAAAAACACCTAGTTTTAATTGAACTCTTAATTGGGTTTAAGAGTTGATGCAGCCGCAGCACATTCAAATTTTATTTGAATAATTAGAGTTTTAGGGTTTTATTAGTTAAGGTTTTTTCAGAATTAGGTTTCAAAAAATGTGCCCAAAATAGAAGCCTAATTGTGGTGTGTATGAAAATAGTTATAATGTTTTAAATGGGTCCAAAATAGGACCGAAAAGCCTAATTTTAAGTGAGTTATGATTTTTTAATTAGGGTTTCAGCGGCACACCATTTAGAGCATTCAATATTTAAATTATATTTAATTTTTAATTAGGGTTTTATTAGATTAAAGTTGAAATGGGCCTTTGGCCAAAACTTAAGTTTCTTAAAAATTAGGTTTAGGTCATGCGCCACAACTCCTTCCTTATGCGCAGCACCGCTGCAGCTCCTTCTTCGTCATGCTTTGTCGTCGTCACAGTGTGCGCCGCCACTGCCACCTTTTTTTTCTCCACTATTTTGGATATTTCCGCTTTCTGTTACCACTTCGAGATGGCAAAAGCAACCGTCATGCAAAATCCGCATCGCCACTGCCTTCCCCCATGGCGCCGCCGACATAACCGAAAATTGAATACGTTGAGTATAAATGGGTGCAAACCTCACCTTATGAACCAGTTTTGTAAGGTTGAGTTAAACTTAAAATCTATTTCTTAATATGGTATTAGAGTTATTTAGAATTCATCCTAGCAAGAGTTTGTTGGGCTTATTAGGTCACCCATTATCGGGCCGCTATCGGACCATCCATAAATATATAGTCTCACACGCATGCAGTCTCAACATGAGAGGGTATGTTGAAGATCTCATATCATAAGAACATAGTATAAGTGGGTGCAAACACAACTTACAAACCGACTTTGTAAGGTTGACTCAGACTTAAAGTACACTTAATAGTAGGTAAAGTAAGATTTAAAAAAATAATTGTATGTAAACCTCCACAAGCTATCTTTTTCATATTACTTCTTAAAAAATATAGGGAGACATAGGGTGCCTCTTCCTCCCTAGTACAACAAGGCCGGTTGGATTAGGGACTATAAAAAAATTCAAGAAATTAGAAACTGAACCTACCAGCTAATCTAGTTAAAAACAAAAAGAACCCAACTAAATTTTCCCAAGTTTTCCCACAAAAACATGTTTGTTTGGATTTCAAACAACCCTAGTCTGGATCGTGTAAAGGAGGAAGGGACACCTAAAGAGTATTGCAAAAAATAAAAAATTTGGAATAAATTCTAACTAACTATTATGTTGAAATAAAAGGAATATCATATTTCACAAACATTACACAATAGTTAACATTTAAAAAGTGATTTTATATGAAAAGATTTAGACCTTTATCTAAATTAATAATCATGACAAGAAAAAAAGTATACACTTTGGATACACTACAAGAAGTCAACCTCTTAAACCTTAAAAATTTAATTATTATTATTCAATAAACAGCTTTTCAACATCACAATAGACAAGTTGCAAACCAAGACAATAATCTTAATGCACAATATTCCACAAACAAACCTTAACAGCAGTAAGTCGAGTTATCTCATTTCCCATCCGATCAACAAGCACAGGAAGACATGCAGGTAATTCTGCAATTAGATGGTCACCAAATGTTGACACAATGAGTCCCATGCAGGAGATAGCACACTCCTTAACCTCCTGCAGATGAAAAAGGTTATATATGATGAAACAGATAAGAATTCTTCTAAAATTATCCAACTAACCTGATCCTGATCTTGGTTTATTAGGCGTGACATAATGCCATTATATAGGGGCTGAACATATGGTCTGAAAAAAAAACCAGACCCCTACACAACAATGTCATTCTGATTGTTAGATTAGATATAGGACTAAACATTATTTCTAAAACCAAAGAAAATATAGACATACCTCAATGTTTGGCCGCACAACCCGAACAAGTTCTCCGCATACTCTCAAGGCCTCTGCAGTGACCTTGTAATAACGCTCACCTACAGCTGAGAGAACTGGAGCAGAAAGAGCCTACGAGCAGAAACATAAATGCAATTGATCTCAAAATGCAGCCATATGTCAGTCACTGCCTTGCATCAAAGAATTTGACAGAAAAATTTAAACCAATTTATCAAGGAATTGCTTCAAGTAAAGGATTATGCAACCAAAGGGAAGGATTTATTTTGACACATCCCCTCTCATGAAGACCCAATACTGAGCATAAAAGATGGAGAAAAACAAGACTTTTTACAACTGCCTATTGTGTGTACTGGTCTGGTCTGGCAGTAAACAAAACCAAATCAGTCATAACACTGGAATGGCAAAGAGATTGAATTTTACACAACTAGGTTAACTAGGTAATGACACTTTGTCAAAGAAACCATTGAACAAAAACCTCATCGCATACACTCCCTCTAGACTCAAATATAAGCAAAAAAGGGTTGACAGGTGGACTAAAATATAAGCATATTTCATTCCCCAAACCTTATTTAATGCTACTATTTCAAAAATACCCTTATCTTTAAACCTAAGCACATTCTCAACAAATATAATTGAGGGTAATTTAGGAAAAGTACCTCTATTGTATGAAAACAAGAATATTGAACAAACTTAACCACTAGTAGCTACTTTAAGATGATCAACATACTCCATCAGTGGAATAAGAAAAAAAAAGGAAGAGAAATGGTGAACTAAAACAATAAGTTAATAACAAACGAATATAAAATTAAAAATCTGGAAAAAAATGAGGAAAAACACTAGAATGAGTAATAATAATTTCAAAGGAGCATATTTTGTGGGGTCTTCTCTGAATTCAACACAATAATAAAGGCTATAGATATCATATATTGGAAAATCACAAAATAATCCACTTTTTCAAGTATCAATTCTAGTGTTTTTCAAATCTAAATTATTATAAGCAGTGTGACAAACAGTCCAACCCACAAATCATAAACTAAAAATATGACCTACTTTTCAAATTTTGGAGATATGAGTTATTGGTACTGGGTCCTGCACGGAAGGCTACCACTAGTGCTGCTCAAGTTTTTTCTTTTGTTTTAAAACTCCACTCAAGATGTTAAAAATGCCACTTTCAGCACCTACTATCTAGTGTGACAACAGGAGCAAAGTTGCTTTCTCTCATAATCCAATTCTTCATGCTCAAACGAAGCATGTTGAGCTTGGTGCCTTTTTCCGTCATGAGAAAGTTGTAAACAACACTTTGAAAGTTCTGCATATCCCTTTTGATCAACAAACAATGTGTTGATTCTTCAGCAAATCTCTTTCTCCTAGACCCTTCCGGTTCTTGAGGGACAAGCTGAAAGTAACTTCAGGAGACACACCTTCAGCTTATGGGGTTATGTTAAAGTATATAGTCTAGTGTACTCGTGGGAACAGACTCTTACTGTAACCTGCTGTATTGTATCTCTCATCAGTTTAGATTAAGACAGCTAGTTAGTGTCCACATACATTGAACCTGGACACTCTTGCACTCATTTCTTCGATGACAAAAAATCAATAACAAATTACAGATTCAGTTTATCTAGTTTCTTTAGAAATTTTAACAGCAGATATATATTTACATTTTCACATGATAAGCTCATCCATTACTGTAACTGGATTGTTGCTACAACACAAGAGGTAAAGCTTCACAAAAACCAATTCAAAGATTGAATTAAACAAATAATATTGTTTACCTTGATATAAGGGTGAAAAACTTCAGGAGAATGAGAAGATAACACCAATCTTGTAAATGTTAGAGCCTCAATCTTCAAATTTGAGGTGGATGATTTGTCCTGAAATTCAAAAGAAAAGACAAAGCAATCAGTACTGGAAAACAAGCTGAGTTTAAGATAAATTATAATTGAAACCAATATTGCCTACATTTAATGCTTTTTCAATCCCTGGAATGAGAGACCCAATGTGGTCCGCAAGACAGTTCGGCAATACAACCACAAGTTCTTTCAAAACAGAAAAGGCTCCAACCTGCATATACAGTGATGCTTAAGATTCGGCAATAATATAATAAAAACCAATTACCAACTTTTGATGACTACTACCTTTGTTTTGATAGATTTCTCACGCAACTGCCTATTTATAGATTTGACAATCTTTGAGACTTCTTGCTTCAACAACCATCGAGGACTGCATTGCATATCAGCCCCAAGACAGTCAATAATTGCTACATTTCATGACTTACAGTAAAACCAAGCCTTGTATATAGGAAAAGCTGAAGTAATAACCATTGTAGAAGTTAATTTGTATTGCTCTTGAAAAACAGATAAAAGTCATTAAACCAAAGGTGACATTAAAATTTGGACGTATATTTATGAGCACCTAAAAGCAGTTGTTATAGTTACACTGACAAGATAATATTAAAAAATAATTTTCTCATACACCTGCACTAAAGAACAATATTCGGATCCAAATTCTGTTAGCTGTCACCTCCATATAAGCAGCAAAAAATATATAGGTACATATCATACCAGAGTTTCTGCTGGATAACAAATCTTAAGGAGGCTACTACTTGGTCTTTCTAAAATATTCATCTAAGATTTACATACAGTAGTATTATTGAGTGTGCATCTTAAGTTTATGTCTAGAAGTGCACAATAAATTTAATTATAGATTATCACACACACTAAACACATCCATTTTCAAACATCAAAAGAAATGAAGTTAAAGTTAGAAATAAAGAGATTTTGCAGTAGGAAAAGGATTAGCCACTTGCCTCATTTCATTTGCATCAATCTGCCCTTTTGTGACGTTTCCGGTTTGGCGCAAGAGCTCAATGAAAGTATTAAATACATCCATCTGCAACATAATCATGTTAAAAAGCAACCTTGTGCAGTAAAGATGACAATTAAAATCTTTATTTGGGCCTACCTTCACATTTTCTTCCCTTTCTTTGAATCTGTCAATTAGTTTTGGACAAGCCTAAAAGATAGATTTAAATTTCAAAGTTAGAAAGTCGTGCAACTAAATATTATAAGAGGGAGCAAACAGGTATACATGCAAACACAAACTGGTTTTCTAGGGAATAAAAAACTTAAAAGGGCGTAAGAATATAAACAATATATAATCAAACTATGGAACTAGTAACTCTAATATTTATCCAATACCAAGAGATACATAAAATAAGAACAGCAATATTTCTATTGAAAATTTCATATTGACTAAAGATGAGACCAAATTATACTGTATAATTGGGATGCAAACCTCACCTTACAATCAAGTTTTGTGAGGTTGAGTTAGGCATAAACTCACTTACTGAGATGGTATTTGAGTCATTCCAGAACCTATCCTAGTAAAGTTGATTGGAGTTGCTATATCACTCTCTATAGGGCTCCTATTAGACCACTCACAAATATCTAATCCCACATCTGAGATGTTCATTCTCAACGTGAGGGGGTGTGTTTATCGCCTAGAGATGAGACCAAATTATAATATATAAATGAGATGTAAATTTCACCTTATAAGTCGGTTTTGTGAGGTTGAGTTGGGCATAAACCCACTTACAAAGAATTTCAAAATAAAGGGAGCAATGGAATATTTATATAGAGATGAATAAGGCCTAGATAGCATAACTACCTCATCATACAGTTTTGACAAAATCTCTGGACGAGAAACAATCAATGCTGCTAAGCATTTAGCTGCTGCTCGGCGAACTTTCCAGCTGACATCTTCATCATCTGTATATTCATTCGCACTCTCACTGCAAAAGGTGGCATTTTGGGATGATTAAAAAGAAGAATATCATGCAAATATTAAAAACATACTGCAGCTAAGTGAATAAAAAAAACATACTCATCCTCCTCCTCTTCAAGACCTTCATCATCAGTATCCTCCTCCATGTTGTCAGTGAAGTTTGGATCATAACTTAAATATTCTAGTGTCAGATGAAGAATTTCATCACAGTAAACAGAAATATCCCTTGGACACCTTAGGAGAAAGCTTTCCAGTGCCTTAGTAAAATTTTAACATCATTCAGAAGACAGTAGTATAATACACTTCAGAGTACTGAGGTTACTGATAATAAACAAACATGGCACCTGCAAGCTGTACTCACGAAGCTCTTCATCATTTTCCGAGGCATTAGTACAATAATTAATTAGCACTGGAACAGTGTCTCCAAGATGGGGCCCAAATCGGTAGCCAACAGCCCGACTGAAAATTAGTTCAAACTTGTTGATAACAAGAAAAATATTCCTTCTCAATATTCTCAATATAAAAATAAAACAAAGCACAAGGTATGGATTAATGAGAATACTAACCTCAAAGCACCGATCATCTGTATATTTGTACGGATCATTTCAGACTTGGCAACTTTATTTTTCAAGTTAGAAACAACTTCAACTGTTGCCTTTGCCAACAAATCATCTGACAAGCTTGAAGAGAGAGATGCTGACAAAATGAAGAAGAATTTAGCGAGAAGAATACAGTTATGCTTTCATTGACAACATCTACAACCAAATTAAAATTGAGACCATTTTAGGGTTGCAAACAGCTTGCTTCAAGGTATTTCATTTTGAAATTAGTAATTACATGTATCGGGTTCAATTAAGTTAAGTTCCATCCCAAACAACATAAACATGGACTTGAATAATCTATTTAAGTCCTGAACTTAAATTTGTCTGGAGGCCATCATCAGTTTTTTCATGTACGAATTAGTGTTTCTAATTATTTGCTCATAGCTAAATAACACTGACTTAAAAAATAAAAAACATCAATTATATTATATGACAATAATCCTATTTTAGAGATTAGTTCCAACTTGCAAGTAAACATTGAATTTAAAGATAGTTTTCAATATAGAATACATTAAGGATTAGCAACTTAGTCCGAGTCCAATTTTTGTTTATCGAATAAAGTTCAAAGTCAAATTTACCCCATATTCCAGTTATCACGAAAATGTAAGTGAATTTTTCAAAAATCAAAAGGGTCCAAATCGGAATAAAGAAAAGCCATAAATGGTACAAATTGAGTACAAAACAAATTCAGTAATGGAATTCAACAAAGGTGAAGGAGGAAAATTGACAACACTCAAACTGCAAAAAAGTAACACTAACTCTCCAATAATAAGTAATCAACAATTCTTTCTATGAAAAATCAAATACAGCAAATTTAAATTTATCTTACCAATGCATGCCACCGTCTTCTTGCGCACACTAGCTTGATTAGAACTTAACTGAGAAAGCAAGGAACTTAATAATAGTTCGTGGTCAGCTGCCATTAGATTCCCAAATTTATGAAGCACATCACATAAAATATCCAGAGATTCACATTTAATCTCAGAGCCCATTCCCTGCAGACGAGAAGACTATATTATGACACAATGTCACTTAGAAAATACTAAATAAGTAGTTCATGATTATTAAGTACAGGAGGAGGAGAACCAAACTAAGCAATTTCATAAATGATTAGCCCATGGGCCAGTGAGCGTGAGTAGACCCCAAACCAAACCACAAGGCTAAAATCAATTCTAAAAATAAATCTAATCCCCTTTTTGTCTGACATGTCAATTAAGTCATGGACAATGTAGACATAAAACCATTCAAGTTCCTTTTTGAATAGTTGGTTCATAACACAGTACCAATGCTTGTATGAACCAGTTGTCTAGAGCTCAATCCGTATCACTGTTATTCATCTAAACAAGTTGAATTTCAAAGCAAAGCAGGTGGGCTAGTGCATTGCCCGCAGTTAAACCTCAAATGGTCCATCTTGCATGATAGAGTGGGATGGATAACCTAATAACTCATGCTTTCAGGATGGCAGATTTATGGAAAGAGTATACAAGGGTAGCAAAAAAAAAATATGTAGAATGAAAATGAAAGACATTGAAATTTGTACACAATTATCGTCTTCTTGAACAGGTACATAACTGAAGAGAAGCCATGGAACACAAATTAAGTAATCTGCACAATGAAGTTTAATTGTGGCATCAGCCTATGACAAAACCACAACCCGATACACTCGACCTTACATAGAGACCAAGCAAACCTAAAGGACTTTAATTGAGTCACTATACAGATAATTTTAAATGGCGTGGAAATGGGTTATAACTGTCAGTACTGCTTTTTGCTTTTGCCAGATTCCTTTTGTTACATAAAACTTAATATAGCCAATGATTGGCTCTGTACTATGCTACATATTTCTACTGTGAATGAAAAGGTGGCAGAGAAAATTATCCATTTATCAGTATTTTGTAGCTTAGCATAGTTAAACTTATTTCTGCAATAGAACAGGGCTCTTTCATTGGTCCAGCCTGCCATGGCAGAGCACAGCACCGGCAATACAATAATAGATTTTAAGAAAAACTACGAACTTACAGAACCAGTAATTCCTTTTATCAATTGTGGCGTGAGGGTTTGGAGAATAGATTGTGCAAGAGACTGAGTAGAAACTTCAGCAACAACTGTCTTCAAAGCTATGCTAGCAATGTCACGATGCTGATCCTTCCCATTTAGCAATTTGTCACATAGTTTACTGGTCATTTCCACCACCCTTACCTCACTCACCTTCCTCACTAACGGAGCAAGACTGCAATTTCAATCAAATTTGAAGTAATAAATAAACTAAAGAAACACTAATGTTTTATCATTGGTTATCTCATCTTCATGGGGCAACCTGAATGCCCTAGAACATAAGACAAACACCTACAGACAAATCAGTAGCAGCAATAATAAATGCTATGACTTATTAAATTATGTGATGTAATTTTTTGTATCAATAGCAATTAAACACACTTCAGGGAGTTTACAACAACTCAAGCATCTCAGCCAACTGACCTATACCCCTTGACTGTGATGTAATTTCAATTGTGCCCTATACTGCACGAGTAATATTTCTGGTACCGAGCTTTCAAAAACCTTTAAAAACCTTGTCATTAAATTATTCATAAATATCCTTTTAAACTCTAGAGCAATGAATGTCCGGCTCAATTTAACCATGAAAAAACAAAGGAATACTAGTACTAGCCGAAATGTCGTGCATACATTACATGTGAGGGGAAGCAAATGAATGAGCAGAGAGAAAATGTGTACCATTTGACAGCAAGTCCAGAAACATCTCCAGCTGCATCATCAAGCTGTTGTATGATGATGTTTGTCAATTTTACCTCCAGATCAGCATCGGCCTTAAACGTCGCTTTGCTCAACTCATTGAGCAAATCAGATGTGGCCATATATCTGTAATCTTTGTCCTTGCCAGTCATCTGCACGAAGAAATCAATAAGCATTCAACATAAACAGATATAATGCATAGGTACATGAACATCAGAACAACTATATGCATACCTTTTCGAGTATGCCAGTCAGAGCTAAATTGGCCATGTTTCCGCAGTTTGAGTTGAGTGAAATCTAACTCAGCAATCTGAGAAGTAGCAAAGAAACATGTTTGATAAAAGAAGAAGAAGAAGAAACGTGCGAAAACCTAGATTGAGAGTGAGATGTGAAGTGTGAGTGGCAGCGGAAAACCTGATTGTTTGGAATTGCAAAATTGTGAAAAGCTGAAATGGTAATGGCGAGAAGAAGCGGAACAGAACCCTAGGAAGAAAATGGATCAGAAATTGAAACCGATGCACTCCTTCTTCTTCTCTGCTCTTTACCGATTGCAAGTGTCTATTCGCTCCTCATGCCACGGCGTAAAAACTTTCATATCAAACCCTATTCACTTTAACTTCTTTCCTACATACTATTACATTTTATTATTATTTTATTTATTTTTAATTATTATTACTATATTTTATTAAGTAATTATATTATTATGCAATAAAAACTTGTGTGTTTCGGAATATATTACGATTTACATAGAAAAAAATATTATATTAAATATTAAACCGTTACAGTTTTTAATAAATCGTTATTTTTCAATGTATAAATTATATTACAGTTAAAATTGTAACAAATATTACTTAAATAGAAAGTCTCTTTTTTTCTAATCCTTCCTAATATACTATTTTTTTGTAGTCTTATAACATGTAGATATTCTTTTAATCACTATAAAATTTATTTTTCAAATGTACAAATATAAAATGAACATATATTTATAAAGAATAAAATAAGATTAAAATGACTAAATATAAATAGAAAGAAAAAAATTACAAAGATCAAAAGTTAATAAAAAAAATAGGAATAAAAAATAAATACAATTATATTAGATAAATAAACAAGTGATATAACCATGAATAAATTTTTAAGCACCTAAAATTATTTAAATTATTGATGGAGTTGTTAGGAATAATGTTGCATTGTACCCGAAAAATAAAGATACACATTAACAAAATATTCTTGTAGTTGAGATTATATTCTTGTTGTTGAAATTATATTCTTGTTGATGAAATTGTTGAAAGAATGTCTATAAAAGGGTTTAAAACCCTAAGTAAAGGTAAGTTTTTATGAGGACTCTATATTGATACAGAATTTTCTAGTTTGAATGCTCTCACTGACTTGGTCATCAGAGTGTGATCAACAGGTAGACCCCCTTCGTCACGAAGCGCTAGCATCTTGGTTCAACTATACCAAGCACAATCGCTTCAACTCGGAGCCCACTTCCAAGTCCAACCAAGGTCAGCAGGCGATAACATTTGACGCCCATCGTGGGCCCGGTAAAATTTGACCCACCCGCGTTTACAATTGAGTAATTTGACGTGATGAGAAGTACTAAACAAGGAACACAAGGATCTGAAGAATGCGAGGCTTCAACCTTGCAACAAATTATGGAGACCATGAAAGCTCTCCAAGAGGCCAATGAGGAATACCGACATGAGCAAGTGCGAATTCGGGAGGAGGCTATGGCTAAACAGGAACGGCTACGAGCCAAAGCTCGGGCTGACCAAGAACGCCTTTGCGAGGAAACATGGCTGAACCAGGCACGCCTCATGGCAGAGATTAAAGCCTCCCGAAGAAATATGGAAGAACATGCACATGCCAACGAGGAGCTACGCAAGACCAATGAGGAAACATGCACCGTCATGGTCGACGTCCTACCCGAGAGCGTTCCCCAGATTTGCCATCAAGAGATGACCCCAAACAGTTCTTTCAACAAATCATGGAAGAGCTTATGTCGCCCCATTATATCACACCTAAGATCGCTTCTTTCTTTGGTGTAGAGGACCCCAAGAGTCATTTAAAAGCGTTCAGGGCTCAAATGATCATCTCTGGAGGGTCGGAGGCAGTTCGATGTAAGATGTTCATGGACACATTCACAGGAACAACTTTGTAGTGGTTTAGTGGAATCCTGGATGGACACATCACCTGTTTCCTTCACTTCTCTAGAATGTTTAAGGAGCAGTTATCGACTAACAAGGTCAACCCCCCCATGATTGTATGATCTTTTCAATGTCAAATAGAGGAAAGGGGAGTCACTCAAAGAATACTTGAATAGATTTTGTGCAGTCTTAGTTAGACTCCAATATGGTGGTCGTTGCTTTCGTGCAAGGGATGACACACAAGCCCGTTTAGTGATTCCTTAATCAAGAATCGGGCGAAGACGTTATCCAATGTGCGTGAATGAGTTGCAACCCATATTAAGGCCAAAGAGGTCGTGCTCGGGAAAAACGGTAGCTCACGGTCGAAACAACCCAGATACAAGGAAAACAGTCGAGATCACTTTGCCAAGAGCAATGAAGCATCCACCCAGAATAAACGGACCCGAGGTATGTTTCGTATGTTGTTGAGAAGGATAAGCCTAAGACAAAAGCCAGGGAGGAGACGACGATCAGGCTTAGGTTTCGAGTACCCTTAAAAGAGCTCATAGGCATGGCAGGGGTAGGGAAGAGGCTAAAGTTTCCACAAAAGACAGATTGATTCTTGGGATCGCAAAGAGATATCTGATGTGACTTTCACAAGGCCTATTGGCACGACATCGAGCGATGCATTGCCCTAAGTTATCAACTGCTAACTTAGTCAAAGAGGGTTTATTAAAGGAATATCTTGAGGTTGCTAGGAGGAACTGAAAGGGGAAACTGCATCCCTGAAGCATACACATGAAACTTCGATCCATGGGGACTTGAACACCATCGTAGGAGGATTTTCTGGAGGTGGAAACTCAGCCTCTAAACGCAAACAATATGCCCGATCAGTGATGTCCCTAGATACAAGAAGGTTTGATCGTCCCACAGAGCCCTCCCTTTGTTTCACAAGTTCTAACCTACAATATGTGTTTCCCCATGAGCATGATCCAGTGGTAATATATGTTATCACGGTAGGACGAAAAGTGCACAGAGTCTTGATTGATTAAGGGAGCTCGGCCAACGTGATGTTTTAGGGAACATTTACAAATTTGCAAATATCCCCTGACCAATTAAGGGCTTATGATGGTTGTTTGGTCGGTTTCGCAGGTGACCAGGTAGAGGTATGAGAGTACGTCGAACTAAGGACGACTTTCTCTCATGAAAGTGCAGCTAGGACGATCATTGTCAAGTACATCGTCGTCAACGTATCTTTTGCATACAACCTGCTTCTAGGTCGACCTTCCTTGAATAGGTTGGGTGCAGTGGCCTCAACCACTCATATGAAGATGAAGTTGCCCTCGTCCGAAGGAGGGGTAATTACGATCAAAGCCGACCAAAAGATGGCTCGAAAGTGTTATGAAAGTAGTTTGAAGAATCACAGGGGAACTTACGCAGTTACTATCCAACCAGGAGAGCCAGGATGGGCAACAGAGGCTGACATTAGCGACGAGAGGCGACCTGGGTCCGCTAAAGAAGTTCGAGAGAGGGAGATAAATGGAAGGAAGTTCAAGCTTGGCGCCTCACTTTGTAAGGAACTAGAGGATAAGATAGTCGACTTTATCTCGGAGAATATGAGTTTTGCGTGATCGTCCGCGGATATGCTTGGAATAGATCCAAAAATTTTATGTCATCGGCTAACGATGGATGAAAAGGTTAAACTCGTGGTTCAAGGATGAAGGAAGTTCAATGAGGAAAAGCATCTCACCATCCGAGAAGAAACTCGAAAACACCTAGTTGTTGGTCACATAAGGGAAAAACGACACCTTCAGTGGTTGGCAAATGTCGTAATGGTGAAAAAAACGAGTGGGAAGTGGATTATGTGTGTTAACTTCACCGGTTTAAATAAGGTTTGTCCCAAGGACTCTTACCCTTTACCGAGCATGGACTCCTTGGTTGACAATGCCTTAGGGTGTCGCTTGTTGATCTTTCTATATGCATTTTCAGGGTACAACCAAATTTCGTATGCACCCAAAAGACGAGAGAAAGACGATTTTCATGACTGAGATTGCCAGTTATTGCTACAAGGTCATGCCTTTTGGCCTGAAAAATGTTGGGGCGACCTATCAAAGGCTCATGGATCGGATCCTCTCACCAATGCTTGGGAGCAACGTCCAAGTATATGTAGATGATATGGTCATCACCTCAGGGAGGGAAGATTAATATGTTACTGACATGGAAGAGCTATTTGCCACGATAACAAGGTACAATCTGAAGTTAAATCCTAATAAATGTGTGTTAGAAGTTGAAGCAGGGAAATTTCTCGATTTCCTATTAACCGAGAGAGGTATAGAAGTGAACCCGGATAAATGCACAACGATCATAGAAATGAGAAGTGTGGCTAATGTGAAGGAAGTGCAACAACTAATCGGACGCATGACCGCCCTGTCTTGTTTCTTATCAGCCAATGGAGATAAAGGGTATCATTATTTCCAATGTCTTAAGAAAAACAACCGTTTTGCATGGACTGATGAATGTGAAAAGCTTTCGCCAAGTTAAAGGAATACTTGGCTAGTCCCCCAGTTCTCTGTAAACCGACTCTGAGAATCCCTATTTGTTTATATTTTTCACTAACAGATCGGGCTATTAGCTCAGTTACTTTGCAAAAGCAGGAGAAGATCCAGAAGCTAGTCTATTTCATAAGTAAGGTGCTACAAGGATCGGAGGTTCGATATCAAGCTATCGAAAAAGTTGCTCTAACTGTAGTGTTCACAGCTTGGTGACTTCGTCATTACTTTCAAAACTTCACTATGATTGTAATGACCGACCTGCCCATCCGTAAGGTTTTGCAAAAGCCTGACATCCCAGGTAGGATGGTTCGTTGGGCGGTTGAGTTGTATGAGTTCCACATACAGTATGAACCGTGAGGGCAAATTAAAGGCCAGGTATATGCAAACTTCGTGGTAGAACTTTCATCCGAGAGATGAATTGGTTTAAGCGGGAGACGTTGTTCGAGATGACACATAGTCAGATGTCCTAACTCGATGTAAGCACAATTACTTGAGTATAGGCGCCCTATGAGATGAATTAGCTTAAACAGGTGAACTATCTGATTTAGAACATGGTAAGACAATCTGACTCATAACGAATGAAGTCACCCGAGTATGGACGCCTTGTGAGATGAATTAGTTTAAACAGGTGTAGTTATCCAAATAACACAAGGTAAGACGACCTATCTCAGAACAAACGTAGCTGTCCGAGCAGACGCCCTGTGAGATGGGTTAACATGGAATGGGATATGGTAATTGTGTGGTAAGACTACCCCGATTTGTGATATATATCGTCAAAGCTCATTATCTTGACAAGACCGAGCTTAAATTACACCTTTTGATGACTCATTAAACGAATTGTGTTGAAAATATCTAAGCAAATGAAAGGTGTCGATTTTTAAAAGGTTAGCCTTTCTTGAAGAACTGATATCGTTTACGCCTTTCGTCCAACTAGTTTAGTAAAGATTACATTGATCATGTTATGTTTAGGGTGTAAAAGGCAAGTTAGCTCAATCGACAAAGCATTTGTGCATACATTCATATCGCTATAAGTAAAGCCTTTTGATTACAAAAAATAATAATCATCTTAGAAATATCTAAAGTTTTGAAGTGTCGAATAAATGTTAACAAAGAGTCCAAGCAAAAATGAGTTTAATAGTTACAAGTAAATAGTTAATATAGCCCATAAAAGTTCAAATTAAGTATCCTATACTAGCTCTCCATCAACCACGTTTTGCCCGGGTCTAGCTCCAAGAAGTCGATAGTAGGGTGGACAACGACATCCTACTCCAAAGCAGCTTCAAATCCAACAAGGTAAGATTGGGGTGACGTCCTCTTTGAAGGAGTCAGATGCTTTAGAAAGTTCTTCCCCTTTGCGTGTCAACTCTTTCTTCAAGTTTTCAATCTCATTTGAAAGTTTACCCTTCTCCTCGGCCAAGATTAGTCCCTCTTAGGTCTTGTCGGCCAAAGCAACACCCAAGTTGTTAACTTTAACTCAGAGGCATTCAACTTCTTGATGAAGTTCCATGTTCTTTTTAATTCTCTACTCCTCAGCCCTTTTCGATCTTTTACCTTGACGTTGATTAGGCAAGTCAAGGCACTTGCTTGACCGAGGAGCTTGTCGACATCGTGACGGAGGTGGTCGTCGTCATGAGCCATCAGCCTAGCCTTGTCCTTGACAGGCAAAAATAACGACTCACCATGAGTTGGGACGTCGAAATTGGGGTCCTATAAGCTTTTCCTGTGCGAGCTTTCGACCTCGCACTCTTGGATGGTGATGATCTTCTGATGGGGGGCTCGACCATCCAAGTGGGAACGTTCAATAAGAGGAGTTGTCTCTAGTCTTTTCCTCTTGGAGACAAGGCCTGAGGTGGTTTGCTCGTCCTGATCGGATTGGACCTGAGCAACACCAGTTGAAGCTTTCCTCTTTTGCAATAAAGATCCTTGTTCATGCTCGCAGTTGCCCTCATTTTTTTGGTACGTTCGACCATCTCGATCTTGTTGATGTTAGAAAGCATGTTATCTGCAAAAATAAAAATACTTAGAGGTCTTGGAGTAAGTTTTCCTTTCAAGGGTGCGAATGGAGATATACCGATATAGGCTTTGAGAGCACTGGGGAGATATTCCTTGGTCAAGAGTGTTGGCGTGCCGAAGACGACCTTGAGACCTTCCAAGAATTCACAAATGCCTTGGTCTCTTGGGACAGGTCTTCCAAGCGTCGAACACTTTGGAATCAGGGATTGGGTGTCCAATACAAAGGGAAGCCGTTCTATAGGGATAGATCTCCTGCCGAGGCGTGGACTTTGATGAAATGATTTTTAAAGTTTTTATAAGATGACTGGAAGAGGGTAAGCAGACCTCTCCCAGGGGCACCATTTAGAGAAACCCACAACTCACGACTAGAATGTTTGAGTTCGAAGAAATAAAGGAAGATTTCCACAGTCGGTGAAATGCCGAGCTGGGAACACAAAATTATGAAAACTCGGATGAATGCCCAACTATTCGGATGTAGCTAAACGGGTTCCATGTTCAGCTCAATTAATAGCTTTTTTTCAAAGATTGACAAGGGAAGGTGAAGTAAAACTTTGGTGAAGAATGTGGCATAAAAAAAGCAAAATGGACCCTCAGGGTCTGACGACTCGTCACTTCATATAGGCTCGCCTTCCCTACACTCAACTACTTTTACTAAACTTTCATGTTTTTTGCTTAGACAACCCCCCGATTCCCTAAGCTCTCTAATTTTCAAACGGGTGGTATAAACAAAGGTCTCTTTAAGGAGTTCCTTTTTTGCCTAGGGATAAGCAAAACTATAGTCCATCTTCAAAGACAACTAAGACAGGGAAGGCAATGGAAATACTAAGCACAATTCAGAAAAGCATACACGCAGTACAAACTAGTAAATGAAATGCACGGTGTAATCGAAATAAATAACTAGCAATAACCATTGACCAAAGAAGGATTAAGGAATGAAAATACCTGTTTTTCCGGTAGATGCGGCAGAGCAAGGTGGTGTAGTGAAGGGAAAGGAGGAAGTGATTTACGTAAAGAAGTCTTACGCAGGTGTGGGAGCAAGAGTGATAAATACGAAGAGGGAAGACTTATTATTTTTGAAAAATGGGAAGTCGAAACGCTAGGGTCAACACACTGTTGATAATGTGTCATGTTAGCCGTTAGTGCAAAAGAGCCTCTACGCCTCGTCAAGCTCGGCTTGAGCCTGAGGGTTGTATACTGGTCGGACATGCTCGGGTCTTTGACTCAAATTCTTAAGTGTAGTAGCTCGTCCTGGGATGAATATAGAACCAATGACATGTCATGAGGTCGACCCAAATAATTGACAACCTATATTGAAAAGATAACTAAAAGCAAGACCTAATGGTGAATAACTGTAGTAGTTAAGCGAATATACATTTTCGATGGAGTTGTTAAGAAAAATGTTGCATTGTACCCAAAAAATAAAGGTACACACTAACGAAATATTCTTGCTGTTGAGATTATATTCTTGTTGTTGAAATTATATTTTTGTTGATGAAACTGTTGAAGGAATGTCTATAAAAGGGTTTAAGACCTTGAGTAAAGGTAAGTTTTTCTGAAAACTCTATACTGATACAAAATTTTCTAGTTTGAATGATTTCACTGACTTGATCGTCGGAGTGTGATCAACAGATGAAGCCCCCTTCGTCACGAAGCGCTAACATCTCGGTTCAACCATACCAAGCAAAGTCGCTTAAACTCGGAGTCCAAACTCGCTTAAACCAAGGTCAGCAGGCGAGAACATTGACCATGTTTTAAAGCTTAAATAAGTTTTACGTGTAAGTTGGTTATTTTGTAAAATTCCATCCTTAAAAATAGAATTTTGCTTATAAGTATAAAGTCTTTTTAACATTTAGATTTTATCATCGAACTTCATTGAAATAATTGTTAAAATATAAATATTACGACTAGTTTGTTTAAACTAAAAAATAAAGAGTAAACTTGTTTCAGTTTTTTTAATCACTTTTTTAACATAAAAATTATTTATTATATTATTTTATATATTTGTTTAAACACGTTTTATAGAAAGTAAGGCAGAAAATAAGCTAAAATTTTGATAACTTATTTAAAGTTTAGGGTTTTAATTGTTAAAATATAAATATTACGACTAGTTTGTTTAAACTAAAATATAATGGGTAAACTTGTTTCAGTTTTTTTAAATCACTTTTTTAACATAAAAAATATTTATTATATTATTTTATATCTTTTTAAACACGTTTTTTAGAAAGTAAAACAGAAAATAAGCTAAAATTTTGATATCTTATTTATAGTAATTTATCCCCAAAAGCTGTTAAAAAAAACATGAAGAGATATGTTTAATGGTTTTCTATAGCAACCGTAACTAAACATTGGTCATTTTTGTTTTTTAAGAATTTATCATAAAAAAAACACTTTATTTTTAAGCTTAAATAACTGATAAAAAATGTCCCGACCAGTCTTCGGTCATCGATCCAGAGACTGACCTCAGACATCGCGCATCGATGCTTGGTGATGGAAGGGGGGCCACGAGGTGGACCCAAGACATACCCACTAGGGGATCGATTGGTCTTTGAACATTGGTATTCTAAGCTTGATGTTGGAGATTGATATTGAACCTCACCAGTAGAGGGAGAAGATTGGACATCGGTCGTCAGGACTTTGTAGAGGGCCACGTAAGGTGGGCCCTAGAGTTTTATTAAGATAACAGTTAAAGACAAGAGGTATGGGGGAAGCCTAGGTCACGAGGGATCCATGCACGTGGTGTGTATGACGCATGAAGGCGCAACACGTGTGGGTAATCCTAGGAGGCGCTAAGGCCCATTAGGGTTAGGGTTTCCAGGAAAAGTTGCATGCATGACACATGAATACTTAGGGCACCCACGAAGCAAATGACGCTAGAGATTAGGTGCACAAGTTGGTACCCAAGCGACCACTCTGTCATTCGTTGCACTCCAATTAAGGGAAGTTCTATGTGCCAGATACGCTAAGATTACCTAAATAGCGGCACAACGACATTCTCCAAGGAACCCTCAATAAGGGTAACAACACAAAGGTAAAACCTAGTTTTCAGCCTATATAAAGGGTGTAAAGAACCCTAGCAAGGTACACAGTTTCTAAGACTGAAGCTAATATACACACTTGGTGTTTCTTTGCCCTAATATTGACTTGAGCGTCGGAGTGCAAACGGTTGCTAGGGCGCCCCTTTGTCTTTGCAGGTGAGAGGTTTCTTGATCAAGAAGGTACGATTCTCAGGCAAGATCGAAGGGCCAAAGAAGTTGTTAGAGTCAACCGGTGAAGGGAGTCAACCGGCGGGAACATTTGGCGCCCACCGTGGGGTCTGTTAAAGGAAGGTCCCACTCGCAATCACGTTAAGAGTCTTTACCAGAAATATGAGGAGTACGAGGCAAGCAACTGTTGGATCCGCAGGAACTGTACCCCCCGAAGGGGACAACGTTACCACACAACAAATCTTGGATATGATGCATGCCCTCCAAGCAGAGGTAGCGGCGTCATGAGCGGACAATGCAGAATTGTGCAGAGCCAATGAAGAGCTGCGCAGGGATCTGCAACAAGTAGGGGAGCACGCAGCGGACGAACGTGCCCCACTTGTACCTCTTAGGGCATGTTCCATGCCGCTCTCACGAGCGATCATGAATACGGCGTTACCAACAACGTCTCTAGGCCCAAAGGTCTCCTTCACAGGTGTAGAGGACCTAAATGCCCATCTCATGGCGTTCCACACCCAAATGATGCTTATAGCAGGGTCTGACACTGTGTACTGCAAGATGCTTATGAGCATGCTGTCAGGCGCAACATTGGAGTGGTTTGTTAGCCTTCCTGACGGACACATCACCACCTTCGACAAGTTTGCAACGCTGTTCAGGGAGAAGTACCTTGATAACAAGGCCCCCACCCGGCTTTCTTATGGTGTTTTTTTATGTCAAACAATACGAGGGGGAGTCCGTGAAGGACTACCTGAACAGGTTCAAAGTTGAAGTGGTGAGGCTGAAACCCACTGATGAGGCCATGACAATGCATGCCTTTGTCAAGGGAATGTTACCTGGGCCTTTCAGTGAATCACTGCTAAGGTTCTACCCGAAGACATTCACGGAGATAAGACGTAGAACGTTAGCATAAATCGTCGCAGATGATCGAGTAACGCAGAAACAAGGTCTCATCGATCCTGTCCGACCTCGAGCGGCTGCACGACCTCAGCCTATGAGGGTGCACGAGGCGACCACAGAAAAGAAGTGGGCGGGAAAACCCTACGAACGGGCCTAGACCGGGACTCGTGCACGAAGGGACCCACCTCCAAAGCATAATTTTCGAGTGGAGCTCAAGGAGTTGATCACTATCCCGAACATAGCGGCAAGACCGAAGATACCAGCAAAGACTGATAGGAAGATGGGGCCCAACAAGAACGCTTTGTGTGAGTTCCACCAGGCAAGTGACTACTACATACGTAATTGCTTGGCCTTGGCATACCAACTGGATGAGCTGGTGAAAAGTGGTTTCTTGAAGGATTATCTTCAAGAGCCGCAGGACGACCAGGCGTTGGTGACTACAGGGGTGGACCAGGGGCACGAGGTGCCTATCCACGGGGAGGTAAACACCATCTCAGAAGGATTCTAAGGGGGAGGGTGCACTGCCTCTCATCGAAAGAAGTACGCACGAGGCGTGATGGCAGTAAAGGTACAACAGGTAGACCAAACCCCCGATGTCGACCTCGTCTTCACGAAGGCCGACCTCCGAGATGTCATTCCCCATGACAATGACCCGGTAGTAATTTCACTAGTCACAGTAGGAAGGAAGGTGCATCGTGTCCTCGTGGACCAAGGAAGTTCAGCCGGCATGATGTTTTTGACGACCTTCAACCAGTTACAATTGTCCACGGACCAATTAAGGCCCTACACCGGATGTTTGTATGGTTTTGTAGGGGACCAGGTAGAGGTTCGTGGGCACATCGAGTTAAGTACGATGTTCACGGACGACACGACTTCGCGCACTACCAACATCAGATATCTCGTTGTTAATGCTCCTTCAGCCTACAATATACTGCTAGGTATGCCAGCTTTGAACAGGATAGGAGCAGTTGCCTCCACAAGGCATATGAATATAAAGTTGCCTTCCCTTGAAGGTGTGGTGATCACCATTAAGTCTGAACAGAAGGAGGCGAAGAAGTGCTACGAAAACAACCTTAAAATGAAGAGAGGGTTGTTTTCTGTCACTACCAGACCCCTAAGAGAAGACGGGGTGACCTGCGTATGTTGTAGATGGATGCTGCCCCTTCAAGACAAAGTGTTTGATGAAGCCAAATGTGTAATTTTCCTTAGTGTTTGTATTTTGCTTTAAGGATGTCTTAGGTATAGATTAGAGGTTGTTTAAAGTAGGCTTTTTGCTGGGTAACTCACCTCTTAACCCCTGACCATGTGATAAGAGCAAGCACAAGTTTTATGAAAATGTTTTTTCACATGTTTTGCAAAATATATTTTTTACTACATAGAAAATGAATCTATTCTTCTCTAAATGAATAGATTCTTTTCTTCAACTGATGCCTTGATTAAGTGTTTTTGAAAATCATGTTTTATGCATCAAGTATCTTAACTAAGTTTTCATTCCATCAAAACGATTGTGTTTCACTTGTTAAAAAGTTGTTGTTATCGTTTTGAAAATGAATCTGTTCTTCTCTAAATGAATAGATTCTTTTTAGTCTGGTGCCATGTTTCTCTTAAACGGTTTTCCATAGTTTTATCCTTGCAGCAGGGAGTTTGACTAAGTCTCCTACATATAACAAAATCTCTCACTGCTTTTGAAAATAAGTCTGTTCATTTTATTTTCAACCTGTTCTTTTTGTAACAGCTTTAACTATTTTTTGAAAGTTTGTTATAAAATGTTTCCTATAAAAAGAGAGTTTGTTCTAGCTTTAAAGGTTGTTCACATAATTGAGGAAACTGGGTTTTACAACTAAGATAAAAGAGATTTCAGAGGATTGGCACGAGTTCTTTAAAGTGGCGCCTGCGTTCTTCCGTCCGAAGGGCATCACTGTGCAACAGTAGCAAGATAGCTCGGTCATGAACGCCGTCTTGAATTCGTCCCTGAGGTGCATCTTGATTTGGTTGTACTCGGAAAAAGTGTTCAAGAAGATGAGCATCTTGCAGCCCGAGGCGCTGTCTACCAAGGCATCGATGCTTGGTAGAGGATAGGTGATAGCTGTCGTTTTGCTGTCAAATTAATATGATTCTAGCGTAGACTTGTCTAACACTAGAGAGATGATAGTATAATTGTGGACAAATGTCCCCAATTCGTCTCCCAACGAATCCAATAGTAAAATTAGTTGATCAGGGTTTAAAATCTATTTGCAAGCAATAAAAGTTAGCAATAACAATAAAGATAAAAAGGGGGTTTGAGATAGTTGTGCAGAAAATATAAAAGAGATTAAAATAGAAAATAAAATGCGGTTGATCCTAAGTTCTTCCACCATTGAATTCTTCATAGGTTCTCTAAAGATTAATCTTTTCTAAATCCTCCAACACAGTTAAACTAGATTGAACATGCGCCAATCTAATTCAACTGAAACTCACCAGTAAAACATGCGTCTACTGGTTTAATCAATACCCACTTTGTTCCATGCGTATACTCCACTTTAGATTTTGTAAACAGTTTCCACTTTCCATAATTCTTTTTATTTTGTAGAAGATTTGCTTCCAATTCTGTTTCTGGAATCTTGTAGCTTATTTTCTCTTTCTTCTCCTCAAAATTTGTTTTCTGTTTTGATTCAAAGAAGCAACTTGAACTTTTGCATGTTTGGTCCATTCACAAAGGTAGATGCTTCAAATAATTTACCCTAAAAACACAAAATTACCAAAGATAATAGTTAAGGCCCAAATAAACCCAATTATATGAATATTAATTAAAACAATGGATTTATTTATTATTATAGTCCAATAATCTATGAATAAGGCTATTGAGTGTGAATAAATATATGCTCATCAAATACCCCCACACTTATCCTTTTTCACTCCTGGGCAAAACATTCTAAGGTTTAAAAAGAAAAGAAAACAATGCAAATAACAAATAGCAAATTCTAAGAATTCATAATGAAAGACATGATATAATTTCAAGAAATCAAGGAATCAAGAAAAATGTGAATTGAAATTCCTATATTTTAATATACAAGCAGGTAATTGAAATTGAAGGTTGAATCAAAATTGACAAAACTTCAATGATGATATGATTCCAATAACAAGATAGAAATGTTTCATAGACATGTTATGGAGTCAACTTTAGTTGGAATATGAATAGGCACTTTTCTAGAATTGGATCAATGTTCTTTCATTCAAGAACTCACCAAATCTTAAGCCACCAAACGAAAACTCATGTATAAACCCATTTCTTGTCAAATGAACCGATTGAAATGTACAAGAATGTAAAAGCACTGATTAAAACTATCTAGAAAACAAAATAACCGAACAAAAGCATGAAAGAAAGCTATTGAACCGATTAAAAATTGCTAACAACTGAAATGAACCGAACAAAACAAGAAATGGAACAATTGAACCGAACAAAAGTGCAAGAAAAGCCTAAGACATGTTTCTAGAGTTTATTTTGGACATGGATATCTATGAATAAGATGGAAGGGAGAAGAGAACTTATGTGGTTGGAGTCCTTGGAGAGGAACACGCCACTTGGAGGATGCAAAGCTCCAAGATGAGTGTAGATGTCGCCACTTGAGGCTCCAAGATTGCTCTCAAGATAAGACTAGGTAAGAGAAGACACAAGTCTCTCAATCACTCACCAATTTGGGAGACATTCTGCACTCAAAATATCAAATCTGTATTAGAAAGACTCAAGCCCTCCTTATATAGGAGAAGGACCGGTCATGAAAGTACAAGAGGCTTACAAAAGAGGCTAACTAAAGTTCCCTTGTAACTCTTCCACTTCTAGTGCCTAAAGTGAAGGAGGAAGGGATATCTTTCTAGAATTTTCTAAAGCTAATATCTAAAGATGCTTTACACAAGAGGTATCTTTAGGTTTCCCTCTTAGCACCTACCTAAACACTATTCTATATTATTTACAAATTTATACAAAAGAAACTATAAAGAGAGATATTAATTGAAGCCCATTCTTGAGTCTTTTTTTGGCTTTAGGTTTGGTCCTCTCTTTATTTTAATTATTCTTTAATTTTTGAGAAGACTAGAAGGAAGAACTTCAAATGTTTGGGTGAATGACCTCTTCCTCCATTAGTAAAATCCTCCCTTATTTGATCTCTATCATACTCCTCGAGTTGGAGAGAATTTGACCACGAATTCTGAATCCCTGCATATAACAAAGTCAGTTTACTTGTACAATTAACAGTTGAATAAAAAAAAAGGCAAACATGACTTGGAATTTGTAAGCAGTGGGAGTTCAGAAAAGGAGGACCTATAAACAGACCAAGTTGGAAAAAATTGTTTGGGAATGATGATATTTTTTGGAAAAAGTCCTCTTAAATGGTAAAAACCATTAGGAGGTATGAAAAAATCATCCCTAACATTCTTTAACCAAGTTGGTGTTGAAATAGGAACCTTGGGTAATGAAAAAGATAAAGAAGAAGAATACCTTTGAGGTTCAACTTGAGGCATAGCACGAGTCAACATGATTGATTTAGTGGATAAAGTGGTGTGACTCAGTTTAATAGTTACTTCTTTTGCTTTCTCATTTTCTCTTTTAGTTTTCATTTTTATTTGGTCCTCATGAACCTCTTTGGGAGAGAGGGGTTTTAAGATAACCTTGTGCCCTTGGATGGAAAAATACATTGTATTGGATAGGCCATCATGTAAAACATGTCTATCATATTGCCAAGGCCTTCCTAAAAGAAGATGAGTTACTTCCATGGGCACAACATCACATAAAACCTCATCTTTATACTTTCCTATTGCAAAGTTAACGAGGATTTGTTTGTTAACCATGATTTCACCTTCGGTACTTAACCATTGCAATTTATAAGGCTTGGTATGAGAGATAGTGGGTAAGACTAACTTCTCCACAACTCTTGTACTAGCCACATTAGTGCAACTACCCCCATCAATAATCAAGGAACATAACTTGTTGTTGATAAGACAACGGGTGTGAAAAATATTTTCTCTTTGGGTATCATCCAAAGATTTTGGAATTGTTCCCAACATTCGCCTTATCATCAATAAGTCACCTTCACAAGGACTTTTGCTCTCAATCTCACTTGATGGCTTAGAAGGTGAAGAACGCCTGGATGAATTGGAATCATGCTCACTAACTATTACCCCATTATGCACAAACATATTCCTTTTAGAAGGGCAATTAGAAGCTATGTGACCATATCCCAAACATTTAAAACATTTCTTACTAGACAATTTGGTTGGTGATATATGAGTAGAAGTAGAAGGCTTAGACTCTTTAGGTGTGAAAGAAGAATCTTTAGAAGGAAGGTTTGAAAAAGTTTTTTTATTTTTCCAAGAATTGTTGTAGTAGCCATCATTGGGAGAAGTTTTAAAAGAATTTTTCTTTGTGTACCGGTATGGGCGAGGCCGAGTCCACTTGACCGAGACCAAGGGAACCTGGCCGAGACCTCAGAAGACTTGGCCGAGAGGCCGAGACCTTAGAAGGCTTGGCCGACACAATCGAGACCACTGGAATATGGCCGATGGCCGACCCATGCCATGATGATTTGGCCGATGGCTGACCCCTACTACAGTTAACGCTCAAAGCAATATCGGTGAAGTTAATCTATCATTAGGAATTAGGTAATGCAACCCTAAGCGGTATCCACCTCGATAAACAGGCCCAACAAGGTAGGCCCATTAGAATAATATAAATAGCACGCATCCCAAGGAGTAAGGTATGTCATTTATTACTGTTCACCTACCTGAGAGCTGACCACCCGCTTTGCTGACTTGAGCGTCGGAGTGCCTTCGCAGGTACCCCCACCATCCGGTGTTCAACCGAGGCCGAGTGCCGAAGGGGAAGCAGGAGGACGAGAAGAATCCCAGCTCACCACCCAGTCACCTGACCGACCGAAGGAAGGGGAAAAAGACTTCAATAGTTCTCTAGGTCCCATCTCCCTAGCAGGAACACTTTGCAAGTTGGGATTCAACCTTCATTGCAAGGTGAACCAAAGATCCCAAAGATGAATACTCTTGAAGTTCAACAATATCTTGAATATCCCTTCTTAGACCAGTCACAAACCTAGCTATCATAGCTTCCTCACTTTCTTTCATGTGTACTTTAAGTAAAAGCGTTTTTAACTCCTTAAAATAAGCATGCGCACTTAGCGTTCCTTGTTAAAACCGTTGGAGCTTCAACATTAGGTCTTTCCTAAAGTGTGGTGGCACGAATCTAAGGCGCATACACTCTATCAAATCGTTCCAAGAGACCACGGGAGGTCTCTTGTTATAGCAAACGTCCGTTACAAGGCTATGCCACCATTTCATGGCATAATCTACAAATTCTAAGGCGACTATTTTCACCTTTTGGTCCTCCTCAACCTTATAGGCTTTAAAAATTTGTTCACATTTAGCCTCCCAATCTAAATACACATTAGGATCACTATCACCATTAAAGCTAGGTACTTTTACAAAAGAAAGTTGAGGCTTTGCTTCTTGGTGATGTCTTTGTTCACGGTGATGACTTTCTCCATGGGAATGATGATGATGCCTCCTTCTCCTATAATTTTCTCCATGGCCGTGAGCATTGGAAGAATCTTTGGAAGAATGCCTAGAAGAATGATGTCTTCCATGAATGGAATGTGAAGATCTTTCTTGCTTTAATTCAACTTTTGCTAATCTTTCTTCCAATCTTTTCATAGCTTCATCTTTGAGAGTAAGGGCTTGTTTTGCTTCTTTTAACTCATTAAGAACATAAGCCTTATGAGTAGAATGTGGCTTGGAAGATTCAGCACTTGAATATGTATCCATTTTACAAAGAAAACATCAAACACAATAACAAACAATATTAAGAAAAACAAGGTTAGCAAAAAGAACAATTATAGAGATGTACTGAAAATTAAAAGTCACTCAAGTCACTCCAAGAAAGAATACTTCCCTCAACCAATCTGCTCTCGAGGCCTTAGTAACCTCAAATGAAAGATGTCAAAGCAAAAGCACTCTATCTCAAAGCCAAAGCACCACAAAACTTAAAGAACAATAAAAGACAAACAACAAAAGGTGTAAACAAGAAAGGGTACACAAAAGGAATACAAGAGTTATGACAAACACAAAGAATGTGAATAAAAGACGAGCAAGAAAATAAGGTACTCAATGAAAAGGATGGTACACAAAAGAAACCTAGAGAAAAGCACTAGAATAGATGAAGAAAAACAAAAAAACACAACTACTGGAAAATATTTTGGTACAAACTGTGCGTGACTTCACAAATTTATCTGGAATTATATAAAGCGAACTGAATTATGAAATTGTAACCACAGTAAGTTCAAGATGTTATCTCAACAATGGCACTGGAATTACACAAAAACAATAAGCCAATTAATTGCGATAAATTTTGCAAAATTACTGCCAGATTACCGTATTTTTTTCGGCAGAATTACACACTGATCGTATTTCATTTATCATTTTTTTGTACCTAGAATTTTGATGTATTTATTTTTTCTATTTTTTATAACACTTTGAAGAACTCAAATCCAGAATTTCAGAAATTTCCAGTAAGCAAATCAATTGCAATAAATCGAAACAGTCAGCACGTTTTCAAGAAAACAGAAGAAACCTAACAGGAATGAAAAACAGAATGAAGAACTAGCAAATACATAATAGAAATGATGTTTAAGAATTTGTATAGGTCTATTACACAAGTATGAACTTAATACTAAAAAGAAACTGCACCAAAGGATGAAGAAACAAACACATAAAACTGTACTTAACACAAAATCAAGAAACAAAAATTACAACAGAAGGACCACAAAGAATTGATAACATTTTTGGAGAAACATGACTTTGACTAAACTTATATGGATTCAAAAATCAAAATGACACAAACAGAATGTAGTAACAACAAAAAAACAACAAGAAATACCCAAAATAAACCTAAAACAGAAAGTTAACAACAAGAATGGACAGTTCTTGAATTAAAAGTGCCAAAACAACTCAAACACAAACAAGAACAAACCTAAGACTCATGATACCACATGATATGATTCCAATAACAAGATAGAGATGTTTTATAAACATGTTATGGAGTCAACTTGAGTTGGAATATGAATAGGCACTTTTCTAGAATTGGATCAATGTTCTTTCATTCAAGAACTCACCAAATCTTAAGCCACCAAACCAAAACTCATGTATAAACCCATTTCTTGTCAAATGAACCGATTGAAATGTATAAGAATGTAAAAGCACCGATTAAAACTACCTAGAAAACAAAAGAACCGAACAAAAGCATGAAAGAAAGCTATTGAACCGATTAAAAATTGCTAACAACTGAAATGAACCGAACAAAACAAGAAATGGAACAATTGAACCGAACAAAAAGTGCAAGAAAAGCCTAAGACATGTTTCTAGAGTTTATTTTGGACATGGAAATGTATGAATAAGATGGAAGGGAGAAGATAACTTAGGTGGTTGGAGTCCTTGGAGAGGAACACGCCACTTGGAGGATGCAAAGCTCCAAGATTTGTGTAGATGCCGCCACTTGAGGCTCTAAGATTGCTCTCAAGATAAGACTAGGTAAGAGAAGACACAAGTCTCTCAATCACTCACCAATTTAGGAGAATTTTTGCACTCAAAATATCAAATATGTATTAGAAAGACTCAAGCCCTCCTTATATAGGAGAAGGACCGGTCATGAAAGTACAAGAGGCTTACAAAAGAAGCTAACTAAAGTTCCCTTGTAACTCTTCCACTTCTAGTGCCTAAAGTGAAGGAGGAAGGGATATCTTTCTAGAATTTTCTAAAGCTAATATCTAAAGATGCTTTACACAAGAGGTATCTTTAGGTTTCCCTCTTAGCACCTACCTAAACACTATTCTATATTATTTACAAATTTATACAAAAGAAACTATAAAGAGAGATATTAATTGAAGCCCATTCTTGAGTCTTCTTTTGGCTTTAGGTTTGGTCCTCTCTTTATTTTAATTCTTCTTTAATTTTTGAGAAGACTAGAAGGAAGAACATCAAATGTTTGGGTGAATGATCTCTTCCTCCATTAGTAAAATCCTCCCTTATTTGGTCTTTATCAAATGAACACTCTCCTACTCCCAAGTGTTTAGGGTTTGTATTTACACTCATCACCCATGCAGACAAACACTACCATATGCTTATCAAGACTCTAATATTCACAACCATCGAAAAACATGCAATCAAAGATCAAGAGGACTTTATAAGGGATGTAGTGAGGCTAAGGTAAAGGTAGGTAAAAGGGGAAAAAGAGGCTTAAAAACCATAGAAAAACAAAGGAGCAATGGTGGGTAGGTCTAAAAACAAGTGTAAGTATTATGACACTTCAACTCCTCTTTTTTATTTCAAGATATAATTTTTTTCATATAGTAGACAATCAATCCAATGTATTAGAGGATCCACTCTTATTTTATTTATTTTGCTTTGCTTTTCTTTTTCTTGTTGTATTCCTTTTTTTTTCTATCCTTTTTTTTTTCTTTTTTTTCTTCTTTAAAACTAAAGAGGTAAACTATGAAAATGACATACACCCCCACACTTATTCAAAAACCTAATCCCAAATGATTTCAAAGCTCCTTCATCTTCATCTTCAGCTCCTTCACCTTTTTTGTTTTGAGGCTTGTAATGACGGTTAAAAATAAGAAACAGGTTATAGGCTCAAAGGGCTAACAAATGGATTATCATAAAGGTAGGCTAATATGGCTAGTGGGTTAATTTAAACAAAGAATGCCTCTATCATATCAGTTCATGCACGTAAATCACAGTGGTAAAACAAAGAATCAAGCTAAGTTCTAGAGTATAAGCAAACATGAGTGAAAACACACTAAAAAAAATAATTATGATATATTAATTAAGGCTCAAAAACTCACTAGGGACAGTTTATCAAAAGATTCAACCCAAAATTTCTCATAACCAACTTATTTATCAATTTTTAAGAAAATCTAAACAACAAAGATAAAGAAACCAAGATTTTCAAGAATTATAAAACATGTCAGCCAATTATAAAACATGTCAGCCATTAGACAATCCTAAAGAGCTTATTTATTTTAACAAAAGCAAAAAGAAATTCAAATAAATAAAAGAAAAACAAAAAACACAAAAACAAATCAACAAAAGATAAATCCTATATTTTGTCTTTTCATCTGATTCTTTTTTTCTTGATTTTCTAACACATCAAACTGTATTAATTCAGATTTTCATAATTTTTCTTCAACGTATTAAAATTTCATAACAAAAAACAGCCAGTGCAAAATTTGAAAAATAGAGGAGTCCTAATTCTGGAATTTAAAAACAGAATAAGAAACTTCAAAAACACAATGGAGTAGATGTATATGAATTTGTATGGAACTAGCATACAAATATGAACTCAAACTAAAATAAAAATGCACCAAAGGATCAACAAACACAAAAATATAATTCTGGACTCAAATCAAATCAAGAAACCAAAATTATCAACAAATTCAGCACAACAAGGATTTGATGACAAATTAGGAAATACATGACTAGACAAAACATCATAGGATTCAGAAAATAAAATGACTTAAGACACATCATATGAACCGAATAAAATTTCAAACAAGACTCAAACAACCTAAAATCAAAACAGCAACACAATTTGATATAGATTTCTACACAAAATATGAAAATAAGAAGCTCAAGAACAATTTGAACATTTTGCACCGATTGAATTGCTTCAAATAGCAACTAAATCAAATAAAAAGCAAAAAACAGCAAGACAACATGAAGAAGTGATGAACAACATGGAAATAAGAAGAACACAAACATAAAATTGTAAGAAGACACTTAGCTCTTGTGGAACCTATGCTCATGATACCAAATGATGGATTTGTGTCTTCTTCTTTGCGGTTTTTGAGTGAATTTGCGGAAGCTTCACGGATTGGTGGTGGAACAAGATCTTCCTAAGAGTGATGGTGATCTTGAAGGTGCATGAGAAGTAGGAAGTTGAGAGTGGTGAGGCCAACTCTCTTTGGAAGGTGAAAAGTTTCGGAAGATTAAAAGCCTAATCCTAAGAAATTTTAGGCAAAGAGTGAGAATGACACAATTTTGGCAGCATTTCACTATTAAATTAATCTTGTAAATACATGAGCCAAATCACTCCTTATATAGGACTTGGAGGCTGGACTTGCCAAGAGAAAAGTGAGGGAAAATTAAACCTAATTGAGTTTGAAAGTTGGTGCCAATTGTAGCTCACATGACAAGTGTGATAAGGTGTGTCTCATGTGATGCTAACTGGCCTAAAGTGACCGGCCTTAGTTAGATTAGGAGTTTCTAGAAACCCTAATCTAACTTAGGTTGGTTTTTAGGAGCCAAATTTCAACCTAATTACAAATTAAACAATTTTACAAAAGAAAATTCCTATGTTACTTTCACAAGAATTTAAAAAGCTATTCCACACTAGAGTTTATGACATGTAAAATGTGTCCTCTTGACCCCTTTTTGACCATGACTCTAGTGGTTGCCTCAAAGTGACATTTTGGTGGCCTCTCAAAGGATTGGTGCTGGGGCCTCTTCCATCATGCAACCATCATTGTTTCATCCTTGGTGTTTAACCTCACCACCTGTGCCCCAAAATGGTTGAGGAGTTCTTTCAGGGACTCTCCCTGATATTGTCTTACGTCAAAAAGATCGTAAGAGATAGGTGGGAGAGCCCGGTTCGCGATGTACTGCTCCCTAAACAGCTTGGACAGTTGCGTGAACGACGTTATATGGCCATCAGGGAGGCTAATGAACCAATCCATCGCCGTTCCCACCAGAGTGCTCATGAACAACTTGCATCGCACCGCGTCAGAACCCCCAACCAACATCATTTGCGTATGGAAGGCCGTGAGATGAGCCTCTGGGTCCTCTACACCCGTGAAGGTGGCTTTAGGGCCCACGAACGTGGCTGGTATCACGGCGTCCATGATCGCCTGCGAAAATGGCATTGAGAATTCCATGGGTGGTGTTGTGGCTTCTTGATCTTCCATCTCACGTTCCCCCCTTTGATTCCGCAACCCCCTACGCAATTCCTCGTTGGCTCTCTGCAATTCTTCATTTCTTGCCAGTGAGGCAGCCAGATCAATATGGATGCGTTCTTGATCTGCTCTTGATGCAACCACCATTTCTTGGAGAGCCTACATCATTTCCATGATTTGTTGTAGGGTGAGGCTTTCGCCTCCATTCGAGGCAACGGATCCTTGCCTCGTATTTCTCATCTTTCTCGATCTTTCTTGTTCTTGTGGATGGGACAACGTTTTAGATCGTGCCCCACGGTGGACGCAAAATGTTCCTGTCATTTGACTCGATTATCTTCGCGCGCCTGCGACGATCACACGCCCAAAAATCCCTACTCTCGTTCGTACCCTTCTTCGATCAAGTACCTTAAATCACAAGGACAAAGGAAGCCCTAGAGGCCGTTTGCACTCTGATGCTTAAGTCAGTGTAGGGCTAAGAGACACCGAAAGTAAGCTGTAAGAAAAGCTCTCTCTGTGTAACTGTGTGTGTATTCGCGTCTAAACTGCGTAAAACTGTGCATACCTTATTCGGTTTGATAATACCCTTTATATACTCTAGGGTTTCCACTGATTCCGCTAACCATAATTAGGTTTATTGAGGGAGTGCCTTAACGTCGCTATCACCCACTCTTAGGGCAATCTAGTGCGTAAGGCTCCCTTACTGGAATGCAACCTCTGGCGGGATGACCACCTGAGTACCAACTCGTGCACCTAATCGTCCTGGGAGTGCTCTAGCTGTTCACGTGCCATGCATGCAGTTTCACCCCTGGAACGTGACCCTCACAGGTCATATCTTTCCCAGCGGTTCTCTGCTTCGTGTTACGCCTGAACGCGTCCTCCACACCACACGCATGGACCCTCGTGACCTAGGCCTCTCTCTGACTGATAACTAGCGTGTGGTCTGGGATCCACCTCTCGTGGCCCAGCTCTGCTGTTCAAGTCACCGATGTCCGATCTCTCTACATTGTCAAGGACACATCAACACATCCTGGTGATCGATGTCTGACCACTCTTCGGTATCTTGGCGCACGTGCCTTGCGAGATACTGATCCATGCTGCTCGTGGGACCCATCTTACATGGCGCCATCATTACTAGTGGTCAACAACGTCCGAGGACTGGTCGGTACATATATACATAATCGTTTAAAAATAAAAATATTTAAATATTAAAAATAAATATTTAATTAAATATTTTTAATTTTTTTTAATCATATACTTGAAAACATGTTTTAGAAAAGAGGAAAAAAAAATGAATAAAAATCAAATCCGTGACAATACTTATTTCATATCTTTTATCTTTTCTCAAAGAAATGTTGGACCATATTTAATTATCTTCAAATACATAATAATTATGTGCAAACATAATCAGTTAGATATTTAAATTTAATTGATTATATTTGAATAAATATAATAAAATGAATAATTAAATATTTATAAATAAATTTTATGACTATAATAAAATGAACAATTAAAATAAAAATATTAAAATAAGTAATAAAATAAATTTAAGAGTTTTTATATTAAAGCAATTAAATAATTAAAATAAAAGTATTAAAAATATTTATTTAATTTTTGATAATTTATTTTAATATACTTTTATTTATTAAAATTTTGTATTTTATTTTAAATTTAATTTTATGTTAAATATATTTAAAAAAATTACTTTTTTATTTTAATTTATTTTATAAATTATTCTTTAAATTTATTAATATAGATCAAAATTTATTTTATGACATGGTCCCTTTTTCTCAGTTCATAGCATCTTCTGAAATATCTTTCTCTTTTTTCTTAGTTTTTCCAACTGAATCCAAAGAAAGCCCAAGGCGCAGTAACAGAGTTATTCATCAGGTTGTCTATCTGTCAGTCTATCTACTCTACAGATGCGATGGACACCGCCACGCTCTCACTGTTGTCGCCTCTTCCCACTCAGCGTTTTCTTTCATATGAAAAACCAACTCCTACTTGTTACGTCCTTCCTTCTCACAACCATTTTCTCAAACACTTCTCCTACACTACTAACCTTAATCGCAACTCCAAATTCAGAACTCCAGAAGCCGTTCTCGATACCTCTCCCATAACCCCAACAGCGCTCACCACTCCCACTCTCAGAGAATTATGCCAAGCTCACGTTCCTGAACATATATTGCAAAGGCAATTGGAAGACCTTTCTCGTTTTTTTCTTTCTTTCTTTTCCTTCTCTGCTTTGTGCTAAGAATTTGAAGAATATGTTACAGGATGGAAGATATTGGATATGTAATGCCCACAGATATCCAGAGGGAAGCTTTGCCTTACCTTTTTTCCGGGCGTGACTGCATTCTTCATGCTCAGGTTATTTATATTTTACACCTTTTCTTTTTTTGTTTTTACTTGCGTGCTGATCCATGTTCATGTGTAGGCTTATTTTCATTTCTTCTTTAGACAGGTTCTGGGAAGACACTCACATACCTGCTTTTGATTAACTCCATCATCAATGCTGCAAAATCCTCTGTGCAAGCCCTAGTCGTTGTGCCCACCCGGGAACTCGGAATGCAAGTAAGAGTGTTCTTGAGCTGTGATGTCGTAATAGTATGTAGCTTATTTTTACTGCAACATGTCAGGGGTAATTCCCTTGGAAAGGGCCACTACTGAGTGCTAAAGCATGAACCAATTTCAATTATAAGGTCACTAAGGTAGCTAGGACATTGGCTGCAAAGCCAACTGGAGTCGTTGGGGAGCACAAGTCATGTTCCATCATGGCTCTGCTAGATGGAGGAACACTAAAAAGACACAAGACTTGGTTAAAGGTAGAACCCTTTTGTATTTTTCTTCAATGAGTTCTATTGTATTGTATTTTTAACCAAATACATTCAGTGACTTAACAATTGAATGCTGCTGCAATTTTTGAATTCTACTTAATACCACAGGATGTCCGCTTTTTTAATCTATTTTGGGGATTATTTGAGAGATAATGGGTTTTCTTCTTGCTTCTCATACTTTTCTACCTTCTGAGTAAATTTTATTGACTCTTCTGTACAATATCTAACTATGTTCCTGCTACAATTAATTTATTCTCTAATTTATTACTTTACTCTCTTCCATTTTTTGGAAGCCACGGATATTCATGGATGCAAATGCTTTGAATTATAGATACTGTACTATCAATTAATTTTAGGGTACTGATAATTTGGAATAAAAACATTTAACAGCTTAAAGTTAATTGAATTTGTTAAACAGTTGTGATTTTTAAGAGAGTTCTTTAATGCGAGTAGTTGTTATCTAAGTTTGTAGATGTGACCGATTGGTCAAAGTAATGATAACCTATGTTCTTAGGTATATTTTTGAGTCTTCTGTTGTTTTGCTGTTCGGCCCAATAAATAAACTGTAAAGCCTAACTAAAGTTGTTGAAATAGAGTGCACTCTCTATATGTTTATATGCAAATGGTTAGCGGATGGGGTGATGAGCATTGCCGATTAGGCATCAATGACCAATTCCTTGAGTTTTGTGTTTTTTTTATAAAGTTGTTGAAATAGAGTGCACTCTCTATATGTTTATAATGCAAATGGTTAGCGGATAGGATGATGAGCATTGCAGATTAGGCATCAATGACCAATTCCTTGAGTTTTGTGTTTTTTTTTATGCTTGAGACCTTTATAGGAAAATGGTTTGAATATTCTAAAAGTGCTGTAGTCCTTAATTCTTGTATAGTGTAGCATATACAATTTTATGTTTTAAATATTATAAATTCTTACTATTGGAAGTGCTTATTTGATCTTAGGGAAGTGGCTTATGACTTTTCTTTAAGCTCTGTTAAACTTTTTTCAATAAGCTTCATGGAAAAGCTTATCAAGATAAGTTCTTCTGGTTTATGGATAAACTCTTCGACAAAAGCTTATTGAATAAGTGCTTAAGTTGTTTACCCAAATATATCCCAAACCTTTACATATGACATGAGAATGATATACGACTGCTCATTTTGAACACACTGCTTTCATTTACTTTGATTTTTATATTCTCTTAACTGGTCGCTGGCATCATTAAGTCTTATAGAAAAGACCCTTTTCCTGCTCCATTTGCTTGTTTAACTTTCTCAAATTTCAGGCAGAGCCACCAACAGTAGTGGTTGCAACAGTTGGGAGTTTATGCCAAATGCTTGAAAGACATACTTTTTCGCTTGAAACTGTGCGTGTGCTGATTGTTGATGAGGCAAGAGTTTTAAATTTTAAATTTAAATCACCTAGTCTTTATACATTTTTTAGTAAAATGTAAAAGCAAATTTTCAGATGTCTTGTTTTTGTTGTCTCTGCATGTTTTAAAAGTAAGAAATATGACTGCAGACCACCACCCAACTATAATTGCTTTGAAAAAGTTATTTATATCAGGGCTCAGCTAAGTGAAGTAAATTGAAGGTAGTTTGAAAGTGTTTTTTAGCATATTCAATTTCATTATTTCACATCACCATGAGTGGAAATCAACATTTCACCTTTTAGAAATTACCAATTGTGATATATGAAAATTACAAGACTTGGAATTATATATTGCCAACTTCTGTTCTTCATTCTTCTCCTCAGCAATTTCATAAATATTTATTTCTTATTATTTTGTATTATTTTCTGCTTAGGTTGACTGTATTTTCAATTCTTCAAAGCAAGTGAGTTCTCTTCGAAAAATTTTGACTTCATATTCATCTTGCAATAACCGTCAGACAGTCTTTGCCAGTGCATCTATACCACAACATAACCGATTTATTCATGACTGTCTGCAGCAAAAATGGACAAAGGTAAGTTGGTCTGATTGTATGTGTGTCTGTCTTTCAGGTACCTTAAACTTTCTCTCTGACTTCTTTATTTGTTTTTCAGAGAGATGTGGTCCATATTCATGTCAGTGCTGTGGAGCCCATGCCATCTCGCCTATATCATAGATTTATAGTAAGAAATATTGTTTATAGAATAAATAAACCTTGTGTATTTCTAGTTCTACCATATAAAAAATGTATGCGTCTTTCTCTTTCAATGCTTGGTTCGCATATCAGACTGTCACCCTTAGATCTTGGAAAGATGTATATAAAATTGTTTAAACTTCAACTTCAACTTTTTGTTAGTCTCTTGTTTATTAAGTACTTATGTTTGCTATTAACTAAATTCTTTTGCTATTTCAATCATCAGAGATGTGAAACCGAAAGAAAATTAGAAACCCTGTTATCCTTGGTACAATCTGATGCGCCTGAATCTGGCATTATATTTGTTGCTGAGCAGGTATGCTAAAAACTTTCTTCTCCTCCTTCAGTTAGATTATGGAATAACAATTTTGCATCAATGAGATTATGCAATCAGTAGGTCACGATCTGGAGTAGAGGAAGTTTACTTTAAATTTTAAACATTTTACATTATTATATGCCTTACTTTCGGTAGTCCCAGGCATGAGAAACAGTATAAATTGCATAATTATCATTCCCTAATAAAATACTTTCCCATGAGGTATTGCTATTTTGTGCCTGTACTGTTGGATTAATAATTGCTTTTGCACGTATAAACCATTTGACATTTATATTCAAGTAGTTGTGATTGTCATTAGTGCTTGAGCTGTTGAACAGTTTCTCGGATCAAGATCCTCTAAATTGCAAGGTTCACTTTTGAGAGTAATTGTATTGCTGATGATCATTGATTAAAATCTTGCTTAGTTTTGACAAAATACAAGCACCTGGGTAACAAACTATAGAGTTAGTGTTAGATATTATTAGATATAATTAGATATTATTTGATATTATGAGATATTATAGATATTGTTAGATATCTCATATTTATGTAATGGGCTTAGCCCATATGTTTCTTTTTCCTATATAAACATAACCCTATGTGTTCAATATACACAAGGGATTTACCCTATTCTTTCTTTTCCTTTAATATGGTATCTAGAGCATAAGATTATAGTTTAGGGTTTAGGGTTCAATTTTTATTGGTGAACCCACTATTCACTGGAATTTTCCAGCCACCACCCCACTGTCTCGCCGGACCTTCGCCGGAGCCGCCGCCGGAATCTCGCCGGAATCGCTGTCGGAGCCTTCATCTTTGTTGCTCCCGCCAATTAACCGGTGACTGGATTTGTCCTTATCTTTTATGGCTTCTTCCGCTTCCGCTGCCACTATGGCTTCTTCTTCAGTCATTATGCCGGATTCATCTATTTATACTAATTACGTCAATGTTCATCTTTCCATTGACAAATTGGATGGAACCAATTATGACACTTGGGCATCAGATATTAAATTATGGCTTAAGAGTCAAGGTTATGTTGATCATCTTACTCATCCTACTCTTGCTGAAAATGAGGTTGTTCGTTGGTCGAAAATTGATGCTCAATTATGCATTGTTATCAAATCGACCATTCACTCATCTTTAAAACAAATTTTTCGTACCTATGAAACATGTTCAGAAGTTTGGGAACAAGCAAAATTATTATACACCAATGATACTCAACGTCTTTATGGTGTGTGTCAAAATCTTCTCACAATTGTTGCTCCCAAACGTCTTGATGGTACAATGGCAGAATATCTAGGTAAACTTCATGCTCTTCTTCATGATTTTAATGAGTTATTACCTCCTGCCTCTACTCCTTCTCAAGAACTAGAACAAAGATCCAAGTTCTTCATGTTATTGGGTTTACATGGTCTTCCTGATGATTATTCTCACGTTCGTGATCAAATTTTGGGATCTCCTATTGTGCCCAATTTTACTTCCACTTGTTCTACCCTTTTGCGCGTGCCAAGTAAACACACCGCTGATATAACGTCTCATGTTGATGACTCTTTTGCTTTAGTATCTCAGCATAATGATCGTACTCACCCTCACAAGCCGGGCAAAGGGCGTCACAAGTGTGACCATTGTGGCAAACTTGGCCACAAAATTGACAGATGTTATGCCTTACATGGTCGTCCTCCTAGATCTGTTGCGGTTGCTCAAATTGCCCCTGTGCAACCTTCTACCATGGACCATACTTCAATTGATACCCCAAGCCAGCCTGCTATTTTCAATGAATTTCTTAAATGGTATGAGGATCGTCAGAACCCTAGTTCCACGGCTTCTGTTGCACATTCAGGTACATCTTTTGTTGGCCTCACTCACTCCACTTCCCATGGCCCTTGGTTTCTAGATTCAGGTGCCACTGATCACATTACTGGTAATAAATCTTTTTTCTCTTCCCTATCTACTACGGGTTATTTACCTTCAGTTACCATGGCCAATGGATATAGGGTACCATCACATGGTGTTGGTACTATTAATCTTTTTTCATCTTTATCTAATGATAATGTTCTTTATGTCCCTGGGTCTCCATTTAACTTATTATCCATTAGTCGTCTCACTCGTTCCCTTGACTGTGTTATTTCTTTTACCAAAGATTCTGTTACTTTACAGGACCGGAGTTCGGGACGGATGATTGGCACCGGATGTGAGTCTCATGGACTTTATCAACTACAGATCTCTGCACATGTTGGCGCAATTATGGATTCTCCATCTCTCATTCATGCTCGGTTGGGTCATCCTAGTCTTGCCAAGATGCAACAGCTTGTTCCAAGTTTGTCTAATGTGTCTACTTTATCGTGTGAGTCGTGTCAGTTAGGGAAACAAATTCGTAGTTCTTTTCCTCGTAGTGTCTCACAACGTGCTTCATCTCCTTTTGCCTTAGTTCACTCTGACATTTGGGGACCAAGTCGTATTAAGTCTAATTTAGGATTTCAGTATTTTGTTACTTTTATTGATGATTATTCAAGATGTACTTGGGTATTTTTAATGAAAAACCGTTCTGAGTTGTTTTCTATATTTCAAATATTTTACAATGAAATTAAAAATCAATTTGGAATTTCCATCCGAATTTTGCGCAGTGATAATGGACGTGAGTATCTTTCTCATTCTTTTAAAAATTTTATGGCTTCTCATGGTATTCTTCATCAAACTTCATGTGCTTATACACCTCAACAAAATGGGGTAGCTGAGCGCAAGAATAGACATCTTGTTGAAACAACTTGTACTATTTTAATCCATGGTGATGTTCCTCAGCGTTTTTGGGGTGATGCTGTTCTTAGTGCATGTTATCTCATTAATCGCATGCCATCTTCAGTTTTAGATAACAAAATTCCTCATTCTATTTTATTTCCACATGACCCTCTCCACTCTTTACCTCCCAAAGTTTTTGGGTCCACATGTTTTGTTCATAATTTTAGTCCTGGTCTTGATAAATTATCTCCTAAGTCACACAAATGTGTCTTTTTAGGGTTCACTAGATCACAAAAAGGATATAAATGTTTCTCACCGTCTTTAAACCGTTATTTTATTTCAGCAGATGTCACCTTCAGTGAATCTTCCCTTTACTTTAAGTCTTGTCCTTCTCCTTCAATTTCTTCATCTAATCAAGTTAATATTCCTCTTGTTGTGCCTAGTGCACCTAACAATTCACCACCGCCGCCAACTCTTCAGGTGTATAGTCGTCGTCAACCATCTCATCGTCCATCAGCAGACTCTATTCTGGTGCCAACACCTCATCCCCCTCCGGCTCCTATAGTTGAACCTCCGACTGTTGAACCTGATCTTCCTATTGCTATCCGTAAAGGTATACGTTCTACTCGTAATCCCTCTCCACATTATACTGCTTTGAGTTACCATAGACTATCTCAACCCTTTTATACCTGCCTTTCGTCTATTTCTTCTGTATCCATTCCAAAATCTGTAGGTGATGCCTTAGCCCATCCTGGTTGGCGTCAGGCCATGCTTGATGAAATGAATGCGCTTCAGAATAATGGAACTTGGGAACTTGTTCCTTTACCATCTAGGAAATCTGTTGTTGGTTGCAGGTGGATTTTTGCTATCAAAGTTGGTCCTGATGGTATTATTGATCGTCTCAAAGCTCGTCTTGTGGCTAAGGGTTATACCCAAATTTTTGGTTTAGACTATGGTGATACTTTTTCTCAAGTAGCAAAGATGGCCTCTGTTCGCTTATTCATAGCTATGGCTGCTCTTCAACAATGGCCTCTTTATCAATTGGATGTTAAAAATGCTTTTCTTAATGGGGATTTGCAGGAAGAAATTTATATGGAGCAACCTCCCGGTTTTGTTGCTCAGGGGGAGTCTTCTGGATTGGTATGTCGTCTTCGCAAATCCTTATATGGCCTCAAGCAGTCTCCTAGGGCTTGGTTTGGAAAATTTAGCAATGTTGTTCAACAATTTGGTATGACTCGCAGTGAAGGCGATCATTCAGTTTTTTATCGTCACTCGAGTGCTGGTTGTATCTATCTTGTAGTATATGTTGATGACATTGTTCTTACAGGCAGTGATCACCATGGCATCTCACAAGTAAAACAACACCTTTGTCAACACTTTCAGACCAAAGATCTTGGCAAACTCAGATATTTCTTGGGGATTGAGGTAGCACAATCCAATACTGGTATTGTTATCTCTCAAAGAAAATACGCATTAGATATTTTGGAGGAAATTGGGTTGATGAATTCGAAATCTGTTGATACTCCCATGGATCCCAACGTCAAGCTTCTACCCAATCAGGGGGAGCCTCTTTCAGATCCTGAGAAGTACAGGAGATTAGTTGGAAGATTGAACTATCTCACTGTTACTCGTCCTGATATTTCCTTTGCAGTCAGTGTGGTGAGTCAATTTCTTAATTCTCCATGTGAAGATCATTGGAATGCAGTCATTCGTATAGTGAAGTACATTAAAGGCTCTCCTGGAAAAGGTTTGTTATATGGTCATAATAACCATACTAAAGTCGTTTGTTATTCAGATGCTGATTGGGCAGGATCTCCATCTGATAGAAGGTCAACTTCTGGTTATTGTGTCTCCATTGGTGATAACTTGATCTCTTGGAAGAGCAAGAAACAAAGTGTTGTGGCAAGATCTAGTGCAGAAGCAGAATATAGAGCTATGGCCTCGGCTACTTGTGAGCTTATTTGGCTTAAACAGTTACTTAAAGAATTGCAATTTGGAGAGGTTACTCAAATGACACTGATATGTGATAATCAGGCTGCTCTTCATATTAGCTCAAATCCAGTTTTTCATGAAAGGACAAAACATATTGAGATTGATTGTCATTTCATTCGAGAAAAGATTATATCAGGAGATATCAAGACTGAGTTTGTTAATTCAAATAATCAATTAGCAGATATTTTTACTAAACCCTTACGAGGACCTAGGATTGATTACATTTGTAACAAGCTGGGTACATATGATCTATATGCACCAGCTTGAGGGGGAGTGTTAGATATTATTAGATATAATTAGATATTATTTGATATTATGAGATATTATAGATATTGTTAGATATCTCATATTTATGTAATGGGCTTAGCCCATATGTTTCTTTTTCCTATATAAACATAACCCTATGTGTTCAATATACACAAGGGATTTACCCTATTCTTTCTTTTCCTTTAATAGTATAACTATGGTTTTATCATGAGGTTACTTACATTTTAGAGGACGTAAGGTCCTTTTTTCTGTTATGATAATTTCCCTGTAACACTGCTTAGTTTCATATTTATAGGACTTGGTTGCATCTATTGATCATTACTTAACAGTTAGTGCCCTTCAAATGATTATCCCATATTATATCTACATTTAATATCTGTTAGACTTGGTCATGTATTATGTGAAATATTGACTAAATATTACATATTTTGTTATGCAGTCTGAGAAGTCCAAAAAGTCTGGAAAGGCTCCATCAGCATCCCTTCTGATTGACTTTTTGAAGACATCATACCAAGGTGATTTAGATGTCCTCCTCCTTGAAGACAAAATGAATTTCAATTCACGAGCAGCTTCACTGTTGGTAAGTGTCAATCAGTGGATTGATATTGATAGAACGTTTCTTTGGTAACCCCCTAATTATCTGTTCTCCGTGCATTTTTTACCACTGTATTCTGCATCTAAATTCATTTTAACAGTCATCCTTCAGTCTAACTTGTAGCTAGGTTCAAAATAAGTTTTGATTATAGTTAATTTTTAATAAAACCTTGTCAAGAAATAGTAGCAACACATTCTCATTTCCCATTAGATGAATGGGTCTTACTATGTGACTCTCATTCTCCATATGGTGGATCCCACTCCCTAACTAGTGGGGGACGCACATAAATTACAATTAATAGGAAATAGAGTGTTGAAAACAGTCTTAAGAGGTGTGTTGGTAGCATTCTTCAGCCTTGAATCCTTGACATTACTGCCCTGGCCTTGGGAAATAAACTAGTCAACCAAAATTTAAGGGAACTCTTTGATGAGTATTGGCTGGGGATGATGACATTGACTACAAGTGGGGAAAATTTAGTTCAAGAGTCACCCCAGTCGTTTGCCTAAAACTTACTAGATTTCGAATTCTTAATTTGACTTCTATTTAAACCTTCTCTTCAAAATTCTTAAGCCTGTCGGAGGCAGTAGCATTAAAATGTGTATTTTGTGAGTAAATGATAAGCTAAAGTTGAGGAGGGGAAATGGTTGGTAACAACAGTTATGTTGTTTCTTTGATTCAGGAGGTTAGAAAAGGAGGTGGCTATCTTCTTGTAGCAACAGATATAGCTGCTAGGGGGTTTGACCTTCCAGAAATGTCTCACATTTACAACTTTGATCTGCCAAGGACTGCTATTGATTATCTTCATCGAGCAGGCCGAACATGTAGAAAACCCTTTTCTGACATCAATTGTACTGTTACCAGCATTATTGTTCCAGATGAGCGATTTGTTCTCCAGAGGTATGAAAATGAGTTGATGTTCGACTGTGAAGAGCTTATTATTTCATAAACCTTGCTAAAGTTTCATATTTTAATCTGATCGACTATAAATATGGTGTGCCTCAAATTGACTCTATTTTTTTCTAGCTTTTAAAAACGTTTTATATTCTGGATGATCTTCATCATGTGGGGTACCCATAGAATATTAAAATAACAAGCTACTGAAGAAAAGAAAAAAATTCCGGACTCTGCCAAGAAGGAATGAGTGTGTGGAATTCCAGCTGCACTCAGAAGGATAAAATTAAAATTCTAGTAAAGATATTGTTGAAAGTTTTTTTTTTTTGGATATGTTCGGAAGATGTTAGACAGAAGAAGGGAGGATAGTTTATTTTTACGCAATTTTGAGAAAAATATTTATTAAACAAACATAAAGGGTACATTTAAGTAATTTGATTAAGCACTTGCTCGATTATTTTTTATTATATCAACTTTTTTATAAGCCTGTTTTGAAGTTTATAAAAAAAATATTTCATCATCTTTTGTCTAGTAAAACTTATTTAGATAAAATAAAAATAACAAGTGGAAATTGAAATTTTATTTCTCTCTTATTCACTTACTAACTTGATTGTGAATTTTCACTAAATTCTATTCTCATTCTTCATCATCATTGAACTCATTTCATTATTTTTCATACTTGACTCATTCCAAAAAATCAATGATTTTCCTCATTAAAAGAGCCCATCTAGAAAAGTTCAGTGCAACTGTGTATGTAAACTTGTATATATTACACTGCTGTGAAAATGTATAATTGAGGCTGATAATTATTATATATAAGTACATACCAGATATGAGATGTGAAATTATCTCTATCATTTCGACAACACATTGATATTTAATGTTTAAATCCTTTTTTTAAAATTATTATTCATAAAATTTAAAACATTCCCATCCTTAAATTCATGGTGAAACGGGGCAAACAAATCGCGGGCAAATTTATTATATGATGAGTCCATCTTCAATTACTGAGTTTTTCAATACAATGGTAACCCCAGAACGGATGTAAAACCCTTCTGAAGATCTATCAGCCTCTTGTATGCCCTGTAAGTCATTAAAGGCAGATTTAGTACACTTTTCATATAAAAAATCACAATCTCGTTTGTGGTATCTAAATGATTTTATTTTTAGTTTAAACTATTGTGAATTTTCATGATATCCCAGTAAAAAGAATATGTTTGTCTCACTTATTTCAGGGTTTGTAAGAGAAAATTGAAGTGAGGTTCTTTTGCTTGTCATAGAATTTAAGCGAGATTAATTAGTTATTATACAGTGATTTAGTGAATTGGTAGGTGTATCACGTTGTCTTCTTGTAATGCTATACATATTTAGAGTAGTTTCAAGAGCATACCTCTGAGTTTGCTATTACGACATTCTTTCCTATTCTAGCATTTTTGTCAATAATACAGTCCCTGCAGAAATGTGGGAAGTGAGTAAAGCGTGAGAAAGTAATGGTTAAGATAGTGAGCATTGTAATGCATACTTGATTTTTGTATTTTCTCCTATTCCTATTGGAACCCTTCCTTCAGCTAAGAGTTCTGCCACTTCTGCATCGGTTTCATAGAAATCAGCACCAAGCATCACAGTATCCTGCAAAGAAGTGTAATGCATCAGAAGTTATAGAACTAGATGAGCGCACACCTAAGAAAAATTTTATGTTCTACAGAGAATACTATTATATTTCTGCTGAACAAAAGATATATATGTTAACCTATAAATTTGAGACTTGATGTACCATAACAACTCATGTATATATGGCAATGTTTATAACAATATACATCGTCATCTTGTAAATTTTTTCAAGTAGACATGGTTAGATGGTAGAATTGATGCACCAAACCTTTAGATGAACGTTTGAGTTTATTCTGGATCTGATTCCAACAACACTGTGCTCTATCAAGGAATTATTCAAGAAGCTTCCATGTGATATGATTGAATCAACAATCTGCATGAAGGGACAAATAACAATGTTGTGGTTGAGATTTAAAAGCAGAAAAGAGGTGGTTCTCTGGTGTGGGATGGGGATACAACAAGGTAAGTAAAATAAAATGTTGAACATCTAAGCACATGAATTCCTCCACATTTGTCGGTACCGCATTCTGCATATGATAATATAGGATGCAACAGTGTGTTAAATGAATTGTTTTGGTTGTATGCCTAACGAATTAAGTTCACTCTTCTCCATGCAGTAAGGCCTTGGTACGTCTAGTTTGAATTACAAACAAAATTTCTCACGAGCAAGTTTGAAGAACTGACCTTGCTATTGTCAATCTTTGATGGTGGTAAGTTTCTCCTGGACGTATACATTGGTTTTGCTGCATCGTAAAAGCTAAACCTGGATGGCTGAAAAATCGCAGAAGTAAGCTCTTTTAGGCAAGAAAGATTTTGGATCTCAATCATTGAACAAGGAAAATAGTTCTATGAAATGAAATTGAAAAGGATGAGATGAAAAACTGTTTGTAGTTAAGTTTTTCCATTTAACAGTTCAATTTATTTCTTATGTTCACCTCTAGCACGACCTTCCACTAATAACTAATGAACTCAACACAATCAACTCATTGAAGCTCAACAAGGTGATTTGACACTCACATGCTCAGTGAGGGCAAGATTTGCCTCAAAGAATGATCTGATGGTTCCTATGTCTTCCCAATAATCGTTGAAGAGATAAGCCTGCACACAGATTGTCACACGATAGGTAAATTAGAAGCAGAAAAGATTCTCATGCAATGATTTTTTCAGTCCTACCTTCATATAGTATTCTCTAGCTGAGGCAGGAATAACCTCTGATCCAAAGTCGTTTGCAGTTGGAAAGCGCCATCTAAATTAAAGTAATTTGTAGCACTTAACAATCAAGCTTTGCAACAAGATCAATTTATTCTCAGTGCATATTTCTGTATTTTTATAGAATATATTAATAGATGAAGTGAACCAAAGGAAAAAGCCTAACATTTTGCTAGATATTGATCAGTACCTTAGTAGATTAAGAAGTATCTCCTTCTTGAAGACGTACACTCCCATGGAAGCAATGTATGGTTTCTTTTGAGCTTCATCCTTCGAAAGGCCCAAAACGGTTGTATCCACTTGCTAAATTATAAGGCAGTACGTATTAGCAGTGGTTCTAGTTGTTGAACTTTTCGGGAGTGTTATTACTATTAGTATAATTAACATAAAGTGTACCATTGCTTTCAACTCTTCTCCTTTAGGCTTTTCACTAAAGGAAAGGATCCTTCCTTTGTTGTCTATCTTCATCAGACCAAAATCTGAGGCACGGCTGTCATGGTTGGACAAAAGAGTTTAGAACAGTAATATATGATGAATATCACTAAGCTTAGATATTGATAGAAATTGTTGACTCAGCTAATCTTTTGGGTTGATTTTTCATTTGGGTTTTTGTCGTAAAAATGCTAAAGAAAAAAAATGCTAGTTTCTAATTCAGATTTAGCCTGCATACATGGATTGGCTTTAATGTCTCATTCATTACATTAACAAACTCATAAGAATACTTCAAGTTAGTCGGATACAAGAAAGAGAAAATGAACCATTGTGATTTCAAGCTATAGATGGTGGTGATCATGCATATTAAAGCATATGGGACATTTTGTAGGTGGTATTTCGGAGGTGACATTGATGTCTAATACTCAAGGAACTCACTTTCTATCAAACTGTGCAGAAAATCCTGAACTCTATTTAATATTTTTCTCTTTTATTATGGAGTACATTTAAAGATATTTTAAAGTCTTTCTCTGTGAAATAAATGTAAATGTTGTTTGCTCTAGGTGCTTTTTTCAACCCATACAAAAAATTCTTTAATTTATAAATCTTCTCTTCTTGGCCTTCAATCCAAAGCCTTGAGGTTGCTCAACATAGAACTCTTATTTCAATTCACCATTAAAAACCCTGATTTCACATCCAATTTGAAATGATTTTCACTCTTTTTGAGTTGCAAGAGAAATTAAAGTTCCAACGGTTAAACACATCACAAGAGCAAAAGCCTCTTCAAAATCAATACTGGATTGTTGTGAACAAGCCTTGTTTTATTTTTTATATTGAGTCATTTACTTTATTTATTCATTTCATAGTTTCTTTGTTATTTGGCGTTTAAGACAGTTCCCATCTCTTATTCTTTTCAATTACATCAAATTCTTTTTGCATTACCTTACTCCAAGATTTTTCTTCAATTGCCTTGCCAAAGTTTTATGGTTCCAAAACAATTGCACATTGCATAAATATTACTCAAACTCTTAATTTTTTTGATGAGTTGAGCTTGAACATTATGAACTTGAACTTGAAGGACTTTATGAGGATGTCATAGACAATAATTATTTTCCTCTCTAACCATCAAGTTGAATTTTCTCTCGTAATTAAGAAACTAAGAGAAAGTGTGAAACATATGCTATTTGTGATTTTCATCACAACAAAAATTCTTCCTTTTGAATAAAAAGTTCTGCAATCTGGATTCTCAAATCAAAGAGAATAAATGCTTCAAAATACTCAACATATTTTCATCTAATTTTGGCTTTAGCACATAAAGGTATCATGAATGACCTTATCTGATTTTTGTGTTGTAACTCCATGCTACCTTTACAATCTACTTCAACACATTCCTAATTGCCTAATTTAACGTTTTAGTTAGGTGAAGAATTCATGTTAACAAATTTTTTTCTATCTTCGTATACTACAATCATTATCCAAATACCATACTTTTTATGCTATTGAGTTGCCTTTTGCAAATAAAGAACAAGTTTCCTTCACCATTTTCTGCTTCAGCAAATGAATTGTGATTTTGATTTCCAAAATGGAAATTGTTTTGAAAATACCCAAACCTATTGTAATTATAATACTCTGAGGTTTACCTTTATTCCAATAGTTTTTTTTTTTTATGATTCTTCTTCTTAGATATTGCACACCATTTGTTTGATCTTATTATTTCCTCTTTCATATGGGTTTCTTCCTCTTTTTGTAATTCTTCCAAATGTGTCACCTCGTTTATCAATCTTTATGTTTGACCAGTTACTAACATAAAGAATCACTTTAATACTACTAACTTTCAATAAGAATTCATTGTCTACCAAACCCTTACGACACAGCCTATTAATCAACACATTTGCACTAATTTCTATGTTGAAGTAATTGGAAAGTTAGAATGTGTGAGGCAAGCAACCTACCTGTCGTCCATTGGCAGACAAGAAAGAGTGATATCCGCACCACTCTCCCGATGATTCTGCGTATGAAAATGAGTAGAAACATGTGAGAGTCAATAATTTGATTGCATCAGCTGAATTGAAAGGGGGAAGAATTATTTGATTTTATGGCACAGTGCCTTACTCTAACAAAGTCCATATAGTCCATTCGATAGAGGTGATCCCCAGAAAGAATCAAGACATCCTCAATGCCCTTGCTTCTTGGATCCTACAACATGAACATGGAAGTATATTCACACTGAACTCCAAACTAGCATTTAGATTCTTCTTGGCCTTTGCCGTGATAGGGAAAAAAAATAAAGCCCTTTCCCCTGAAAACAGAATTCATCTAAATGTTCCTTGATTGACTTGTACATCTCAACACCTTAAATTGTGAATCAAGGGGAATGTTCTACTACCCTGGAGTTGGATAGCAGCAAAACCACATTTAACAAGCAAAGCCTGGGAAATTCGAGTTATAAAATGATTTGGAACTTTGGCAATCTGAAATAGAGTAGTCTATGGTCTGTCATAACAAGTAACGAGATCTCTTCCACATCACTGATCTATCTCCAATCTCCACTTCCCAGCCCAAAAATGTAAAATTACATAACTGAGATCATAAAAAAGAGATTTTATATAGATGTTGTAGTTACATCAATCACTATAACTTAATACCTCAAAGAGCCAGTGGAACTGTCGCACAGCATCAGCAGTACCTTGAAACCACTTTTTACCTGCCTCCCCTGGGGTTTGGGTTGCTGCAAGAACCTGAAAGAGAACATGCACTCTTGTAACCTTCAGGAGCATAGTTCTTACTACTTGATAGTCTTTTTTTTTTAAGATCATTAAGAACTCGAGCATAATTGTTAACAGCCCGTATGCATAAACTGACGTAAAATGCAAGCAAGTAAGAGATGGAACATGATGGGAGATACCTCTACGTAGCCATCTCCAAAGGTGACTCCATTACCAGAGTTGTAAGCACGTGCAATGTGCCTGTTGAGTGAGGCTGAGTTATACTGAGTGAGAATGTACACCTTATTGATGCCACTGTTGATGCAGTTACTCATTGGCACATCAATCAGCCTGTAAGCACCTCCAATAGGAACCTACCATAGCAAACTCCTTAGATGTAAGAGCAGCATTATGATATCATATCCCATTAGTCCCATTTTCATTTTCTTCAGCACTTATTTTCCACACACACATATATAAATATATAGGCACCATTAGTTGATAGAATAACTATGAAAATGGTAAAGTAAAAAGGAAAATAAACTTACAGCAGGTTTGGCTCGTCGCTTAGTGAGAGGAAAGAGACGGGTTCCAGCTCCTCCACCAAGTATAACTGCCAACACTGTCCTTGCGTTTCTTCTTTCCATTTCTAGATCTCTCAACTGCACTATGTACCCCATATTCCAATTCATCTTGTTCAAAACGGAATAATGCTATGTTGCACACACTATATAACTCTCACAGATTATGCATAAACCCACATGACAGCATTAAAATTGAAGTGCTTTTGCGACCTTGGTATCGACTCATAACACTTGTTACAAAATTTATGTATATTTTAAACATCAGTACACTTGAAAACTTGATGTATGCATGTCAATCAAGTGTTATGAGAATTAAGTAACAATTTTCTTAGTTTTCAAGTGAATTAAGTGACAAATTCTAGTTGGTATCTAAACAGATTAAATTTAAAATGAATGTCATTGGTTTTATTTCCGCATAAATAAATAAAAAAGGTACAAAAAACTGAGTCCCGTTAAGTATACAATGTTGGTGATATGGTGGACCTAAGTATCCAACCATGAAGCATGGGCCATGATATATTGAACAACTCGCTTCAACTCAGTAAATATTTGTACTATTGCCCTAAAACTCTTCTATCCCTTGACTCTAAATTTTATTGACATGTTTACTCATATAACAACCCTGCACCAATTACAACAGAAATGATAAATAATTTTTTGATAAAATGTGGACCTAAAATATTGATAAATTTTGAAATTGTATTGTATGATATTACAGATGTAAACTGATATATCTTTCACTATCTTTTCCTTTAAAAAGTGAAATATTATAGTAAAAATGAGAAGTATTTGTGGTGGAAGAGAAGGAAATAAAAGGAGTAAGGTAGACCTTGGATTCAGTGGATAGGTCAGCTGTGAGAGACATGCATATACGGTGTTGAGGCTTCACATTCTTGGTGTAAGCACTTCTGGAAGCACCAGTTTTTAACTGAACCTTACGTCCCATAAGTTCCCCATTGCAAAACTTGACAAGCTTCCAGTTCCGACCACACCCCATTCCATGCAACTGCACTGAGGAGACCGTTATCTGGCCGACGGCAGAGGCTGCCATTTTTGCCGGGAGAAAAATGGGAATTTACGTAGTTGGTAATCGAAGGTTGTCTTGTGTGTGTATTTATGTTCTATAGAAGAAGCAGAGAGGAAGCAGCAATGTGTGTGTGCAGATTTGCTTACATGCATATCCGGGTATTTTGGAGGATTGGGCCACGTTATCCAAATTCAACAGCATCCACCAGTTTGGTTTGTGTTTGTTACTGTTATTACAAATAAGTGAACATGTCCAAGTCCAATGACACTTTAGTCCTTATGACCAATTGCCGAATATTCCATGGGTTTAGATTAGCCCTGGAATTTGGTCATTCGTTGTAACTCTTTGCTGAGGAATTATTACTTGTGCTCTACTTCCGCTCACAAGTTTCCAGCTTCAAATTTGGTTTTCAGTGGGAAAAAGTGGTTTCTATCACCCTCTTGTACTATTCATGTAGTTCGTGCAAAATTAAGGAACATGTCTCTCACCATAAAAATTATTACCTAATCATTTGACTTTGTTTCCCTTTGGTTGTTAAAAAATGCTCACGTTGTTACAGTTTGAATTGAATTGAATTGAATCCATAGAACTGTTCATGCATATCATCATTCGATTCAGTTTGCCACCATTCATTTCAACCAATGGCAGGAGTCTTGTTTCACCGAAAACAAATATTAACCTTTTACGGAACATGCCAATATTGATTGGAAAAGATTGCTGATATTTTGAATTGCAACATATTACAACTAAAAAAATAATAATTTACAACTACGATGTAAAATAAAATTTTAGAATTCTATTCAATCTCTTTAAATGCGGCAAATCTCTTTAAATGCAGTCCGCATTTAAAAAATCTAGCATTTGTTTGTCAAAAGTAACGATTGCATGATCATTCTTTCAGAAGTTAATGTTTATCTTAACTTCATACTATTTTTTTATGGTTTCTTTTATTGTTCAAACAACACTTTACATGTTCTTTGATCCTGCCTGTTGACCGGAGCGCTGGAGAATGCCTCGTCAAAGGATCGACGTGCGCGCCGCTTTTCACTTCCGTTCCTCCTCTGGATCTATCTCAAGAACCTGCAAAGAAACGACACGGCGCCGCTGCGGCCGATCGCACTCCGACGCTCAAGTCAGTGACGGTATCACCAAATACTAAGAACTGGAACCGTGCAAACTCTCTCTCACAAACAGCTCTGTCACTCGCAAGCGTAAAGTGTATGAACTGAACGTGCGTACCTTAGAAAATCTGTTAAGAACTCTTATATACCTGGTGGTTTTCTCTCTCCTGGCAGTTACAGACTTGGACACGTGGCTCGTATCCAACTGTACACGTGCCATCATCTGGAGGCTCCCTGACTTGGCGCTGCTTCTACTCTCATTTTGGCTAAGTCACCTATGCATGGTACTGCCCAGTGCATAGCTAACTCAGGAGTGCGATCTCTACTGAAACTGGCGAGGTAGGGCCTTCATACACCTTCCCTGTGGTCTCGCCGGCCGCCTTCATAATCTGCTTCTCCTTTATCTTCGGCGATGTGCTTGTTCTGGCGATCTCCGACTGCCTGGTCGCTTGAGTCTGCGTCTGGCGACTTCATCCTCAACCTGGCGATCGCCTATTCTGGTAAACTGGAGATCGGAACACGCCAGCTTAACAATCGGCGACTACACGTGCCTCCCGACTTCCTTCCCAACTGCCAACCTGGCGCCTTGTCAACACGCCTACACTGTAGCAGGGTGCCACGTCATTGCACCCGACCACCAGGGCGGTACACAAGCCCCCCAGTCTTAAGCGAAGACTTGTCTAGCGAAAAGACTGAAAAAGCCTTCGTTAACACCGGTCTACGTGGCATGGACGCAGAATTCCAAGCGATAGTACTTTCTGCTGCTCTGACGCTCCACCAAACCCTTCGCGCATCGTTCGACACGTGGCTCTCATCAACGGCTATCTTCATCTGCCGTTAGCGCTTCCCAAAACCATTTCGAAAACCCTTAAACCCCTTACGCTCCTACTGTTCCATCACTTCCTTCACACTTGCATACGCTCTCATTTCCTTCTGCGAAAGCTCTCGACGTTCCTCGACGCTCTAGATCACCACCTCCCTTCAACGTTCTCCTGATCATCGAAAGGTAACTACTTTCCTTCATCTGCTGGGTTCCCTTGCATTTTCACCGATTTGCATCATCCTGTAACTGTCTGGTGCATACGCTGTGGGCTGTTTTTCCATTTCTCCTTCTGCGTAACTTAGGGCTTTGTCGATCGTCGCAACGAACTCGCATTCGTTCGTCTTTCACCTTCCTTCTATGATCGAGTCAGCCTTTGTAACCCTCCTGATTATTTTTTTCTTTCTTCTTCGTTTGCAGTTGCTATCATGACTCGCACGAAGATCACCCCGAACCCCCCTCCATCAGCGCGAAACCCTCCTTCACAAGCACACGACTCAACGCAAGTTCGTGGTGCTCCCTCTTCGCAGGCTGTGAGGCCTGCGTCTTCCCAAACCGCTCTGGCCCAGGCGACTCCACCAAACGCTGGAGGAGCCCCCATCCCTCTGCCAGACTTCAAGACTTTATACCCATGGGCTAACCCAACCCTCTTAAAGGAAACCTCGTCGGTGAACACTGCGGGAGCGGTTCTGCGATTGACCAATGGGGACGAGGCCCACCAATCGTTTCACAAGGAGCACGATGAGAGAATGATGGTGCTGCCTTGCCCCGCCGCTCTGCCAGTGTGCGCCGATGATAAAGTGAGCGCCGACGGGCCCTTCTGCTTCGTCTACACCACTTTCTTCAAGAAGGTCAAACTCAGGTTCCCTCTTACTCGATTTGAGAGGGAACTCTTAACCGAGCTCAACATCGCTGCCGCCCAGCTTCACCCCAACAGCTGGGCGTTTGTCCAAGCTTTCGAGATAACGTGCGCCCACCTGGGGTTGCCTGCGTCAGTAGACGTGTTTTTATTCCTGTTTGAGGCCAAGCACCCAGGAGATCGCCTGTGGGTCAGCCTGAATGCCATTGCTGGGAGATCCATTTTCACCATCTTCCAGCAGTCGTACAAGGATTGGAAGGGGAAGTTCATCCAGGTTCGCGCAAATGACAAAGACACTTCCCTCCTCGACAGTTTCCCCTTGTACTGGGTGGACAAGGGGAAAAAGGAGTCCAAGAGCTGCTTCAGGAGGCCCAGAAGTCCTGATAGCATGGGAGCTTTGGACCGAAACCTTTGCCTATTCTGGAAGAGGGTGGCAGATGCCCACATAACATTCTTGACCCCCACCCTGATTTCCTTCGAGTTCTTTGAGGACCAGTTGGAATTCCAAATAGGTTAGGACGCTACACTTTTGTCTTGACATTGCTTCTGATATTGTTTCTGGGCGTCTTGTGCGACACACACAAGACTTTGGTTTTATCTTTTCTGCATATGCCTGTTTTTGCTGTCTCATTGCCTTGTACACTAATCTTTTTTTTCCCCTTGGAGCTAACTCACGCACTTTCGTTCCATGCAGATACCATGTTGGGTAAGAACATGCTCGCTGACTTGAAGGCGCTCGCCCGCAACCACGGGTTGGCGACCGGTTCCCAGACGGTGCCCAACTCGGCGGTCGAGAAGGCCATCATTCATGGGCGATCACCGCCTAAGGAGCCCACCCAACGAAAGAAACTAGTCCTTAAAAGGCCAAAGCGAAAAGCCCCCCAAGTCGTCCAAGAGGAGGAGGAAGAGGACGACGAGGTCACTGAGGATGGCCTCGTCACAAAGAGGAAAAGGGTGGCACCACCTTCACCACCTGCCCCACCCCCTCTTCCAGCTTCAACACCACCATCAACACCTGCTCCTCCTCCCTCATCACCAACACCACCGGCCCCTTCATCACCAGTCCAGGCGATTCCCCTGGCCACCGCGCTACCAGCAGCTGAGGCTCAAGAGCCAAACTTTCTGGAGGACCCCCCAAGTGCCTCTACGCCTCTCATCTCAGCTGGAGGGGGCCCCCCTTCAAATGCTTCAGCTGCAGAGAACGTTCCGACCGGGGATGAGGTTGCTCACACCTCTCCAATTCTAATTACCGAATCCCCGGTTGCGTCGCCACGCCAGGAAGCAAACACTGAAGATCCTGCTAAGGAAGGTGGCGGCGAGAACCCTCAACAAGCCCCCCTGGCGCCTCTCCAAGCTTCGAACCTTTCCCTCGAAGTCACAAGAATGTGGGAACCTCTGACTGCCAAACTCAAAACCATAGCAGAGGATATCCCATCGATCATAACGAGGGCTGTGGAGAGCTCCACCAGGCGGCTCCAAGACGATGTCTACCACCTCAAGACCGAAAACAGCACAATGAAGGTTGAGGTGGAGAAAGTGGCATTCAGCCTGACGCTCGCGGAAATGGAACACTCCCGAGTAGAGGATGCCCTAAATACCGAGCTTAGGCTTGCGCGCAAGGAAGCTGCTGACCTTCGCCGCAAAGTCCATGAACTTGCCCAAGAAAAAGTTGAACTAGAAAGCAAGATCGTGCCTCTGCGCACCAAGGCGAGCGACCTGGAGGCTCACATTCAAGCTGACGCCGCCAGGGTGCAAAAGCTGGAGCAGAGGTCGATTGATCGCGAGAAGCTACTTGGGCAAGTAGAGAAAGCGAGGGACGACGCCATGGCTGATCTCGCCGAGGCAAACAAGCAGAAAGGGAAAATGGTTGCCGAGTTGGCCCAAGCCCGAACAGAATCTAAGAAGGTTACTGACGACCTTCTTCATGCTCAAGAGACCAACAAACAACTCCAAAAACAGGTTGAAGAGCAGGAGCAGCAGATCAAAGAGCTCAAGGAACAGGCTGAAGGACTTCAAAGGCAATTTGAAGAACTTAAGCTGAATTCTGCTCAGATTCTGACTGCTGGGTTCGAAGCCGCTCGGGAGCAATTCGCATGCTTATTCCCTGATCTCGACCTCAGCATGGTGTCGTTGAACAACGAAGTAGTGGATGGAAAGGTCGTTCCCGCCGAAGACTCAACCAACTCCACCCCATCTGCTTCTTTATAATTTCACTTGTATTTACCTTGTAAAAACCTTTGCATAGGCGTTTTGAACAGATACTTATTTCAATTGCTGAACTTGGATATTCTCTCACTTGACTTCTTTTAAGCGCTCTATGAACTTGGATATTCTCTCACTTGACTTCTTTTAAGCGCTGTAGCCTTCTTTGTATGTTTAACTTTGTCGGATTTAACTTAGTGATTTTGCGAACGCGACCTTTGACGTAACCGCCTCGAGCCAACTCAAACTTAAGCAAAAATCACCTTAGACAACTTGTACTCTTAAGGCAACTAACCTCGTTACAGGAATACCCTTCAAGCAGCGAACTGTAACTTAATCATTGGCTCGAACAACGTCCCACCCAACCTGCTTTATCAAACAAGTCTCTAAACCTTCTCGCCGTCGTTTGAACTTTTCCCGATCGCCAAAACCTCTTGGTAACACCAGCTTTCCCCAGCCTCATGCTTTGGAAGTCATTTCTTTATCTGGGGCAGAAATGCCCTTTGGGATCTTCCTTTACCCCCCTGAACTTCAGAGCTGAAGACCGGCTGGCTAGGCGCTCTCTTCGAACCTACCTTAGCCACCTTTCAAGCTTCTTCCACCCTCTTCGCCATACCTGAACTCGTTCAAGACGAGAAGGATTTTATCTTGCCTATACCCGCATATAAGCGAGAAGGTCTTTATCTCGCCTGAGCTCGCTCATCGGCGAGAAGGACTTTTACTCGCCTGAACTCGCTCATCGGCGAGAAGGACTTTAAATGGCCTTAACTCGCTCGACGGCGAGAAGGACTTTAAATGGCCTTAACTCGCTCGACGGCGAGAAGGACTTTGTCTGGTGCCTCAACTCGCCCAGGGTGTACATCTCCTCCCCCCTGGATGCACTTGGGACCTTTTCTTTCTCGCCTGCGCTCGCTCAACGGCGAGGAGGTCTTTACCTTGCCTCGACATTGCCCCAGGAGTTACATCTTCTCGCTCCCAGAAACACGGAGGACTTTTTCTCTTTCTCGCCTGCACTCGCTCAACGGCGAGGAGGACTTTTAACTTGCCTCGACATTGCCCCAGGAGTTACATCTTCTCGCTCCCAGAAACACGGAGGACTTTTTCTCTTTCTCGCCTGCACTCGCTCAACGGCGAGGAGGACTTTTAACTTGCCTCAAAACGCGCGAGGGCGTTGAGGTCTTCCATCTGGTGCCTCCGATCGCCGAAAGACGATGAGGACTTAAAAACTTAACTGGTGCCTCTAATCGCCGAAAAGCGATGAGGACTTTAAAACTTAACTGGTGCCTCTAATCGCCGAGAAACGATGAGGACTTAAAACTTTTTAGAAAGCACGCGATATATCTTTTCTTGCCTTAAATCATGTACGAATGACAAGGTCTTTCTTCAAAACTTTTGAAAATAGCACACATGCAATCTGAAAACACCTTATACTTCGAAAACTCTTCTTTTATTGGGTGGCCTCATTAAAAACCCTCCTTAGGGAAAAAAGAGTGCCCCCTTGAAACTGTTTTAACAGAGACATTTGTAATATAACATTTGTGTTTGTCTTTACTTACAAAGCTCTCAACTATAGTACAACTTCAGGTGTGTGGCGTTCCAGGTACGAGGGATCGCCCCCCCTTCCAGCGTCTCTAAGCGGTAGGCTCCGTTCCCGAGTGCCTCGGTTATTCTGAACGGCCCAGTCCACTTGGGTGATAGTTTGTTCTCCATCTCGTACTGGTGGGCCTTCCTCATCACTAGATCGCCTTCTCTAAACTGCCTTGGCACCACCTTTGAGTTGTACCTTCGCTCGACCCTTCTCTTCACCGCCTCAGCCTTCAGCCTTGCCTCCTCCCTGACTTCATCCAGCAGATCCAGGTTCAGCCTTCTTTCTTCATTCGAGTCTTCCTCTACAAAGTTCTGGAATCTCGGCGAGCTCTCCTGGATCTCGACTGGAATCATGGCATCACACCCATAGACCAAGCTAAACGGGGTCTCATGGGTTCCTGACTGCTCGGTGGTGTGGTACGCCCAGACTATACGGGGCACCTCTTCAGCCCAACTTCCCTTGGCTTTCTCAAGCCTTCTCTTCAAACCTCTCAACAACACCCGATTAGCTGATTCCACCTGGCCGTTCGTCTGAGGGTGCTCGACGGATGCAAACACTTGTTGAATTCCAACCCCTTCGCAAAGCTTTTTCAACAGGTGGCTTGCAAACTGCGTCCCATTATCTGATACCAGGCGCTTAGGCACTCCAAACCGGCACACAATGTTCTTCCACACAAACCATTCGATCTTGTGCGCGGTGATCTGGGCCACTGGTTCTGCTTCAATCCACTTGGTGAAGTACTCAATCGCCACCACCAAGTACTTCATCTGCCTGATCGCCAGTGGAAAAGGTCCCAGGATGTCGATTCCCCAAGTATGAAACGGCCAAGGGCTATAGATCGACTTCAACTCCTCGGGAGGTGCCTTGTGCCAATCGGCGTGCTGCTGGCATTGTTTGCAGCACTGGGCATACCTCTTGCAATCCTCTCTCATGGATGGCCAATAGTAGCCTGCACGGAGAGTCCTCGCGGCCAGAGCTCGACCCCCGACGTGACTTCCACATATTCCTTCGTGGAGCTCTGCCATAATCCTCGTGCACTTTTCGCCGTGTATACATTCCAGGAGTGGGTGAGTGAACCCAAACCTGTACAGATCGCCATCAATCAATGTATACTTGCTGGAATTTTTCTTTACCTTCCTAGCTTCTGTTGGATCTAGCGGGAGGAGGCCATCTGCCAGGCACCGCTTGTACTGTGTTATCCAAGTGTCTGGCTCATGGGTGGCGCAGACCTGCATCACGTCCACCTTCTCTCCTCGACAAGCTCTAACTCTCGGCGATCTCAGAGTTTCTTGCGTCAAAGACTTGTGGCTTCTCGCTGCTCTCTCCGTCGACCTGCTTATCTGAAGGACCAGGTGATCTGCTACAAATGCCCTCGGCGTCTTCAGAGTTTCTTGAATCACTGTCCTCTGCCTACCCCCCTTGCCTGAACTGGCGAGCTTAGCAAGCAAGTCAGCTCGGGCATTCTGTTCTCGGGGCACATAACCACTTCAAAAGAGGCAAAGGAACTCTTCAATTCCTGCACATACGCCAAGTAAGCCGCCATTTGTGGATCTTTAGCCTGGAACTCGCCTGTTACTTGCCCTGTGACTAGCAGCGAGTCACTCTTAGCCATCAGCACTCTGGCTCCCATCTCCTTGGCCAGCAGAATCCCGGCGATCAGCGCCTCATACTCTGCTTGATTGTTGCTGGCTTTGAAAGCGAATCTCAACGATTGTTCGATCAGCACGCCGTTGGGTCCTTCCAATATGACTCCAGCACCGCTACCCTGCTGGTTCGACGATCCATCCACCGAGAGTACCCAACGGAAGCCATCTCCTTCAACCCGCGTCGCCTCTGATGAGAGCTCGACTACAAAATCTGCAAAGATTTGCCCCTTGATCGGGCCTCGGGGCTCATATTTAATGTCAAACTCTGACAACTCCACTGCCCACTTCACCATTCTCCCCGCAACGTCAGGTTTCTTCAAGACCTTCTGGATGGGCAGGTCAGTCATCACCAGTATTGTGAAGCTGTGGAAGTAGTGGCGCAACCTCCTCGGCGAAAACACCACAGCCAGCGCAGCCTTCTCAAGGGCCTGATATCTTGTTTCTGGGCCCTGCAACACCTTGCTCACAAAATAAATAGGCTTCTGAGCCTGATCCTGGTCCTGGGCAAGCACCGCGCTCACCGCCCTCTCAGTCACAGCGAAATATAACCTGAGAGGGGTACCCGCCAGTGGTTTGCACAGAACCGGCGGGCTCGCCAGATACTCCTTTAGCTTGACAAAAGCTTCCTCGCATTCTTTCGTCCAAGCGAACTTGTTATTGCGCCGCAGACATTGGAAATAGGGATGTCCCTTTTCTCCGCTCGCTGACACGAAGCGAGATAGGGCTGCCATCCGACCTGTCAGCTGCTGGACTTCTTTCACTGTAGCCGGGCTTCTCATCGCCAAGATGGCGGCACACTTGTCCGGGTTGGCCTCTATTCCCCTTTCGGTCAAGAGGAAACCCAAGAACTTTCCAGCCTCCACGCCGAAAATGCATTTTTCCGGGTTAAGCTTCAACTTGAACTTGGCGATCGTCGTGAACAATTCTTCCAAGTCTGCAACGTGCCTGCTCTTCTCCTGCGAGGTCACGACCATGTCATCGACGTAAGCTTGCACGTTCCTTCCCAGCATTGGTGCAAGTACTCGATCCATCAGCCTCTGGTACGTGGCCCCCGCGTTCTTCAGCCCAAACGGCATCACCTTATAGCAGTAGCACGACCTCTCCGTCATGAAGGCTGTCTTTTCTTCATCCATGGGATGCATCTTGATCTGATTATAGCCCGAGAAGGCATCCAGGAAACTCAGCAGCTTGCACCCTGCAGCGCTATCAACCAGGGCATCAATGCTTGGTAAAGGATACAAATCCTTTGGGCAAGCCTTATTCAGATCGGTGAAATCGACGCACATGCGCCATTTCCCGTTGCTCTTCTTCACCAGTACGACGTTCGCCAACCATTCAGGGTACTGGACTTCCCTGATGTGGCCTGCAGCGAGGAGTTTCTGGGTCTCGTCCTTGATCGCCTGCCTCCTCTCTTCATTAAATTTCCTTCTCCTTTGTCGCACCGGTCTCACCATGTTGTCCATCGCCAGATGATGGCACAAGAAGTCGGGATCGATCCCGGGCATGTTCGAAGCGGACCAAGCAAACGCGTCCAGATGCCGCTCAATCACCTTGGCGATCTGGTCCTGGAGATCGACCTCCAGAGATCTTCCGAGCTTGAAAACTTTCCCCCCGATCTCCTTTTCGAGCCACTGCTCGACGGGTTTGGGCCTGGATTCTCTGGCGATCACCGCCTTGGCGATTCCCAGTTCCCTCGCTTCCTCGGGGCGATTCCGCGCCTCTTCCTCCTCCGGGCCAGCCTCTCTCTCCCCCAGCTCAGCGTCTACCATCTCTACATCCCTTCCAGCGATATCCTCTGCTACCGGCGGTCTGGGCTTCACACCGGGAGGTGGGGTGGTTGTTACATAGCTCACGGACCTTTTGTTTTTCAGGCTATTCTCATAGCACCTTTTCGCTTCTTTCTGGTCCGACTTGATCGTGATCACCACCCCTTCCATGGACGGCAGCTTCACCTTCATGTGCCGAGTCGATGGAATTGCGCCTATCCTGTTAAGAGTGGGCCTTCCCAACAGGATGTTATATGCCGAAGGGGCGTTTACGATGAGGTACTTGATTTTCTCCGTCCTCGACCCAGCCTCATCGGTAAACGTGGTTCTCAGCTCAATGTACCCCCTGACCTCCACCTGGTCACCAGCGAATCCATATAAGCACCCTCCATAGGGCCTCAGCTGGTCAAGGGGCAATTCCAGCTGCGTGAAAGTCGGCCAGAACATCACGTCTGCCGAGCTTCCTTGGTCCACCAGAACTCGGTGGACCTTCCTCCCTGCTGTTATCAACGAAATAACTATGGGATCGTTGTCATGAGGCACAACGTCCCGAAGATCCTGCTTTGTGAACGTAATATCCACCTCCGGTGAGTGATCTTCAAACATGTCCACTGCCATCACCGATCGCGCATACTTTTTCCTCTGCGATGCGGTGCATCCACCACCTGAGAAACCCCTTGCAATGGTGTGGATCTCCCCGTGGATTGGCATTTCGTGTTGCTGGGCTTCTCCACCTGCTGGCTGGGAACTCGATGCTCCCCCCGTCCTCCTATCCAGCAGATAGTCGTTTAGGAACCCGCTCTTAACCAGGTCGTCGAGCTGGTATCCTAAAGACAAACACGAGTCCAGGTTGTGGCCAAAGCACTGGTGGAACTCGCACCAGGCGTCCGGTTTTGACCCCAGCACCTTGTCGCCCACCTTCTCGGGCGCCTTCAACCTAGCAGATATGTTAGGGATAGCGATCAGGTCCGCTAGTCCCATGACGAATTTGTGCTTAGGCGGGCGATTGTACTCTCGGCGTGCTGGCTGTTGGCGTGCTGGTGGTTGGCGTGCTTGGCTTCTTCCCTTATTTCTCCTATCGTAAGGATAGCGAGTCCTTTGGTCTTTTCTGGCCGCTGCGGCCGTTTCCAGCACTCTCTGCGGCTGGATCCTGGTCTGGGCGCGTGGTCTGGCGGGAGCCACGCTGCCTCTCTTCTCGGCGACTTCACTCTCGTCGGCGATGTGGGCCACCGCTAGTCGCCTGACTTCAGCAAACGTCGCTGGGTGAGCCCTGATCAAGGCCTCGCAGAATGGCCCTGGCTGCACGCCCTTCTTGAAAGCATAGACCAGCATTTCTTCATCCTTGGCCGACGATCTGACCATCTACGCCCCGAAGCGATTGAGGTAGTCTCTAAGGGACTCCCCATGGTACTGCCTTATATCAAACAGATCATAGGACACCTTGGGCGGTGCCTTATTCACAATGTACTGCTCGACAAAGATTTTCGAGAATTGTTGAAAATTAGCTATGTGGCCATTAGGCAGGCTCACAAACCACTCCATCGCCGTTCCCTGGAGCGTGCTCACGAACATCTTACAGTAGACAGTGTCCGACCCTCCCGACAGCATCATCTGCGTGTGGAACGTGGTCAGATGAGCTTCTGGATCCTCCACGCCGGTAAAAACAGCTTTAACCGGAACCACGCTCGTGGGAATTGGCGTGTCGGTAATCGCCTGAATGAAAGGCATTGGGAAAACACGAGGCGGCGTCGACGGTGCCACCTCTTCAGCAGAAGAACGAACCTGCTGCTCCTAAAGAGCTCGACGCAGCTCCTCAGCTACCTTGCTGAGCTCCTCGTTCCTGGCGCGAGAGGCGACCAGGTCTTCATGTATCCTTGCCTGCTCGACGCGCGAGGCTTCTACAGTGGCCTGCAACGAGCGCATCATCTCTGCCATCTGCGCCATGGTCATGGCGGTGTCGCCTTCAGCAGCGACAGGAGCCACGGGACTGGAGCGATTGCTTCTCATCTTTCTCATTAACTTCAGCGAACCACAGAAATACAGCAAATAACACTTCAACCACGATCGAATCAGCGATCAACCGGAGAAAACTCAAGAAACTGCGCAAGAACTCAAGAACACCGCAAACCTTCGAAGAAGATCGCAGCTTCACCAAAAACCACCGTTTCCCCAAGAACCAAACAACCAAACGAAAGAACTCGAAACCACCGATCGAAAAGCCAAACAAATGGTTTAAAACGCAAACTTTCACCGAACGAAACTCAAAGAAACCAAGAACGACGGTTGCACCAGCACACAACCACGCCGAAAACCTCGAAAACTTCCACGAACTCACGCTGTGGATGGGAGCACGTTTTACACGGCCCCACGGTGGGCGCCTGATGATCCTGCCTGTTGACCGGAGCGCTGGAGAATGCCTCGTCAAAGGATCGACGTGCGCGCCGCTTTTCACTTCCGTTCCTCCTCTGGATCTATCTCAAGAACCTGCAAAGAAACGATACGGCGCCGCTGCGGCCGATCGCACTCCGACGCTCAAGTCAGTGACGGTATCACCAAATACTAAGAACTGGAACCGTGCAAACTCTCTCTCACAAACAGCTCTGTCACTCGCAAGCGTAAAGTGTATGAACTGAACGTGCGTACCTTAGAAAATCTGTTAAGAACTCTTATATACCTGGTGGTTTTCTCTCTCCTGGCAGTTACAGACTTGGACACGTGGCTCGTATCCAACTGTACACGTGCCATCATCTGGAGGCTCCCTGACTTGGCGCTGCTTCTACTCTCATTTTGGCTAAGTCACCTATGCATGGTACTGCCCAGTGCATAGCTAACTCAGGAGTGCGATCTCTACTGAAACTGGCGAGGTAGGGCCTTCATACACCTTCCCTGTGGTCTCGTCGGCCGCCTTCATAATCTGCTTCTCCTTTATCTTCGGCGATGTGCTTGTTCTGGCGATCTCCGACTGCCTGGTCGCCTGAGTCTGCGTCTGGCGACTTCATCCTCAACCTGGCGATCGCCTATTCTGGTAAACTGGAGATCGGAACACGCCAGCTTAACAATCGGCGACTACACGTGCCTCCCGACTTCCTTCCCACCTGCCAACTTGGCGCCTTGTCAACACGCCTACACTGTAGCAGGGTGCCACGTCATCGCACCCGACCACCAGGGCGGTACATTCTTGATCATGAATTGTAACAAGTGGTTTAAGGATGTAGATAATTTTCATCATTTTCATGAATGCAAGTTTAACTTAATCATTAATGTCTAAAAACTATGTGATTGGAGTAGATTATTCTTAGTTTAGATCTCTGATTATTCTTTAGTAGTTTTTGCCAGCAAATGTCATTGACTATATGCTTAGTAGTAATGGTAGGGAAAAAAATTCAAATTACTAAATTTAATTCATAATTATTTAGATTTATAATATTTTTTAATTTATTTAAATGGATTTATCTAAATTTCAAATCTTTATTTATGAATTTTAAGTTCAATTTATTTAAATGGATATGTATTAGATAAAAAAAAATTGGATTATCCAAAATGGATTTTGGGTTGAATTTTAATTTGGCCTAGATCCACAATTCGGACCCAGGTCGAGTTAAGTCGACCCAAGCCAAGGTCTAGCCGAGTCGATCGGGCTTACGTCGAGTTGAATCGATCTGACCTAAGTCGAGCCAAGATGACACGGGACCAGGTCCAACCAAATCGATCCGGGCCCAGGTAGAACAGAATCTACACCAGCCCAAGTTGAGCTAAGTTGACTCGAGCTCGGATCGAGCCCAGGTCGAGTTGAGTTCGCCTAAACCTAGGTAGAGACGAGTTGGCATATCCCCTAGTCAAATCGAATCTAGCCGGCTCGGGTCCAGGTTGAATTGAGTCGAGTAAGCCCAGGACCAAGTAGAGTCGAATTAGCGAAGCTCCAGGTTGAGTCAAGTCAGCCCGGGCAGAGGTCGAGCCAAGTCGACCCTGGCTCATGTTGAGTCGAGTTGGCTCGGACCCAGGTCGAGCAGAGTCAACCTAGTAACATGTCGAGCTGAGTCGGACCAGGCCCAGTTCGACCCTAGTCGACCTGAGCCCATATCGAGCTTAGTCAACTCGGGTCATGTTGAGTCGAGTGGGCTCAGGCTCTTGTCGAGACGAGTGGGCCTAGGTAGAGCTAATTTGGCTTGGGTCAAGGTTGAGCTGAGTCAGCTCGAGCCTAGGTCTTGCCGATTTGACCCGGGCCCATATCGAGTCGAGTCGGCTCAGGCCCAGGTCGAGCTGAGTCGGCCTGGTACTAGGTCGAGTGGAGTCGGCCCAGGTCTAGGTCTAACCAATCCAAGTCCAAGTCTAGCCGAGTCGGCCCAGATTCAGGTCTACCTGAATCGATCCAAGTCTAGCTGATTCGGTCTGGGTCTAGACCGAATCGCCTTGATCCATGTTGAACCAAGTCAACCCGTGTCAAGATCAAGATAAATTTAATCTTAATTAATAAAGGGATTTAATCTAAATTTAATTTATTTTAAATGAATTTGAAAAAATCAAAATAAACTTGATCGGATATAGATTTTATATCTACCGATTAAATTTTGAAAAATCCAATGAACACCCTACTGTTGAGTTTGTTGAGTTGGTGAAAGACATTTTTGTGATGGCCTAATGCAAACAAAAGTCCATCACTGTATTCGATTTTCTCACTGTATCTTCTTCTCAACTCCCTCCAACTCCAAGGTTCAATAACCTCTTTTTCCTCACCACTTCCCTCGCAGTAACCGTTAAACTCTTCCTCATTCTCTCACTTTAACCTCTTTCTTATCAACAAACAAACGCATACCTCTTTCTTCTCTTCTCACCTACAAATTCACCTCTTTTTCTTTTACACATACCCAAGTTAAGCATCATGATGGCAATGGTGAAGTACTCAGCATACCTTCTCACCAACCCTGCTTCTCCAAGGTCTCAACTCTGCACCTTACCTTCTATCCACAATCTTCAACACACCAACCAACCCTCTATGTCTTCCCTCAAACCTCTTCACATTTCATCCGCTCACAACTTTGCTTTGCCACCAGAACTCAGAAGGAGGGTCACAGCGTGCCAGGCCTATGAAGCAGACAGGTCACGCCCACTGGAGCTTAACATTGAGCTTTCTGACGAAGAAGCAGGGACAGAAACAACCCAGAGACTCAAAATTGGTTTGTATTTTGCCACCTGGTGGGCTTTGAATGTTGTCTTCAACATATACAACAAGAAGGTTCTGAATGCCTTTCCTTACCCCTGGCTTATTTCCACTTTGTCCCTTGCTGCTGGCTCTCTCATGATGTTAATCTCATGGGCCACAAGGGTTGCTGATGTTCCAAAACTTAATCTGGAGTTCTGGAAGGCCCTCTTTCCTGTAATCATTTTCAATATTCAATCTTAGATTCACAGTATTTGCATGAAGAGAATAGGGGCAGAAGAAATAAAATTGTGAATTAGAAGTGCTGATTGGGGAATTTCAAATTTTGAGTGTGCAGGTTGCTGTGGCACACACAATTGGTCATGTTGCAGCTACTGTGAGTATGTCCAAAGTTGCAGTTTCATTCACCCACATCATCAAGAGTGGAGAGCCTGCTTTCAGTGTCCTGGTATCTAGGTTCTTGCTTGGGGAAGCATTCCCTGTGCCGGTTTACCTGTCACTGCTGCCAATTATAGGAGGTTGCGCACTTGCTGCTGTGACGGAGCTGAATTTCAATATGATTGGTAAAACTACTTACTAAAAATTTCATGTTTGAAATTCAGATGGTGACTAATAGTGTCTATGTTCTCTTATAATGGACAAAGTTGATAAGATGTGTTAAATATGCAATTAGTTCATCGATCTTTGTGAGTTCAATGCTCTAAAACGACCTCACCACATGTTTCAGGATTTATGGGTGCTATGATATCCAATTTGGCCTTTGTCTTTCGGAATATATTCTCAAAGAAGGGAATGAAAGGGATGTCTGTTAGTGGAATGAATTACTATGCTTGTCTTTCCATATTATCACTATTGATTCTCACACCTTTTGCCATTGCTGTGGAGGGCCCAAAGCTGTGGGCTGCAGGCTGGCAAACAGCCTTGTCTCAGATTGGTCCCAATTTTGTCTGGTAGGTAAACTAATCTTCAACTCTCAGATAGGTCCCAATTTTACTATCCTTTATCTCTTCAAATTGTTGGAACTGTAATTTTATATTTTTGTCTGTAAGTGTTTGTAGAATATAAACATTGTGCCCATACAGGTCTCAGAACTGGCAATTGGAAACCGTTTTCTAGAAGGTGAAACATTCTTTGATGTAAATAAGCAATTCATTCTGTAGTGTGTGATGAACAAACAAGGTGATCTACTTCTAACAAGTCAAATAATTGACAATGTCCTAAAACATGGCTAATTTACAGCCCTTGAATGTAGTTTTTTCTCTCTAAAATTTGACAGTGTTTTATGGGCCAAAATTGTTTTCCTGCTATGATATTGATAGTTGTAGGGAAATTGGTTACTGATCATTTGTGATTGCCACTTGATGAACTGGGTTTTATTTTTCTAGGTGGGTAGCTGCTCAGAGTGTCTTTTACCACTTGTACAATCAAGTATCTTACATGTCCCTTGATCAGATTTCTCCCTTAACATTTAGCATAGGGAACACAATGAAGAGAATTTCGGTTATTGTGTCTTCAATCCTTATCTTCCACACACCAATTCAGCCTGTCAATGCTCTTGGTGCAGCCATTGCAATTCTTGGTACCTTCCTCTATTCACAGGTACATTGTCGTTTCTTTTATTTTTGTTTCCTTACACAGTATACTACCTGTCTGTTTGAGACTAATGAACAGTACTGATGAAGAATTTTCATATCACTCAAGATTTAACCTCTTATGAGTTATCAGTGAAAGTTAAAGCATTTGGTGATTCTACCCTCACAGAATTTCGGTATCATTAAATTTGTCTTTCATCTAAACAAAACTTAAATGTTCTTGCTGTGTGTTCTTTGTTAATTAAGAACTTTTTATGGCAAATGTGAACTTCATTCATGACTTAGAATATACACAACACAACTACTAATTGCTGCTACCTTGCATGTGGGTATTTCCAATATTTTATGCTCTGACTTGTGATTTGGATGAATGACCAATGACCAGATTACTATTGTTTATGTTTATTTATACTATGCTATTCCTTAATGAAATTGTCTACTTCTCAAGTTAAGAATATTTATTGCATATTTGTGCTACAGCTAATAAGTTTCTGTTGATCATTTGAGCAGGCTAAACAGTGAGTGAGGTGTAGTTTAGAAGCTGTCATGTAACACCAAGTGATCACAATTGAGGTTACTGAGAAAGTGATGATGGTTCAACAGGATTTCAAGCTACTTTCTTTGAGGTCGTAGTCATAGCATTTCTAATAATCATTTTGATCTGGTTTTCAGAGTAGAATGGATGAGCTACTAGTTTCTTTTCTATAATAGGGGTTGTGTTTTAAAATAATTTGTATATAATATTTCTTCTGGTGCTTTTTAAGTGTCAGTGATACAAATTTTGTCCCTATTTAATTGTTATTTTTCAATATTTGAGACAATATTAATTATTCTTTTATGATTCATCATAATTTATCTTAATTTTTAATTGATTTACATCATACATGATGTAATGTTGGAAGAGAGTGAATATAAATATTTGATTAAATGAAGAAAAATATTGTTATATTTTTCTTAAATGACGCTCAAAAAGTAATGGAGAGCGTAGTACATATAACAAAATATTATATTTAATTTATAAAAATAGATACTAAAAATAAATAAAATTTTGAAAAATTACTGCATTAATAACTGTAATTTGTTTACTGCGAGATAATTAAAAGTACAAATTAATTTTTTTTATGTTTAAATGAAATTGGAAATTAAAATTAATTTTGTTAATGTTATCACATTAAAAAAGTTAAATTTGAGTATTTAAATTTAATAATTTTAATTAATTAAAACTTCACTGGTATTTAGTATTTCCTTCAGAATATTATAGCTAAAAATAAAATAGAATTTATTTAGAAGATTTTTGTGTACAGAATAATTTTAGTATTATTCAAAAAGTAAAACAATAACATTTTTTTATATTTAATATTATCTGCATATATAACAATATACAAAAATTTCTTTCATGTACGGTATATATATCATATTCTTATTTTATTTTTAATTATATTTTAAAATTAAAAAATAAAATAAAAAATACTCCACTCATACATTTAATGAATCCAATACATTACAAATCATCTATATTTTATGTAATCCCACAATCTGTGTATGCAATATTTTTATTACTATTTTTAAAATATAAAGACATGAAGTTCCCTTTTTTCTCATTAATATAATATTATATATATATATATATATATATATATATATATATATATATATATATATTTTGTTTCTGCTGGTTGACTCGATTGCATTCGTATGTCTAATGATGATCACACGTCCAATTCTCTCTGTGTTCGTTCGTGTTTTTTTTCAATTAAACATCTGAACCTGCAAAGACAAAGGGACGCCTTAGATGCCGTTTGCACTCCGACGCTCAAGTCAATATTGGGGCTCGGAAACACCAAAACTCTTAGTTGTAAAAGCTTTGTGTAAAATTGTGTGTGTATCGCGTAAAATGTTGCGTACCTTGTTAGGTTCGTTACTATCCTTTATATAGTCTAGGGTTTTCGCTGTTTCCGACACCCGTATTGAGGGTTTTTGAGGGTATGTCTTAGCGCCGCTATCACCCACTCTTAGGGAAATCTAGCGTGTAAGGCTCCCTTATTGGAGTGCAACCTCTGATGGGATGGCCACCTGGGTACCTACTTATGCACCTAATCTCTGGGGCCATTCGTCCTGGGAGTGCCCTAGCTGTTCACGTGCCATGTATGCAGTCTACCCCTGGAACGTAACCCTCATGGGCCTTAGTGCTTCCAGTGGTTCTTTACTTGTGCTACGCCTGAATGCACTATTCACACCACACGCATGGACCCCTCGTGATCTAGGCTTCTCCTTACTGATAACTGGTGTGCTTTCTGAGATCCACCTCTCGTGGCCCAACTCTGTTGTTTGAGTCACCGATGTTTGATGTCACATCGCCTTCACTCTGATGCCGAGGACACATCAGCACATCCTGGTGATCAACGTCTGACCACTCTTCGACACCTTGGCTTGTGTCGCTCGCGAGACACTGCCCATGCCGCTCGTGGGACCCAGCTTACGTGGCCCACCATTACTAGCGGTCAACGACGTCCGAGGACTAGTCAGTACACAAGCCCCCCAGTCTCGAGCTATTAACTTGTTCAGCGAAGAGACTAAGTCCTCGCCCGTGGCGACCTACGTGGCACTGTGTGAAGGGACGTGAACAGTGCACCGAAGTGACACTTCTCCGTACCTGATTTAATCTTCACACACGTGTCTGGATCAACGGCCAGGACTTAACGCCGCTTGCGCTCCCTCGTTTATGTTAAGCATTCATAAACGCGCGCTTCATCACTGTTCCATCACTTCTCTGAAACATTTTTCGATCGTTTCATCTTCTCTTTGAAAGCTCTCACCTTTCCTTATTCAAAGCTCAGAACTTCCAACCCACTTCGATAAAAAGGTATGATATTTATGCATTGATTGCCCCTCTCTTACGATTCTGTTGCTCATACAAGCGATAATCTGCTTTGGGACTGTTTAAATTTATGCATTTTAGGTTTTCTCTGTTTTTCTTCTGAGTCTTTGTTTTTCCTGGGTTTTTTCGAGTTGCGCCATCATCTTCCACTAAACCCTCGTTTCTTCCTTCTTTTTTTCTATGTTTTAGCTGCTCGAACAAAAACCACTTCCATCCCTCCTTCCAACGTAGATTACAAAGTCCAAAACCCTTGGGCCTTCGTTGAACTCCTCGCCGAGACCTCCACTCTTACCTCCAACGAGGATGTGAGGAAGCATCGGGACGACGAGCCTGACTGCAAGGGACGGGTGTTTGGGAGAGAGAGTGGCGCCTATGTTTCGGTTCGTCCCTGTGCAAAGGGCGAACCCATATTCGCGGATGATCGTGTCAACAACGGAGAACCCTTCTTCATCCTCTAGTCCACCGTTTTCAAACGGATTAAAGTCCGTCTACCACTCACGGGCTTCGAGAGGGCCCTATTGACAGAGATTAATGTGGCCCCTGCCTAACTGCACCCCAACAGTTGGGCGTTCGCCATACTGTGCAATCACTTTGGGCACCCTCCTTCCGTTGATGTCTTCCTCCACTTCTTCGAGGCTAAGAGCCCCGGGAAGAACCTTTGGGTGAGTTTCAGTGGAATGGCGGGGAGAGTCCTCCTCACACTCTTCCAGCAATCCTATAAAGGCTTCAAAGGGAAGTTCTTTAGGGTGTGCTGCACCGACCACGACCCCACCCTACTGGATGGGTTTTCCCTTTACTGGGTGGAGCAGCTGAAGCTCAAGACCCTTGAGGAACTGTGTGTCAGGTCCTTGCAAGTCTAGTCAACACTGCCCAACTGATCAAGCACGAGTTCAACTCCTCTGACCTCAAGGGCTACATCGGTACCTGTTCACTTCTTTCTCCACTTTGTTGTGCATATCTGTTATCAGCCTTTCATGCTTGTGTATTCTGTTTCTTCATGCTTATGCATTTACTGATCTAAATTGTGACTCTTGTATTTCTCGTTGACGAATCTTCTCAACCTCTTGGTGCAAGCATGGTACTGAACGAGGAGAAATGGAATATGCTGGCCGAGGTGATTGCCCGTAGTCAAGGGACACTTGATGGCGTGGGTGCCTCAGCCTCCTCTGCTCCTATTGCCGCGGTTCCTCTTGCCGCTGCCCAGGCCTCGCCTACTCCAGCCCCCCTCAAGAAGAACAAAGGTGTGGTGGCGATTGATTCAGATGATGATGAGGACACTAGGGAGGGCATCATCATTAAAAGGCGAAGAGTAGCCACTATGACGACCTAACAATCTGCCACTGATGGCCACCCTCCATCGTATAGGGATAATCCCCTAGTGCCTCCTCTCCTCGCGCTCGAAGGTGATGGGGAGAGCGCGCTTGGAAACGACCAAGCGCCACCCACTCCTGAGCTACCCGCTGTCCTCCAATACGCCCTCAAGAGCTTCCAAGAGAAAGGGGCGACGAAGGATTTGGACGAAGACGCGTTGAGGGAGCGTATGGGCCATGGCCTCGGTGAGTTCCTTGTCAACTCAAGTGCCCTCGCGAGCTAGGTGAAGGCGAGGATGAGGGAGGAACTTGCCTTGACGGAGGCAAAGATGAAAGAAGAGTTGACTCTGGTGGAGAAGAGGATGAAGGAGGAGCTTGCCCAACAAACTCGGGTCTTTGCCATTCGCGAAACCGCCCTGACCTAAGAGCTGAGCAGCCTACGCCAATCAGAGAAAGATACCAAGAGGCAGCTCTTCAACAAGGGTCAGGAGGCTGTCCAACTGGAGGCAAAGATCCTGCCCCTCCGAACCAGGGTGATTGAGCTGGAGGAACAGGCAGAGGAAACTAAGGCCAAGATGGCTAAGCTTGAAGAGAGGGCCACCAACCATAAAGTGCAACTTGGCAGGGTGGAGGGTCAACTTGCCCAACAGGCTGAAACCTTCAAGAAGATCGAGGCAGAGCTCATCGAAGATGCCACCGACGCCTACGCAGCAGGGTTCGAGGATGCCCTTGCTCAGGTTGCCTGCGTGCATCCTGAGATGGACACTTCACCCGTCGCAACGTCGAACCGGGTTGTAGATGGGCAGCTCGCGCCTAAGGTTCCACTTGCTTAACTTGTATTTGGCCTGTTGATGAACATTCTATACTTTCATATTTATGAATGCTTGCCTTTAACTGCCGTCTTGATCTTGGCCTGTTAACTGCTACATCTTTATCTTGCTTTAGTTTGCTTTCTTCGTCTTGATCGTTAACTGTCGTGGCTCGCACTAACCTCTACTAACAACGCTTCTGACGATCTTCCATACTCTAGGTAGCGCACTTGTCCACCACCCGCTCTGCCTTACTCTCTTCATTGTGGTTTAAGGTAGCGGCAGCGTGCACACAAACCTTTACCTGACCTCACCTCCATAACACAAAGGAGAGAGAGAACTCTTTATAGTCACTCTTCGAACCTGCTTCATAAGACAAGGAAGAGATAGAACTGCTGATGACTTTGCTCCTACTTCTTCTGAGTAAGGAGAGGTTCTACTGGTGTCGTCGATGAGCCGTGCTGTCTACGCCTTGGCGTCCTCGCTCAAGAGGGAGGTACGCTCTGCGCTATCCCCGCCTCGAGTCTTCTAATCCAATGGGAACTTCGTATTTGTCCCCAATGGGTTTGGGGAGAGTTCACCCACCGGACCATACCGTCTCCATTACGACGCTCTCACTCGAGGGAGGGAGGTGTTCTCTGTGAAATGTCCTGCCCAGTCTCAAGGCTTCCAGCCCAAGGAGAAACTCATATCTGACCTCATCCTTGCTATATGAAGTCAAGGGAGGGTTTAACTAGTGAACCGTGCTTCCCAGCCCTGGCGTTTTCACTCAAAGGGGGATGCGTTCTCTGCGAATCGTCCTACCCTCCCTCGAGACTTCTAACCCAGGCGGAAAGGTTCATAACTGACCTCGCCCCCACCCTAGTGGGGCGGACGAGGATTTTAACTGGCGAACCATACTTCTTACCCCAGGCATTCTCACTCAAGGGGGGGGGGGTGCGTTCCCTACTAGGCATCCTGCCCACCCTTGAAACCTCCAACCCATAGGGATGGTTCTGAACTGACCTCGTCCTTGCTGTATAAAGTCAAGGGAAGTTTTAACTGTGAATTGCGCTGTTCAGCCTTGGGGTTCTCACTCGAGGGGGAGGTGTTCTCTGCGAACCTACCTTTCCCGCTCTCGAGACCTCTAACCCAAGCGAATAGCTTGTATCTGGCCTCATCTCCGCTCAAAGGCGAAAGAGGGTTTCACTAGTGAACCATACTTGTTCATTCTTGATGTTCTCACTTGAGGGGGAGGTGTTCTCTGCGAACCTACCCTTCCCGCTCTCGAGACTTCTAACCCAAGTGAACGGTTCGTAACTAACCTCATCTTCGCTCAAAGGAAAAAGAGGATTTCACTGGTCGAACCATATCGTTCAGCCTTGGCGCTCTCACTCGAGGGGGAAGTGTTCTCTGCGAACCTACCTTTCCCGCCCTCAAGAGTTCTAACGCTAGTGAACGGTTCGTAACTGCATTGTACAAAACATTCGAGAATATATTTCAATCCAAATTTATTGGGTGACCTTGTTAAAAAACCCTTGGAAGGGAAAAAGAATGTCCCCTAAAAACTATGTACAATGCTAAAGTTCAACTAAAATAAAACTTGAGGTTGGTCTCATTCCATGTACAAGGAATTGCGCCTCCCTCCAACGTCTCAAGCCTGTACGCCCCATTCCCAAGGGCCTCTGTCACTTTGAAAGGACCAGTCCACTTGGGGGACAACTTGCTCTCCAGCTGGTACGAGTGGGCCCTTCGCATCACCAGGTCGACGACTTGGAACGAGCGAGATCTCAACTTGGAGCTGTACTTGTACTCCACCCTTCTCTTCAAGGCTTCAACTTTAATTCTTGCTTCCTCCCTGACTTCATCCAGCAGATCCAGGTTCACCTTCCTCTCTTCATTGGACTCTTCAGCCACGAAGTTCGGGAAGCGTGGGGAGTTTTCTTGGATCTCCACGGGAATCATCGCGTCCGAACCATACACCAAGCTGACGGGTGTTTCTCTAGTGGTGGACTGGGGAGTGGTGTGGTAAGCCCACACAATTCTAGGGACTTCCTCTGCCCAAGTCCCTTTGGTCTTCTCAAGCCTTCTCTTCAGACCTCTAAGCAAGACTCGGTTGGAAGACTCGACCTGCCGATTCGTCTGAGGGTGCTCGACTGATGCGAACACCTGCTTTATTCCAACTTCTGTGCATAGCTTGCTTAGTTGTTGGCTTGCGAACTGGGTGCCATTGTCGGACACCAATCGTTTCGGTACCCCGAAGCGACATACTATGTTCTTCCACACGAAGTGCTGGATCTTGTGGGCCGTGATCTGTGCCACTGGCTCAGCCTCTATCCACTTCGTGAAATACTCTATGGCGACCACGAGGTACTTCATCTGTCGTATCGCCAAGGGAAAGTGTCCCAAGATATCGATTCCCTAGGTATGAAACGGCTAGAGGCTGTAAATCGACCTGAGCTCTTTTGGTGGTGCTTTGTGCCAGTCAGCATGTTGCTGACACTGCTTGCACTATTGTGCGTACCTCGTGCAATCTTCCCTTATGGTTGGCTAATAGTACCCCGCCCAAATGGTGTTCGACGCTAGAGATCGACCACCGATATGACTTCCGCATATCCTTCGTGGAGCTCTGCCATTATTCATGCACATTGGTCGCCACTCACACTTACCAAGATTGGGTGGATGAACCCGTGTCTGAACAACTCTCCGTCGATGAGAGTGTACCTAGCCGAATTTTTCTTTGTTTTTCTGGCCTTTGTGGGTTCCAGTGGGAGTATCCCATTAGCCAGGTAGCGCTTGTAGGGCGTCATCCAAGTTTCTCCTCCTTCGACCAAGCATACCTGCAATGATTCCTCCCCAAGAACTGGATATGTACTATCCTGGGCGTTCTCAATGTCTCCTGAGTCAATGACCAATGACTCCTCTTCCCTCCTCTTGACGTACTGACCTGATGGACCCTCATAAGGTTATCTGCGGTGAAGGTTCGAGATGTCTTCAGGGTTTCATGTGTGACGATCCTTTGTTTGCCCCACTTGCCTGAACTGGCGAGCTTAGCTAGCAAGTCAGCTCGGGCATTCTGCTCTCTAGGGACATGTACCAGCTCGAACACTGCAAACGATCCCTTCAGAACTTGGACGTACCCTAGGTATGCGACCATCTGAGGGTCCTTAGCCTGGTATTCCCATGTTATCTGACCTGTGACTAGTAGGGAGTCACCCTTTGCCAACAAACTCTACGCACCCATCTCCTTGGCTAATAGTTTGCCAGCGATCAGGGCTTCATACTTCACTTGGTTGTTGCTGGCCTTGAAGGTCAACCGTAGGGCTTGCTCGATCAATAGCCCGTTCGGTCCCTCCAAGATAACTCCAGCTCTGCTGCCTTGCTGGTTAGAGGACCCATCTACAAAGAGCACCCATCAGAAGTTGGCTTCTTCTTGGTGTGCATCTGCCGAGGGGAGCTCTACCACAAAATCTGCGTAGACTTGTCCTTTGATAGGGCCTTTGGGCTCGTACTGAACATCGAACTCTGATTGTTCCACTGCCCAACGTACCATTCTTCCCACAACATCCGGCTTTTGCAGGACCTTGCTGAGAGTAAAGCTCTAGAAGTAGTGATGAAGTCTCCTTGCTGAGAACACCACTACCAGGGTTGCTTTCTCTAGGGCCTGGTATCTTACCTCTGGCCCTTGCAATACTTTGCTCACAAAGTATATTGGCTTCTGCACTTGGTCATGTTCCTACACAAGGACCGAACTGATCGCCCGTTCTGTTATTGCGAAGTACAGGCGAAGCAGAGTACCCAACTGTGGCTTGCACAACACTGGGGACTGGCCAGGTACTCCTTCAGCTTGAGGAACGCCTCCTCGCATTCCCTAGTCCAGATGAACATGTTGTTCCTCCTTAAACACTGGAAGTAAGGGTGATCTTTGTCTCCTCCAACTTATACAAATCTGGACAGAGTGGCCATCCGCCCTGTCAGTTGCTGCACCTCCTTCATTGAGATTGGGCTCCTCATCACGAGGATTGCAGCGCACTTCTCGGGGTTCGCCTTTATCCCAAGCTCGGTGTTTGTTGACTGCTAGTAATGGTGGGCCACGTAAGCTGGGTCCCACGAGCGGCATGGGTCAATGTCTCACGAGCAACGCGAGCCAAGGTGCCGAAGAGTGGTCAGACGTCGATCACCAGGATGTGTTGATGTGTCCTTGGCAACAGAGTGAGGGCGATGTGACACGGGCGTCGGTGACTCAAACAGCAGAGCTGGGTCACGAGAGGTGGATCCCAGAAAGCACACCAATTATCAATAAGGAGAAGCCTAGATCACGAGGGGTCCATGCGTGTGGTGTGAATAACACATTCAGGTGTAGCACAAGTAAAGAACCACTAGAAGCGCTAAGGCCCATTAGGGTTACGTTCTAGGGGTAGGTTGCATGCATGGCACGTGAACAGCTAGGGCACTCCCAGGACGAATGGCCCCAAAGATTAGGTGCACAAGTAGGTACCCAGGTGGCCATCCCGTCAGAGGTTGCACTCCAGTAAGGGAGCCTTACGCGCTAGATTGCCCTAAGAGTGGGTGATAGCGACGCTAAGGCATACCCTCAAAAACCCTAAATACGGAAGGCGGAAACAGCGAAAACCCTAGACTATATAAAGGGTAGTAACGAACCTAACAAGGTACGCAACATTTTACGCGATACACACACAGTTTTACTTAGAGGTTTTACAACTAAGAGTTTTGGTGTTTCCGAGTCCCAGTATTGACTTGACGTCGGAGTGCAAACGGCCTCTAAGACGCCCCTTTGTCTTTGCAGGTTCAGGTGTTTAATTGAAGAAAAGCACGAACGAAGGCAGAGAAAATTGGGCGTGTGATCGTCATTAGACGTACGAAGGCAATCGAGTCAACCAGTAGGAATATATATATATATATATATATATATATATATATATTGTTGAAAAGTAGGGGTAAATTAAATATTTAATTCTCCCATTTTTCATAATCTAGCATCTATAAATTGACCCATTATGATTCACTTTGATATATATATTTTTATTCTATGTCTTCTTTTTAACTTCAAGTCTTTAAAATTTTTCATTTTTTTTATAGTTATACTGGGAGTGAATCTTTGTTTCTATTTTATTTTATTTTTTAATTTATGCAAGTCAATTAATAAACATACAAATCTATAGTTATGTATAATAGGTGATGAACTGACTGATTTTATGCAAAAGATCCTCTGATCCATTTTCTACTGGCTAATAGTGTAGGTTAAAATAAGACTGAGGTTGACCATAGTTTTAATCATATATATTGTTTGTCTTTTTATCTTATAAACAACATTAATAAATATTATTATTTGTAATTGTTCTTTGTTATTAAAATCACACATCGATTATAGATAAAGATTTTTTATAATATAAAGGTGGATGTAAATTTTGTTTCATGAACCAATTTTATAAGATTGAGTCAAGTATCAAAGTCTTTTAAAGCCTACTCTAACAAGAACTTGTTGGACTCATTAGGCTACTTGTTATTAAGTTGTTATCAGACCATCCATTATATTGTTCCACACACAAAAGAGAGTATGCATGTCCATTCTTTACTAGCTAATAATGCTGGTCAAAACAAGACAGATGTTGACTCTTAGTTTTAGTCTTATAGTTCCACACACAAAAGAGATATAGTTCCACACAAAAGAGAGTCTGCCTTGTTCATTCTTTACTGTCTAATAGTGCAGGTCAAAACAAGACAAATGTTGACTCTTAGTTTTAGCCATATACACATTTGTTTATCATTTTTACCTTATAAACAACACTAATAAATATTATTATTTGTAATTACTTTTTGATATTGAAAATCACACATGATAAAGACTTTTTATATATATTATATAAGTGAATGGAAACCTTATATTCAAAATCAGTTTTATAAGATTGGGTTAGACTTAAAATTCACTCCCTAATATTTATATATAGTTTTTACTATTTTTATTTTTATAAATACAGTTAATTCTATTAATTTATTATAGTGAAAAAAGTACCTAATATGTGTGTATACATATATTATTTATAACCATACATAACACAGGAATGTTTTATTTTTTTTTTACATATTTTATATTTTTATTTTATTCTTATATTTTAAAATTATAAAAAAGAAAAAATATATAAATTGCTCATATATTAAAAGTAATTCACATTAAACACTACAAACCATCCATAGCCACCATTATTCTAACTTTTATTTGGGGTACACGGATGTTTTGCTTCTTTTTTCTTTTATATCTTTATAAACATCATTAATCATTAACTGATATTATATTTTATTCACCAAACAAATTTTAAGAATTTGATGTGTTCATGTTTAATAATTCTTTACTCAATGACTAAATTAGATACATGCACATCTATTTGTCCTTTGTAGCCTTATAAACATTAATGGAGACTGTGTTTTGTAACTAATGTTATATATATATATATATATATATATATATTCTTTTACCATATTTTATAAATAAAGTTAATTTTATAAACTATTATAATGAAAAAACAATTATTTTATGTATATATTTTTATAAATTTATTAATATATTTTTGTAACACCCCATAATTTACATATAACTATTACAATAAAAGTTCTACCAGTTTCTATACAAACTTGGAGTTTTTCAAAACATTCCTAATACATGATTAGGATTTATAGAAATACAAATATTTACATATCCATAGCTCAAAATAAAACTCTGAAACCTCTAAGGCTCTCCTGCACCTGTATGGTCATCTGCTCGTGTACATAGTATAATCATCGCAGTTCAAACACAACAAGAAAAGCAAGGGTAAAATAGTGCAAAGAAAATCCATAACATAATTCATGGAAATAGAACCAATTTAGACTAATAATTTATAAACATTTCTTTAAATGATTTCATGTAAAATTTCAATACCAATTCCCTCATTCATATAGACCACACATGGATCTATTTTCAATCATAATCATTGGATTTCATTTCAATCTCACTTCGTCTTCCGGAAGACTCATTAAGTATGCCCCTACCAGAGACTAACACCTGATCCAAAGATTACCAACGAATCCAATAGAAAGGATCAGGGTAAGTTCAAACATCCAATACTGAGTGTCTACAGCGGGACCCGATGTGTATGAACCCCCTCTTAGCTTCTCACCACCTGATATCTTAGTCTACATGACTTAGATCATCAGTGAAGCCAGAGGACCTCCGTTAAACATTGGCTTTTCATACTTAATGTACCATCAAATAACAACTCATACATTATCCCAAATGTATGACATCAATTTCATACAATTTTCATAATTCATATATAATACATACCATTCAATCAGAACATTTTAAAAATTTATACCATTCAAGAACTTTTCCAACATCAAAACAATATTTAACTTTCAAACTATCAAAATATAATATTTATAAAGTTTAAATAATATATAAACAAACACACAATATATAAACAAATAACATCCCTGCAAGAGAAATTGAATATTGGGACCACGTCCCATCCATATTCAGATCTCCTAGCCTAGGGTATTATTGAGAGTTAAAGTTAGCTTCCCTTACCTTAATTGCTTGCTTTCCAAGCAACTTCTAGAATTTTATTTCCCACAGTCTGGATAAGCTTCAAGATTTACGGGCCTAATGCAAGTTATCCAAACATAACAAAATTCAGTATATAGTAAAATAAGTTGGGAGGATTAAACTTCTCAACTGACCCTGATGTGAATGCAATAACAAGAATACATGATTCTTTGACATTCTTAGGAGCAACTTGAGTTGGTCATGAAATGACACTTTACTTAGAATTGGATCAATGTTCTAATTCAAGAACTCACCAAGACTTTGCACCAAACCAAAGCTCATATGGAAGTCCATATATTGTCAAATGGAATCAAACAACAAGGAATGAAGAACAACAATTGAAATTGAACAGAATTGAAAATAAAGCTACTGCACCGAACAGAAAATGAACACAAAGCTGGAAAACACAAATTTAAACGGTGGAAATGAAAGGAAACACTAAGAATTAAGAAACTACCAAATGGAATTGAAAGGAATGAAAGAAAGAAGACTTGTGGAGTGAAGCTTGCTGGATTTGAGACTTGGAGAAGCAATCACGCCACTTGGAGCCTTGTTCCAAGATAAGTGAAGGAATGCCGCCACTTGAAGCTCACCATTGGCACACAAGATAAGGCAAAGGAAAAAGAAGACAATCAAGACTCACAATTTCTCTCTAAGTTTGAGTATAGTCTCTCTACTTCCAATTTCCAAATCTGAATTTTACAAAGGCAAGCACCTTATTTATAGCCTAAGAGGTGCTGAAAAATAGGTGGGAAAATTCAAATGAAACTCATTTGAAATTCCCACCAAAAACAAGTCACATGGGAGGTGTGACCTTTTTCTACTATGACACCTCCTAAAAACTACACCTACACCCCCTACTAAGTCACATGGACAATGTGACTCTCTCTAATACATTCACATCTATTTATTTAATATCCACACCTCCTACAAGAGTCATTCAAATGATGCTCTTTTATTTAATGCTTGGCCTTGCCCCTCATGGTTTGAACTTGGGCTTCTTGGGCTTGGGCCTTCTTGGGCTTGGGCTTGGGCCTCATCTTTTGCAAAGACTAATAAGAAGAACTTTAAATGCTTTGGCCCTTGTCCATTTCTTCTATTGATAACATCTTTTTGATTCTCATCAGACCCTACCAATATTGATGACTAAATCCTAAGGAAAAACAGAGAACAAAGGATATTTAGAGTAAAAATGAACTTACTCTGTTTAAAAATCTGATCGGGTAGAAATATTCCTTAACTCGCCAGCTACAACGTGGTCCGATCAGATTCAAAAATAGATGAAGATTGGGAGAGAAAATTAGGAGAGAAGGGAGAGAGGAGAATATGGAGAGAGAGAGAGAAAAAAAAGAAAAAAAAGAAAAATGAAAGACACTGTTGGGGGTCGTGGTCTGCTTCTTATCTTTTTACGCTGTTACATTATTTCCAACTACAAAAATTTTCGTCCTCGAAAATGAACTTACCAAGAAAGAGATTAGGGTATGATGCTCGTATCTCCTCTTCAATTTCCCAAGTGGAGTCTCCAGATATGAGATCCCACAAAACTTTCACTATGGGAATACTTCTTCCACGAAGTTGTTTCACTTGTGAATCTAAAATTCTGATTGGCTTCACTTCAAATGACAAATTTTCTTTCACCTGGATTGAATCATACTCTAGAATGTGACTGGGATCAGGTACGTACTTTCTTAGCTAAGATACATGAAAAATATTGTGAATGTTAGCTAAAGAAGGAGGCAAAGCAATTTCATAAGCCATGGGACCTATTCTTCGGAGAATTTGGTAAGGTCCTATGAACTTAGGAGTCAATTTCTTGGATTTAAGTGCTCTTCCTACACCAGTGAACGGTGTAACTCTCAAAAAGATATGCTCACCCGCAAAGAATTCTAAAGGTCTTCTTCTTTGATATGCATAAGAGTTTTTCCTGCTGAGAGATGTTTTCAATCTTTCTTGAATCATTTTGACTTTCTCATTGGTTTGTTGTATTAATTCTGGTCCAATTAACACACTCTCACCATCCTGAAACCAACACTGAGGTATCCTACACTTTCTTCCATGCAATGCCTCGAAATAAGCCATTCTTATGCTAGTTTGGTAACTGTTATTGTAAGTGAACTCTACCAAAGGTAGAATTTCATCCCAAGTGTCCAAATGATCTAACACACAAGTCCTAAGCAAATCCTCTAAGGACTGGATAGTTCTCTCTGATTGCCCATCAGTTTGAGGATGATATGCTTAACTAAGTCTAGTTTAGTCCCCAAATCTTCTTGAAGTGTTTGCCAGAATCTGGAGGTGAATCTAGGATCTCTATCTGAAACTATGCTGCAGGGTACACCATGAAATCTGACTATTCCATCTATGTAAATCTAGGCCAACTTTCGTATAGAGATTCTCAAGTCTATAGGTAGGAAGTGTGCCGTCTTTGTCAACCTGTCCACTATGACCCAAACAGAGTCATGCTTCCTCAAAGTACGTGGTAAGTGGGTAACAAAATCCATTGAGATACTGTCCCACTTCCACACTGGAATATCTAACTGAGTTAACATTCCTCCAGGTCGTTGATGTTCAATCTTTGATTTCTGATAAGTCAAGCAAGCAGCTACAAACTTAGCTACATCATTCTTCATGCCATGCCACCATTAAGACTTCTTGAGATCTTGATACATCTTGGTCATTCCTGGATGTAAACTGAGTTTGCTTTTATGACCTTCAGATAACACTGTTTGCTTTAGTTCATTATCCTCTGGTATGCATATTCTATTTTTGAATCTCAAAATACCATCCACTCCTAAAGACAAGTCTTTAGCTTTTTCAGTATTTAATAAGTCCATAATGTTCTTCAATTTTGAATCTTCCAACTGCTTCTCCTTCACCTTCTCTAGAAATTCATTAGTTATAACAATTGTATTACAACTAATGCAATTTGAAGACATGGAAACCTCCAAATTCATACACCTGAAATCTTCCATCAATGCTAGCTCTCTAATCATAAGCGACGACATTAGTATTTTTTTTTACGACTCAACGCATCTGCAACAACATTTGCCTTCCCAAGACGGTATATTAGTTGGAAATCATAGTCCTTAAAAATTCGATCCATCTTCTCTGCCTCATATTAAGCTCCTTCTGATCAAACAAATACCTTAAGCTTTTATGATCACTAAACACATCAAAACTATCTCCATAAAGAAAATGTCTCCATATTTTTAAAGCAAAGACAACTACTGCTAATTCTAGATCATGAGTTGGATAGTTTCTTTCATGCACCTTTAACTGACGAGAAGCGTAAGCAACAAATTTCTTATTCTGCATCAGAACACAACCCAATCCCTGATAGGAAGCATCACAGAAAACTTCAAAAGACTTATTGGTATCAGGGATTGTCAATACAGGAGCATTAGTCAACCTTCTTTTCAACTCTTCAAAGCTTATCTCACATTGTTCAGTCCATGCAAAAGGATGATCCTTTCTAGTCAATTGGGTCAAAGGAGCCACTATTTTAGAAAATCCTTTTATAAATCTCCTATAATTCCTGCTAACCCGACAAAGCTTCTAATTTCTGTAACTGTTTTAGGACGCTCCCACTGAAGTACAACCTCCACTTTAGAAGGATTTACTGATATTCTCTGTGCAAAGATTACATGTCTTAAAAAAATGTATTTCTGACATCCAGAAGTCACATTTTGAAAGTTTAGCATATAACTGTTTTTCTCTCAAAATGTTCAGGACGGTTCTAAGATGTTCTGCATGTTTTTCCCTTGTACAAGAATAGATCAAGATGTCATCTATGAACACTACCACAAACTTATCAAGAAAAGGTCTGAATATTCGATTCATATAATCCATGAAAATAGTTGGAGCATTGGTCACACCAAATGGCATAACCAGAAATTCATAGTGACCATACCTTGATCTAAAAGCAGTCTTCTGAACATCTTCCGCTCTCACTAAAATTTGGTGATAACCTGAGCGCAGATCTATTTTAGGAAAGACAACTACTCCATGCAACTGATCCATCAGATCGTCAATTCTAGGAAGAGGATATTTATTCTTTATTGTTAACTTGTTTAATTGTCTATAATCTATGAATAAACATGATGAACCCTCATTCTTCTTCACTAATAGCACCGGAGCTCCCCATGGAGAAACACTAGGTCGAATGAATTGTTTCTCCAATAAGTCTTCTAGTTGTTTCTTCAATTTAGCTAACTCTGCCGGTGCCATTCAGTATGGAGAAATTGACATTGGGCCTGCTCCAGGAATCAAGTCAATTGCAAACTTTATCTCTCTCTTTGGTGGAAGACCAGAAATCTCATCAAGGAATACATCCATAAACTCCTGAACTACAAACATATCTTTTTGTACTTTATCAGTAACTATAGAACAAGCCAAGAGCATAAAACATTCTGCACCTTCTTGTATCTCTCTCTCAAACTGATGAGTTGAGATAACTTGCATTCTTTCTAATTGGGAAAGAAAATTAGGAGAGAAGGGAGAGATGAGAATATGGAGAGAGAGAGAGAGAGAAAAAAAAAGAAAAATGAAAGGCACTGTTGGGGGGTCGTGGCTCTGCTTCTTATCTTTTTACGCTGTTACAGTTTTTCATTTATAATAAAAAAATGAGCATGCACAAATATTTTCACTAGTAAAAAATAATAAAAATATATACAAACTTACATTTTTTTCAAAACTTTTTTAACTTCTTCTATAAGAAGATTCTTTAAAATGATAAAATGAGCCGAAACCATTTTCTCAATTCATTTTCCAGATTCAGCTTCATAAATTAGTTCAAATATTTTATACTATTTAACCAACCATGAAATCTTCAACCAACACAACTTAACTTATTATCTTATCGATATATGGAAATATATGGAAAGTCAACTCATTTGCCTTGATTATCAAATTAATTTCAAATAAAAAGATTAGATAAGGTATGCAAATAACTATAATCAATTATGCAAGGTTGTGACAGGATAAAAAAAAATCACAAACTCCCCTTCAACGGTGTTTTTTTATTCTTCTTTCTTTCTCTAACTCTACAATTCTCTCCTTTCTCTCTTTGTTTCTCACTCCATACATCATCTATTTTAGATTTTTATCACACCATATTGTAGCTAAGGAGTTAAGGAACATTTCTACTAATCAGATTTTCAAACAAAGTTCATTTTGCTCTAAAGATCCTTTATTATTTGTTTTTCCTTAGGATTTAGTCATCAATCTTGATGGGGTCAGTTGAGAAAAGTAATTCTCTCAACTTATTCTACTATATACTAAATTTATGTTTTGTTTGGATAATTTGCATTAAGCCCTTATATCTTGATGTTTATCCACTAAGGAGATACAATTATAGAGGTTGCTTGGAAAACAAACAATTAAGGTAAGGAAAACTAACTTTACCTTTCAATAGTACTCTAGGCAAGAAGATCTGAAAGATCTAAATATGGAGGGACATTGTCCCAAGTTTCAATTTCTCTTACAAGAATGTTATTTGATAAAATTATTTGATTTTATATTGTGTGAACATGTATAAATATTAGATTTTGATATTTTAAAAGTTAAATATTGTTTTTTATATTGGAAAGGTTCTTGAATGTTATGAATTTTCAAATGTTATGTAATTGAATGATATGTATTATATATGAATGATGAAAATTGTATGAAATTGATGTCCTACATTTGAGATAATGTATGGGTTATTGTTTGATGGTACATTGAATATGAAAAGCCTATGTTTAATCGAGATTCTCTAACTTCACTGATGATCTAAGTCATATAGACTAAGATATTAGATGGTGAGAAGCGGATGAGGGAGTTCATACACACCGGGTCCCGCGGTAAACACTCGGTATTTGATGTTTGAACTTATCATGATCCTTGATGTATGTATTAGATGTTAGTCTCTGGTAGGAGCATACTTAATGAGTCTTCTGGAAGACACGATGGATTGAAATAAAATCAAATGATTGTGATTGAAAATAGATCCATGTGTGGTCTATATGAATGATGTAATTGATATTGAAATTTTGTATGATAACATTTAAAGAAATGTGTATAATTGATTAGTTTGATTATTATTTTTTTCATGAATTAAGTATGTTATCAAATTTCTTTTCATTAGCTTACCCTTGATTTTTTTTTTGTGTTGTAAATTACGATGATGACTATCCTACGTATACGAACAACTGATTTACAAGTGTTTGAAGGTCTCGAGGATTTTAAGATGTTGTTTTGAAACTATTTTATAAATATTTTTATTTTTATAAACTCTAATCACTGTAATAGTTAGATTTATTTTTGGATTCTTAGAAAGGTGACATAACTACAATCTATTTTAAAGTATTTTGTAAAAAATATTTTTAAAAAATAATATAAAAATATTTTTAAAAATATAAATCTAAATTTAAATAAAAGATTATTCTAAAGTTTTAATAAATAACAAATTATATTTCATAATAAAAATATATTAAATAAATAAATTTATAAAATATCAAAATTAAAAATAATAAAACTTATTTTAATTATTACTTTAACATTTTTATTTTAAATATTTTATTTGGTTATAATAATAATTTAAATATAATAATATTAAAATATAATATTTTGTATTAAAATATAATCGATTAAGTTAAAAAACTTAACCGGTTATATATCCATTTTAAAACAAAATTAAAATATATTACAAAAGAATTGGGGTGGCTCATAGTTTCCTTCAAATTTCATTTCATCAGGGAAGAAAGTTTTTTCACTAATTGAAGTTGAATTTTGAAATTTTAGACTTTAAAATTTAGGATTTAGGATTTAAAATTTAGTTTTAATTTTTTCATACTAAATTGTCTCGATTTTATAAATTTATCTTAAGAATGTAAATCGTTGTCTTTCTCCACCTCAAAACAAACCAACATGATATATTAAAAAATAAATAATTTCGCACTAACTAAAAACATTATTTAATATAATTTAATTTCACTAATTTTAATTACGAATAACTTATTATTTAAAATGTTTTTCTTTCTTTTTATTTTGATGTAAAGACCAAAATAAGTTTTGTTTCTTTTAACAAAGATTTTTCTTTGGAAAAGTTTTTTTTTTCCACTCAAATAGTAAACAAACGTTTACTTGACCATAATTATAATAATATAATAACATTTTAAATTAAAAACTAAATAAATATAATTAAAATAATGAAAACTCGATATTATTAAAATAGTGTCAATTTTTTTAATAATATATTTTTATATGATTGTTGAGGTGTTAGTATAAGTGAAATGTGAAATTGTATAATAATATCTAGGAAGTTCTTCAGAATGAGATAGAACACGTTTTAACAATTGATATACTTTAATGGATTAGGTTTAATAATTAAACTCTCTTGTCTTTTATAATAATATAAAACATACCTCAACCATATAATAATACAAAGCACACCTCAATCATATAATAATACAAACCCCACCTTAATATAATAGTACAAAACCCACCTCAAACATATAATAATACAAAACCCGGACACTTTCATTAATTTCTTGACTAATCTAACCCTAAATATGCGGGATTATTACTTCATAAAATAATATATTATTATTATTATTAATGAACCATCAATCTTTAGTTTAACTTATTTTAATTCTAACCCGAAAACACACTTAACCAAAAGAGCTTGTAATAAAAATACTTCACTTTATCATTTCTATAACAAGTTAAAAACTGAAATAATTTTACTGAAAGATATGAGGTTATAGTTCAAATATAAATCATGCTCAAGATAATTTATTATCTTCTGAACAAAAGCATGTTGTTTTATAATCAATAAGTAAAAATAAAATATTAACTACGATTTATTATTATGAGTAGCTCGTGGCACAAATTAATTATTATGAAATAATTAATACGGACTTGCTACTATTTCTAGTAGTAAGAAGTGGACTTGCTACTATTTCATATTCGATTTCCATTGAATGATTTTCAAATGGGCGTACTTAATTTTCTTAACATTGTTCCTACTCAATTCCATCTTAACGGTTGGGCTTCAATACAAGCTTTTAGCTTCTTGCGTAAATTGTTATCACTTTCCTCTAATCCCAAATCTTTTTTGTATTACTATAGCTCTCGGCCTGGCAAACAACCAGGTTGGTTGTCTTTAATTAGTAAACCTAGGATTTGCTTTCTTAAGCCCTTTACCTCTTCAATAAGGACTTTAAAGGGGTTTTTTTTTTCAAGATTTTAATAGAAGAAGAAGGAAAGAAATATTTCTTTGATGCTGATACCCCAAAATTTCCTTTCTATTGGACTGACCAACCTCTAAAGTTTAACTCCTAGTCATACCACTCAATGGATGCTGTTGATCGGCGTGTAATTGAAGTTTTCAGTCACTTCTCTTACCAGATTCCCACTAGCGCTTTGTTACGATTATACACTTCAAAAACTCCTCGAAAAGATTTCATTGGTATGTATTTGTTCACATTTTTGCTTTATATCAAGAGATTTTTAACTTTGCTAAATGTTTTATTGACTTTCAGATTTGATGGCGGCTACTAATCCGAAAGTGCGGTCTTACTTCTCCAAACTTTTGAGCAAGGCAGGTGATGCAACTCCTCGTCATGAACCTATTGTTGACGATGCATTGGAAGTAGAAGTTGTTGAACCTATCTCTCGGGTTGAGCGATTGAGCCTTTGAATGATGATCGTGCTGTAGGTCCTTCAAAGAAAAACAAGAAAAGAGATCGAGGTTGCAAGAGATCTCATTCATCTTCTCGGCGTCATCGCCATGCTGAAGGAGGTTCATCACAATCACTTCCAGAATCAATTTTTGCTGCCACTACTAAGTTTTCAAAATTTATTCAGACTTCTGTTAATGAATCTTCGTATAATATGCTCAAGGCAACCGATGTTGCATCTTTGGCTGATTCTATTATCGAACTTTCAAGTCGAACTCTTCTAATTGGGAAAATGATGAAAACCAAAAGTGCAAATAGTATTTCATTTGCCGAGTTCGAGAAAATGAAAAATGAACTTTCTGAAGCGCATGAGAAGATCAAGTCTTTGACTCTTTAGGTGAAAGAAATAGATGCATTGAATACTCAACGAGAAACCGAAAAGGAGAATCTTGAAAATAAGATTACTGAGTTGAATGCCGAAAGGTTGAAGAGTGATGAAGAAAAAGAACAAATTCAAAATGAAAGCCAACTTTTGAAGGAAAAGTTGTTGGAGTTGTCTACCGCTAAAGAAAATGATAACAACACCATCAAACTCATGGAGAAAGAAATAGATCAGTTAAAGGTGAGTGTGTTTGAAGCCAAGAGTTTTGTCATTGAACAACACAAGCTAGGTTTTGACAAAGCTCTTCAACAAGCTAAATATTTTTACAAGATTCCTATTGATGAAGGCAATTTTGATGTGAAAAAAGATTTTATTAATGGTGAACTGATTCCTTTCAACGAGATTCCGGAAGAAGATGTAGAAGATATTAACATCATGAACTGAACGAGTATTAGCTCAATTTTTTGTTATAGTTCTTGGTTAGCTATTGGGAATTAAATCATTTTGAGTGTCGCTATGGCCACTATTGTATTACTCTACCGTTTATTAAATATAAAACTTTTTGGGCTTTATTATTTATTTTTATTATTCATTCTCGTGCTTTTACTTCAACCAACTTAATTAAATTGAATGATTTGGCTAAGTCAATTGAGAACCACTTTTGGTTATACTTCGGTCAATGGTACGCGATACTTCTCGACTAATGTTATTTAAAAAGATGTGCTTCATAATGCTTGATAACCTTTTGGTGAAAACTTTTTCGAGTAGTGTGATAAAAAACAAATGCCTAGTTTATCGCATACCTTCTCGGTTGATGTAATTGATTACAAAGACAAGTGCCTTATTGTATTTGATAACCTTTCAGTTATACCTCTTGAGTATTATGATAAAAAGCGTAATAGTTGATGGGTGCTTTGTTATATTTGATAACCTTTCGGTTATACCTCTCGGGTATTGTAATAAAGAGCGTAAGAGTTGATGGATGCTTTGCTATATTTGATAACCTTTCGGTTATACCTCTTTGGTATTATGATAAAGAGCGTAAGAGTTTATGGGTAGACTTATTTGCTTTATTCATAATGTGTTTCTATGATGAATGAATTGAAAGTTGGAATATTTTCTATAATAGATCTGTCGGGAGGGATTCGCCTAGAGTGAAATCATCCAAGCCCGAAAGATTTAAAGCATTTTCTTTTGGCAGGGTTTCATCTGTAATGAAATCATCCATGACTAATTTATTATAAGATATTTCTCTCAGGAGGGTTTCACCTAGAATGAAATCATCCAAAACCGAGAGGCTTGTAGACTGGATTTTTATTAAGACAAGTTTTTCTGCTTGCAAAATATCTTCATTATCTAGTAAGTTTGTACACAAGAAGAAAACCTTTACATCATCTTTTAGCTAAAATAAAACTTTAAATGACTTGCGTTCCACGTTCTTGGTATTGTCTTTTCTTCTAATGTTTCCAACCTGTAAGCTCCATTTTTCAAATTTTCTGAAATTCTGAAAGGACCTTCCCAATTAGATGCTAACTTTCCTTGTTGTGGATCCTTTCGAACATCAGTTTGCATCCTCCAAACCAAATCACCTTCTTTAAAGCTTCTTCGTTTTACTTTAGCATTGAACCGCTTAAATGCTCTTCTCTTTACTACTTCTTCTTTTAGTTTAGCCTTTTCTCTCAGTTCTTCAATGAGATCCAGACCTGTCCTTAAGCATTCATTGCATCAGTACCATAAGTAAGATTAAATGGTGTTTTGCCAGTTGAAGTTTGCGGGGTACATCTATATGCCCATAATATCTCTGGTAATTTCTCTGCCCATAATCCTTTCGCACTTCCTAATCTTCTTTTTAGTTGTCCGAGAATAATTTTGTTTGCTGCTTCTGCATGTGCATTTGTTTGTGGATATTCCACTGAAGTTGTTGTGGACTTAATCCTAAATCTGCATAGAATTCCATAAAGTTTTTATCAGTGAATTGTCAGCCATTGTCAGTTATAATAGTGTGTGGGATTCCACACAAATGTTTGAACTTGCTGGGAAGTTATTTTAGTCAAAGCTTATGCTTTTATCCATTTGGTGAAGTAATCCACAACAACAATCATAAATTTGGTTTGTCCACGTCTGAGTGGAAATGGACCAAGTATGTCCATTCCCCACTTAGCAAATGGTCATGGGGAAATAATTCCTTGCAACTCTTGTGTTGGTATATGATTAAGACTTCCGAACTCTTGACATTTTTTGCATGCCCTGACATATAGATTGCAATCTTCTCGGATTGTCGACCTATAATATCCAGCCCTACAAATCTTTGTTGCCATTGTTCGGGCTCCACAGTGTCATCCACAAATTCCTTCATGAAGTTCTTTAGTCATGTATTCAGCCTATTCCTGTGAAAGACATTTTAACAATAGCGTAGAAAACCCTATTTTGTATAACTCGTCACCTATTAAAACAAAACTGGCTACTTTCTTTGTCATCTAAGAATCTGCTTCAATGCCTTGTTCTTGATTTTTTATCACTCCTACTGTAAGTTGAGAATCACTTTTGCATATGACATTATCAACTCCCATATCTCTGGCCAAGAGTAGTCCTGCAATTAAAGCTCCATATTCGCCTTGATTGTTGGATGTTTTGAACTCAAGTCTTAATGCCATCTCTACTTGGAAATTTTCTGGTCCTTCAAGTACTATCCCTGCTCCGCTTCCTTTCTTATTTGACGAGCCATCCACATTTAACGTCCACCCCTCCTGTTGTGTTGTTGTTGGCAGTTGAATAATGAAATCTGCAAGAGATTATGCCTTGATTGTTCCTCTCGGTTCGTATTTGATTCCAAATTCTGAAAGCTCCATTGACCATGTAACCATTCCACCTGTAAGTTCTGTTTTTCTTAAGATTTTAGATATTGGATAATCTGTTCTCACAATTATCTGATGATTATGAAAATATGGTCGGAGACGTCTTGTTGTGTACACAAGTGTTAAGGCTATTTTTTCAACCAAGGGGTATATGGTTTCGACATTTTTTAGGGATTTACTTACAAAGTATATTGGTTTTTGCTCTGGATTTTCTTGGATTAAGGCTACTCCTATAGCTTCATGTAAGGTTGCTAAGTAAACTATGATAGGTTGGGCTAACACAGGTTTGACTAAAATGGGTGGTTCGGCTGTCATACTTTTTATTTGAGAAAATGCTCGCTCACATTGTTCATTCCACTCAAAAGTTTCAGATTTTTTCAACAATTTCACAATTGGTTTTGTTCTCTCGGCCAGAATTGGTAAACACCTTGCTAATGAATTCAACTTCCCCACCAATCTTTGTAGTTCCTTCAGGTTTGCTGGACTTCTCATCTTCATTATTGCTTCACATTTATCAGGGTTTGCCTCAATGCTTCTGTTGGTTAGAATAAAACCTAAAAACTTTCCCCCCTCACACCGAAAACACACTTTTCAGGATTCAAACGTATGTTGTATTTTCTTATTCGTGCAAATATTTCTTCAAGATCTTTCACATGTCGTTGCACTTCATATGATTTAACAATCATATCATCAACATAAACTTCCATATTCTTTCCAATTTGCTCCTTAAACACCTTGTCCATCAACCTTTGATATGTTGCTCCAACATTTTGTAAACCAAAAGGCATAACTTTGTAACAATAGTTAGCCGTATCGGTTGTGAAAGCTGTCTTAGGAATATCTGGTTCATACATCTGTCTTTGATTATAACCCGAATAAGCATCAAGAAAGCTCATCATTTCCTTACCAGATGCTCCATCAACCAATCGGTCAATACTTGGTAGTGGATATGAATCTTTTGGACATGCTTTATTTAAATCAGTGTAATCAGTACACATTCTCCATTTTCCATTCGGTTTCTTAACAAGCACTACGTTAGCTAACCATGTTGTATATTGGGCCTCCTGAATGGAACCGACTTGCATTAACTTCTCAGTTTCTTCAATTGCTGCCTTTCTTCTTTCTTCACCCAACTTTCTTCGTTTCTGTGCTACCGATTTTGCTCCTTGACAAACAGATAACTTGTGAGAAATTACCTCAAGATCTATTCCTTGAATATCAGTTGCTTTCCATGCAAACAAATCGTTGTTTCTACGCAATACCGCAATCAGCTTATTCAACAAGTCTTCAGGCATACTTCCCCCTATGTATATACATTGTTTTTCATCTTCTCCAAGCATAATAGATGTTGTTTCCTCTTTTGGTTCCAACCTCTCATCATTCATTCTTGGATCTAAATATACCATGGCCGCCATATTCCTGCCATCTTCTCTATCTGCCTTTAAAGTCATCTTTAACTCTACTGCATAACACTCTCGGACATCTATTTGATTAACATAAATAGTTTCTATTTCACCTTTCTCGGTTGGGAATTTCATGGCTAGATGTGGCGTTGAAACTATTGGTCCCAACTTGTTTAAAGAAGATCTTCCCAACAATGCATTATATGACGTACAAGCATCTACTACCAAATACCTGATTTTAATTTTCCTTGTTGCACTCCTTCTTCCAAACGTTGTCACCAACTCAATATACCCCTTTGTGCTCACCCTTTCACCCGAAAAGCCAATAATTTGCTATCGGAAAGGCACCATATCTTCCTCTTTCAAGTGTAATTTCTTAAAAGTATCCCAAAATAATATATCCATTGAGCTTCCTTGGTCAACCAGAGTCTTCATAATCGCATACTCTGCTATTTCTACTGTTATTACCATTGGGTCATCATGATCAGGATCGATCTCTTGAAAATCTTCATCCATAAAAAGCATTGGTGGCAAAGTTCTTCTCTTAAAAACATGATTGACTGTTCTGACATTTCTCCAATATTGTTTTCTTGCTGACGATGACTCATTCCCGGAGAATCCTCTCGAAATTGTGTTAATGAAACCCCTCACCAGTCTTCCTAGACTTCTTTCTCTACTTCTTCTTACTGATTGTGTACTTTGGTAACCTCTTTCATTTCTTGCTTCCGGTCTACCTCCTCTCCTTTCATCTCTTCTTTCCACCCTCCTTTTGTCTTTTCTCTCAAACCTCTCTGACCTCCTTTTTCCTAACTCTCCACTTCTTGGTTCTCTTTCAGGACTTTGCCTCATTCATACATTTCCACTCTTGACAAAACGCCTCGATTGTCCGACTTGAATTAACTCTTCTATTTTATCCTTCAAACCGATACATTCTTCTGTATGATGACCATGATTTTTATGATATTCACAATGCTTGCTATGATCTGCCCTCTCAGGTGTTCTTGCTTTTCTTGGAGGTGGTATGATTTCTGATGCCATTGCTTCCTGTAAAATTCTCGTCCAATTGGTATTTAATGGTGTATATTGCTGGAACTTTCGGTTTCGAAATTCCTCTTTTGCTCTCCTGGCCAGAGGTCCACTTTCTCTTTTAACTCCCCTCTTTTCACCCCCATCTGCTCTTGCTTGATTGCGAAATTCTCGTAGTTCTTCCATCTGCATAAACTTCGATGCTCATTGCCTTAATTCATCAAGGTTAGCTGTCAGCTTCTTACAAAGATTATCGGCAAACGGTCCTGGTTCTAGTGTTGTTATCATGTGATGCATTGTGACTTTTGGGCTAAGATTTCAAATGCCCAAAGCCACCTTTCCAAATCGTTCCATGAACATTCTCAACGATTCTACCTTTTCCTACCTTATATTTACTAATGCAATTGATGTTAAATGATGAGGCCGACTAGTTGTAAACTGAGCCCCAAACTTCTCCACCAATGTGTCAAAACAATCAATGCATAAAGGTTGTAGACATGTGAACCAACTTAAAGCTGCTCCTTTCAATGTTGTTGGAAACACTCGGCACATTATAACATCATTCCTTGTGTATAAACTAATCTGAGTTGTATAAATTGCAATATGTTCATCAGGATCTGTGCTTCCATCATACTTGTCTATGGTTAAGTTTTTCCAATTATCAGGCAATGGAGTATCCACTATAGCATTATATAATGGATGTTTTCTATAAGATATTCCGGTAAAAGTTCCAGAGGTCTCAGGTAATCTTCTCCTTGTTTGGAACTTTCATTATTATGAACTCTTTCATTTGCTGGTATTCTTGGCTGGACAATTTCAAAAGATGAATTCAAAACTGTGTCTTCTTGCAACTTTCTTTTCATATGCGCATTTTCTGCTCTCAACATACTTAATTCTTCTTCATTATTTTTTTTTAACATTTCAAATTCTTTTTGTAATTGTATTAACATTGCCATCGACATCATATTTTGGTTATCTTCCTGCTCTCCACCCTGCTCTTCCCTTCTATTCATCTCTGCTTCAACTTCTTTAATTATCTCTCGACCCCACGCTGGGCGCCAAAATGTTCTTACAAAAAGGACCGAGAACACTAAAACAAGTTGACAACACAAACTTCTCCAAATGATCTTTCAGTTTTGGGTTTTCGGCTACTCTCCTGGTTGGGCTTTCAGTTATTCTCCTAGTTGGGCTTTCAGCTTCTCTCCAGGTAGGGCTTTTAGCTTCTCTCCTCACGGATGGGTGTGTACCTACAAGGTGCTCCGATGCTAAAGTCAGAAATAGTTTTACATTCATAAGATTAAATTCACTCTTGCTTACCTCTTGTCTTGTGGTCATCAAAGAAATAGTCAATTGTTGCATTATCTACTTGTGAAGCTGAGTGTGTAGCAGCAGCAAGTGCTTGTTAATAAGTTTGGCTCAACAATATCATGACTCAAATTGGTTTTATTCTAGATGTTCCAATCAAGATTTATGTTGACAATGTCTCTACAATTAATCTTGCAAAGAATCCGATTTTTCATCATAGAAGTAAACACATTGATATTCGATATCACTTTCTATGAGACCAAGTTGGGAAGAACATGATCAAATTGGAATACTACAGATCAGAAGATCAGATTGCAGATATTTTCACTAAGCCATTGAAGATCAATGTTTTCATCAAGTTAAGAGATCTGTTGGATATGAAGGTTGTTCCAAATCAGGATCATGGGAGGATGTTGGTTATTAATTTAGAGTTTATTAGTCTTAAATTATTTACCGTTTGTATTGCATTAATGGTCAGTTTACAGGAATGTTAGTATTCCTATTTTATAGTTTTATAGCTGATTGTAATTTTGTTATATATATTATTGGAGTAAATCAAAATGTATGTATCAATTCACAGTTTGCAATTTCGTACAATTATGTTCAATCAGTTTCTACAAATTTTTGCCTTCTTTATTATTTTTTTCAATTAGATTCTACAATTAAGAATATAATTTATTATTTAAAATTTCTTTCTTTCTTTTTATTTTGATGTAAGATACAAATACATTTTGTTTCTTTTAACAAAGTTTTTCCTTTATTCAATAAAAATTGGCACAAACATAAGAACTAGACATTATTAAAATAGTGTCTAATAATTTGATTCGTGGATCCAATCTTCAAAGTTATCAAAGAGAACACGTTTAAACCATTTATATACTTTAAGTGATTAGGTTTAATAATTCTACTCTCTTGTCTTTTATAATAAAATAAAACCCACCTCAAATATAATAATACAAAACCCAGACACTTTCATTAATTTTTTACCAATTTAATCCTAAATACGTGGGATTACTTCATAAAATAATAATAATAATAATAATTAATAATAATAATAATGTTGGTTTTAACTTATTTTAATGCTAAAAGGAAAAATAAAGAGCTTGTAATAAAAGTACTTCACTATATCATTTCTATAACTAGTTAAAAACTCAAATAATTTTACTGAAAGATATGAGGTTATAGTTCCAATGTCTCCTAAAATAAAACATCATGCTCAAGGATAGTTTATTTGAACCTTTTGAATAATAAAATGTTTTCTTTATAATCAAAATGAGGAAAAATGATATATTAACTACCACTTTACAGGTAGATCGTGGTACACATTAATTATTAATTATTACGAAATAGTCTTTTGATTATAAAAAAGTTGTTCTATAAGGTAAGACATTTATCTTGGGGTGGTGGATGGTGGAAATATATTAAGACCGTGAAGAGTAAAAACATATTCTTCATATTTTAATAAATTAATATTTTATTTATTTTTATTTTATTTTTTAATTTAAAATATTATTATATTATGTATTTTACTACACAGTTTAAAATGATACTTTTATAATTTTATATAATTTTTTATGTAATGAGTTTAAAAATAAATATATAATAAAAAATAAATTTGAAATTAAATGATATAAAAGATATTAAAATAATAATATTAAAAATTGTAATGTTAGGATAAGATAAACGTGGGTTGTAGTATTGTTTCTCTTTATCATCTGACTGGTAAGTTTGTTCTTTCTCTTTATCATTTGATTGGTAAGTTTCACTATCGTTGTCAATTTGGCCAGTTGTCAAGAGGTTTTTATAAATGTATACAGAGCATATAAAAAAATTATTTGTTGTCATTACCGAGGTTAGAGAACAAAGTTGGGATAGTAAGAAGAAAATGCATGAGGAGTAGTTATGGAGATCATGTTTTTCCTGCTTATGTGCTCTCTCACATCAATCTCACTGGGATTTGATCCATCTCCAACTTTTCTATTTGGCACTGCTTCCTCTGCATACCAGGTTCATGTTTAGTTCCTCTCTCTTTCTTCTGTTTCCACCAATCACTATTGCCATGTTAATGACCCCATTAACCAAATTCCTCAGTACCTGTTGTAAGAATTATTCAAGTCTTTGCATTCTAAACATGGTCATTTAATATTCTTCATAGTATGAAGGAGCTTATTCTAGTGACGGCAAAGGGTTGAACAACTGGGATGTCTTCTCTCACAGAATAGGTGATTAGACACAGCCTCAAAAACCAGTTTTTATATTCTAATTCTGATTTTCTTCAAGTTTTACACATTGCTCAAGCTTCAACTTTTGCAAGTCTCTGCAGGTAGTATATCTGATGGAAGTAATGGCGATGTTGCCGTTGATCAATACCATCGGTATCAGGTAAATTTCTATTTCTGTTCAGTTCTGCAGATCATATTCATGAATACTAATTATTTCTATATAGGAAGTTTGTATCTACAGTGACATATTTGTGAATGATGCTCTCCATATTTTAGAAAAAGAATTATAAAATTGCTATTCCCCAAACATTAAGAGAGATTTGAACTTATAACCTATTGTGTATCATTTAGAAGAAAAAAAAGTAATCACTAGGTAAAAGTTATAAATGCTGATAAGAATATGACTTTTAGTTTTGTACAAACCGGAGAGTTCCAAGGTGGAGAAGAGATGATTTATCGCTTGTGATTAGATCAATCACTCTCAAGTCTATTAGAAGTCTATTGAGATAACATCACTAGGTTCAATCACTACATCTGAGACATTGTTCGCTCGCTTTAGATCCGGAAAGTTAAGGAAAAAATGTGTATATAAACTGTATTTCACCTTGAATCCTAAATGATTGATCTCGAATCCTAAACTATGTCACCAAACAGTATGCATTGACCAAATAAGCCAGTAAATAACCATGAATTATCTTACTACTTATAAAGACAGCTTCTGAATTATTAATACTGTTTTATCAGATTTAGTTCTTTTAGATACAAAAGGATAAAACTGGCATTAAATTAGTTTAAGTAATTGATGTTCCCAAGTTCAATTTGTAATAAAAACAGGAGGATATTGATCTAATGGAAGCTATGAAAGTGAACAGCTACCGGTTTTCAGTATCATGGGCAAGAATTCTACCAGGTATGGTTCGTGCTTTAACAAAATCTGACTGATATTAGCTTAGAAGACACTAAATATAGTGTAGTCAATTGACAAGCAGAATTTGCAATGATTGTGAACAGAAGGTAGATTTGGAGAAGTTAACTTGGCGGGTATCAACTACTATAACAGACTTATAGATGCGTTGCTACTCAAAGGTTTCATTTCAATTTTGCTATGCGATTCGCTTGCTAGACACAATTTCAATTCCTTTGACCTTATATGTTCTCAACTGTGCCAACTCGCAGGTATCCAACCTTTTGTAACATTATTTCACTTTGACATCCCTCAAGAACTTGAGGACAGATACGGAGCTTGGCTAAGTCCCCAATCACAGTAAGCAAAGCAGCCACTTCTCCAATTTATTTTCTTAGATTAGATGTCAATGTAATTGCCATTGTTCTGCATGCACTAGATAACTAACATCAAAATTAGCAATTTTTGTTTGACTTGAAAAAAGTGGAAAATGATACTAAACATATTTTGATATTTGCAGGGAAGATTTTCAATTCCTTGCTGATATCTGTTTCAAATCCTTCGGTGACAGAGTCAAGTACTGGGTGACTTTCAATGAGCCAAATTATATAATCCCACTTGCTTACCGCGTAGGTCAATTTCCACCATGTCGCTGCTCTAGAAAATTTGGAGATTGCAGAGAGGGAGATTCAGAGAAAGAACCCTTTGTGGTTGCCCATAATATGATCCTATCACATGCAGCTGCAGTTGATATTTATCGAAACAAATATCAGGTAATTTGATTAGAACATCGCAGTAATCCTTATGAAAAATGCTGGTTATACAGCAAATCAAAATGGAAAGTAACACGGAACAGTCGTTCAAAACATTACAAACTTTCTCTATTGTAGTATTATTAGTTGTAGTATTACTGATGGCAGAATGAGCAAGGGGGAAAAATTGGAATAGTCTTGCACTGTGACTCCTTTGAGCCATTAAGCAATTCCACAGCAGATAAGTTGGCAACCGAAAGGGCGCAATCATTCAGCACTAACTGGTAAAATTTCCTTGTTGTCTACTGCACAATACAGATGTTAAAGGCACTATGATAGATTGGAACAGATAGATAGAGCTTATTTGGACTGCTGGCACTTGTATATGGAACTAGGTAGATTTTATAATACATTTGAATCAATAACAGTAATATTGTTCACAACTAATTCATTGGATTCTAGAATATAGAAATAAATATTCAACTATAATATTGCAGGATCTTGGATCCAATCTTATTCGGTAAGTATCCAAAAGAGATGGAGATGATTCTAGGAACCATCTTACCTAAATTTTCCAGTAATGACAAAGCAAAACTGAGGAGAGGACTGGATTTTATTGGCATCAACTACTACGCAAGTTATTATGTCCGAGACTGCATATCATCGGTGTGTGGATATGGGAAAGGAGTCACCAAAACAGAGGGCTCATATGAGCAAACTGTACTAAAAAATGGTGTCCCAATTGGAGAGCTTGTAAGTACTTGAACCCTTTTTAATGATCTTCATCGTGACCTTGCTCATTCTGAAACTTCTATTGTTATGTAGACTCCATTTGATTGGCTCAATGTTTACCCGCAAGGCATGAAAAATGTTCTTATCTATCTAAAAGACAGATATAATAACACTCCAATGTTCATTACGGAAAATGGTAAGCAAAGCACGTTAACACCTTTTATTCAAGTCTATGAGCGTTTCTAACTACCCAAACTTTTGTAGGATATGCTACTTTGTATGATCCAGATGTTACCGAGGAAGAATATCTGAATGATTATAAGAGAATAGAGTTCATGTCCGGTCACTTGGATAATCTGATGGCAGCAATAAAGTATAACTCTATAAATCATTACAACTATTTCCACTTATATAAGCATAACAATTGACAAATGTTTTTATAGGAAAAGAGGAAAAAAAACATGGCATTCTTGTTAGTTTTACAGTTGACCTTGGACACAAGTAAAATAACTCAGTATTTATGTTTGAAGGATGATACATTCACAATCCATTTTTCTTCTAATTCCACCTTAAAACTCCCAATACTATTATTTTAATAATTTTTCACATTATTTAATTACAATTTATCCTTTATAATATGTTTGTTTTAAAACTGTCAGATCAGAGACTGTATATACTTTCAGAATTGTCAAAGTATAATTTTTCTTTCTGTTTTGGTCATGTGATCAGGGAAGGAGCAGATGTGAGAGGTTACTTTGTTTGGTCATTGCTCGACAACTTTGAGTGGAAATATGGGTTTTCAGCGAAATTTGGACTTCACCACATTGATCATGTCACACTGAAGAGAACGCCAAAATTATCAGCAAGTTGGTACAAGCGTTTCATTGAAAACTATATAGCTGACAACATTGTGTCCAAAGAAGACGAAGAAAAGAGAAACGGGAACAATCTCAGAACCTTAGTTCAGAACCTATAAATAAGAACACAAACAACAAAGTCCTTTCCATCAAACTTTAATGTAATTGTTGTTCAAAATTCGATCTATTAAATAATTTCTCCTCTTGGAAAGTTTGAGTTCTATTCTTTAAAAAATAAATTTGATAGATGAAAAATGCTTTCACCATGGACAAAAAGAAAACGCCAACTTCCGCATTGTGTAAATAAATACACATCTCCATTGAAGATGAGCAACATAAACTTTTACCACCAAAATACATGTTAAATTATGAAGAAAGAAATAGAAGAATAGTTATTCTTTCAGCTATTTCCATTTTTTTAAACTTATACTAAAAATGATGATTTTAAATTTGGATTAAATAAGAGAAGGTGATGCTTTTCATGTTTTTTTTTTATAAATAAATATGATTTGAAACATGATTTCTAAATAATATACATAGCAGAGCGTAACAGTTCGCTTCCACACTCTTATACAGTAGTTGTAGGGATACATAATACAACAGAAATTGTTGATGCAACTTCTGTCAGTCCCTTTGTAAGTGTTTAACATCCACAATAGCACCGAAGATTGGCTAAGAATTTTTTTAAAACTGAAGTTTACATTTTAGATTGTTGTAGAATGACAGGGTATCCACAATCATATTACTATTGCAAGTTTCTAGTTGCTTGAGTGGCAGGTTCAATATATGGCTTGTTCAGATATGAAGTTTAACCTTAGGTCAATTTACTCCTTGATATGAACTTGGAGGCTCATTGTTGTTTCACCTTTGTCTGATGGAACATTTAAGTATAAAACTGTATCAGTTGACTTGGAGCCTGCTATAGAACAACTTCGTTGTCTTCACAAATGCATTGCCAGGATCAACATCTAAATTTTTAATAAGAGCTTTATCGTTTCCTTGTTCTGGTTTTATTTGATTTGCAGATTTCACACAATTGAGCTAAGAATTTAGTTTCAGTATTCATGTCACAGGAAATTGAGGGCACACGATTTAACACTGGAATTTCTGCAATGATGGAGTTGCTTAATGCGGCATATAAGGTATTTTTCTGTTACCAGCTTTCATTCTTTTAATATCTCTTCTCAGAAATCCCAAAATTTCTTTTTCTATTTTTTTTTTGTATTTTTACGCTCCTTCTTTTATATATATATAAGCGCGAAGCTTTTCTCTTTTGTAAAAATACACAGATTAATGAATACTTGTTTTCAGTTTTCTTTCGTTACCTCCTTTTCTCTTTGCCTTTGCATTTCCTTTTTCTCATGTGCATCTTATTTTTCACCATCGTTGGTGATATTCTATCTTACCACAGCAATGTTATGGAGGTAATAGAAGATTATGATGAAACACAAATGAGCAGCTCAATAGCAAGGAGCATGACCTAAGAAGAGGCAATAGAAGATCATGATGAAACACAAATGAGCAGCCCAATAGCAAGGAGCAAGCCCAAAAGACATAGCACCAAACCTAATTATTTTGATGATTATGAGTGCACTCTTAAAGGCAAAATGAAGTAATGGTTGAGAATCTCAATTAGAGCAGAGGGAAGAATAGTAATTTCTCAAGTTGTTAGGATCTCATAGATTTGATTTTCTGTTGAGACATATCTTTGGAATGTTTACTCTATTTTGTTGTTTTTGGCTATATGTATGAGAAACTTTGACAATAAATGAGGAGCAGAGAATTATCCAGTCTTATATTATCTCTTTGGAAGAAGCCTAACTTGTAATTTGGTGCTTTCATTGAGAGAGAAACACAAAGAGACACCATGTTAGTGTCAAAAAGTGATGAAAAAATAGATTCTATTATGCAATCATTAGAGAGCTAGAAAACCTTCCAGGAAGCAATGAATATTCGCATGACAAATTTGGAAACTCAAATGGCACTTCAGATTGGAGCCTGAGAAACCGCAACGAACGATTCCACCCTTCAATCTTTTACTCGAACTTCCTTGAATCTGGATATGCCCCGTTTTGATGGGTCTGAACCATTAGCATGGATTTTCAAAATCAAGTAGTTCTTTGACAACCACCGTACTCCAGAGGACCAAAGGCTTCAATTGGCTTCTTTTTCCATGGAAAGAGCAACCCTCGCTTGGTTCCAGTGGATGTATGACAATAACCTAATCTCAACTTGGCAAAATTTCCTACATGCCTTAAAGGTTCATTTTGCACCATCACATTATGAAGACCTAAAAGGAGCCCTCTTCAAACTATGTCAAACCTCAACCATGCGAAAATATCAAAATCAGTTTGAATCGCTAGCAAATCGTATCGTGGGACAGGCTCATCCCTTCTTACTCAGTTGCTTCATTTCAGGTCTTAAACCAGAAATTCAGAGAGAGGTGCATGCCTTTCAATTGATCTTGTTATCCCAAGCCGTAAGCTTAGCAAAATTACAAGAAGAAAAATTTGTAGAAGCTTCCACGTCAAACTGTTACGTTTGTCCTTCTCACTCCATTGCTAAAACCCTGATGTTTGTTAATACTTTTTCACCCAACACACAAACAACGAGCCATTCTTCACAAAAAACCAAATCAGACCTTAATCCACTTGCCATCAAACGATTGTCCCCAGTCGAGCTCCAAAGCCTCCATGAAAAGATCTTGTGCCATTATTGTGATGAACACTATCGGCCTGGTCACAAATGCAAGTGGGAGTTCATGTTGTTGATAGCGGAACCTAGTGACCCTGAAACGAAAGAGATTGATTTGAACAACCTTCTCCATATAAAGGACCCGATGCCTAATGAACTTGGTCCAATCGACCTGTCGAATACAAACCTGACCCAAATCAGTTAACAACATTGATGGGCCAATTAATTTCGTAGACCTTTAAATTTTTGGGCCATGTCAACGGTTCCCCACTTGCGACACTAGTAGACAGTGGGAGTACCCATAATTTCATCCAAGATCGCACAACCAACTTCTTGGGTCTTCAAGTTGGCCCAACTAAATATTTTCATGTCTTGGTAGGTAATGGAGAGGAACTCTCATGCTCATCTATTTGCAAGTAGGTACCATCACATTTGAGCCCTCACACATTTCTCGTGGATCTATATACGTTGCCATTGAGTGGGGCTGAGATCGTATTGGGAGTACAATGGTTGACAACGTTGGGGCCAATGTTGATTGACTATGAACAATTGACAATGAAGTTCATTAAAGAAGGAAAATTAGTTGAACTCAAGGGCCAACACCGAACAACACCTCAAGAAGCCACTATACGTCAAATGAAGAGGATGATCGCTACCAATGGCATAGCAGAATATTTCAGGTTACATTTGCTTCCTTCCATAAAAGAGCTCCCTAAACCTTCACCGAGACCGAAATCTGAGGGAATATTGAGTAGATACACCCAATTATTTGAGGAATCACGAGGCCTTCCTCTTATTCGTGCGACTGATCATCACATTCCCCTCTTGGAAGGGTTGAATCTAGTGAATGTCATACCCTACAGATATCCACATTTTCAGAAACACGAGATTGAGCGTCAGATCAAAGAAATGATGGTTGAGGGAATTATACATCAAAGTAACAATTCCTTCTCATCTTTAGTGTTGATAGTATGAAAGAAAGATAGATCATGGCGGTTTTGTGTTGATTATAAGGCTCTCAAAGTGATTATTATAAAAGATCGGTTTCCCATCCCATCAATTGAAGAGTTGATTGAAGAACTCCATGACACACAATGGTTTTCAAAGTTAGATTTACACTCCAGGTACCACCAAATAAGATTGATCATAGGTGACACTCCCCAAAAACTGCTTTTCGCACAAATGAAGGTCACTATGAATTTTTAGTGATGTCCTTTGGATTGTGTAACGTGCCTGCTTCATTTCAGTCAACTATGAATATATTGTTTCAACCTTATTTGCGTAAGTTTGTTATAGTATTCTTTGATGACATACTAGTGTATAGTAAGTCATTAGAAAACCACATATCTCATTTGGATATTGTTATTCAATGCCTTATGACTAATCAATTTTTTCTCAAGAGGAACAAGTGCTTGTTTGCCCAGGAATCAGTAGAGTACTTAGACCATATAATATCCAAGGATGGCATTGACTCAAATCTTGAGAAAATTTGTGCAATGATTGCTTGATCGACACCTACCACCCTTAAGCAATTGCGCGAATTTTTGGGGCTAACGGGATTCTATTGAAAGTTTGTTCAACCTTATGCTTCTATAGTTGCCCCTCTCATCAACTTGCTGAAGAGAGACTCATTTACTTGGTATGAAGAAGAACAACGATCATTTGAGTAGCTAAAGGATGCTATGATAAATACTCCCGTGTTGATGTTGCCTAACTTCCAAGAGGATTTCATAATAGAAACGGACGCATCGGGGAAAGGGATGTGGGCAATTTTGATGCTGAATAACCACCCAATTTGTTATTTTAGTAAAAAAAAATTCCCAAAGCTTCTTTCAGCTTCTACGTATGCCAGGGAGTTGCATGTAATCACCGCAACGGTCCAAAAATGGCGTACTTATCTTCCTGGCAGAAAATTCATCATTCATACAGATCAACAAAGTCTTCGGGAATTGATGAGGCAAGTGGTGTAAACGCCCGAACAATAGTACTATTTGTCCAAATTAGTTGGATACACTTATGAAATTGTGTATAAACTAGGAGCAACTAACAGAGTAGTTGATGCCTTAAGCAAGATATATGGCAGTTCATCACAAATGATGTAGTTGACTGTGCCACAATGTGATTTGGCATCAAAGATACAAAAGACTTATAATGCAGATCCAGAACTCAAACAATTGTACCAAAAAGTGTTTGGTTGCCCAGAAGAACATCCAGGATTTAAATTTGTTAAAGGAATTATCCTTTATCATGACAAGATTTATATTCCTTGTCAATCCCCTCTTAAGCAAGTCTTTTTTGAGGAATTTCATGCCACACTAATGCCTGGTCATGCTGAAATACATAGAACTTATGGGAGATTGAGTGACAATTTCTTTTGGAAAGGAATGAAAAAAAGTCGTGGTTGAGTTGGTTAAAGGTTGTTTCATATGTCAACAAATCAAGTTACCTATACAACTACCCTATGGGTTATTACAACCAATTTCTCCATCCACTGCAGTCTGGGACGATATCTCTTTTGACTTTGTCACAAGGCTCCCTTCTTACCAAAATTACTAAGTGATTTTAGTAGTTGTTGACAGATTTTCAAAGGCAACTCATTTTGGCATGCTTCCAACAAACTTTCCTGTTGTTAAGGTTGCTGAATTATTTGCTTCCATGGTGTGCAAATTACATGACATGCCTAAACGTATAATATCTGATAGGGACCCTATCTTTATGAGTAATTTCTGGAAAGAACTCTTCCGAATGAGTGGAACAAGATTGAGAATGTCCTCAACTTATCATCTGCAAAGTGATGGGCAAACAAAGGCAGTTAACAAAATGCTAGAGCAGTATTTGAGAGCCTTCATCCATGTTGAACCAAATCTGTGGGGAAAATATTTACACTGGGCAGAGTGGCACTACAACTCAGCCAAGCATTCCTCCACTTGGATTACCCCTTATGAGATTGTTTACAATCAACCACCATCTTCGCTACCCCCAATATGTCATAGGACCTAGTCGCAATGAGGCTGTGAATGGAAATCTGACATAGTGGCAGAAGTTACTTGATAAGCTATGTTCCAAATAGCTCAAAGCACAATCTGTCATGAAGTATTATGCTGATAAGAAGATATTGGGTATATTAGTGTCTAAGTTCAAGAGGGAAGTGGTGAATTGAAGTTATAAAATTTCCGCAAACACAAATTGGTTTACAATATTTCAGGAGAAAAAGAACAAATTGATTTTGAAATGAATAGATTTAATTTTCAATACACTTTAACAAAACCAGAACTTGTTCAGATTAGGATTTAGATTAAACAAAGGAATTTTACAAAACTAGATGAGTTAATTTTCAAGCAGCTCTAAAAACAAGATTTATTCCAAAAGATCATCCAAATTCTTTTAATACAATTCCTTAAAGAACGTGAATCATTAACAAAGATTTTATGAAGAAACTGTTTGTCCTCAACTCAGTCAATTACACAGATTCAGAAGACTTTGTTTATGATTAAAGAAATTTTCCAGATCAAGAAGAACAGTTTGAGTAAACCCATAAATAATAGGTTCAATTTTAAATGAACAAATTTCTTTCTTGACAGATTGTTCAAAATATCATAAATGAGTGCAAAGATGAGAAGAATAATGCAAGCACATTTTATACTGGTTCACTCATAATGAGCTACATCCAGTTTCACCTTACTCCAAGGTGGAATTCACTAAAAACTAGTTGCAATCAATTACAACACACAACAGTTCTTGAACCCTACAAGAACAATACAACCAAAGCTGAAGAACCCTATTTCAGCACATCTTGCACTCCAAGAAACCATATGAAAGAGTGACTTACACTAACACCTTTTACAAGAATGAATAAGGAAGGATCACACCTGAAAGAAGATGCAAGAACTCAAAACAATAGCTCAATTGCAGCAGAACTGCACCAACACCATCACCAAGATCAAGGCTCTCTTAGAACAAGCACACTTGAAGATCTTTTTGAAAAACCTTTCAAAAACTCATTCCAATCCTTCTTCTCATGCAGAAAATGTTTAATCTCTGTTAAAATTGTGATTGCACAACACCCTTTCATGTGAGAAAAACCTTTCATTATATAGAAATCAGTTTCTAACAACTTTTCAAAAAACAGTTAAAAAACTGTTATAAAAACAACAGATTAAATTTAAAACTAATAGATTATTTTTTTTCAGGAAAACTGCCAGCTCAGCTTAACTGAAATAACTAACTGAACTGCACTTTTGGTGCCCTAACAGAATTTCGAAAATCCTTTCAGCAAAACAAAAATAAACCTATTGTTTTCCAAACAAACAAATTTAGTTTTGTGCAATAATATGATTTTTTTAGAAAACTTTAAAGAGCTTTTTGAAAACCATTGAATCATTTATTGTGTTTGATCTTACCACCTTGATTAGGCAAATAGGATAGGTCATGAAGCAAAAGGAAACCTTAAACTCACACTAGCCTATATACAAGATCACTTAAAAAACACATTACAATCTTCAAAGCAAACTAGCTATTTTCTTCATCAAACACACAGTAAGACAAGGTAGAGAAGAAGCTTCATCCATCTTCAACAATCTCCCTCTTTTTGATGGAGACAAATCCCCATTGCTTTACATAGCTTTGAAGGAAGGTCATGGTCAATACCTGCACTGAACTTGATTCCAGAATATACACAGAAACCTTTTAAATGTAAAACAGAACATAACAATGTTGAGAAGTGTTATACCTCCCTACAGTTTAATACCTGAACCAGATCAACAATATATATGAGCTATTTTTCAAATATCATAACCTGTATCAAGCTATTCTTCTCCCCCTTTGGATTCATCAAATAGAATGGGAGCATGGAATAAAAAGAAACACACCATAGCCATACATGACAATTTAAAATGAAACACCATAAAGTGTTATTACAGTCCAGAAATTAAAACACAACCAGTGCAGAAAATTAGAAAACAAATTGTTCAACAAGACATAAAAGAGAAAGATTTGAAAAGAATCACATGTGCTTGTAGTAAAGCTCAGCTAGCTACTCCTGGACCCCTTCAATTTGATAGTCTAAGTGTTGAAACCTAACTTGAGTCATTTCAAAATAGGTCTTTTGATCATTTGTGAGTGTATGTAGTCTGTCCAAAACTTGTCTTTCAAACATTAATAGAGGTTCACCTCTATATTCAGATGCTTGGTATGCAACCAATGCATTGTAGTTTGTGGCAGCAACATCTTCATTCATGAAAGAATGAACTGGTGATTCCTGCATGTGCTGCATAGATGGGTGAGTTGGTGATTCCACCCTGTGTGATGATGAATGATGCATCCTATGGAATGATGCTTCTGCAGCCTGCACAGTTTCATTTTCCGTATGCATTCCAACATTCTCTTCTTCTGCATCTCCATGGTTAGAGGCTTCATGCTCAGCTTTATAAGCAACATTTCTTTTGAAAACCCAGTTGTCTTCTTCCTTATGAAATCCCATTTTCATGAGAGTATAATTGTCTATCTCACTTGCTGCTTTGATAGTATCATTTCTTTCATTTGTATTATCCACTTCAAAATAGTCAATTAATTTGAAAACAAATATTGCATATGGAAAACGATAATCAGGGAGCCTTGTGGATTTAAGCATATGTTCCACCATAGTACTCACCAAGTTTACCTTGAGTTGATTCATTATGCAATAAAGCAGTATCAAATCTTCCTCATGGAGAAGAACATGATTGCTACCTCTAGGAGTGAGTTTGGAAGCAATGATGTGAGGTAAGAGTCTTGGAATTAAAGTCAAATTACCTACATGAAACCTAACCACTGGTTCAGTAGGATTCCTCACACAACTTCTATAAAACTGCATCTTGTTGAACCTTAGAATCCCAGCAGTGTTCCCTTTGTTCAGTTTCAGCCTTGAGTATTTGATTCCACCAACATTGCTCCAGATTTCTCTTGTGATTTTCAGCTTTTCTCCTTTCACATAGGAGACAAGATTCTTGCCATCTTGTACAAGATTGCTATACAACACCTTCACTAGGTCGGGATAGACATTTCCAGTCATTTCCATAAAGCTTTTCAGTTTTTGATGCTTGAGTAGGGTTTGTGCTTCTGTCAGATTTTTATCCCTCAGCCATGAAAATTCCAGCACCTTAGGTACATTGATTTGCTTTATGCTTGTCTCATGTATGAACCTTGTCATAGCTTCAGAATCTCCAGCAAACCAGTTTTCCAAAATACCTTGGCTGTTGTTAGGTTGCTCTCTAGATTTCTTCTTTTTGTGTGAAGAGGATGTCATTGTTCAATCTGTTTTTATCTGCACCTATTCACCAAGAGACAGTTCTAGCTAGAAGGAATGTTAGTGCAAAATTCATATGATAAATAATAAAAGAAAAAACTAATAAAGCATCAGATTTGAATCTGGACAGCTTGTAGCAAAGAAGGGAAAGTGTGAGATACAATTGATTTAGACTAGGTTTATATAGAATACCAAATCATATTTCAAGGATCACGGGTTTTGAAAGCAAGATCAAGAAAACAGATGCAGTACAAATTTGATTCATATGTAGTACAATAGGTGCAAATTTGAATGATGCAAGAATATATTGAAAACATATTTCTGCTAACAAATCAAATATGTTGCACAATGAATATATCAAATCAGTTAGTATTTCCACACATGAATGTCATAAACCTGCTGGTCAATAACCATAAAAGCAGTCAATGGTCAAGGAGAGAGAGAAAAATAATTATTTCTCTTTCCTAGTCATAGTTGTGATTCTGAAACAGGAAAACAACAAGTTAAAGCATGAGATAACAGATTTAAATTTTTACTACAGTGGACAATTTCAGCTAATAATACCCAATTCGTTTAATAGAAAGTAAAACCTATCTTTAGCAAGAGGTTTAGTAAACAAATCAGCCAATTGAAATTCAGTACTAATGAATTTAATATCACAAGTTCCATTAGCTATATGCTCTCTTAGGAAATGATGTCTAATTTCAATATGTTTAGTTCTTGAATGCATAACAGGATTCTTTGACAGATTTATGGCACTAGTGTTATCACAGTTGATAGGTATCTTATTTAAAAGAATTCCAAAGTCACTTAGTTGTTGCCTTAGCCATAGTGTTTGAGCACAACAACTTCCAGCTGCTATATATTCTGCCTCTGTTGTAGAAAGAGCAACACAAGCTTGTTTCTTGCAATGTCAAGAGATTAGACTTGACCCAAGAATGTGACAAGTCCCACTTGTGCTTTTCCTATCAACCTTGCAACCTGCAAAATCAGAATCTGAAAAACCAGTTAAGTTCAAGGAAACATTGTTTGGATACCATAGTCTAGCATCTTTAGTCCCTTGCAAGTATTTCAGAATTCTCTTAGATGCATTGTAATGTGATTCCTTTGGATCAGATTGATATCTAACACATAAGCACACAACAAACATAATGTCAGAACTGCTAGCAGTTAAGTATAGTAAAGAACCAATTAAACCCCTGTATTTTAATTGATCCACTGATTTTCCTGCATAATTCTGGTCTAGTTGGCAGCTTGTTGAGATTGGAGTGTTGATTGCTTTGCATTGGTCCATCTCAAACTTCCTAAGCAATTCCTTGCAGTACTTTGCTTGATTTATGAAAATTCCATCATTGAGTTGTTTAACTTGCAGTCCAAGGAAGAAATTCATTTCTCCTAACATTTTTTCATTGCTTCTACAAAAGCTTCACACATTTCTTCATTTGTGGATCCAAAGATGATGTCATCCACATAGACTTGAACAAGTATAATGTCTTCTCTTTTCTTCTTTATGAATAAGGTTTTATTAGAGGTGCCACAGTCATAACCTTGAGAAAGCAAAAATTCACTTAGCCTTTCATACCATTGTTTAGGCGCCTGCTTTAATCCATATAGTGCCTTCTTGAGCTTGTACACATGCTCTGGATTTTTGTAGTTTTCAAATCCTGGAGGCTGAGAGACAAACGCTTCTTCATTAATATATCCATTTAAGAATGCACTCTTAACATCCATTTGAAATAACCTGAATCCTTTTATGCTGGAAAATGCTAAGAGTAGTCTGACAGCTTCTAGTTAAGCTACTGGTGCATAGGTTTCACCAAAATCTATTCCCTCTTCTTGGTTGTAGCCTTTAGCAACCAGCCTTACTTTATTTCTGGTGATAGCCCCATGTTCATCCATCTTGTTCCTGTACACCCATTTGGTTCTTATCATATTCATTTCATGTGTTCTTGGAACTAAGGACCATACTTCATTGTACTCAAACTGATTTAGCTCTTCTTGCATAGTTGCTATCCAATTGCTGTCTTGTAGAGCTTCCTCCATATTTTTAGGCTCTACTTGTGAAACAAAGGCCATTGTGTTGCAAAAATTGTTAAGAGAATTCCTTGTTGAGACTCCTTTCTCAATTTTTCCAATCATATTGTCAAGTGTAAGATCCTTCGGAGTCTTCCACTCTTTAGGAAATCCTGCATTCACAACAGATTCTTTGACAACACTTGATTGATTCTTTTGAACAATGGTTCTTAAATAATCTACACCAGGTTCATCCAGAACAGATTTAGGCACATAACAATCAGATTCATCAAACACCACATGCATAGATTCTTCCACAGTAAGCAATCTTTTGTTATACACCCTGTAAGCATGTCCATTAATAACATAGCCAATATGTATTCCTTCATCAGATTTAGGATCAAATTTGCTTAGATTATCTTTGCCATTATTCATAATAAAGCATTTGCAACCAAAGACCCTAAGATGACTAATGTTAGGCTTTCTACCTTTATACATTTCATAAGGAGTTTTCTTGAGAATAGGTCTAATCAAGGTTCTGTTAAGCAGATAAGAAGCAATGTATACTGCATCTGCTCAGAAATATTTAGGTAGATTAGATTCATTTAACATGGTTCTAGCTAATTCCTCTAGTGATCTTTTCTTCCTTTCAACTACACCATTCTGTTAAGGTTTCCTAGGAGCAGAATAGTTATGTATGATCCCATGTTTTTTCACAAAACCTATCAAACTTTGCATTTTGAAACTCTCCCCCATGATCACTACAAATCTATTTTATGCTATTTTCATTTTCATTATGCGGAACCTTAGCCATTTTCTTAAAAGCTGTATATGCATCATTTTTATAATTAAGAAAGAGAGTCCATGTATATCTTGAGAAATCATCAACAATTACCAAAGCATAGAAGTTTCCAGCTAAACTAGCAGTCCTAGAAGGTCCAAACAAATCCATATGCAGAACATCCAAAGCTTTATTTGTAGAAACCACATCCTTTGTTTTAAAAGAAGTTCTTATTTGTTTACCCTTTACACATGCATCACACAATCTACTATCCTGAAATTTTATATTTGGTAAACCAGAAACAAGATCCTTAGATTTCAACTTATTCAAGTGATTTGTATGGATATGAGCTAACATCATGTGCCACAGCCAAGACTCATCACTTTTTTATAACAGACATTAATTTTCAAAGCAATTATTCATAATATCTAAGAGATAGATGTTGTTTACCCTTCTACCTATGACCAACACCTTACTAGAGGTTTCATTTGAAATTGTACAGGTGTTGGCTTCAAAATTAACCTTGTGGCCCTTGTCACAAAGTTGGCTAATACTTAGAAGACTATGCTTTAGTCCCTCCACATATAAGTCATTCTCAATTGTGGTTGAATTTTCAATACCAGCATTTTCTCTTCCAAGAATCCTTCCTCTATTGTTATCTCCATATGTGACATGCCCTTCAGCTTTAAGTTTCAGACTTGTGAATTGAGCCAAGTCACCAGTCATATGCTTTGAGCATCCACTGTCCAAGTACCACTGGTTTTTTCTGCTGTTTTTTTTTTCAAAAAAGATTTAACACATATGGTACCCCTTTTTAGTCTAGGGTCCAACAGGATTAATACCTTTCCTTAGGAAGCCATTTGGCCAATCCTTTAGGAATAAGGTACCTAGCTTTACATGTTCTAGAGATATGTCCAGATTTCATACAGTAAAAGCAAGATGCAGTATGCAGTGTATTTGAACTGTTAAAAGAAGAAAAACCTGTTTTGGAAGGAACAAAAAAACTGGACAGCTTTTTCACATTTTTCTTTATTCCAAGATTATATCCTAAGCCATTTTTATTAAAAACATCATTTTGAGATCCTAACAAAGTTTCAAGATTTTCTCTTCCTTTGGTGAAATTTGATAAGGTTTTCAGCAAATATTCAACCTGTTTTTCCAGCTTCTTATAGTTTTCACAGGTTTTTATAGATGCATGCAAACATGTCAATTCAAGACTAACAAGATCAGTTTTAGCTTTGTATAACTCTTCCTCAAGTGACTTAACCTTAGGTTCAAGTACTTTGTTTACTTTGTTCAGTTTGTTACATATAACAGCCAATCTGTTTGCTTCATTATGTGTTTCCTTAAAAGTAATTAATAGTTGATCATAACTTTCAGAATTAGTGGAAAAATCACTCACCGAATCAGAGATTGATCCTTCATCATTCACCATGAAGCACATATTTGCTTCTTCACTTCCAGTTGAGGAGTCACTTGTTGAAGAGACCTCATTTTCTTCCCAAGAGATATATGCTCTTTTTCCTTTGCCTCTTTCACTCTTCTTGCTTGCTGGTTTTTCTTTGTTTTGATTGTTTGGACAATCAATCTTTATGTGACCTTGTTTACCACAACCAAAGCAAGTATAACTAGAGGAATTTGAGTCATTGGATTTAGAGTACCTTTTTCTTTGTTGAGTTCTGTCTCGGTTCTTCCTCTTTAGAAATCTGCTGAATATTCTGGTGAGCAGACTCAAGGTTTCATCATGTTCAAGATTCTCCTCTTCCTCACTTGTATCATGTTCTATGCTAGTCTTCAAAGCAATTCCTTTGGCTTTTTTCTCCACTGTTTCTTGTTCTTTCAATCTTTTGAGTTCTAACTCATGCTCCATCAATTTTCCAAACAATGCAGCAGTGGACATCTTGGATAAATCTCTGGATTCTGAAATTGTTGTTACCTTAGGCACCTTTATGTTGAGCTCTTCCTTGTCAAAGACCTTACCAAGTCTAGTGAGATGATTTACAATATGTGTAAACCGTTTCTGCACATATGCAATGCTTTCTTCTGATTGCATCCTGAAAAGTTCATATTCTTGAATGAGTGAGTGCTTCCTTGCTTGTTTCACATCATTCGTTCCCTCATGGGTTACTTCTAGTACTTCCCACATCTCCTTGGCCGAGTTGCATTGAGACACTCTAAAGAATTCATCCATATTCAATGCAGAAGTGATAATGTTCTTGGCTAGGGATTCATATTGGGACTTCTTCTTTTCACTTTAACTCCAATCAGACCAAGGTTTCTTCACTGTTTCTTCTTTGACAACCTGCATAGGTACAAAAGGTCCATTGACTACTGCATCCCAAATACCCATGTCAATAGATTCCATGAAGATTTTCATTCTAATTTTCCAAAATGCATAATTCACACCACCAAACATAAGAGGTCTATTAATAGACGCACCTTCAGCAAAAGACATTTTAAACTCAGACATAATGCACAAACTTGAGTAAAATACAAGTCCTAGCTCTTGATACCAATTGTTGGGTCTATTGGTGTCTAAGTTCAAGAGGGGAGGGGTGAATTGAAGTTATAAAATTTTCGCAAACACAAACTGGTTTACAATATTTTAGGAGAAAAAGAACAAATAGATTTTGAAATGAACAGATTTAATTTTCAACACACTTTAACAAAACTAGAACTTGTTCAGATTAGGATTTAGATCAAACAAAGGAATTTTACAGAACCAGATGAGTTAATTTTCAAGCAGCTCTAAGAACAAGATTTATTCCAAAAGATCATCCAAATTCTTTTAATACAATTCCTTGAAGAACGTAAATCATTAACAAAGATTTTATGAAGGAACTGTTTGTCCTCAACTCAGTCAATTACACAGATTCAGAAGACTTTGTTTATGATTAAAGAAATTTTTCAGATTAAGAAGAATAGTTTGAGTAAACCTAGAAATAACAGGTTCAATTTTAAATGAACAGTTTTCTTTCTTGATAGATTGTTCAAAATATCATAAATGAGTCAGAGATAAGAAGAATAATGCAAGCACACTTTATACTGGTTCACTCATAATGAGCTACATCCAGTTTCACCTTACTCCAAGGTGGAATTCACTAAAAACCAGTTACAATCAATTACAACACACAACAGTTCTTTAACCCTACAAGAACAATACAACCAAAGCTGAAAAACCCTATTTCAGCACATCTTGCACTCCAAGAAACCATATCAAAGAGTGACTTACACTAACACCTTTTACAAGAATGAATAAGGAAGGATAACACCTGAAATAAGATGAAAGAACTCAAAATAATAGCTCAATTGCAGCAGAACCGCACCAACACCTTCACTAAGATCAAGGCTCTCCTAGGACAAGCACACTTGAAGATCTTTTTGAAAAACCTTTCAAAAACACATTCCAATCCTTCTTCTCACGCAGAAAATGTTTAATTTCTGTTAAAACCGTGATTGCACAACACCCTTTCATGTGAGAAAAGTCTTTCATTATATAGAAATCAGTTTCTAACAACTTTAAAAAACCAATTAAAAAGTTGTTATAAAAACAACAAAATAAATTTAAAACTAACAGATTATTTTTTTCAAGAAAGCTGTCAGTTCAGCTTAACTGAAATAACTGACTAAACTGCACTTTTGGTGCCCTAACAGAATTTTGAAAATCCTTTCAGCAAAACAAAAATAAACCTATTGTTTTCCAAACAAACAGATTTATTTTTGTGCAGTAATCTGATTTTTGAGAAAACTTTAAAGAGCTCTTTGAAAACCATTGAATCACTTCTTGTGCTTGATCTTACCACCTTGATTGGGAAAATAGGATAGGTCATGAAGCAAAAGTCAAACTTAAACTCACACTAACCTATATACAAGATCACCTAAAAAACACATTACAATCTTCAAAACAAACTAGCTATTTTCTTCATCAAACACACACTAAGACTAGGTAGAGAAGAAGTTTCATCCATCTTCAACAGAAGAGACTGCCTCACCCCTTCAAAGTGGGTGATCAAGTGTCAGTCAAGTTGCGACCACACCGACAGGTGAGTGCACGAAACTATTAACTCTCAAAGCTGGCCCATAAATTTTGTGGTCCTTTTCACATTATCAAACAAATTGGGGAAGTGGCCTTTGAATTAGAATTACATCCAGTAGTTCAAATTCATCCTATTTTTCATGTTTCAAAGCATAAACTATTCCATAATCAAAATGAGACACCTCAATTGGAACCCTCTTCAACAATTTTCAATAATCAACCTAAGTTGCAACCTCTTATTGTACTTGATTGGCGAATTTCTGGAAATTGTGATGCAGCAGAAGCATTAGGTCAGTGGCAAGATTTGTACCTGAAAATGCCACTTGGGAGAACCGTGACACCTTGCTTAAGGACTATCCAACACTGCACCTTGAGGGCAAGGTGTTTGTTGAATAGGAAAGAGATGTTATTGCCTAAGAGGAGACAACAGAAGATCATGATGAAACATAAATGAGAAGCCCAATAGAAAGGAGCAAGCCCAAAAGATATAACACCAAGCCTAAGTATTTTGATGATTATGACTGCACTCTTAAAGGCAAAATGAAGTAATGGTTGAGAATCTCAATTAGAACAGAGGGAAGAATAGTAATTTCTCAACTTGTTAGAATCTCATAGATTTGTTTTTTCTGTTGAGACATATCTTTGGAATGTTTACGCTGTTTTTATGTTTTATCTGTTTTGTTGTTTTGGCTATATGTATGAGAAACTTTGATAGTAAATAAGGAGCAGAGAATTATCCAGTCTTTTATAATCTTTTTGGAGGAAGCCTAACTTGTAATATAAGCATTGCACAATTTCAAAATGGTATTTCTTCAAATCTTCTTTGGAAGAACTCTCCGACATATTTTTTATCCCTTGTTTGTTTTTGTTTTCTTGTTTATTGATAGTACTATGTTTCCAGTTCTTTAAAATGGACATATTTTTTTGTTAAATTTGAAGTCTTATATTATTTTCTATGATTTTTTAAAGTTGAGATAGATTTGTTAAATTTTTTATACAAATATATGTAAATTCAATTTTGCTTGTATTAAATTGTACTATTGTAATTGGACTCATGATCCTAATTAGAATCCACATTTAGACCCATGTTTCCTTCAGATTAGAGAAGATATATATAGAGTAAATGTGCTCTAAACAAATGAAGAGAAATAATTTGTTTAGATTTACAAACTTAAAAATTGTCTATTTCTATCTTCTTCTTTCAATTTTAGAATTGTCTTTTTGTTTTTCTTCTCTCATTTGCATATTTTGTTCATCCTTCATGAAAAACTAACTTTTTAGGATCAATTCACGAAATCAAGATCAAACCGTCCAAATTGAGTTTTGTACCAATCATTTAATGTTCCATGACATCGACTAGAGATAAGGTCAATTTACACTATGTAAGTGAGATAATCCCCACCTTGCAAGCTTGTTTTGTAAGGATGAATTTGACTTAAACTCACTTCTTAATAGTCTGAGTTTGTTCTTTTTCTCTTCAATGTCTGATTTTCACTTTATGATGATAATTTGCATTTATGAATTTATAAGTCAAACTTTAAATCGATTGAATCTTCATTTGATAATTAGATACATATTAGATTAAATTATATTTGGATTTGATTCATATGACTAATTGAATCGGTTAATTATTCCAACTTGAATATGAAACTTTTAAAAAACTATGATAAGAAGAATTGTTTGAATTTTGAATATGTGAATTGACCTTTCATCTTTTTCTATTTTGTTTTTTCAAATGTATTGTGATTTCTTATTTTGTTACACCCTATAACTCGTTGATTTTATATTTCCACTCAAAGTTATTGAGCAGGACTAGGCAAAGAAACCTCTCACATATGTGATAAAAGTTTATTAGTTCAGGATTTTATAGGCTTATTGTATTCCCTAAGCATTTTTAACTTTCTTATTTGTGATTTTTAGCACATAAGAGTTGTAAGAAATTTTGAATAAAGATTGCATTTTTGGCTAAAATGTTGTGTATAGATTGTATGATCAATTGATTCAATGATGATAACCTTTTGAACTGATCTTTGTTATAGTAGATTCATGAACTTAGGAACTTTAATGAAGATAATTGGCCTATGAAGATTGGAAGTTCTGAAATAAAAGAAATAAATCTATCGAAGCTGCTAAGCAGAGAAAGCATTAGACGACTAGGAGCTGGAAGACCATCTAGTATAAAACGAAGGTATATTTTCTACGAAGGCATATTTTTATTTCATTTTAGTCTCATCCAGTTGTAGTTTCATAACCTTATAAATAAGGAACTATAAACACAATTCAGATGGACTTACGCGTACTTAGGCTTAGATAGGTTCACTTAATTAGGAATAGATGCTAGTTCTTATAGTTAGTTAGTTTTCTACTTTTACAATTTTATGCAATTCAATTTCTATCTATAAAAAAGATCTACTTTCGCATTATATCACAATTTCGTGTTCTAGTTTTATTTATTGCTTTCATTTTTGCACATTTACATTCGTAAGATGATTGAATTCTTGAAATGCGTAACAATGATTTTGAAACTGTGTTAGACAATGCTCTAGTTGTTTTATCGTTTTAGGATTAAATTCTTCATTAAAGAATTGTTTTCTTTGAGTATATAAACTGATTGATTATGTGTTTTCTTAATTAAATAAGAAATTCAGAATTGAGTTTTTTACATTCAAGGGTGAAGATAACTTGAACATGATTTCCGCTCATTGTTTCACATTTCTCAAATGGCATTTCCTTCTTTTTACTACAATTCCTTTTAATTTTCGTATTTCTACATTTACATTTCATTCTATGCATTCAATTATTTTCAATTTCATTCATTTCAATTTTAGTAATATTTTGTTTTCCAATTTTTACTGTTTTAGTTCATTAAACTGTCTCTATTACAATTTTATTATTTTTCGTTCTAAGGAATTCTATTGTTTTCTTTCAGTTTACGTTATTTACAATTTCTGTAAATACATGTCGTTTAAATTTTATGTACTTTATATTTTTGTTCATTGCATTTTCATTAGATGCTTATACTTTTCATTAATACAACTATTAGATGATTTGGTAGACGATTGTCTATTAAACAGTCTGATAGTTGTATTTAGTTTTCATCCTTTACACATTCATCTGTGTTTTACTCGTTGTTTTAAATCCAAATTGTAATTTTAATTTACTTTTAGATTCACACATTACTTTAATCGTCTAGTGTAGTTTCAATTGAACTCTCTAATACATGCCATGTTTTTCATTTTTTATTGCAATTTCATTTCTCTGTCCTTTTAATTTCAATTTTTCATTTACATAGTTTTCAACTTGATTTCTACAACTTTAGTTTGTTAGTTCTCTCACTCAATTCTTGTCCGTTTCTATTACTATCTTTCATTTTTCATATACTTTGTTTTTTTTGTCTTCATTTACTATTCTCTATTTTCGTGTTTTTGTTTGATACAATTTCTTCTTTTAAATATTCTCTAATCTTAATTTGTTTAAGAAAAACATGAAACAATAAAAATACATAATTGCGTATTTGAAGATTCAACAACTTAGGTTAACCCATGTATTACATTGAAAAAAACTAAATTTTATTTAAAAAAAACATACACGATAAGTGATTATCAATGTGCTTCTTCCCTAATCACATGACCAAAACATAAATACTCAAGTATTTTACTTGTGTCCTGGGTCAAGTACAAAAGTAACAAGAATGTGATGATTTATTTTGGTTCTTCTATAAAAATATTTGTCAATTGTTATGGAAATTGACTTGCTGCCTTTAGATTATCCAAGTGACTAAACATGGACATGACTCTATTCTCTTACAATGATTCAGATATTTTTTTCTCTCAGTAACATCTGCCTCGTGCAAATTACCATATCGTACAAAAGTTTATGTAAACAGAAACTTTTATAGACTTGAATAAAAGGTGTTAACGTGCCTTGCTTACCATTTTCCACAAGGAATATTAAAAAATCATTGATCATTAATAAAGGGGTACCATTATAAAACGTTTCTTATAAAGACCCACTGAACAGATAAAGAGTTATTAAAATAAATATTTTGTTGTGCACGTGTTGCGCGGGTTCAAAACAATGTATAAGAACGTGACATAACAAACAGCAAGGGTTGTTTATTCCAAAATGTTAACCAAAACTCTGTGTGTGGTGATATTCTTGGTTCATTTTGCAGTGGTTCCACTTGCAGTTCTCTCAAATGGATTGGATCTGGATCTCTCTCCCTTGCCAACTGGTTTCCTCTTCGGCACTGCTTCTTCCTCTTACCAGGTATCACATCTCTACCTCCAATCATTTTTGTAGTTTCAATCTACTACTACTATTACATTATAATATTTTACAGTATGAAGGAGCTTACCAGAGTGATGGCAAAGGGATGAGCAACTGGGATAACTTCACTCACGGAACAGGTGTTCAAGTTTTAGCTCTTTAAATTTCATTTCCGAATCAGTTCAATTTAGTCATTGTTGTGTTTTTTTTTTTTTTTTTTTTGCTGCTTCTTTCTGAAGTTGTTGTAACTAATTTTATCGATGACTGTTTGCAGGTAGATATGTAATAATCGGTGGGGGAAATGGGGATATTGCGAATGATCATTATAATCGCTACCTGGTAAGCATGTATTCGTGACTCATTGTGCCCTTTTTTTTCCTCTGTTTTGAGGTTCTACGTTTAAGCTTTTCTTAACCTACAACTACTTATGCAATCTAAACTCAGAAAAAATAATCACTTGCTAAGACAAAGTAGCCATGAAAACACTTTCAGCTCACCATACCTTCAAACCATTACACCCACCCCTTATCGTGGAAACACTGCACTCACCCATCAAGCCAATAGGTGAAATGAGTGCTGCTAATTTTGTATGAGCAATGCTAATTTTCACACCCTATGAGACCTAGAATGCTATTTATCCTTAAATATGTTTTATTAACACCCTCTCTACCACTAACACTACCACTAACACAGACTTGACACCGCTTGTGTGACATTAATTGACGCTGCAGACGTGACATTTTGTGAGAATATGACACTGGCTCTATATTATAATATATGACCCGTAGCACACGCAAAATTGGTTACACGTGTGTCTGTAAGTGGTTACTTATGTGACGCACGCAAAACTGGTTACACATGTGTGTAAGTGGTTACTTATGTGACGTTTATGGTCACCCACTCTTCATGAAAAAAAATTAGAACAAGTTGTAATTTTAATTTTAATTCATTGTGGATCGAAACACAGGAGGATATAGATCTAATGGAAGCTTTGGGAGTAAACAGCTATCGGCTATCCATATCATGGGCAAGAATTCTACCAAGTATGCTCATATGCATTATTAAAACTCAAATAAATTAATTCCAACTACGAATGTACCATAGATTCATGGTATGCATCATTTCAAACAGAGGGTAGATTTGGAGAAGCCAACCATGCTGGTATTGCGTTCTACAACAGACTCATTGATGTTCTAATACTCAAAGGTAAAAAAAAAATGCAATTAAGTAGTGAATTTGGCAATTGGTGAGGAAAACTGCATGTAACCCACATTAATCTTTTTTGAGAAAAAATTAATTGGAAATGAATCTTGTTTTCTCAACAGGGATCCAACCCTTCGTGACTCTCAGTCACTATGAAAGTCCCCAAGAGCTGGAAGACAGATATGGAAGCTGGCTAAGTCCCCAATCACAGTAAGTAACTGGTTTTCTAGTTTACCTGAAGATGTTTCAATACAACATTGATCATAGGAACTCTTGAATACTGTCATATTTTCACGTTTTTTATGAACAGGGAAGATTTTGCTTTTTATGCGGACCTGTGTTTTAAGACCTTTGGGGACAGAGTTAAGTACTGGGCCACATTCAATGAGCCGAATTTCCAAGTGCCACTTGGTTACCGTTCAGGTTTATATCCTCCATGCCGTTGCTCTGGCCCATTAGCCTTTGCTCAATGCAGTGAAGGAGATTCAGAAAAGGAGCCCTTTGTAGCAGCTCATAACATTATCCTGGCACATGCAGCTGCAGTTGATATCTATAGAACCAAATACCAGGTATGTGACGCACTTCTCAGCATCATAATCTAAGTATCCTAAAAGACAAGATAAAATTTATGATAACACCAGCAAATTTTCTGAAATCGATTTGTTTGATCAAAACATGAGATTACTCATTTCAATTTTTTAAAAAAATTGTACTTCTGTGGGTGGAATATTAGACCGAGCAGAAAGGAAGCATTGGCATAGTCCTTCAACATGAATGGTATGAACCATTGAGCAATTCAACAGCTGACAAATTGGCTGCGGAAAGAGCAAGATCATTCACCTTCAATTGGTATTGTTCTCCCTTAAAAGCCTTTTTCTATTATTGTTGCTCACTCAACTGCTCCAGAGTATAAACTTCCTTATAATTCAGGTTCTTGGACCCAATCATATTGGGAAAGTATCCAACAGAAATGGAGAATCTTCTTGGAAGCCTTTTACCCAAGATTTCCAGCAAAGAAAAAGAGAAACTCAAGAAAGGATTGGATTTCATTGGTGTCAATTACTACACGGCTTTCTATGTCCAAGATTGCATGTACTCAAGGTGTAAGACAGGACAGGGAAACTCCAGAACAGAGGGTTTATACATGAAGAGTGGAGTAAGGAATGGTTTCCCAATCGGTGAACCGGTACGTGTCCTCAAACCTTCTACAAAGATCATGATCACCTTTACTTCCATGCTTAACCAATTCTGAAGTTTCTAATGTTTTGCAGACTACATTTAGTTGGTTCAATATTTACCCAGATGGCATGGAAAAAGCAGTCACATATGTGAAAGATAGATACAACAATACTCCAATGTTCATAACCGAAAATGGTAACCATATTGTTTTGTTTTAAGCACATTCTGTTCATTGCTGATAATGCAAAATATTTATAGGGTATGGCCAAGAAGATGATCCAAATTTCACTTTGGAAGAACATCTTAATGATTCTAAAAGAATAAAGTACATGGTGGATCACATAGAGGCGATGGTAGCGGCAATAAGGTAAGAAAATAATAATAAAAAAAAACAATTAGAAAAAATCCAGCAGTAAAAACCAATCAAGGATTCCAATTTTGACTAAATTGTTATCTAGTATATTCATATAGCATCGTACTACAATTTTATTTGGTCAAGTGCTGGAACACCACACCATCATGTCTGTTTAGTGACACTAAAGAAACATGAGAACAAAATAGATTTGGGTCTGATTTCTCCCCAACCCTCTCTTGGTTATAGGAAAGGAGCAGATGTGAGGGGATACCTTGCATGGTCCTTGCTCGACAGCTTTGAGTGGATATATGGATATACAGTAAGATATGGATTCCATCATGTGGATTTTGCAACCCTGAAGAGAACTCCAAGATTGTCAGCAAGTTGGTTCAAGCAATTCCTTGTTAAGTACAAGGAAACCTTTTCATTAGGCACGAGCATGACAGGGAAAGAAAAGCTTGTACAACAAACTTGAGACAAAAATATACATTTTTTTAATAAAAAAGCTTGATATTAGTGTTATTGTGATGAGACTAGATGTCCTACAAGTTCACACCTCTTCTCTGACCTATTATATGTGACACATTCACCATATTGTATTGTGTTCATCTATCATCTTACCACAATTTTATTAACCAAATGCTGGAACACCATCATAACCGCACACACCACTTTACTATAAATAGGTCGTAAAACTTTCACGACTTACGAGAGTGCAATACCAATTTGTATAAGAAAGTTTACTGATTCCTCTTTCTAATTTCTCACAATATATATTTTTCCTAAAAAAATGCTTCGCGTTAGATAAATTTTTCACTTTGCAAGGTTAATCTTGAATCAGCTTAGGTAACAATAACTTCCCAGCACACCCGAGAAATGTGTTAATTGCTTTTAACTGATCCCCTCTTATTTATACTTTTCTATTGGGCCTTGTGTTGTTGCAAAGATTAGTGTAGGCCCAATGATCCCTTAATCATGTTTTATTTTTTTTAATCAAGCTTAACCTATTTAATCTGCGAATCAACGTGATAATCGCCTTGGCCAAAAGGTCATGTTGCCGTATGGGGTGATCGGCCTTTCGGCTTCTCGATTCCTAGTAGAACACATGTCGTCCAGGCTTGAGCTTTCTAAGTAAAGCGAAAAGTCGTAAATAGTACCAATAGGTTTTAAATCTTTGTCCTTTGTTTTTGCCTTGGTCAAGTGTTGTTGTTGGAATGTCGAATGACGATCTTATCATTTTTTGTCTTGGTCATGTCTTTGCCGCTTGTCCATAAAAAGAGTGTCTCTTGGTTGATGTTTATGATTGACGTGTGGCTGACGTGTCATGTCATTTCATGAACAGTCGGAAGATCTGGACCGCTCTTCTTTACTTAATCTAACAATCAAGATTTCTGCAACGGTTCGCCTTCTCTCCTGCCATTGATGCTATAAAGAGCATGGAAGTGGTCCCCTCATTTGTTAACGTTTCCTCTCTCACTTCTCCTTCTCTTTGATTAATTACCGAGCAAAAAGTCGAGATAACAATGTCTTCTTCTTTTTCTGATAGCTCTTACCTGAAAGTGTCTAAGCTTGTTGATAACACGGTGCCACGTGAGGTTGTCCACCTCTCAGAGATCGATTAAAAAAGTTCCAAAGTTCCTCTGAGTCCTCCCATATTAGCGATAAAGCTAATGCGAATGGGGTTGCGAAGACGTGTGTCTTTCGGTTGAGCCTATTGTCGGCGTTGTCGAGTTGGACGCTCCTCCAACTCGGGTTGTCGACTTCGAGTGGGGTGACTTTAGAGTCCGAGAGCATTCTTCTCGGTTTGGCACCACTGCCTCGCTAAAGTCTTTTAGCGCCAATATAGATATGTTGGATCCGGAAGAGCCGGGCAGGGTTTTCTCCCTCTGATGGTGCTCGTCGTCTGACATTGTATGTTTAAGTAAAGATCCATTCTTAGGTGATTACTTTTTCTTTTACTCTTGTTTAATAATTGACATCCACGTTCGTTTCTGTCTGGACGATTTCACCACGTTCCTTGAACGTGGCGCCAACGCAGCTTCACCCGAATAGTTGGGCATATATCTAAGCTTCTCGACTCCTGTGTTTGTCGTTATATTTAAGACTGACACCCCAAGTTTTTTCAAAAATGTATAGTTGATACAATCTAAGTAGCCAAGAAGATGACCAAGGAGTCAAGATATAATTCACATTGTGACCATTCATCTCAGCAATCAAGTCAAGGCCCCACCAAATATCAGACGAACCTCACTAGAAGAAGAACTTGGCATAGACCAGAACATCAATTGTTCTTTCTTATGGTATTCTTAAAAGACAAAAACATGTTTGTAAATAATTTGGGCTTACTTTTGGGGTCCAAATAGAAAAATAGGCTAGAGTAGGTTCACATAGCATAAAAGGGAGTGCACTTAGCGAAATGAGCTTATACTAAGCCCACATTTTCAAGACAAGACACCTAGAATTAGGGTTTTTAACCTGCCTTCGAGAAGCTATACCTAAAGGTGTGGTTTTGACCATGGTCAACACCCTAGGCACCCCCACTCCCTTGCCATTTCTACCCTTCACCCATCTTGTTCACCAAGGCACCCCTTCCTATAAATTAGGTGTCTTGCCTCATGAATTTTTACCTAGATTTTGAATATAGTAAAGAAACTCTACTTGAGTGATTAGTGAGCTTTGTCTCCTAAATGTTTTGGGTCTTATCTTGAGTGTGTGAGCATTTCAAGTGGCAGCTCTTCCTTCACTTATCTTGGAGTTTTCCACCCTCCAAGTGGCGTGATCATCTACATCATTCTTCACCATAAGCTTCCTTCATCTCATCTCTTTTTTTCCATCCTTCCTTGTGCCATTTATATCACTTGCTTGTGTTCTTGTTTGTGTCATTTTCTTTTGGTTATCTTTATTCATCCTTTACTTCCATTGTTCTTAATTTCCGCCCCTTGCATCACAATCACCTTATTCTTATGTTTTTCTCTTTACCCATTTGAAGTGAACCTTCACACTTACTTAACCACTTGGTTAAGTTCGTGTCTAGTAGGAATCTTCTTAGGGTTCTCACCACAAATTGCTAATCTCAAAATCATAAACAAGAGCAACCAATTAAAATGTGCAATCCTAAACTCAACTCACATCATGTGGTATTCAGAGCATGGTTATCTTGTGCTTATTTGCTTTGAGTTGATTTCAGACCTTTAAATTCTAGCACATTTTAATTTTTTGTTTTACCTTCAAGCAATTTCATTTCCGCTTATAAATTCTTGTCATCTACAATTCTGCAATTTTATTCATTAAGCACTTTAAATTCCTCTTTTGTATGTTATTTTGTGTCAATTTTTTTCCTTACCTTACATCTTTTGCTTGAGTCTTATGTTCTTAGTATTTTAGAAGTCTTAAATCTATTCTACTTATTTTGATTTTAATTGTGAAAAGATAAAATCAAATTAGAAGTTGTTTGAGTAAGTGATTGATTTAATTCCAAACATAAAATGCAAGTGTTCATATGAATTGAATTCCAATCCAATCTCTTTTTTTCGAAAATTGAAAGTGAATTACAAATATGCATGGAAAAAGGATATGGAACTTTTGGATCCATAAAAACAAAGACAAAAACAAAGGAAATTGAGAGCATTCACATTTCAACTTTCAAATTTCAAGTTTCTAAAAGAGGATTTTAAGTATATGGCAAATTGTGTTCATACTTGTGGAGTTTAATCCTTCTTGCTTTCACAATTTCTAAGAACTTTCAAACGTTCATAATTAAAGTTTAAGTAAGTTTCTTTGAGTCTTTTTTTTAAGTGATTTTCTTGCTTGTCTTCTCAAAGTTTTGTGATTACCTTATTTTCAATTTGGTTTAGCTTTCTTGCTTTTAAGCTTTTCTTGCTTGCCTTTCAAATTTTCTTAAGTTTTGTTGAGGGAATCTTTGGTGACCAAGTGTAAGAGCTTTGTCATCTTTCAGTTGAAGTGCTTGCTACCAAGTGTAGACCTTTGTGTTTAGAGAGCAAATCTTTCTTGAGTGCATTACAATTCTTCCCTCCTTTTCTAAACGGCCGAGTGATACAAGTGAGGAGTGGATAAAATTGTTAATTTTCACCAATTGCTTGTTTCCTTTTTGTGCAAATTATGGCTCATTTGTCTTCAGGAGAATCTTCAAAGCCACAATCTTCTCAAAAGGCTTTCCTTTTGGGAGAGCTTTCGGAAACCAAAAGGACTTTGGCCCAAAAGGAAGAGGAGGTGAGACATTTAGTGGAAAGGTTACAAAGACTAGAAGCGGCTCAAGAGAGACAACCTAAAGGAAGGAGATGGGAACAAAGAAGAGCTTCTAGAATCTACACACGCTATGGGAGCTAAGAAGAAGACCTAGAGTGAAGAGTGCATCACTTTGAAGAAAGGCGCCATCATCATCCACCATCAAAGCCTTTTTTCCCTTCTCTTAAATTGCCTAGTTTTAATGAGGCAAGGGATCCCAATGTGTATTTAGGATGAGAAGCTAAAGTAGAACAAATTTTAAATGTGTATGAGGTCTAAGAGGACCAAAAGGTTAAGGTAGCTTCCCTAGAATTTTTAGATTATGCATGCAGTGGTGGCATCAAAATGTAATGGACATTGTTTGAATAAGAGACCAGTCGTGGTATCTTGGTATGATTTAAAGGAATGCATGCGCGCGCGGTTTGTTCCTCCACATTATAGGAAGGAACTCTTGTTGAAGCTCCAACAACTTCAACAAGGACCTAGGAGTGTGGATAAATATTTTAAAGACTTGGAGACTACTTTGACCAAGATTGACATGCATGATAGTGAGGAGTCAAAGATAGCTAGGTTTGTGAGTGGTTTAAGGAGATAAATCCAAGATATTGTAGAATTATATAAGTACTCTTCTTTAGAAAAATTGGTCCACCTAGCAATCAAGGTATAATCACAACTTTTGAAGAAAACCAATTTCAAAAATACTCATAATGATGGCTTTTACAAATCTTCATGGAAGGATAAAAACAAAATTACAAAATTTCTACAAAAACTTTTCCTTCCAATTTTTCAAAAGAAACCACTTCTAACCATAGAGTTTCTAAACCTTCCACCTCTACCCCTAAGTCACCCACCAAAACCTCAAACACAAATTGTTTTAAATGTCTAGGTTTTGAGCACATAACTGCAAATTGTCCATCCAAAAAAACCATGATGGTAAAGGGGGGGTTGTTGTGAGTGACCATAGTTCCCAAGCCTGAAGGTCTAGTTCCCCTACCTCTTCAAGAAACCAAAGTGAGGATGAATATGAGTTGCCTTGTGAAGGTGATTTGTTAGTCGTAAGGCACATGTTTGGACACATTCAAAAACCTTTAGATGAGAGTCAAAAGGAAAATATTTTTCATACAAGGTGCCTTATTAATGACAAATTATGTTCCTTAATTGCATACGGGGGTATTTGCATAAATGTGACAAGTACAAGAGTGGTGGATAAACTTGAATTACCCACCATCTCTCATACAAAGCCCTACAAATTACAATGGCTTAGTGAAGATGGAGAAATCATTGTCAATAAACAATTCCTCATAGCTTTCTCCATTGGAAAATATAAAGATGAGGTCTTGTGTGATGTTGTGTCAATGGAAGCCACACACATTCTATTAGGAAGGCCATGGCAATTTGATAGAAAAGTTTCACAGGATGGCCTTACTAATAAAATATCTTTTACCTTCCAAGGGCATAAGATCATTTTGAAACGTCTATCTCCAAAAGAGGTAAATAAAGATCAAATAAAAAGGAAAACAAAAAGAGAAAATGAAAAAGATAAATACAGAAAAGAAAAACCAGGTAATAATACCTCACCTCACACTACAAAAACAATCATGTTGACCCGTACAAAAATGCAAACTGCACCTCAAAAGTGTTCTTCTTCTTTATCTTTTTCATTACCTAATAAATCTAAATACTTGACATCTTGCACAAAGAAGTTTTGGAATGCAATTCAAACACCTATTAAAGGTTCTTACCTTCTAAGAGGCTTATCTTCAAAAAGTCATTTCATCCCCAAACACTCTTTCCAAAAATTGCTTATGTCTAAAACTTACCCATATGAACTCCCAAAGCTTCATGAACATAAGTTTACTTCACATATCCCACCTTGCAATATTTTATATGTGAACAAATTGACTATGTTATTTGCATGAGTTCTAAATTCGAGGTCAAATTCTCTCCAACTTCAGAAGCATGATACAATCCAAGTAGCCAAGAAGATGACCAAGGAGTCAAGATACAATTCACACTGTGAGCATTCATCTTAGCAATCAAGTAAAGGCCTGATGTGAGTTGATTAAGAGATGAAGCACTATATGACACTTTCAAGAATTGGATCAAGATTCTACAAGTAATTCAAGAACACAAATCAAGAAACCCATTAGAAACTCATTTCAAGAACACAAATCAAGAAACCCATGGGAAACCCATTTCAAGAACATGAACCGAATAGAACATCAACAAGTAATTCCAATCGATTAAAACAAGAACCAATGACAAAATATTGATTAGAAACATTCAATAGCAACATTTGACCGATTGAAAAATCAAGAAAAAGAAAAAAAAAACATGTTTTAGAGTTTTTGATATAAAATGGGTATGGAAGAAGAAGATGAAGAGTTGAAGAAACTTATGTGGTTGAAGACAATGGGAGTGATCACGTCACTTGGATGGTGGAAGGCTCCAAGATGAGTGAGAGTGCTGCCACTTGAGGATTCCCAAGACCCACAAGATAAGACAAAGAGAAGGAGAGCAAGTCTCACAAAGAAACCACTCAAATTCTAGAGAGTAACCTCACTTTCAATTTCAATATTCAACTTGTGTTTACAAAAGCAAGGCTCCTCTTTATATAGGCATAGAGGACTGGTCATGAAAAGGTAACAATACATGAAGAGTCACTTGTAAATGAAAAGGCAAGGCATATGAAAAGACAAGGTAAATGCCACCCCTTTTCAAGTCACTTCTTTATTCTAGAAAAGTGACTTTTCCTACAACTTCCCTTTTAATGTTCTATCTTGAAACTATTCTAAAAATATTACAAAAGATATTAATTGGGTTTGGGCCTCATCTTTTGAGAAGACTAATAAGAAGAACTTTAAATGCCTTGGGCCTTGTCCATTTCTTCTATTGATGAAGTCCTTATTTCCTTGTTGAGATGACCCTTCAAGTATAGCTCATTGGTCATCTTTATGTATTTTTGGGTTACATCAAGGCCCCACCAAATATCAGACGGAACTCACTAGAAGAAGAACTTGGCATAGACCAGAACATCAATTGTTCTTTCTCTTGGTCTTCTTAAAAGACAAAAACATGTTTGTAAATAATTTGGGCTCAATTTTGGGGTCCAAATAGAAAAATAGGCTAGAGTAGGTTCTCATAGCATAAAAGAGAGTGTACTTAGCAAAATGGGCTTGTACCAAGCCCACTTTTTCAAGACAAGGCACCTAGAATTAGGGTTTTTAACCTACCTTCTAGAAGATATATGCGGTTTTGACCATGGTCAACACCCTAGACAGCCCCCTCCCTTGCCATTTCTACCCTTCACCCATCTTGCCCACCAAGGCACCCCTTCCTATAAATTGGGTGTCTTGCCTCACGTATTTTTACCTAGATTTTGAATATAGTAAAGAAACTCTACTTGAGTGATTAGTGAGCTTTGTCTCCTGAATGTTTTGGGTCTTATCTTTGAGTGTGTGAGCATTTCAAGTGGCGACTCTTCCTTCACTTATCTTGGAGTTTCCCACTCTCCAAGTGGCGTGATCATCTACATCATTCTTCACCATAAGCTTCCTTCATCTCATCTCTTTTTTTCCATCCTTCCTTGTGCCATTTATATTACTTGCTTGTGTTCTTGTTTGTGTCATTTTCTTTTGGTCATCTTCATTCATCCTTTACTTCCATTGTTCTTAATTTCCGCCCCTTGCATCATAATCACCTTATTCTTGTGTTTTTCTCTTTATCCTTCTGAAGTGAACCTTCACACTTACTTAGCCACTTAAGTTCATGTCCAATGGAAACCTTCTTAGGGTTCTCACCACAAATTTCTAATCTCAAAATCATAAACAAGAGCAACCAATAAAATGTTCAATCCTAAAATCAACTCACATCAATAGTACCAGGCCAGGTAATCGAGTAGGGTGGTTGTCCTTAATTAGCCAGTCGAGGTCGCTTGTTGGTTCCTTTTACTTCTTCTTATAAGAATTTTAAAGGGAGTTTCTTCAAAGTCGTGGTCAGGGAGGAGGGTCGCCACTTTTTTTATGACGGCGACACTCCACGATTTCCTTTCTATTGGACTAGCAAACCGGCACGCTTTCGTGTATGGCAAATGTTGTTGTTAATCCGAGAAGACTTGGAAACTTTGACCACATTAGACAAGCTTCCCCGAAAAATCCCTACTCAACAGTTGATACAGGTTTTCTTGTCGCCTACCCAACTTCGTGATGTCGAGGGTATGCCTCCTTGTTTATCTTTGCTTTCGCCTTTGTTTTTGTATGCTTGTTTGACTCATGTATTTCGCAACTATAATGGCTTCAGTGACTCTAGAAGAAGGAAAACTCTTCTATAAAGACCTACTCACCATCTTTGCACACAGCACATACCTTAAGCCAGAATCACACTGACTTTACAGGATTTTACAAACACGTTTACAGAATGTAATATGAACAATTACAAGAAACTAAGTAAGGATAGAAAACACTTGGAATAACAGTAAACCAGAAGCCGTATGATTAGTTCTTGAATCACAGCAAAGCTCAAAAGCAATCTTGCAAAACTTTGGAAAACTCCTTGTCACAAACAGATTGTAATCTCTCTTTTTGATCTCAAATCAGAGTGTAAAACTTCTATATTTCTCTTTTTTTGAAACATTTGAAAGAATGCTATATTTATAACCTTTGAAAAACTACCGTTTAAGGCAAATTTGAACAACTGAATCAGTTAAAACAGGTTTTCAAAATACTGTTATGAAAACTCACTTTTAATCAGTTGAAACCACGATATAACCGGTTGAATGGTTTCAGCAGTTACACAACTTATTCAAAAACCAGTTTCAAAACTCATTTTCCAGCTAAGTGACAAACAACCGATTGTCTCGAAACTTTAATCGGTTATTTTTCCCTTTGCGTGGAAAAAACACTTAGTTCTTTAAAATAGATTGCAACAAGCTTTATGTAGGAATCAAAACTGATCTTACAAAGATTATAAACCCCGTAACTAAACCCAAACCTAAAAAGCAGCACAGCTTCAGGTTCCATGAGAATTTGATACATCAAAGCTTCCCATCTTCAACATCGTCTTGAAAGAGCATCCGCAACCACATTATCTTTACCTTGCTTATGTTTGGTCACATAAGGAAATTGCTCAATGAACTCTACCCATTTGACATGTCTCTTGTTGAGCTTGCTTTGGCCTTTCAAATACTTAAAGGATTCATGATCACTATGGATCACAAATTCCTTTGGAAAAAGGTAGTGTTACCAATTTTGCAAGGCTCTCACAAGAGCATAAAGCTCCTTGTCATAGGTAGAGTAATTGAGATGACTCTCCTTGAGTTTCTCACTAAAATAAGCTATGAGGTGACCCTCTTGAAGGAGGATAGCCCCAATGCCTATGTTGGAGGCATCACATTCAATTTCAAATGTCTTAGTAAAGTCAGGGAGTGCTAAAATGGGTGTCTTAGTCAATTTATCTTTTAAAGTTTCAAAAGCTTTTTCTTGTTCTTGGCCCCATTTAAACACCATATCTTTCTTTACTATGGCATTGAGAGGTGTGGCAATGGTAGTAAAGTCTTTCACAAACCTTCTATACAAACTAGCAAGGCCATGAAAGCTTCGTACCTCACTAACATTGGTGGGTGTGGGCCAATATCTAATTAATACAACCTTTTCTTCATCCACGTGCACCCCTTTAGAACTCACAACAAACCCTAGGAAGTCTATGTGATCTATTGCAAACACACATTTTTCCGGATTAGCATACAACTTTTCCTTCCTAAGGGTTTCCAACACTTGCCTAACATGCTTCTTATGGTCCTCTAAAGACAAGCTATAGATAAGAATGTCATCATAATAGACCACTACAAACTTGCCAATGAAAGGCCTTAGGACATGGTGCATAAGTCGCATGAAGGTGCTTGGGGCATTGGTTAAGTCAAAGGACATGACTAACCACTCATATAAACCAAATTTGGTCTTAAAGGCGGTTTTCCATTCATCTCCTGGTTTAATCCGGATTTGGTTATAGTCACTCTTAAGATCAATTTTGGTAAACATTTGAGATTCATGTAACTCATCCAACAATGGGATGCCTATACTTAATGGTGATGTTGTTTATAGCTCGGCAATTCGTACACATCCTCCAACTCCCATCCTTTTTAGGGACAAGAATCACAGGCATAGCACAAGGACTCATGCTATCTTGCACCCACCCCTTAGCTATTAAATTCTCCACTTGTTGTTGAATTTCCATGGCCTCGGTTGGATTGGTCCTATATGCTAGCTACCCTATTTGGTAAAGAAGCCACGGGTATGAAGTCGATTTGATGCTCAATTCCCCTTAGAGAATGTAGTCCTTTAGGGGGATCTTGAAACACATCTTCAAACTCTTTTACCAAATTTTCCAGGCACTTAGAATTATCTACCGCCGACTCACTCCTAAGGGTTTTCTTTGGAAAAGCTATGAAAATAGACTTTTGTGAAAGCATTACCTTTTTAACCTCTTGTGATGAAATGAGAAGACTTCTCTTATAACTTTTTTTTCTTTTTCTTTTTCTCTCTTTTCTTTCATTTTAAGTTGGTCCTCATGAACTTCTTTTGGTTAGAGAGATTTTAGTGTGATTTTATGCCCATGGAAGGCGAAAGTGATTTTGTTGGTAAGGCCATCATGTAGGGTTTTTCTATCATATTGTCATGGCCTACCCAAGAGAATATGTGTAGTTTCCATAGGGACAACTTCACACAAGACCTCATCCTTATATTTACCAATAGAAAAGGCTATGAGGACTTGCTTGTTTCTATTATTTCCCCCTCTTCACTTAACCATTGAAGTTTATAAGGTGTTGCATGAGAGATGGTAGGTAACCCAAGTTTGTCTACCACTCTTGTGCTTGCTACATTTGTACAACTTCCTCATCCACAATTAAGGAACACAACTTATCATTAATGAGGCACCTAGTGTGGAAAATGTTTTCCCTTTGACCTTCATCAAAAGGCTTTAAAACTTAGTCTAGCATGCACCTCACTACTAATAAGTCTCCTTCACATGGAATTTCACTTTATTCCTCACTTAGGGATCTAGAAGTGGTAGGGGACCTAAACCTTTGTGAGCTATAATCACTCATGACAATCTCCCTTTTAACCATCATATTTCTCTTAGAAGGGCAATTGGATGCAATATGCCGAAAACCTAAACATTTAAAACACTTTTTACTTGAGGTTTTGGTAGGTGACTTAGGTGTAGAAGTGGAGGGTTTAGAATGTCTAGGATTGCAAGTGGAATCTTTCACAAAATTTGAAGGAAAAGTTTTTTAAGAAGATTTTTTTTGTTTTTCCAAGATGATTGGTAGTAGCCAACATTATGAGAGTTTTTGAAATGAGTTTTCTTTGAAAGTTGAGATTCAACTTTGATGGCAAAGTGACCCAATTTTTTCCAATGATGAATACTCATAAAGTTCTACCATATCTTGGATTTCCCTTCTCAATCCACTTACAAATCTAGCAATTTTGGACTCCTCACTCTCATGCATGTCAATTTTAGTTAAAATTGTTTCAAGCTCTTTAAAGTACTCATATACACTACTAGGTCCTTGTTGAAGTCGTTGGAGCTTCAACAAGAGTTCCTTCCTATAATAAGGAGGAACAAACCTCGCGCGCATGCATTCTCTCAAATCATACCAAGAGACCATGATTGGCCTCTTGTTTAACCCAATGTCCATTACAGTCTTATGCCACCACTGCATGGCATATTTGCATTTTGGTCCTCTTGGACCTCATGTACATTAAAGATTTGCTCTACCTTAGCCTCCCATCCTAAGTAAATGTTGGGGTCATTTTCCCCACTAAAACTAGGCAATTTTACATAGGGAAAAGAAATTTTAGAAGGATGGTGTTGATGTTGGTGCCTTTCATCAAATTGATTCATTCTCCAATCTTCATCTTCCTCATGGCTATCGTATAGATTATAGCTCCTTGAACCTCTCCTATTCTCCCACCTCCTTTGTTGTCTTACTTGTGCGGTTTCAAGCCTTTGGAGCCTCTCCTCCAATTGCCTCATTTCTTCCTCCTTTTGGGCTAAGGACCTTTTTGCCGCCGCCAACTCACCCATAAGGAAAACCTTTTGGGGAAATTGAGGTTTTGATGATTCCCCTGAAGAAAGAAGAGGATACAAAGAGTGAACAAACAATTAGTGAAAGAAAGTCACTCTTGTGTAAAACAAAGAGGAGAACACACAAAGCACTTAAAAAGAAGTTTTCCTCTCAACAAAGGTTTATCTTGGTGTTGAAATCTCTCAAATGAAAAGAAAAAAACAAAGCCCTTATCACTTGATCTCAATAGGACAACAAAAAAACTTTAAAAAAATTTAAAAGACAAACAAGAAAAACTCAAAACAAGAAAGTTAAACCAAGTTTGAGAAAATATGTATGACAAAACTTTTAAAGAAAGACAAGCAAGGAAAAGGCACACAAAAAGACTCTAAGATACTTGCTAAAACTTTTAACAATGAAATTCTCCTTTCTTAAGAATTTATTAAAGCAAAAGGATAAAAAAACCACAATGTTGAAATCAATTTGCCAATCAAAATGAACCCACTATTTTGAAATGTTGTTATTTGAAAAGGTTGGAACCAATAAGCTTGCACAACTTCTCTTACTTTTTTTTATACTTGTTTTTTTATTATGGAAATTAGATGTCCATAGTTTTGATCATGCATATTTTCATAGCCCTCCAATTATCACAAAAAGTTTGGGATTCAAATTAATTGATCACTTGAAATATTTTGTTTGGAACTTAAATCTACTTCTACTAAAACAAGTTTCTAATTACTTTTAAACTTTCAAAATTAAAAGCAAAGTAAGTAGAAGCAAAATATAAGGACTCCTAGAAACACTAAAGAACACATGACTCAAAGCAAAAGAGGTAAGAACAAAAGAAGACACAATTTATCATCCAAAAGCGAAAACAAAGCCAATGACAAGATAAATGCCGAATTGAAAAGCAAGAAAGTAAAGGGTTGAAATTAAATGTGCTTGAATGTAAAGAAAATAAATTAAAGGTGCGAGAAAAGTAAAGTGTCAAATCAACTCAAAACAAAATAAGCTCAAGAACCAAACATTTTTCAATATCAAATTATTGAAAATATTCTTATACTTAGTGAATGTTACTATTAGGATTTTAAATAACTTTTCCTTGTGGGTTAGATATTCATCCTTAGGAACAAATTATTACTTCAGACTCAATACATTTATCGTAAAAATGGATATGTAAATATATATGAACTTGAAACAATTTTCAGAACTACACAAAGATAAAGGAAAATAGAGCATGATTGAACTTCAGAATTCTCTAAATTTGATAATTCCAATATATCTCAGTTAAATTTAAATATGTTCAAAGCAATTATTTTCTAAAGAATATACCAAAGATTATTTTCTTTCTTAAAATATCTGTTGTTATTGTTTACTAAAGTTAAATCTCATTTTATAAGTTTAGGTTTAATGAAAGAGATATTAAACTCTTATTGAAACTGTGGAATCCACTTATTTTTTATTAGACGCTTACTGATTTTGTATGTGAATTATCTTATTCGGTTTTAAGAATCTCTTATTAAAGTTGAGTGTCTAAGAGACATGATAATGTAGACACTTCATGCAGAAAATACATAAATCAACAAAATATATATTGTTATCTATATATAAAAGTATACGCTTCGACTAATATAAAGATATAAATTGTATTTAATTCATTACAAGCTTTTTAATATAAAAAAAATTAATATAAAAAATAATAAATTTTTTATTTTGGATATTAAACATTTAAGACATGCTAAAGATAAAATAACATTTAGAATTGTACTGGCACGACCGGACAACTCACTGAGTCGGTCAAAATCTTGAACCATCTGACCACTCGATCATGATAAAAGGTCACACGACGACACGTGACCGACCGATCCATGGCAACGAGGCATGGGTTGACCAAGTCAGCAAGATTAATCCATAGTTAAGAGTTGTTTAGCGCAACCCTAAACAAGAACCAACCTCCTAATTTGGTTCACCAACGAATGCCCATTAAGGTAATATAAATAGTACATATTCCAAGAATCAGGTACGTCATTATCTAAGGTACTCTAACAACCGAATGCCGACACCCTGACTGACTTGATCATCGGAGTGCCTTCTACAGGTATCATCACAACCTGTGTTACCAGACAACCGAGAGAAAGAAGGTGAAGTAGGAAGCTGAGAGTGATAACAACCAACCGAAGAAAGGAGCAAAGCAATCGTTCTCTAAGTCCTAACACTCGTTCGAGAACAATAACTATTTTATAATTAAAGAAAAAAAATGTTTACCGTAAGAAGAGAAGCGTCTAATGACAGAAAAAAAAATGGATGTCACGGTTATACTCTAATGTACTCAATATTATTTTAAGGTTTACTATTCCATGCATTGTCACTATTAGATAATAATAAAATAAATTAATAACTAATTAAAAATATAAAATACTATTTTAAAAATTACGTAATGTTATTTATAAAATTTAAAATGTTAACTAATTTTTTAATACATATTTCAAATTTTAAACGTTACATAAAATAAAACTGTTGTAAGTGATGGAAGGAGTAAATTTTGGATGTATACATTTAGAAACTTTTAGGAAATTCCTCAACGACAGTATCTTTCCGGTTTATATTATTTAATTTAATACTTTTTTCTTGAGTTTCATTTTTTAATAAATATTTATATTTATATTTTTTTAAATAAATTGTCAACAATTAAAATAATATTTTACTATATTAATATTTATGCTAAATCTAAAATATAAATAATATGTTCAAAAATACTTTTTATTTAGAATTTAAATTGTAATATACAAAAATATTAATTTATAAATACCAACCATATAAACTAATATTATCTTATGTGTTTCGCGTGCTAAAGTTATGCATCCGTAGACAAGGCCAATTGCTAACGAACCATGATGTTGTCCACATTAAATAGACTCTAGACTTATTCACTATCCGACATTGATGGCTAATGGTAGTTCCATCATGATTAAATAAGAATACTTTAATTTAATTTCTTTTCCCGAAAACTATTGCAATTTCAAATAAAATAATTGCCTTGAGTTCTAATATTTCAATATAATTTTTTTTTATTCTCTTAAAAAAAATTCATATAAATTATGTCAATGCTAATGTATTTGCATTAGATAAAAGTAATGTGTTTATTGAGTGAGAGTATGATTATTTTGTGAATAAGTAACTTCTTATCGTTACGATTAGACATTGATAACAATTAACATTTTCAAATATATTCTTAGCATTCAAATATGTTAAGCGTTATCATTTGGGTCAGAAACTTAGAAGTACTTTATAGTCAAATCTAAGGATCTAGATCATAGAAACAAGCATTACAAATAAAATGACAATATCAATTATCAAACAAGAATAAAATATTATATTTAAATATCACACCGGTACATAAGAGTTTGAAAAAATTATTCTCAATCCCAAAGCGTAGAATTAGTCCCTCATGTTGGCTATTACAAGCATGGAGAACAAGAAAAAAAGATTCAGGATGTTTCTCCTTGATGACTGCCTCCTGTAGGGTTTCTAACACCTTTTATTCTCCCAATTGGATTCCAATCCACCCAATTGATGTCTAGAGTTGTTCCTCAAGCCTCGTATTTAACCTAGTTAGGTTGTGGCTAAGTGACTTCTCGCCTGGGTGTTATTAGGCTCACCTGGGCGAGTTGCAAGAAAATAGGCCCAACGTCACTGGAGTGATCTCGCCTGGACGAGATAGGGCTCGCCTAGACGAGATAGGGCTCGCCTGGGCGAGATCCTCTGGGAGCATCTGGCTTGGGCGAGTTTAGGTGAGCTTGAGTCAGTGTTTGTGCGTTCCAGCTTTGTCTATTCTTCATTTGCCCTTTCATCTCCATTCTTCCCTAAAATCCTGAAATTAACACAAATTTGGAAATAAATCATTCTTATTGAAATTAAAATCGCAAAATATGTATTAAAAAAGGGTTTTAATTCATCAATTAGGGGTTATTTTAGTTATTTTATCAATTAATATCTATAAGTGCTTATATTTTAATATGAAATATTATAGAAATCTGACACTTATCACCCAACCTTCCAGAAGGATGACAAGGAGCATGACATAGGATCCAGGGCTAGGTCAGGATCAATCCATTTCCTATTATTCCTTAGAGGATTACTAGTAGCAGAGCCCACATAATTGGAGCTGAGCACCAGCTAGTTTCATTTTTTATTTCACAAGATTATGGTGTACTTAGTATAAATTGGGCTTGACCACTTGCTTAACCACTTGGTTAAGTTCGTGTCCAGTGGCAATTTTCTTTAAGTTACACCATATTCTGCTAATAAAAAATCATAATACAAAGTGAAACTCCTAAAATATGTGTCAATCTAAAATCAACTCACATCACTTCTCCACCATGAGCTTTAGTACATGAGAAAAAGAGACTCCTTGTGTTACACGTTGATCCCTTTGAAACAATTCACTAGGAATCAATCAAGGAAAGAATTGTCGTCAACATACAACTCACATTGGTTAGTGGATCAACATTAATAACACAACTCCTTTTAGTGTTGGCTTTGGTTTATAGAATACAGACCAGTATTATAACAAGCGTTTGTTATAAGAGCCCTAAGGTTTTCATTTGCTTATTAAACTCCAACATTAAGTTTTATGACAATTCCTAGGTGACTTATTAGCCCAATGGACCAATTTGTTGGCTTATTCATCGATAGGGCAAACCAAAACTTATGAACTTTTGCTTCCTATACCCAATCAATTATAAAATGTACTCAATGAATTTTTGAAATTCCATAATTTGAAATTTATAATTGAAAAAGAAACTAAAAAAAACCATAATAAAATTTTTTGTGTTCTGGAAATGAAATTCTATAATAGAATTGGAAAACCAAAATCTCATTACAGAAAAGAAAATCTATAATACAAAAGAAAAAAACATTTCGAAGAAGGCATTTTGAGTAACATAATTCATAGACATATTCCAAAAAGAGATTCTATAATAATACACATTGTCGAGGGTCGATCCCCCCTAGACCCAATACCAAAGCGTTCAACATATAATACTTAAAACAACAATTCAAAAATAATTATAATACATTATATTTCAAACTTAATACATTATACAACACAATACACATTATTGATGGTTGATCACCTTCGGACCCAATACCAAAGCGTTCAACATATAACAATTAAAAAACTTAAAACATAATACATTATATTTCAACTACAATATAATGAAACTAATTTTCTATATAAATAATTGTAAACCAAATAATAATTAAAATTAAAAGAAAAATATTTAAAAATAAAAAAACTAATCTGGCGTGGGAACGAACCGTGGCGGTAATGGCAATGTGGCGGTGGCAACAAAACCCCTTCGATGTGGATGCTCTGATGACAAAATCGCAGTACTTGCAATGCGACGACAATTGTGATAGGGGCAGCGGTGGAGGAAACATGAGTCAAAGAGAAACTACGCAAGAAAATTTTGTTTAAGTGCGAAGTGATCAGTGAGAGTGCGATGCAAGAAAATAGGGTAAATAAATATATTACAACGATTATGAGTAATAACTGGTGTAATATATCCATATTATTTTCTTAAAACTTTTTGTTTACTCTGAAATGACATATTACACTGGTTGGTTTATCCAACTAATGTAATATGTCATGCTTTAATATTTTCAAAACTTTTTTTGAATTACGAGATGACATATTACATTAGTTGTTTCATCCAACCTATGTAATATTCCATGCTTAGAGTTAAAAAAATTTAAAACTTTTTTTTAACTCTAAGAATGGCATATTACATCGATTTCTTCATCCAACCGGTGTAATATGTCATGTTTTTATATTTTCAAAACTTTATTTTTTTAATTACGAGATGACAAATTACATCGGTTGGATGGAGAGACCCGTGTAATATGTCATGTTCATAATTAAAAAAAAATTAAAACTTTTTTTACTCTAAGCATGACATATTACATCGGTTGGTCCATCCAATCGGTGTAATATATGTCAAATATTTACGAAAATGTCATCGCGTTTTTGTTTACACCGGTTTTCATTTAACCCACCTAATATGATGGCAACCGTCTAGCCTCGAAACTTTCGACCAAGAAGATAGACAAAGATCGAGCTTTAATGAAGAGTTTGTAGAGTCTTTTTCTTTTTCTTAACCATGTAAAAATTGTATAGAGTAGTTAGGAAGTTTTAGGCCTTTTATTTTGGGTCAAAGTAGAGAAGGATGTAAATAGAAAAGAAAGTAAAGTGTAAAATAGTAAAAGAGGGGTGCAAATAGAAATGTAGGCAAGGAAGGCATGAGGCTCCACATGTCTTCTCCTCAATTGAGAGAATTTGCACCAATAAGGTGGTGACACTTGTCACACTCTCATTTTAGAGGTTTTGAGAAACTTTCTCCTACAAATATGAGTTTCTTGTACATGTATTTTCAACTTGGAATTGGTAATGAAATGCTGCCTATTTTTTGCCATTCTACTTGTTCTTAAGTTCTCCGTAGGTTAGTCTTCTTCAAGACTTAGCCTAGACTTTTTCCTATTGAATTGGCATCACCTCTCACTCTCACAAATTTCTAACTCCACTTCAATCCATGGAAACTTCTCTTGAGTTTTGTTAATGCTTTCGTTCATCAGATCTCCTTCATCATGCATCCAACAAAAAAAAAATTACAAAGATCACTACTATTTTACTCATTTTTTTCACACAAACTATTTTCAATATCAAATTATTGAAAATATTCTTATACTTAGTGAATGTTACTATTAAGATTTTAAATAACTTTTTCTTGTGGGTTCGATATTCATCATTCGAAACAAATTATTACTTCAGACTCGATACACTTATCGTAAAAATGGTAAAAATGGATATGTAAATATATATGAACTTAAAACCATTTTTAGAACTACACAAAGATGAGGGCAAATAGAACATGTTTAAAATTCATATTTCTCTCAATTTGATAATTCCAATATATCTCAGTTAAATTTAAATATGTTCAAAGCAATTATTTTCTAGAGAATATACTAAAGATTATTTTCTTTTTTTAAAATATCTATTGTTATTGTTTACTAAAGTTAAATCTCATTTTTATAGTTTAGGTTTAATGAAAGACACATTAAACTCTTATTAAAACTTCGGAATCCACTTATTTTTATTTAGATGCTTACTAATTTCGTATTTGAATTACCTTGTTTAGACTAATATAAGGATATAAATTGCATTTAATTCATTACAAGCTTTGTTTAAATTTTTAAAACAAATTTTAATATAAAAAAATATAACTTTTTTTAGTTTAGATTTTAAACATTTAAGACATGTTAAAGATAAAATAACATTTAGAACTATTTTATAATTAAAGAAAAAAAAAGGTTTACCGTAAGAAGAGAAGCGTCTAATGACAGAAAAAAAAGAAAAGAAATGGAGGTCACGGTTATACTGTGGTGTAGTCAATATTATTTTAAGGTTTACTATTCCATGCATTGTCACTATTAGATAATAATAAAATAAATTAATAAATAATTAAAAATATAAAATAATATTTTAAAAATTACGTAATTTTATTTATAAAATTAAAAATCTTAACTAATTTTTTAATACGTATTTCAAATTTTAAATGTTACATAAAAAAAAAACTGTTGTAAGTGATGGAAGGAGTCAATTTTGGATGTATACATTTAGAAACTTTTAGGAAATTCCTCAACGACAGTATGTTTATATTATTTAATTTATTTTTTTTCTTCTTGAATTTCATCTTTTAAATAAATATTTATATTTATATTTTTTAAAATAAATTGTCAACTTTACTATATGAATATTTATGCTAAATCTAAAATATAAATAATATGTTCAAAAATACTTTTTATTTAGAATTTAAATTGTAATATACAAAAATATTAATTTATAAATACCAATCATATAAACTAATATTATTATCTTATGTGTTTCGCGTGCTAAAGTTATGCATCCGTAGTACCAAGGCCAATATCTAACTGAACCATGATGTTGTCCACATTAAATAGACTCTAGACTTATTCACTATCCGACATTGATGGCTAATTGTAGTTCCATCAACATGATTAAATAAGAATACTTTAATTTAATTTTTTTTCCCCAAACTTTTGCAATTTCAAATAAAATAATTGCCTTAAGTTCTAATATTTTAATCTAATTTTTTGTGTTCTCTTTAAAAAACCATATAAATTATGTCAATGTTAATATATTTGCATTAGATAAAAGTAATGTGTTTATTGAGTGAGAGTATGATTATTATGTGAATAAGTAACAAATTTATTGTTGTTAATCTTTATGAAAAATATATTGCATCATTTTGGAGCGGAATATATCAATTAATAATTTTATAACGAGTGTGCACTGAAGTATAAAGAAAGTATGCATTTATTCTTATTTATAAGATTTTTATAAACTTTATATTCTTTAAGAAAGTTGATTAATTTAGTTAGTGGCATTGAATTTGTCAAAAAAATTACTGGTCTTTCAAAATTGTCCTTCATATCTTTTAAATTAATCATTTATCTCATCTATGTTGAGGAAAACTTATTATTCTAATATAATTTCCTAAAAAATGTAATAAAATGGATAAACTGTAAAAAAAAAATAAAAAAATTGGTAGGCTTAGGTCTGATTTTTCACTAAGTAAACAAATCTGAATCTGACGTGTGTGAATGTCATCAGAAATTTTTAAATGTATTATTACCTGAGTTACGAATTTGTAAATTTTAGCAAATATTTTGGAACAGGCTTAATAAATTTAAAACGTTTAAAATGAAATATTTTAAGTTCTCTGAAACAAGATTTTATGATGACCGTTGATGGAGGCACAATTGGAAGTAATCCAGTTCAATTACAGGTGGAGATTTAAATAGGTTAATCTGTTGACTTTCAATGGATGTATTTATAGTGGTCATTTATTGAATGCCCAGTGGCCACCAGCACAAAATAGGAACAGTAATAACAATAATAAAAATAATAGTAAATAAATAAATAACAACAACTATTTTTATTTAATGTTTGCTATAAAGCGGTCTTTAAGATTAGAAAATATAATTAGAAATCATGGGGTTGAAGAAGAAGACCCATGTATGTATATGTTGAGAGTGTGGGAACATTGGTCTTGTGCACCTCTTGTTTGTTTGCACATGTTAATGTTAAGAAAATGTTACCATGTTTGGTTATGCTTAGCCGTTATCTATAACTTGCTACAAATAAATCGGGCTGAGGGTGGGGCACAACCATATATACGTGTGTGTTTTTCTAAAGGTAACACATGGTTAAACAATTGATTTTTCTTTTAATGTTGTTTATTTTCTTTCGGTCATGCTTTTACGATTTGGACTTTGACTATTAGTCGAAAGTGCATTTATAAAAAAAATTCCATCGTTTAAATGAGTATTTAAGTGCTGTTTACATTATAATATTATCTGATTTATTGTGTATTAATTATTATTTTTTCCTTAAACATTTTTACATAAATCAATCGATTGGGATATAATATTGTAAAATAATAGGGAATAGAGTGGTAAGTGGACCTAGTAGGAGCAGGTAAAGGTAGTGTGAAGGTGTAGAAATTGAATATTTAGTGTGGATATATGAGACATGGAGAAGAAGGACGATGGAATGGGCAGAAGAGAAAGAAAAGTGGAATAGGGGCAGGTACAGAGTGCAGTGTGAATCGATTGGGCAATTGGAAATCGGAAATGAATGAAGTTCGTATTGATTGCAGCTCTGCAATCCCACCCAATAGTTCAACTACCACCTGTCCACCAAGATAAAATAAGTAGTACAAAATACTGCAACTTGTGGATACAGTTTGTTGTATAAAAAAGAATTGAAGGAAAATGTGAGTTAGTGTTGCGTAGAGATGAAATTTGTTGAGTGACAGTTGGTTGAATTAAAGAGTAGTAAGGGTAAAAGAAGGAAGTTGGAAGTTTTAAAAGAGAGGGCCCTAATATATTAACACCGTCGCAAACAGTAAATACATACACTTTAAACAGTATAATAAATTATTATTTTATTATCTTAATTTAAATTTAATTATTATTATATTATTACAAACATTCTTAAATGTATTTTTTTTCCTATTCATGGTTTGAAGGGAACTTTTGTGTAAAAGAGAAAGATGGCCCCACCTGGTCACAGCCTCTCGTCGAATACCTGTCATCTTCCTGAACAATCCGTACTCACAGTAATTACGTTTGCTGAAATTATTCAATACAATTACACGGTAGACCACACCCATCCCACCTTCTTCATGTTATATAACCACTTCATATGCACCATTCTCCCTCACCCCTATGCTTCCAACAATGCACCTAAACGACCTCCTTCTCCTCGCCTTCGCCTTCCTCTTCCTCTGTTGGTGGTGGCGCCGCTGCACCACCACCGGGGGTGGCCCCAAGAACCTCCCCCCGGGGCCGCCCGGTTGGCCCATCGTGGGGAACCTCTTCCAAGTCATCCTGCAGCGCCGTCACTTCATCTACGTCATCCGCGACTTACGTAAAAAGTACGGCCCAATCTTCACCATGCAGATGGGCCAGCGCACGTTGATCATCGTCACCAGCGCGGACCTCATCCACGAGGCGCTCATCCAGCGTGGCCCACTGTTCGCGAGCCGGCCCCAAGACTCCCCCATCCGTCTCATCTTCAGCATGGGGAAGTGCGCCATCAACTCCGCCGAGTACGGCCCTCTCTGGCGCACCCTGAGGAAGAACTTGGTGACCGAGATGATCACCCCGCTGAGGATTAAGCAGTGCGGGTGGATAAGAAAATGGGCCATGGAGGCCCATATGAGTAGGATCCAAAAGGAGGCCCGTGAGCAAGGTTTCGTGGAAGTGATGAGCAACTGCAGACTCACCATCTGCAGCATCCTCATCTGCCTCTGCTTCGGCGCCAAGATAGAGGAGAGACGAATCAAGAGCATAGAAAGCATCTTGAAGGATGTCATGCTCATCACGCTTCCAAAGCTTCCAGACTTTTTGCCCGTGTTCACGCCGTTGTTCCGGCGCCAGGTGAAGGAAGCCAGGGAGTTGAGGAAAAGGCAGGTGGAGCTGTTGGCGCCGTTGATAAGGAGTAGAAAGGCCTACGTGGAGGGGAGCTTCTCGGGAAGTGAGATGGCCAGTCCGGTGGGTGCTGCTTACGTGGACTCGTTGTTCGAGTTGGAGGTGCCTGGACGAGGACGGTTAGGGGAGGAGGAGCTCGTGACGCTGGTATCGGAGATTATCAGCGCCGGGACGGACACGAGCGCAACCGCGGTGGAGTGGGCGCTGTTTCATTTGGTGACGGATCAAGAGATTCAGGAGAGGTTGTATAAAGAGATTGTGGAGTGTGTGGGGAAGGAAGGGGTGGTTAAGGAGAGTGACGTGGAGAGGATGCCCTACCTGAGCGCCGTGGTGAAAGAGACTTTCCGGCGTCACCCGCCGAGCCACTTCGTGCTTTCCCACGCTGCCACTGAGGATACTAAGCTGGGAGGGTATACGGTGCCGAAGAACGCGAGTGTGGAGTTTTACACGGCGTGGTTGTCGGAGGATCCGAATATGTGGGAGGATCCGAATGAGTTCCGACCCGAGAGGTTTTTGAGCGGGGATGGAGTTGACGTGGACGTAACGGGAACAAAAGGTGTGAGGATGATGCCGTTCGGTATAGGAAGGAGGATTTGTCCGGCGTGGACTTTAGGCATCTTGCATATAAACTTGTTACTGGCTAAGATGGTCCAGGCTTTCCACTGGTTGCCCAATCCAAACTCCCCACCCGACCCGGCTGAGACATTCGCTTTCACTGTTGTCATGAAGAACCCTCTGAAGGCCGTTATTGTGCCTCGATCCATTTAATTTCACAAACACTTTATTTCTCGTTTTTTTTACCAAACTAGGTTAATTTTATAAATTAATTAATAAAATAAATAAAATTTTAAAAAATCATTGAAATGAGTGAGTTGTAATCAAATTTAAGTTTGAAGTTAATTATCCTAAGTCGTGTGAGCGAGTATAATACAATTTTTTTCATGTGTCAACTTTGTACAATATATATATTTCATTAAACTTTTAAAATTTTATTCATTTCAATAATTAATCTAGTAAAAGAATTTCATTTCTCACTACCTATCTACACTATTTTATTGAAAACATTACAAGAAAATTATTAAATAAAAATTAAATATAAAGATAATAAATAATTACTCACTATATTAACTAAACTAAATAATAATTTAGAGATTAAAAAATTATTCATATTTAAAGTGGTTTCTATTATTAATAAAATTTTATAAAATAGTTTTTAAATTTGTATCTAATCATTAATTACCAAGATTTTACTTACTACTTTATATTTTAAATTATGATTTTTTTAGCTTATAAAATGATTTCTAATTTAGTTAAACAGTAACTAATAATTTTTGTTCTAAAATTAGTTTCTAATAATGATTTTCTTGTTGTGAAAGTATTTCGTCACCTTCCTACTCAAGGTCATATCTATATTTTTTATTTTTTATATCAGCAAGGTCATATCTATTAAATATATTATCCAATTTATATCCTCTCATTCTATCTGAATACCTCGTCATTTTAACACAATATTTTCCAATTTTATGTTAGAAATAAAAAAACATTTGTCCTAAGTATTTTATCCATGTCTATGCAAAACTTGTAATAACACAACTACAAAATAATTACAAAATAAAAGAGTCGCTCATGTAAAAATGATTGAGAAAATTATTTATAAAATATTAAAATAGTTTGGAAGGGTTTAGTTTAGACATTTATGATTTGTTTACCATTTATTGACATTATTTTTTAATTCACCATTTATATCATACAATTTTTTATCATTTAATAAAATTAATTTGTAATTGTTTATGTACATGAAGCTCAAACAATAAGCTAATGTATATATGGAGTTGAGATAATAAGGATTACCGGTTGAACAATTGATTCATTCTTTTTGGTCATATTTGCTTCTCCTTTTCTTTACTCCTAAGTCTCAAGTTTTGGCTCTTGATAAGAAATGTATCTACAAAAGATACTCCGACGCTTAAGTATCGGGTGCAATGATTGCAATATTAATAACATACATTTGTTTTGTTTTATGTATTTATTTATATAATTTGTAATGGACTATATCATTAATTTATCGTATTTAATCCGTATAATCATAAAAATAGAATTACTTATTTGTCGCATATTTATTTTTTTCTTAAAGTTTTTACCTTAACCGGTCAAAGAACCTTTGATATCAGGTATTAGATGTCATTCGCCCCAATTAAGTGTGTAGGTGGTAGTTTTTTTTTGTTTTTTTTTTATTTTGTATATTAAATGGTGTGTTGTATTGTAATAAATTTGATTTCATTTAATGATTAAAATAATGATATTTTTTCCCGTGTATAAAAAATACTGCTTTTAAGAATGATTTATGGCGATTATTATTTATCATCTAGGTAGATTGACGAAACAATTTTTACTATAATTTAAAATGATTTTATAATTTTTTTATATAATTATAATGGTGTAATAAACTATATATATGGGGTAAAAAAGGTAAATGGTAATTTTGGAGTGCAAAGTGTTGCATACTATTGTGAGTAATTGAGTATGTGTATAATAAATACATGTTTTTTACTATATGTGCCTCAGGAACTGTTGCATGGAATGTCCTCTTGCACTGTCTTAGAAATAAATGTAAGTTACTGGTCATTGTTTCCTCTTTTTTAACATTAAACAGATTATGTTTTTTCAAACTCCAAATTCATTTCCCGCGCAAAATTTATCAATAAAGAAATTAATCCTAAAGTTTTGGTATTAATTTAAAATGATATAGAGTAAATTAGATTAAAAACTCCTGAGATTTTTTTAAATTATATTTATTATAATTATTGAAGCGTCACAATAAGTTTAAAACCTGAACGAACCTGGTTAATTATGATTTGGGTTGAAAAGAATATAATTTAGTGGATAAAATTGAACTTGATTCACTTAATATCTAGATTATATGAAATTGAGTCAAGTTGGAAGTAGGTTGATCCTTAATCCATCAATAACTTTTTTTTATCACTCTTTTTCTTATAATTATTTACTACTCTGAATTATGTAAGTTGAGAATTTGATATTTTTAAATATTAGAATGTTGTTCAATTATGTTTTAATAATTTGAATATTTAATTTATTTGTTTGTCAAATTATATAGGTTAATATTTTGATTTTTACTTATTATCTTTATTGTACTACCAGATGGCCGTAAGGCCGACTAGACCGGATAGACGACAAAACCGACTAGACGACAACAGGCGAAGCTAAACGCGTAATTAAGCATAAACAACCCAACTTAAATGATAAGCACGGTTAAGGCTCAATTGGGCCTTCGTTTGGACCCTAAAGCAGGCCCACAGCGGCCATAGCCCACCTAGAGCAGTATAAATAGCAGAAGAGGCACATCACCCAAGGTAACTATTCACTCCCCACTCTTCTGGTACTTAGCTCTCGGTCTGACTTGATCGTCGGAGTGTCTTCGCAGGTACTCCCCCCATCGTGTCCAAGCCGAAGATCCAGCTGGAAGAAGACCAACCGGAAGACCGACAAGACGAGAAGAACAACACAAGACATCATCAGAAGAAGTGTTCTGCAGGGTCAGATCTTGTAGGAACATTTTGGTGCCCACCGTGGGGCCGAGAAGACTAACCCCACGAATTATCCGCATGGTGACTACGAGGAACATGACGGGTAACGATAGGAATGCACAAGAAGAAACCAGCCGTCCAGACCCTATGACGTTAATCTTGAAGATGCAGCAGGAAATGGAAGCTTTGAGGAAGGAGAATGCTCAGATGAAAGAAAAGCTTGCTAAGAAGCCGGAAATACCGGAAGCTATGGATAATATCCCCTCAAGAGATCATGCGAACACGAATACACATGAGGCCGGGAGCTCGTATCAAGAAAACGTAAGGCCGACCTCAAATAATGCGCTAAACACGGCGCCTAGAAGAAGCCCCTTCACTGAAACCATCCTTGAAGTCCCCTTGCCGAGAACCTGGAACAACCCCACGTTGGATAAGTATGATGGATCCACGGATCCGGATGAGCATGTAAATGCGTACCTGACACAGGTCGGCTTGCATACGGCGGAAGACGCGTTGTGGTGCCGAATATTCCCCACCTCACTTAAGGGGGCAGCCTTGAGCTGGTTTACTCGACTGCCAGCTCAATCCATAGATTGCTTCGACACACTTGCGGCTAAGTTTGGAGCACAGTTCACTACCAGCCGACCACACCACCTCACCTCGATCGCCTTAGTGAATATTCGGCAAGAGAAGTCGGAGACCTTGAGGGCCTTCATGAACAGATTCAGCAAAACAGCGTTAGACATACGAAACCTAAGTCCCGAAGTGGCGATGCACCACATGGTGACTGCGCTGAAGCCGGGACCATTCTCGGACAGTTTATGCATGCAACCGGCCGCAACATTGGATGAGTTGCGCCAAAGAGCCACCAAATACATGCAGCTGGAGGAATTGAAAGAGTTTCGGAGTAGAGCTCAGGCGCCCGATGAACCTGAGAGGAGGAGAGACAGAAGCAGGCCAACACATTTTGGGAAGCCCAGAGACTTACCCAGGGGACCACGTTTCAACCGTTACACCCCCTTGACTGCCGAAAGGTCAAAGGTCTTAGAGGAAGCTCTCAATGCAGATCTCCTGAAGGCACCAAGCAGGACTCCTACTCCGTTGAGTGCTGACCAAACCAAGCATTGTAGATACCACCGCAATTTTGGGCACACAACGGAAGATTGTTGGGCACTGAAGGATAAAATTGAAGAGCTCATCCAAGCTGGTCATCTGCGACGCTTTGTCCAGACAAGCCGAGAGGAGAGGAAAAACGAAGTTGATCTGGAAAAGAGAGAAGGGCGTAGGGACACGCAGGCAAACGAGCAGAGAGGCCGAAGAGGCCGGGACGGCCGAGAAGGACGAGGAGCAAGAGATCATCGAAGAACCATGCCGGCACGGGGAGTCATAAACACAATCGCCGGAGGTTTCGCGGGAGGAGGAACTACATCATCCTCCCGAAAAAGACACCTCCGGGCGGTCAGTTCGGTGTACTCCATCAGCAGAAGCAACAGGAGAAGCCTGCCTCCCATGCATTTCACGGATTCGGACTTCAGAAACATAAACCCGAAGCACGATGACCCTATGGTAGTCACCATCGAGGTAGCCAACTTTGTCATCATGAAAACTCTGATAGATCAAGGGAGCTCTGTGGATATCTTGTATTGGAAGACCTTCCGAAAGATGGGCATATCTGACGACGACATTGTCTAGTATGATGAACAAATCATTGGCTTCGCGGGGCAGAGAGTTAACACCAGAGGATACATTGACCTGGACACCAAATTTGGAGAAGGAAATCGAGACTGTCGGACGATCAAAATCAGATACCTGCTTGTCGACGCCAAAACGTCTTACAATATTTTGATCGGGCGATCCTCTCTCAACAAATTGGGAGCTATAGTCTCGACACCTCACCTGGCCATGAAGTTCCCAGCCGACAACCCGAGTAGGGGCCGAGAGGTGGTCACTCTCCATGCCGACCAAAAAACTGCTAGAGAATGTTACGCGACAAGTTTGAAGATTCTGCCACCGCGAACACCCACCCGGAGGGCCGAGGTTCATCATATATCCTTGAGTGATGACTTGGATCCAAGACCTAATGACGAACCCCAAGTGGAATCCAAGGAAGAGGTGGTGCCATGCCGAGTGGGCCGAGCAGGTCAGAATACACGTTTGGGATCAACCTTAGGAGAAGAGGGAAAGAACATTATCACAGCTGTCCTATACAAAAACACAGACTTGTTCGCATGGTCGGCAGCCGACATGCCGGGAATAGATCCTCGCATAATCTCGCACAAACTATCAGTCTGTAAGGAGGCTAGGCCGGTAGCCCAGAAGAAGAGAAAGTTCGTGGGAGAAAAAGGACGGATAGTCGAAGAGGAAACCAGGAAACTACTGGATGCTAGGTTTATCCGAGAAGTGCATTACACCACGTGGTTGGCAAACATCGTCCTGGTGCAGAAGAACAATGGAAAGTGGCGAATGTGTACTGATTACACCCATCTTAATAGGGCATGTCCAAAAGATGCATATCCATTGCCAAGCATTGACCGGCTGGTAGATGGCGCAGCCGGTCACAAAGTGTTAAGTTTTCTTGATGCATACTCTGGGTACAACCAAATACGCATGAATCCGGCAGACCGAGAGAAGACAACCTTCATTACCGACAAAGCCAATTTTTGCTATGAGGTCATGCCTTTCGGCCTCAAGAATGCTGGAGCCACCTATCAGAGGCTCATGGACCAGATGTTCCGAGATCAGATAGGAAGGACTATGGAAGTATATGTTGACGACATAATTGTAAAATCCGATAGCGTGGAACAACACGCCAACGACTTGGCCGAGGTCTTCCAGCAGATAAGAAAGTATAACATGCGCCTTAACCCAGAGAAATGCGTATTTGGAGTTGAAGGAGGCAAGTTCCTAGGCTTTATGCTGACAAGCCGAGGAATCGAGGCGAATCCGGACAAGTGTCGGGCCTTGGAAACCATGAGAAGCCCGGAAAACCTGAAAGAAGTTCAGCGGCTGGTGGGAAGACTGACGTCCTTGTCCAGATTTATGCCTAGATTAGCGGATAAGATCAGACCAATCTTGAGGCTCATGAAGAAAGCAGAGAAGTTCACATGGAGTGAAGGTTGCGAAGAAGCTTTTCAAACGGTAAAAAAGGCGTTGGCCGAACCGCCTATTCTAAGCAAACCCGTCCATGGGATCCCTCTACTGGTCTACCTGGCCGTGTCGCCGGAAGCCGTAAGTGCCGCCATAGTACAAGGCACGACAGAATAAAAACCAGTCTACTTCATTAGCCGAGTACTATAGGATGCGGAAACCCGGTATCAAATGATCGAGAAGGTAGCTCTAGCCCTCGTCCATGCCTCCAGAAGGCTACGACAATATTTCCAAAGTCACGAGGTTATAGTGCGAACCGACTTCCTCATCAATAAGATTTTGCAAAAACCCGAGTTGGCCGGAAGAATGATTGGCTGGTCAGTCGAGTTGTCCGAATTCAGCATTAAATACGAACCACAAGGACCTATCAAGTCCCAATGCTTGGCAGACTTCACTTCAGAGTTACAGCAATGCCAAGAACCTGAAACCATATGGGTCTTGCATGTCGATGGCTCCTCAAGTAAGAAGGGTGGGGGAGCCGGAATTGTTCTGGAAGGGCCAAAAAATATACAGATTGAGCAATCTTTGCGTTTTGGTTTCCCTACTTCGAACAATCAAGCAGAATATGAAGCGCTCATAGCCGGACTGTTGCTGGCAAAAGATGTGGGAGCTCAGAAGGTGGAATGTCATACGGACTCACAACTCATGGTCGAGCATGTCAATGGGAACTACCAAATCAAAGATCCTCTGCTCCTGAAATACTACCACAGAGTGGTTAACATCATCAGTCAGTTTCAAAACGTCAAGATAAATCATGTGAAACGACAAGAAAACCTGAGGGCCGACACCCTGTCCAAACTGGCAACCGCTAGGACGAAAGGCCGACACGCCTCTGTCATTCAGCAGATCTTATCGACTCCGTCGGTCCCCATCGGGGAATGCATGGTCACCGAAAAGGGAGAAGACGACTGGGTGTCCGACATGAAGAAAGCTGTCAAGGACCGTGAAGAAGGGAAGGACGACCATGACTTACACCTATCCAGGAAAGCGTCACGGTTTGTTATAATAGGAGAAGACTTATACAAGCGAGGATTCTCAACCCCTTTACTCAAATGTGTGTCGAAAGTAGAAGCCGAATATATTCTGCAAGAATTACACCAAGGGGCGTGCGGGTTACATTCTGGGGCCCGAACAATGGCGACGAGAGTCCTGAGGGCCGGATACTATTGGCCTACGCTAAGAACAGATTGCACCAACTTTGTGAAAAAATGTGTAAGTTGTCAAGAGCATGGTCCGCTAATCCACCCACACCCTTACAACCTGCAAAGCATCAATTCTCCCTGGCCTTTTGCCCTGTGGGGGATGGACATAATAGGTCCCTTCCCCCAGGCAACCGGGCAAAGGAAGTTTCTACTGGTCGCAGTGGATTACTTTACAAAGTGGATTGAGGCGGAACCCCTTGCAAACATCACAGCTAGGCAAGTCCAGAACTTTGTATGGAAAGACATCATCTGCAGGTTCGGAATCCCGCAAACCATCATCACGGACAATGGGAGACAATTTACTGATCGCAAGTTGGCCGAATTCTATGAAAGCCTGGGCGTCCAGCACAAGACAAGTTCAGTGGAGCACCCGCAAACCAATGGCCAAGCCGAATCTGCTAACAAAGTCATCCTGAACAAACTAAAGAAAAGACTTGGCAGTGCCAAAGGTAAGTGGGTAGAGGAGCTCGTAGAAGTTCTCTGGGCATACCGGTGTACCCCCCACTCGGCAACTGGGGAAACCCCGTACAATCTCACCTACGGCACAGACGCCATGCTGCCGGTTGAGGTTGGAGAGCCGACAATCCGAAGAGAACTCCACAGTTTGAAGATGAATGAAGAGTGTCTAAGAGCGGAGTTGGATTTGCTCCAGGAAGCACGCGACAGGGCCAAGATAAGAGAACAAGCTTGCAAGCAGATGGCCGCGAGAAGATATAATTCAAAGACTAAACCAAGAGCCTTCCAAGAAGGAGACCTGGTCTGGAGAATGAAAGGAGAAGCTCGCAGGATCCCAGCAGAAGGAAAGTTCAATGCAAACTGGGAGGGTCCCTTCAAGGTCAGAGAAAATCTCCAGAACGGCGCATATCGCCTAGAACACTTGGATGGCAGAGAAGTTCCCAGGACGTGGAACGCGAGCCATTTGAAAATGTATTTCAGTTAACATGTATTATAGGTGTACTCTTTCCTACCTTCGATCTTTTTTCCCAGAGGGCTATCCCGAGGGTTTTTGATTGAAGAAGGTTTTAACGAGGCACCACAATCAATGAAATCATGTTTATCACTCAAAATTCTCTGGCAAATCATTAATACAAGAAAAAATAATACCTCTCGGCCAAGGAAGAATTCACCCAAGTGAATCCCTGCCGAGAGTACAACAAAAAACCTCTCGGCCAAGAGAGTTCAAGATAAACCTCTCGGCCAAGGAAGAATTCACCCAAGTGAATCCCGACCGAGAGTGCAACAACATACCTCTCGGCCAAGAGAGTTCAAGATAAACCTCTCGGCCAAGGAAGAATTCACCCAAGTGAATCCCTGCCGAGAGTACAACAAAATACCTCTCGGCCAAGGAAGAATTCACCCAAGTGAATCCCTGCCGACCGAGAGTGCAATAAAAACCTCTCGGCCAAGGAAGAATTCACCCAAGTGAATCCCTGCCGAGAGTACAAGAAAAACCTCTCGGCCAAGGAAGAATTCACCCAAGTGAATCCCTGCCGACCGAGAGTGCAATAAAAACCTCTCGGCCAAGGAAGAATTCACCCAAGTGAATCCCTGCCGAGAGTACAAGAAAATCCTCTCGGCCAAGGAAGAATTCACCCAAGTGAATCCCTGCCGACCGAGAGTGCAATAAAAACCTCTCGGCCAAGGAAGAATTCACCCAAGTGAATCCCTGCCGAGAGTACAAGAAAAACCTCTCGGCCAAGGAAGAATTCACCCAAGTGAATCCCTGCCGACCGAGAGTGCAATAAAAACCTCTCGGCCAAGGAAGAATTCACCCAAGTGAATCCCTGCCGAGAGTACAAGAAAAACCTCTCGGCCAAGGAAGAATTCACTCAAGTGAATCCCTGCCGAGAGTGCAACAAAAAACCTCTCGGCCAAGAGAGTTCAAGATAAACCTCTCGGCCAAGGAAGAATTCACCCAAGTGAATCCCTGCCGAGAGTGCAACAACATACCTCTCGGCCAAGAGAGTTCAAGATAAACCTCTCGGCCAAGGAAGAATTCACCCAAGTGAATCCCTGCCGAGAGTACAAGAAAAACCTCTCGGCCAAGGAAGAATTCACCCAAGTGAATCCCTGCCGACCGAGAGTGCAATAAAAACCTCTCGGCCAAGGAAGAATTCACCCAAGTGAATCCCTGCCGAGAGTACAAGAAAAACCTCTCGGCCAAGGAAGAATTCACCCAAGTGAATCCCTGCCGACCGAGAGTGCAATAAAAACCTCTCGGCCAAGAGAGTTCAAAAGAACAACCTCTCGGCCAAGGAAGAATTCACTCAAGTGAATCCCTGCCGACCGAGCGTGCAATAAAAACCTCTCGGCCAAGAGAGTTCAAAAGAAAAACCTCTCGGCCAAGGAAGAATTCACCCAAGTGAATCCCTGCCGACCGAGAGTGCAATAAAAACCTCTCGGCCAAGAGAGTTCAAAAGAACAACCTCTCGGCCAAGGAAGAATTCACTCAAGTGAATCGCTGCCGACCGAGAGTGCAATAAAAACCTCTCGGCCAAGGAAGAATTCACCCAAGTGAATCCCTGCCGAGAGTACAAGAAAAACCTCTCGGCCAAGGAAGAATTCACTCAAGTGAATCCCTGCCGACCGAGCGTGCAATAAAAACCTCTCGGCCAAGAGAGTTCAAAAGAAAAACCTCTCGGCCAAGGAAGAATTCACTCAAGTGAATCCCTGCCGCCCGAGAGCGCAATAAAAACCTCTCGACCAAGAGGGTTCAAGATAAACCTCTCGGCCAAGGAAGAATTCACCCAAGTGAATCCCTGCCGACCGAGAGTGCAATAAAATCCTCTCGGCCAAGGAAGAATTCACCCAAGTGAATCCCTGCCGAGAGTACAAGAAAAACCTCTCGGCCAAGAGAGTCTCAAAGAAACAATCAACCGTACAACAATAAACGCGTATACAAGTAAGCGAAAGACGACATTCCAATTAAAAACAACTCATTCATTATATTCAAAAGAAACCGGCTACGCCGTATCGGTTACACAAAAAGAAGGGGGCCACGACTTTACAAAAAATAACAATTAAACGCGACCCATGCATGGAGAAGCAACCTAGCTATCGGACTCTAGGTGTTCGACCTCAGGAGCTGTCGGGGGAGCTAGAACTTGAGTTGAGCTTGGAATTTGGTCTATCGGCATGAGTTGGCCTTCGTAGAAATCCTTGTCGACATCGAATTTCCCTTCATCCAAGGGAACATTATAGAAGAAGGCCGCTTGCCGAAGGGCTTTCTTAAAGCCAAGTTCATGTTCCTCCATGACGCTATCTTCGGCCACCTCTAGTTCCTTCAGCAACTTCCCTATCTTCTCTTCGGCTCGGTGGTTGGTAAGGGCCATGTCCGAGAGGCTTTCCTTTAAGCCCTTCACTTCGTTGTCAGCCTTCTCAGCAACCTCTCTACCAGCCCTCTCGGCCAGTTCGAACTTCTCTTTCCACCTCACCGCCTCGGCCTCTAGGGCTTCCTTCTGAGCCACAAGTGTAGCATTTTCGGTCAGCTTTGTTTTCAAGCTGGCCGACGACTCGTTCAGCTTAGCCCGGAGTCCCTCCACCTCGGCTGCATTTTTGTCCCTCTTCATCAAATCGGATGCCATCCGTTTGCCGAGTACCAAGGTCCTAGAGCACAACTCCATGAAGGCGTCATGAACTTGAGAAGGGCGTGCCGACAAATACGCATCTTGCTGGTAAGGATTCAGCATGATGTTCACCTTCTCGGCCACATTAAGATCGTGCTCGAGAAAGTCAGGCCCGCTCGAACCCGGTCCCCCGGGCAATCGGCCCCTCTTAGGAGACTTTCCAGATGAAGAGCGCTCCCCATGGCGCCGAGAAGACTTGCCACGATCCTTGCCATGGTCTTCTTTCCGTTTCCTTGGGTTGGTCGGACGATCGGATTCGACAGCCGGCACTATGGTAATGGGGATAGCAGCCTCGGCATCCGGTGTACCCGATCCTCCCGGCGTATCCCCCCTCGCGGCCATCTGTGCTTGTCACTTCAGGCGAAGCTCTCGGAAATAGTCTTTCTTTCCACCTGGCGGCACCAAACTTGCCATTATACCTGAAGGACGAAAGCAAAATTAGTCATGGTAAAGCGCACAATAAGACAAGTAAAGACACATACCGTCAACATCAACACATCTATCAGGGGACAAGTAGGCACGGACGAGGGACCGGGTTGGAATCTTGCGAGGAAGGTGGTCCAACACCGATAACACTTCCAAGTCGTCATCGGTCATCAGGGACCTCGGCCATAAATTGAAACGTGCCGGATCCTTCGTCCAATAAAAAGGAAATTTAGGTGTCTCACCATCAAAGAAAAATTGCCGTCCTCCCTCCTCAATGACAACCTTAAAGAAACCTGTCTTAAAGTTCTTGTAGGATGTCGTATAAGGAGCGAAAAGGCTATTTTTTGTTTGGCCGACAAGGGATAACCAACATATTCGGTCACCCGGCCTAGTGCCAAAGAAATGCAAAAAAGACCTAGCTGTCGGCCTAAGACTCAACACGTCGCAAAGCAACCGAAAAGCCTGGATTGCGGCCCAGCTATTCGGATGCAGTTGCGTGGGGGCTACATTTAAAACACGCAGCACTTCCATGGTGAAACTATCAAGAGGAAGACGGATATGCATATCCGAAAACAAACAAGAATAGAAATAGAAAAAATCCTTTCGCCCTTCCCCCCTGCCCAAACAAACAGTCTCAAACTCTCGACACCTGCGAAGAGCGAAAGCACCACTAGGCACACCATCTAACACAATATCTACGCTATCTACAAAATCCTGGAGCAACGAAACTTTGGTAAAGACAGAGAAGAACTCAAGAACACTACTATGTACCCATCTATACTCGGCCTCTCGGGTTTCCTCCCCTGCGTACCCACTCAATGACAACGACTCTGCGGGTTGTTCACTTTCCCGACTCAAAGGGCCGACAGCCCGAGAAGAGCCTTCGGCATTCTCGGCATCTATGACAGGGATATCATCAGCCAATGGCCTCTCCCTATCAGACCCCCTAGACACAGAAGGACATGAGGCAGCAGTCGAAAGAAAAGACATTGTTACCTCCAGGAAACTCTTCAACCAATACACAAGGAACGCAGGAATATCACTCGGCTGTCGGACTCTCGGAGCTAGTTCATGAATCACGTGAAGAAATCGGAGCCCACTGCCACTCCTATTTATAGGTGAGAAAAACGAGAAGGCGAAGCGTCACAACGAATGCCCACCGTTGGATCCACATGCAATGAACGCGTGAGATCCCACCCAGCGGTCACATTCCACAGTACCACGCGCACGCGCCTCGAGTACAAGCCAATGTACTCAACCAAAACAAACTGAAGGCTCACGGCAATTCGACTCTACGTTACATTTTAGCCAACTCACTTGAGCCTGGGGGGCATATGTACTACCAGATGGCCGTAAGGCCGACTAGACCGGATAGACGACAAAACCGACTAGACGACAACAGGCGAAGCTAAACGCGTAATTAAGCATAAACAACCCAACTTAAATGATAAGCACGGTTAAGGCTCAATTGGGCCTTCGTTTGGACCCTAAAGCAGGCCCACAGCGGCCATAGCCCACCTAGAGCAGTATAAATAGCAGAAGAGGCACATCACCCAAGGTAACTATTCACTCCCCACTCTTCTGGTACTTAGCTCTCGGTCTGACTTGATCGTCGGAGTGTCTTCGCAGGTACTCCCCCCATCGTGTCCAAGCCGAAGATCCAGCTGAAAGAAGACCAACCGGAAGACCGACAAGACGAGAAGAACAACACAAGACATCATCAGAAGAAGTGTTCTGCAGGGTCAGATCTTGTAAGAACATTTATAATAATGCTTGTGATAGAAGTGAACAATTTTGGGTCAATTAATTTTGATTGTATTGAAATAAATATACAAAATAATTTGGGAAATAAAACATACTTAAGTGGATCCATTCACATAACACACCAACATGTGGTAGATCAAAATAGTTATAAAATTTTTGATTAAAAAAAAAGTGATCAGTTAGGTTGATTTGACTTAATTTTAACTCAATTTATTACTTCTGAGTTAGGTTGAGTTGATTTAATTTTAACTCAATTTATTACTTTGACACCCAACTCTTAAACTAGTGCATGTGTAAAGCTAATAAAAAATACATCTGTAATGTAATTTATAAAAATATGTTGATAGTTTCTTGTAGAAGTTTACCTTAGTATTTGTTATGTGATAACTTGTTTTATGAATATTTATTAAAGGATCAAATAGATACACCAAATATGTATAATACATAAGAATATCTTCATTTTATATAATCACAAAAATATTACATGCATCAATTATTAATATTACAGGATGATTTTTTTAAAGGTTACAAAATATATATATATATAATGATATATATATATATGTATATATTTATAAGTCATTTTTTTAATTTATAATAAAAATTCATATAAAGATTAGTTCTAAATTCTTTAGAAAAGGTTATATTAATTATGCTCTAAAACCTTATTAATTATAATAAAATTTTAACAATACTCAAATTTTCATCTATGCTATCCCATATTTATTATTTTTAAAATTCATACAGCAACTTGTTTGGATGTATATATTTAATTTCATAAAAATATTAGAACATCACAAAAATTTATATCTCGAAAGCCTAAATAGAAAAAAGAGAATAGTATACAAAGAGAAGTGTGGTATTATTATAAATGACGAGAAAGATAGAATATTTGTTACTGCGTCTAGACTCTTCATTAAATAATTTATATATTTTTCACAATTAAGTTAATCACAATAAAAATATTTTTTTTTCTTAAATTAAAAATGATAAGTAGTACTATTGAAAATAAATAATATTAAATATTTCATTTTAAAGATAAAAATATAATTATTTCAATAATAAAAATATAAAAATAAATACAATATAAAATGGCATATATATATTATTTAATTTATATATAGTGATTTTCGTGCTTAATAAATACAAATATTTATTTTTATTTTACTTTGAATTATATTTAAAATTTACAACATGTTAACTATGCTAATTAACTTTTTGCTATATATTTCACTATAAAGTATAGAAAATTATATAAAAAAACCTTCTCTACTCACCATATATAACGAAAAATAATTGCCAATTAAAAAATTAAAATAAACCAAAAATGAAAAGAAGAAAGTATGTTAAATGATGAAAAGACAAAATAATGAGATGTGTTTGCAGTTGGCGTAGTAAATAGAATCACCCTTAAAGAGTGAAGAGTAGGCCATAACAAAACAAACAAATTGAAATTGGTAGTTGGATGGAGGCAGTTGAAACTAATACTCTCAACCCCATTCATTCTCTACTATTTCCACAAAAGGAAAATAACAATTATTATAAGGTCTTAGATTAGGATAATAGACACGTCCAGATACTTTAAGATGAATTAATAAGGTAGTTTAAGAAGGAGTTTGTCATAGAGTTACACAATTGGTTAATGATGTAAACAACAAGATTAAATGCATCTTCCCATAATTTGAGAGACATATAAGCATTAACCAACATTGAAAGAGACATGATATGTTTATGTTTTCTCTCAATTAACCCATTTTGTTCATGAGTATATCAACACTTGAGTCCATGACTGATTCTATGATGTGAAAGAAAACTATAGAAGACACTGGATTTTCATACCATAGTCAATCTGTAAGCATTTTGTTTTCAAAACAAGTTGACATTTTCTTAAATTGTGTAAAGCATGAAAAACTTGTGTTATATTAGATAAATTTAAGTACACTACAATGGAATTACATACCACTAAGATTTTTTTTTTAATACTCTCATTTTTATTATACTTATTATTATTAATATAATTTATACATATTATTATTAATATTATATTTATATTATTAATAATATTATTATTATTAATATTATTATTAATATTATTATTAATATTATTATTAATATTATTATTAATATTATTATTAATATTATTTTTAATATTATTATTAATATTATTATTAATATTATTGATCTTGCAGGGGATTCGAACGTCGAAGGATTCGCCACGTTAAACTCTATCTTCTACTTCCTTAACCGCGGCAAGTGCAAGAACACTCCAAGCACTCCACAAGAACTCCAAGCAAACCTGCGAAACACACCAAACGGTGCCTCTAGCGGCCGATTCCACTCCGACGCTCAAGTCAACATTTGTAAAACCACCAAAGAACTAAGAATCTCTGCGAGACTCGTGTGCACTTTGTGTGTGTGTAAACTAGTAACTTGCAAGAACAAATTTTACCCCCTTTTGCATGAGCGCGGAATGCCTTTTATATACTCTGTTGTGCGCCTAAGTTATCTGTGCATGAAGTAACTTAGCACGTTTCTTCAACTAGGTGGTCCGTGCAACCTCAGTGCGAGTACCAAGTGTGGCTTGGCTAAGCGCACGCACCAGGCATCACCTACTGTGTGAACGATCACCTCTGCTTTGCACCATGCACATTATGGGTTAGGGGAGCACCAATCACCGATTGGCCTACTATCTCTCTTAGGCCACTCTCGTGCACGACACTACAAAGCACATAGCTTCTCCTTTCTCTGATACTCTGCCATACAAGGCTCGTGTGCAACGCTCTCGCTGGGAATCACCCTTCGTTTCCAGCTTAACTGCGCGTAACACGAAAACCCGACGATCATCACTCACCCTAGATAACCGATCGGTTCCCCATAGCGTCACGCCTCCTGCTTCCAGGCGCTTATCTAGGCGGTGATCGCGCATCCTCTCTGACCACCGCCCCTTGATCATCGATCACCCCCTGGGTGACTCTCTCAATGACACATCCGCTTCCCTGGCCCACGTGTCCCACTAAGAACGGTCCACGTGGCTATCTGTTGCTGATGTCACCGACTACCGATGACCGACCAGATCAATTATTATTAATATTATTATTAATATTGTTAATATTATTAATATTATTATTAATAATAAGTATAATAGATAATAATACTAAGGAAAGTGTTTGGGGTAGTGGTTAAATTTTCTTTGGTCATTGAAGAAACCTGGTTTTGAATCCCATTCATTACAAATTTTATTTTATGGTGCCAAAAGTTATATCCGTATGTAATACCTGTTTACATACAAAATTTAATTCTCGCTTCATGGCATTTTTCTTGTAGTGGTATATTTGGGATATAAAAAAATAAACTTAATACCTAAGTTTGCCGAAGGGATTGGATAAGGTGCCCATATATCATAAAACATTATGTGTAATGGTTGATAAGTAGTATCATATTAGGAAAAATGTAGGTTATGAGATTTTCCACAACTCTATAGGTATTGAAACTATAATTCTTAAGAATAGATGCATTAGACATATGGATGAAATGTTAAATAATTTTGAAATTTGCATGACTTAATGAAGAAGGTAAACTTAATTTTGAGAAGTATTAGTAATAAAAGTATATATGTTGCAATTAGAAACATAATTACAATTTGACACATAAGCATAAAAGGATTTGTAGAAAGGAGTAAGGAGATAAATATCTTCAAAAATACTTTTATCAAGAATAGATTTGGAGAGTTCCAAGGTGGAAAAGAGAAGATTTCCCTATGAATCAAGTTTTGTAGTGTTAACTGATCACAAGGAGAGAATGAAGGTTCACCTGCAAAAGACTATTTGTAGTTAGTAAGAATATATGATATTTGTAAGTATAAGAGAGTATGAATATTTTAGTTGAGTGAGTACTTCCTGAGAGTTATCACCTATTTATAGGTCTTCTTTAATTCAGACTATTAGGAAGATATTAAACAATTATTATGAGATATAAATGGATTTTATACTAGGATCCTAAAATCAAGTTATGATTCGATTTATGTGTCTTGAATATTATATTAAATGAGCGATTATTGGTCTTGATAAAGTTTCTTGATGTTCATTTGAACTCCAATTGTGACTTGACTGTTTGATTCAAGCATGCTAAATTTTTGCGACGTTCACTTGAAATCGGATAATAGTACTTAATCGTTTGTTTCAGGTTTGATAAAGTTTCTTGATGTTCGTTTGAACTTGGATTGTGACTTGACCGTTGGTTCAAGTTTGATAAAGTTTCCCGATGTTCATTTGAACCTGGGTTGTCACTTGACTGTTTGGTTCAAGTTCCATAAAGTTTCCTGATGTTTGTTTGAACTTGGGTGATGATGGAACCCTAAGTGAAAGGGTAACCACTGAGCTAGCCCAACTTTCAAGAATGATGACTAGGACCTAGGCCTAGGTCAGGTTCAGCCCATAGCCAGTGCTTCAGAGCCTCTTATTCCTTAAAGAGCAGGGCCCACATAATTGGACCTAAGCACCAACTATTTTCCATGCTTTTGATTTCAGTATATTAGAGTGTACTTAGCATAAATTGGGCTTGTGCCTAGTCCACATAAACCTAGCTTCTAGAAACACATCCCAAAACCGCCCCTTGCCTTCATTTAACCTAGTTTCTAGAAGATTTTCTATAGTTTGGGCAGCACCCTATATTGACCTACCTTCTAGAAGGTTTCTCTCATTGTCGCCCCCTACGCTTCACTTTTGCTCTCCAAGGCACTCTTCAATAAATAGGGTGTCTTGCCTCATTGTAATGACATTGAAATTGAAGTAAAGAAACGCTATCAAAGTGATTCCTTATGTAGTTTCCAAACTTTTTCTAGGTCTTATCTTGAGTAGAGAATACTTCAAGTGGCGACTCCTCCTCACTCATCTTGGAACTCTCCCCATGGATGACTGGTTGCTAGAGGCGAAAGGTGCACCAACTTGAGGTTGCACGCTTTGCGCAAGATCACATCCCGACTTGCATGCAAAGGAGTATATCTTTCAAATCTCCCAAATCGTTTTCTTTTGAAAGAATGTTTCAAAGTGGCATCTACCGAGGCTTTCACCATTTTCCTTCTTGAATTAACATTCTCTTGCTGTCATGTATCGAGCAACTCGGTTGTGGAGTTCATCCATGTTAGTAGAAGGATCCGTGTAAAGGGTGTGCATGGCTACAATCAGATGTGTTGATCAAGAGTGATCAAAAGGTTTGAAGAATCCAAATCCAAGGTGTTTGATGAAAGGCTGGTGTTGCTGCTATGTGTGGGTGAGATCTGGGTAAAATAAAGTGTGATCCACTCTTTTGTTGAATCTAAAACTGATGTGAATTGAAACCTTTTTAAAATTAGATGTTTTTCCAAATAAGTGAAAAACAACCTGTTGTTTTGTCGAATCAACCGGTTGTTTTGCTCTTAGAGGTTTTGAAAAAGGTTGAAAGTTGTTTGACTTGGTTAACTTAACTATCAAACCAAATCAATCGGTTGTTTCGTGGTTTCAACCGATTGTTTCTTTGAAAATCCTAATAGATTTTAGTTTTGAATGGTGAATCTGTCTTAAATGTTTTCTAACTGAATACGCTCATTCATTAAATGTTTTAACCAATCTTTGGAAAATATAAATAGTTTGTTATATGTTTTTGAAGGGTAAGAAACAATTTTGAGAAATTCAGTTTGACAAATATGATCTCAAGTTTTCAAGATTCACATCAAGCTTTGGATTTTCAAGTGAGAGTGGAATAGGATTGCAATTGTACTTTGATCAGGTGTAATCATTTTCTCAATCTTTTATATTTCCGTTGTTGTATTGCCAAGGAGTGTTGTGTGTTCTTGAGGTGTTCAAGATCAATACTCTTGGTGTGGTTTTCCAAAGGTAGTGTGTTTCTTGAGGGGTTCAAGGTCACTACTTTGGTGTGTGGTGTTTTGTAATCTAGTTTGATTGCTTAGTGGATTACCCAGTGGTTTGGGAACTGGATGTAGCTCTTGTTGTAAGAGTGAACCAGTATAAACTGTTTGTGTGTATTTCTCTTTCTCTGATCTCTTTTAAATTATGTTTTTAAGCTGTTTAAGATTTTACTGGTATAAATAACCGATTGATTCGAAGAAACAACCGATTGTTTTTCTGTGTTTCACTTTAATTTAGATTGTGTTCTTGGCTAACTTGATTTCTCTTTTGGATTTCTTCATTGAGTTTCATTAAACCTTCAAAAGTTTTTGAAAATCTCTTATTAACAATTCACCCCCTCTTGTTTAAGGCCATATATTCTAACAAGATGAAGGTCGAGAATGTTTGATGTCACAAGGCCTCATTTTCCCTTGGATAACATTTTGAAGAGATATTAAGCTCACAATGATAGGTTTATAATCGACAAACCTAGTAAGAAATCTTTCACAAAAAGGGTAGAAAGATTATATCAAATTCTTGGGAAAGGAGTAATATCATTCTAGGGCGGTTCCTGTTAGTGCAATCGGAAATAGCATGTAATGTACGACCATGTTGTTCGAAAATAAGTTTACTTGTGTCATATAAGCTTTGACATGGGCCTCGGGATCCAACGTTCCATTGTATTTTACCAGGCTCGAACACTTCCATTTTTGGGGAAGTTGGGTCCCCAAAACCTCGGGTGTGAAAGGATGAAAGTTAAGTTAGATTTCATCGTCTCATTTAGTAAAGGAATTGAAACTACCTTGAAGGGTTGTTGTTCGAAGCCCTAAGTCTCTCTCCATGATGATCTTGGTGTAGGGGTGTAGCGGGGCAGACACTCTTTTCGAGTTGATGGTCTAAAGAATGATGGTTGGGATTTGGCCATGTACTCAGCACGATCCCAGTTACCCCGAGTAGCTTGACGATTACTACTTCTTGTTGTGAGTTGCTCCTATAATGCTTACATTTCCACTCAATGTTGTTGAGCCAAGTGTTTAGTCTCTATTTGGTGTTGTTCCTTCAGGGACTCCATATCCTTCTCGAGTTTATCTTGCATATGCCTGAGTGTCTTTTCCATTTCTTTTCGCATATTCTCCTTATTCTTGCAAAGGAGTGTTTCAAGCTGAGTCGTCATGGTGTTTTCTGATGGAGGATTCATCTTGGTTTTATGAACTGAATTTGGTAGTTGTCTAGCTTTTTCAAGATTTATGTGGACTAGGGAAAAGTTTATCCCAGATCCCATGGTGGACGCCAAATGTTCTTACCGGGAATGGATTTGGAGAGTTCTGAGATAGAAAATAGAAGACTTCTCTATGGATCGAGCTTTGTAGTGTTGATCGATACAAGGAGATGACTTCTCTATGGAGGTCCACCTTGCAAAAGACTCTTTGATGCTCAAGTTAGTAAGGATATATGATATTTGTGAGGATAAGAGAGTATGAAGAGTTTAGTTGAGTAAGTACTTTCCGAGAGTTATCACCTATTTATAGATCTTCTTTAATTCAGATTGTTAAGAAGACATTAAACAATTATTATGAAATATAATAACCGAGTTATTATCTGATTTATGTGTCTTGAGTATTACAATATTAAATTAACGATTATTGCTCTGAATGTATCTAATTGTAATTGGAAGTATGCACAAAAAACATAGAGACCATGGCTTAACATGCTTTTAAGAAGTGATTTGTTGGTTGAATTTGGATACATCACCTGTCAGGAAAAACACTCAAAGAAAACATTGTTGTCTTTGGCAAACTAAGAAACACTAAGCAAATTCTTGGTGATTCATGAACATGTAATAATTTATTTTAAAAAAAGAGGTGAGATAAAATTAATTTTTTTACCTATGCTTCTTATGGAAGAAGATTAACCATTGACCATCTTTAACTTTGTGTCAACATTGTATAACATATTACCATGTAAGTTTGAAGGATCTAGTGTAACATGGTTGGTGGCACCCATATGGGTCATAAAGAGTTTCAAGAATAGTCATATATGCAAAAACATTAGACATATGAATCAAATGAGTTTTTTTTTTACCATAACAATATTGTGACTCTTAGGATATGAATATGGAGTATTAAAATGATAACATTATAGAGTCGTGTTACCAATCTGGTCACAAATTGACATTGTGGTTTATTGTATCTTCTACCTTCCAAAACCTTTACCTTAACCTCTGAAATTTCCTCCTTTGAAATAGGTGTTTTCTTGACCTTGAAACTTACCATTTTGATTTCTATTAATTTTTTCTTGGATATGAGAAAGATTAGCTTGTAAATTATGCATACAAGGCCATCTTGTACTTCTCTCTTTTGCCTTTTTAGTATATTTTCTAGAGTGTTTAGTGTAAGAATTAGTTCTACCCAAATGATTATATTTATTAAGTAAATCATCAAAAATAATGGAAATATGCTCACAAGTAACAAACAAGAACGTGTCTTTTTTATACCTTTAAGTTGAATTCCAAGTTTACTGACCTTTTGAGTTGACTGACCACTGCACGAGTTTGAGATTTAAAACCTATAAGATATTTCAAATTTGAAAAACATGATCACACCCTTATCATTATTGTGTGTAAACTCCATGACATGGATCCTAGAAAGCCATATAAAAATATTTTGATCTTATTAATCACACGAGACATATGCATCAATGACCATACATGTGGATTCACCATCTTTATATTTATCTAACATTCCTCCATCTACTTTTTGATTAAGAAATTTCTACAATTTATGAGATAAAATTGTGCCATTTACTTGCATTTTCACACGAGAAAGTTTTCTTTATCAAAATTGATTGAAATTAGAACCATGTTTGAGGGAGGGATGATGATTGAGTAATAAAAACCATAGGATCTAAGATATAGTTCTTATAACATGAAATGTGTCAGGAGTTTAGTAGACAAAAGAAAAAGTTTTAACAATACATGTTTTTTTAAAATTATAATTATAAAAAATAAAGACACTTTATATATGTCAAAATATAAACTGAAACAGACAAGGAAAAAAACAAAAACTATTATTTTAATCGCATCTCTCCTATTGTCTCATTTGTTTTAAAAGCCATACATTTTACTTCACTATGACAGCTATAATATATATATATATATATATTAACTAGAATGGGATTGTTGAGATTGATATAAGAATTTCAAAGCAAATAACTATTTTAAAATCTAGGTTCTTTTCTTGCAAAATTAAAAAAAAAACTTAATATCTTTTTATTTCAAGAATAACATTGAATATCAAATATTCTATGTAAATACTTTAGAACTTAGTTTTTAATAAGTTCTCAACCATCACCAGTGAACTTATATATAATCTTCCCCTTTTGAGCACTCATGGTGCTTAACAAAGTTACATGAATGAATTTCTTTCTTTTTTAAATTGTTGAAGACATTTGTCATGATTTTGACATTTTTAAGGTGTCAAAAACTATCTTGGTCATCACAAAATGTGTTTGGCCTAGGATAGGATATGCTTATAAATGAAAGCATATTAGTTTGCAATTTGATAAGTTAAAAAAAAAACGTTGTTATCAAACACATCAAAATAATAAGTTATGAACTTCGTTTTTCTTAACCATTAAACTACTACATATATCTACTAGTTAAATCTTTTTACAAATCGAGCTACATAATGATTTTTATCTTAATAATTCTCAAAATTCATTTCATAAAAATAAAGGACTAAACAAGAAAGTTATGCTCAAATTCCAAAGTTTAAAAAGTTTATCTATTTGTCTATACTCCCGAGATACTCAAATATCTTATGAAGAAGTTAGTTACCATATAAACAGATAAAACCTAATAACTCCACTATCTTTTTTATTTATCTCCAATATAATATTCATAACCAATCTTCTTTAATAATAAATATTAAATCATTATTCATATTTTTAATCCTAAAAGGGCTATAAAATCCTATATAATAACACATTCATCTCAAGAAATCAAATTATTGCCTAATAAGTGTCATATTTCAATAATATTTCATATTACAAGACAAACACTTGTGAATATTTATTGATAAAATAACTATAACTTAACCCCTATTTTATGAATTTAAACATTTTTACATATTTTGTGATTATAATATGAATAAGAGCGATTTATTACCAAATTTGTGTTAATTTCAGGATTTTAGGGGAAAACAGAGAAGAAAAGGCTAAAGGAGAATAAACAAGATGAAGAGGAAATATTGGAACGTTTTAAACTCGCTCAAACTCGCCGAAGTCAAATCACTCCAGAGGAATTCGCCCAAGTGAGCCCAATCTCGCCCAGGCAAGATCACTTTAAAGAAGTTGGGATTTTTCTTGTCCAACTTGCATAAGCAAGCTGTAGCTCGCCTAGGCGAGAAGACACTTGACCCAAGCCTAATTAGGTTAAATATGAGGCGTGAGGCATAACCCTAGACATCATTGGGAGAATAGAAGGAGATAGAAAATCATAGAGGAGGTAGTCGTCAAGGAGAAACATCCTGGATCTTCTTTTCTTGCTTTCCATGCTTGTAATGGTCAACATGAGTGGCTAATTCTACCTTTTGGGATTGAGAGTAATTTGTTTATGTATTGAGATGATATTTAAACATAATATTATGTTATTGATTGATGATTGATATTGTCATTTTATTCTTAACGTTTGTTTTGTCACGATCTTGATCCTAAGATTTGACTAAAAAATACTTCTAAATGATAATGCTTATCATATTTGAATGCTAGGAATAGATTTGAAATATTAACTGCTATCAACATATGCTGTAACGATAAGAAGTTTTCAGAAATATGCAAGAAATTGATATTTAGGAGACTATCTTAATAATTTTATATGCAAGTAATCGATATAAATGAATTTTATATGGACATCAATATCAATCAAAGGTAAAATATTATGATGCTTTTCAAAATACTAAGGAGTGAGAAGGATAAACCCCAATCCCAATTTTCCCAATTGAATCAAATAACTATTTACTTTGCTTTATTCACATTCTTGCAATCTCATACACAACAAATATCCAACCAACTTTTACTTATTGTTTTTTATTTAGTAAATATTATACTTGAGAATTCAATTGTTTCTTATGAATTTGATATCTGTCCTTAGGAATAAATTTATTATTTCTGACACTGTCACTAGTGCAAAAAAGATTTTTTATGACGGTTCTACAAGATTTTTTATGACGGTTCTTGTGACGACGTAGAATCAGAAGTTATAAAAAAATTTCATTTTCTATGTCAGTTGAAAAACTGACATAGTAATTTGACTTACTATGATTATTGTGTATGAACACATCATAAAATGTTCAAAATATCTGTCATAATATGTTCAGACAAAACTTTTTATGACTGGTATTTCTACAGCTGTCATAGAAAATACGACTTACTATGATGATTCTCATCAGAATCGTCATAGTAAATGATTTTCTATGACAAATATTTCAACTCTCGTCATAGTAAATAAGACTTTTTTATGTCATCTATTGTAATAACCATCATAGTAAGTTTGTTTTTTTTAGAAAAACGATTGCTTTATCTATTTTCCAACATTCATTAATAACAATCATCTACGTATAAATTTCAGACAAACTCATTCATTGATCGATTTCTCCCCATTCATTAATAACAATCACATGCATATCAATGTTATCCAGACAATTTCATACAATTTTGCACAAACTCATTCATTGATCAAATTTTCCCCATTCATTAATAACAATCACCTACGTATCAATGTTTCCAGACAATTGCATACAATTTCTAGACAAACTTAATCATTGATCAATTTTACTCTATTTGTTGATAACAATCACCTGCATATCAATGTTATCTAGACAATTGCATACAATTTCCATACAAACTTAATCATTGATCAATTTTACTCTATTCGTTGATAACAATCACCTGCATATCAATGTTATCTAGACAATTGCATACAATTTCCAGACAAACTTAATCATTGGTCAATTTTACTCTATTTGTTGATAACAATCACCTACATATCAATGTTATCCAGATAATTGCATACAATTTACAGACAAACTCATTCATTGATCAAATTTTCCACATTCGTTAATAACAATCACCTTCATATCAATGTTTTCAAACAATTGCATACAATTTACGAAAGGAAGGTTCAAACTAAGAAATCTTCGATGTCCAAGGTACACGGTTTTCCTTCCATGTTTTAGTTGAGAGTGACATGTGCCTTCTTCACATATAGGGCGTGCTTTGTGGCCCTTGGTGTTGTACCCACTTAAATTACCATATGCTGGAAAGTCATTGATTGTACAAAATAACATGACATGCAACTTAAAATAGTTACTTGTGTACCCATCAAAAGACATTAACGCCTTCTTCCTATAACATTTTCAAATCTTTAACTAATGGGCTTAAATAATCATCATTGTCGTTTCCTGGTTGTCTTGGACCTTAGATTATCAAAGATAAGATCATGTATTTATGTTTCATGCATAACCACGACGACAAGTTATAGATCACTAACAACACATGCCATGAACTTTGTTTACTACTCAAGTTACCGTATGGATTCATTCCATCTGTAGGAAGTCCAAGCCTTATATTTCTTGGATCATTGCCGAAATTTGGAAACATTGAATCAAATTTTTTCCATTGCAAACTATCTGCCGGATGCCTTAACATACCATCTTTCTTACGTCCATCTACATGTCATTTAATCAATTTTGCATCATTTGCATTAGTGAATAATCGTTTCAACCTTGGAATTATAGGAAAATACCACAACACCTTTGCAGGAACACCCTTTCTAACATCATATTCAGAATCACCATCTTTCTTCTTGTATCGTGATACCCCACATTGTGGACATTGATGTAAATTTTCAAATTGCTTCCTCTACAACACACAATCATTTGGACATGCATGAATTTTTTTATACTCCATACCCATCGAACACAATATTTTTTTTGCATCATAATTAGATGTTGGCATCGTGTTACCTTCAGGAAACATGTCACTTAGTAACTCAAGCAATTTTGTGAAACTTTTATCAGTCCACCCACTTTTTGCCTTCACATTGAACAATCTTAATATTACCGACAATCGTGTGAACTTAGTGCATCCTGGATACAAAGGCGTTTTTGCATCATTGCACAAATTTTCATACACATGTGCATGCTTGAAGACATCATGACCAATATCATGAATAATTTCCTCTAACCAATCTTCCATCTCCAAAACCCCTTCTTCTTCTACTTTTGTTTGAGACACATGTGCACTTGGCATGTCTTTTACTTCCCCATGCCATATCCACTTTGAGTAACTCTTTAGGAATCCATCACATAAAACGTGCTCTCCTATTACTTCAATGGGTAGTATTCGCTCATTTAAACAATTAACACATGGACAATAGAATCTTCCATTATTATATGAAACATTCCTCGAGACAAATTCAATAAATTGTTCCATACCGCTCTCATATTCATCAATTGTGCGTTTATAATTTATCCAACTCCCATCCATATTGTTTGTCTGTTTCCAATGATCACTAATAAATCCCAAAAACTAGATTTATTATTAGAAAAGGCATTTCCAAGGAAATTATTAAATAAAAAAATTAATAAAAATTTAACTAAAAATATCTAAATTAGGAACGTGAACATGCAATTGGAAGAACCGAGGTAGTCAAATTCAAGTACATAAAATATTATCACACAAAAGATAATTCACAAAATAGTTAAAACAAAAACGTATACACTTACGCCATTCCCAACAACTTCAAAATAAAAATAAAAAAACAATCCAAATTAAATAAACACAATAAAAAAAAAACAAATATTTGTCATGTAAACTCACCTCTGAGCAAATTGAACTCCACCAATTTAAGCTACTGCCAACAATCCAAGGATGATCCTAATAATTTCCTTACAAAATTTAATTAACTTACAAAATTCTAATTAATATTTTTTATTTTTTTCGCTCTTTTTCTCCTAATAAATAAATATCACATTACATTTTTCTTTTTCTTTTTCGCTCTCTCTCGGTTCCTAATTTAAAGTATTACACACTGTCTCTGTTCAATTTATTGTTCTTAAGAATATCTAAGAAAAAAAATGTAACAACAATAAATTTATGAAATGTAAGAAATATAATTTGTATCAACAAAAATTGCGCCCAATTAATACTTCCATTCCATTTTTTATCGCTATCAGAAAAAAAAACTATAAAATAACTACTACTGTTTTATAAAACCAATGATGTATTTTTTTTTTCGAAAGTGTTTTTTTAGTAAGGCAATCTCGAGTTTTAATATGTTTGAATACATTTATTTAGAAAAACAGAATTACAAATAAAGCAATTTTATGTTTTTTTAAGAGAAATATTTACGTTATTTTATATATATATATATATATATATATATATATATATATATAAAAGTGTATAGCTAATTACCCATAAGATAGAAATAAATAAATAAATAAAATTACAAATTTTATTTCACATATGTTGAACCAAGTGGTGTTCAATGTTTTGAAGAATCCAAATCCTTTAAAGAATGTTGAAGCCTCTGCTTTGCTTGTTGTTGCTGTGCTGATTTAAGCTTTGTTATGGGGTAGTTTATATGTTGTAATCCACCCTTGTATTAAATCTCAAGCAATTAGCATCTCAATCTTTATGAAAGTAAAATGTTTTTCAAACTAAGTTGAAACAACCGATTGTTTATACTTAGGTGTTTTGAGAAAGATTGAAAACTGTTTTTGAATGGTTGAAACTGTTAAGTACCAAAACAACCGATTGATTCGAGGAAACAACCGATTGTTTGTTTTGGAACCATAAGAGAAAAACTGTTTTGTGTTTGACTGAACTTTAAATGCTTTAACTGAATACGCTCCAGTCATTAAATGCTTTGACCAATCTTTTAATGCAATTTAAGAGTTTGTTAAGATTTGATAACAAACTATATCTTTGAATATATTAAGAAAAACAGATTTGAGAATTAAGTATCTGTTGACAAAGTTTTTCTAAAGAGTTTTTCAAAGTGCTGAGATTGCTTAAGAGTTTTGTGATTGATCAAGGTGCTGGAATAGGATTCTACTTGTATTGATTTTAGATATTTATCTGTAACAAGTGTAATCTTTGTAATATGTTGAACAATTCGTTTCTGTGTTTGCTGAGATTGGTTGTGTGTTCTTGAGGTGTTCAAGATCAGCAATCTTAGTGTTGGCCAAGGAGAGTGTGTTTCTTGAGGTGTTCAAGGTCATTCTCTTGGTTGTTGTGTAAGTGATCAAGTGGTGATTGCTTAGTGGATATCCTCAGGGTTCTGAGAAGACTAGATGTAGCTCTGGATTTGGAGTGAACCAGTATAAACAACTATGTACAATTTCTCTATCCCTATCTCTTTAAATTCAGTTTTGTCATTTTGAAACTGGTATAAACAACCAATTGTTTCGCTAAAACAACCGATTGTTTTTCCAGCTTTGTGCTTTTGTTGTTTGTTTTGAAAAACTGAATTCTTAATCAAGGTTCTTTTGAAGAATTTTCATTCTAAGGTTAAAAGTTTACTAAAATCTTTCTTAAACAATTCACCTCCCCTCTCGTTTAAGGCCATATATTCTAACAATTGGCATCAAGAACTTGGTTCTTGAAAGTTATTCAAGATGATCTAAAATTTTTTCTATGGCTGGAAAACTATCTTTTGAGAAGGGTGCTTCAATCTACAAACCACCTTTTTTCTGTGGATTGAATTATAAGTTTTGGGAAGCAAGAATGAAAATCTTTATTGAATCTATTGATCAAAGAATGTGGGACTCAATTTAGAATGGCCCTTACATTCCAAAATTCAAAAAGGATAACTCTTTCATTGCAAAACCTTTGTCCAAATGGACAAATGATGAATGTAAGATGGCTCAGCTTGATAGGTCTGCTCAAAACATTATAGCTTCTGCACTAGATACTAATGAAATTTTCAGGATATCAAAGTGCAAAACTGCTAAGGAAATGTGGGAGACAATCAAGGCTGCTCATGAAGCAAAGGAAGCAATGACAAAGAGTCAAGCAAGAATGAAGAGAAGGCAAAATAAGAAAAGCCTCAATTTGTGCTTAATGGCCAGAAGGGAGGATGACTCAAGTAGTGTAAGTTCATCAAACTCCTCAAACTCTGAAAATTATGGTCAATTACTTCAAGCCTTTCAAGAAACGCATGAAGAAGCCAACCGATTGGCTCTCTTGAACAATCGGTTAAAAGAAAAGCAGCTGGCTTGAAAACAGAGTAAAGGCACTGGAAGAGGATTTAGAACAACAGATTTTGAAAATCTGGAAATCATTTACAAAAATTCCTCTTGCAAGTGTGATACTCTAGTTTGCGAAAATTGCGAAAATCTTGAAAAGAAGGTCCATTATCTTGTTAAAACAGTGGATAAGCTTTCTAAAGGCCAATCAAACTTTGAGAGTGTGCTAGCATCTCAAAATTGTGTTTTTGGAAAATCTGAATTGGGTTTTAATCCACAAAACAAACAAGATAGATTTTGAAAATCATTTTCGAAAATGCCAGAAAAACAATCGATTGGATCATCGAAACAACCGATTGTTACATGCTTCTATTGCATGAAAATAGGTCATTCTGTGTGATTCTGTAAAATCAAAAAACATGTTGTTCCTAAAGGGCTTATGAAGTGGATTCCTAAGGGAAATAAAGCTTTTTTTGATGAGTATAAACCAGATGGACCCACATTCATAAGGGGACCAAACCTTTGTACTTGAAAATCTCTTTTGTAGGAAATCTTGGAGGAGAGTAAGCAACTTTGGTACTTGGACAGTGGATGCTCCAAGCATATGACAGGGGACAAATCAAATTTCTTGAGAATATCCTTCAAGCAAGAGGGTCATGTCACCTATGGAGATAACAGCAAAGGAAGAATTCTTGGAAGAGGATCCATAGGAGATGAGAGCATCTTGGTGATTCATGATGTGCTCTTTGTTGAAGGCCTAAAGCATAATCTGCTGAGCATTAACCAACTTTCTGACAAGGGATATCAAGTGATGTTCAAGACAAATGATGACTTTTTACGGCAAGTGCACCGCGTTTGTCAAAAGTAATAATTGTCCTAAGGACGGATATCGATCCCACAAGGAACAGTGAATTATCGAGTACAATAATCGCTAAATATAAAAACAGAACAACAATTAAAAAAGTTTTGAATTAATTGCGGTGGCACTGATCAATAAGAAAACAGACAAAGAATTAGTTGTTGCAATTGGAAAAATAAGGATTAGTTTCATCTCTCTCACTCTCAAGTATTTTGATTAGCATGTCAATATTAAGTTCTTTGATTGAAATTGATGCCCGTATAAAAATCATTTATATCGATTCCTCGCATATAAAATCCTTAAGAATGTCCCATAACTATCGATCCCTCGCATAATTATAAGAACAACTTAGAACGAAGCTCAGACGTTTAATAGCAATTAACATTTCAAGTCTATTCCTAGCACTCAAATATGTTAAGTATTGTTGTTTAGGTCCGAACCCTAAAAATACCTCCCGGTCAGATTTAAGATTCTCAATTTGTCACGGAAAGTTAAAAGTAAAACAACAATACCAATAATCAACCAAGAACTGAATATTAATATATAAGATATCACCTCAATACATAAGAGTTTGAGCAGATTACTCCCAACCCCAAAGGGTAGAATTAGCCACGCATACTTCTAGCACCTTCCATTCTCCCAATTGGGTTACAATTCACTCTATGGTGTTTTCCTTTCAATCTGGCACCCTAAGGTTGAGCCTCTAGCCCTCTATTTATCCTAGTTTTCTAGGGTTAGGTTGTTTCCTACTCGCGCTAATGGGCTAAATGATAAAACATAAAAAAGGCCCAATCTTTCTTTGCATCTTTTTCCATTCTGGGACCTTCTATCTTTATCTTTATAGCTCAAATCATTCATCTTTAATCCAAATCTCCAATCTTCCTTAGAAATCTGCAATTAACACCAAATTTGGGAATAAAATACTCTTATTCAAATAAAGATCATAAAAAATGTAAAAAGGTCTAAATTCATAAATTAAGGATTATTTTATATGTAAATTAGCAATAAATCCTCACAATTGCCTATATTTTAATATGAAATATTACTGAAATTAGACACTTATCAACAAACACATGTGAAATTTGTCTACCCAACACCAAAGAGGTAATGTTGGTAGGTAAGAGAGTTAATAATGTGTATCTTCTAGATATCTCTTCACCATGTTCACTTGGATGTCTTCTATCCAAGCAAGATGAATCTTGGCTTTGGCATAGAAGAATTGCTCATATTCACATGAATCATTTGAACAAAAGATCTTGTGATTGGGCTACCAAAACTCAAGTTTGAGAGGGATCACATTTGTGAAGCATGCCAAAAAGGGAAACAAGTGAAAAGTTCTTTTAAAACCAAAAATGTTGCTCTTCTTTGAGACCTCTTGAACTCCTTCACATGGATCTCTTTGGACCCTCTAGAACTATGAGTCTTGGTGGAAATTATTATGCTCTTGTTATTGTTGATGATTTCTCTTGGTACACTTGGACCTTGTTCTTGGAATCAAAGAGTGATGCCTTTGCTGCATTCAAAAAGCTAGCAAGAAGACTACAAAACACAAAGAACAACAACATAGGATCTATAAGGAGTGACCATGGAGGAGAATTTCAGAATGAGAAGTTTGTCAAGTTCTGTGAGAAGTTGGGGATTCTACACAATTTCTCTGCACCAAGAACACCACAGCAAAATGGAGTTGTAGAGAGGAAGAACAGGTCTCTTGAAGAGCTTGCTAGAACAATGCTTAGTGAATCATCACTTCCTAAGTATTTTTGGGCAGATGCAGTGAGCACCTCTTGTTATGTGATGAATAGGGTACTTATAAGGCCCATTTTGAAGAAAACTCCATATGAACTTTTCAATGGAAGGAAGCCCAACATCAGTCACCTCAAAGTCTTTGGTTGTAGCTGTTTTGTTCTCAACAATGGAAAGGAAAGCTTGGGAAAGTTTGATGAAAAAACTGACCTTGGTATTTTCATTGGTTATTCACTCACAAGCCATGCATATAGAGTCTACAACAAAAGGTTGATGACTGTAGAAGAATCAGTTCACGTTGTCTTTGATGAGGTAGATCGCAAAATCAGTCAGATTCCAAAGATCAGTGCTGAGGAAGATGAACAGAGCATCAGTTTGGAGAAGCTGGAAATCTGTGCAGAAAAACAACCGGTTTATTCGCAGAAACAACCGATTGAAATTCTGCAACAGAGTGAGCTGCCCAAAGAATGGAGGATTCCTAGAGATCTGTCAGTGGATAACATCATAGGGCAGATAAAGGAAGGTGTCTCCACACGTAGCTCCATCTCAAACTAATGCAGGCACACAGCTTTTTTCTCTCAAATTGAATCAAAGTCAATTGAGGTAGCTCTCAAGGATGAGAAGTGGGTTGAAGCTATGCATGAAGAGCTAAATCAGTTTGAAAGGAATGAGGTATGATTTCTTGTCCCTAAAACTAAATAAATGAATATTATTGGTTCGAAATGGGTTTTCAGGAACAAGCTAGATGAGGATGGAGTGATCACAAGGAACAAAGCAAGGCTAGTTGCCAAAGGCTACAATCAAGAAGAGGGCATAGACTATGGTGAAACCTTTGCTCCTGTGGCTAGATTGGAGGTTGTGAGGCTGCTGCTGGCCTTTGCTTGTATGGGTGGTTTTAAACTCTTCCAAATGGATGTAAAGAGTGCCTTCTTGAATGGCTACATCAATGAGGAAGTCTATGTAGATCAACCACCGGGTTTTGAAGATCACAAGTATCCTAACCATGTCTTCAAGTTGAAGAAAGCTTTATATGGACTGAAACAAGCTCCAAGGCAGTGGTATGAGAGGCTTAGCAACTTTCTGCTATCTCATGGTTATGAAAGAGGAATGGTAGACAAGACTCTCTTTATCAAGAAGTCAAATGCAGAAATAATTCTTGTACAAATCTGTGTTGATGACATCATCTTTGGTGCTACACAAGATAGATTATGTGAAGATTTTGTGGCTGCAATGAAAGGTGAGTTTGAAATGTCTATGATGGGAGAACTATCTTTCTTGGATTGCAGGTTAAACAAACAAAGGATGGGATTTTCTTAAGTCTATCAAAGTATTGCAAGGAGATTCTCAAGAAGTTTGAAATAGAGAATTGCGAAGAAGCAAGCACTCCAATGCCATCAAGCTGCTACATGGATGCGGATGCTGCTGGAAAGAGTATAGATCAAACAAAATATAGAGGTTTGATTGGATCTTTGCTTTATCTAACAGCTAGTAGGTCGGACATCATGTTTGCGGTGTGTCTATGTGCAAGATATCAAGCAAATCCTAAAGAGTCACACTTCAAAGCTGCAAAAAGAATTCTGAAATATCTCAAAGGAACATCATCTGTAGGACTATGGTATCCTTCTCACTCTCCAATACATTTAATTGGTTATTCAGATTCTAACTTTGCAGGTTGCAAGCTAGATAGAAAAAGCACAAGTGGCACTTGTCACCTTCTTGGCTCAAGCTTAATCTCATGGCATAGCAAGAAGCAAGCATGTGTTGCTCTCTCTACTGCTGAGGCTGAATATATAGTTGTTGGTAGCTGTTGTGCACAGATTCTATGGCTCAAACAACAACTTGCAGATTTTGGTTTACAAATCAGCAAAGTTCCCTTGATGTGTGATAACACAAGTGCAATCAATCTTACCAAAAATCAGATTCAACACTCAAGGACCAAACATATTGAAATAAGACATCATTTCATCAGAGATCATGTGCAAAATGGGAATTGTGAAGTGAAGTTTGTGGAGACCAAACTGTAGCTAGCTGACATCTTCACAAAACCATTACCAAAAGAGAGGTTTTTCTTCTTAAGAAATGAGTTAGGTATTCTTGATCTTAATAATCTCTCTTAAATCTGTTTGTGGTACATGTGAAAGTCTATTTGTGAAGACAAATAGGGGGAGTATTATTGGTTCTTGTATATCTTTGTCTGGTATTGCATAAAATGTTAAAATCTCTGATATAAAAGTGTTTTCTGCTGCTGCTGATAGAAACAACTGATTGTTTCGTGTAAACAACCGATTGTTTATCATGTTTTATACCTTGAATGTGTAATAAACTGTCTTGCTGCTGTAAGAAGCTTTGGATAGTATAAATGCTTTTTCTGCAGGAACTGCTTCAGATTTAATCAGGTACAACACAAGCACCAGGGATTTGTCTTCATCAAATAGGGGGAGATTGTTGAACCAAGTGGTGTTCAATGTTTTGAAGAATCCAAATCCTTTGAAGGATGTTGAAGCCTCTGCTTTGCTTGTTGTTGCTGTGCTGGTTTAAGCTTTGTTCTGGGGTAGTTTATATGTTGTAATCCACCCTTGTATTAAATCTCAAGCAATTAACATCTCAATCTTTATGAAAGTAAAATGTTTTTCAAACTAAGTTGAAACAACCGATTGTTTATACTTAGGTGTTTTGAGAAAGATTGAAAACTATTTTTTAATGGTTGAAACTGTTAAGTACCAAAACAACCGATTGATTCGAGGAAACAACCGATTGTTTGTTTTGGAACCATAACAGAAAAACTGTTTTGTGTTTGACTGAGCTTTAAATGCTTTAACTGAATACGCTTCAGTCATTAAATGCTTTGACCAATCTTTTAATGCAATTTAAGAGTTTGTTAAGATTTGATAACAAACTACATCTTTGAATATATTAAGAAAAACAGATTTGAGAATTAAGTATCTGTTGACAAAGTTTTTCTAAAGAGTTTTTCAAAGTGCTGAGATTGCTTAAGAGTTTTGTGATTGATCAAGGTGCTGGAATAGGATTTTACTTGTATTGATTTTAGATATTCATTTGTAACAAGTGTAATCTTTGTAATATGTTGAACAATTCGTTTCTGTGTTTGCTGAGATTGGTTGTGTGTTCTTGAGGTGTTCAAGATCAGCAATCTTAGTGTTGGCCAAGGAGAGTGTGTTTCTTGAGGTGTTCAAGGTCATTCTCTTGGTTGTTGTGTAAGTGATCAAGTGGTGATTGCTTAGTGGATATCCTCAGGGTTCTGAGAAGACTGGATGTAGCTCTGGATTTAGAGTGAACCAGTATAAACAACAGTGTACAATTTCTCTATCCCTATCTCTTTAAATTCAGTTTTGTCATTTTGAAACTGGTATAAACAACCGATTGTTTCGCTAAAACAACCGATTGTTTTTCCATCTTTGTGCTTTTGTTGTTTGTTTTGAAAAACTGAATTCTTAATTAAGGTTCTTTTGAAGAATTTTCGTTCTAAGGTTAAAAGTTTACTAAAATCTTTCTTAAACAATTCACCCCCCTCTCGTTTAAGGCCATATATTCTAGCAACATATTCCTGCCAAAATTTATTGGAAGGAAAAAAATAGATAAACACAAAATAGATTTTATTTTTCTTTCTTTTTTTCCTCTCTCTTGGTTCCTAATTTAAAACCTAATTTACACACTATCATTGTTCACTTTATTGTTCTTAAGAATATGTAAGAAAAAAAATGTAACAACAATAAATTTATGAAATGTAAGAAATATAATTTATATCAACAAAAACTGCACCCATATTAATACTTCTTCCATTCCTTTTTTTATACCTATCAGAAAAAAAAAACTATAAAATAAGTAACCACTTCCACATGTAAGATTTTAATTATTATTAAAGAAGAATAATAGTATGAACCTGTGATGAGTGGTGTTTAATGGAAGGCAAGTGCGAGACAATATAATCAGAACAGAACAGAGAGGAAAGCAATCAAAATCACCAACCTGGATTTGCAAAGGTGTATAATGTCATGCTTATGCTAAATAAAGCTTTAGGTTAGAGACTAAATAAAATCTTCCAATGAATGCAAAACAAAGTGTCAAGCTGAAAAAACTAACTAAACAATATTAGGAGACTTTTATGGAAAAATGCATATTAATCCACGTTATTAGAAAGCATGTTAATCCAAAAATGTTATTGCCCAACACCATTAAACTGTATGTACGCAGAGTCTTCATCATGGACAACTGTGAAGAGTTGATTCCAGAGTATCTCAGCTTTGTTAAGGGTATTGTGGATTCTAAGGACCTTCTTCTCAACATTTCTAGAGAAATGTTGCAGCAAAACAAGATCCTGAAAGTCATCCGCAAAGAACTTGGTTAGGAAGTGCGTTGAGCTTTTTTCTGAAATTGCTGAGAATAAGGAAGATTATGCAAAGGAGCAGGTGCCATCAGTGGCACCGCAACAAAATGAAAGGAAAAAAAGTGGGAGAGGAAATCAGCAGAGAACAAATGTATTTAAACAGAAGAGGGAGCCCCGTGCATGCGTTTATTAGAGAGAGACAGAGTCATAGAGACTAGATTACCCCTGAATGAGTAATAAATCCTTCCTGGACAGAATAGAATAAAGAACAAGTCATATTGCAGAAGGCAAAATATGGTTTCAGAATGATAGGTCCTTGGCTTACCTGAGGATTCTGGGTATTAATAGCATCAAGGACTTCTTTTAAAACTTCTAATGCATTACTAGCCTTTTGAATAATGCTGCAAAACACAATTGCAGAGTAAGAGATGTGCTTAGCTGGATCAAAAAAATGACAGCAACAAACTATTTTTAAAGTAATATTTCTTCTTTATTTTCAAATGTATTTCTTTTCATTGTTTAATTTGATAAAAATGACCAGTACATATAGCCATTTCTAGTAAGAGTAGGATTTCTAAAGAATCTGTCCACGAGTATACCAAAGATGAAGATAAGTCACCTAGATTCAGCAACAGTTTGGACAACAACAGTTTGGGACTCTACTTGTTGATGTCTAGTCGAAGCCTGATCTGTGTTCGGTACATTGTTAATCCAATTAAGTTGTGGATAAGGACGATTTGATTGGGTCACTTGATCCCTTTGAGGAAACTGCACCCCAGCACTCTGGAAAAAAGGAAAAACAAAGTCTAGCTTCGCCAAATAATAAACTAGTATTGACAAAAAATTATTTCCATATGATCATTTGTGTCACACACACAGAGAAAGGGGATAGGAGATTCATGACTGTCTATAATTCAGGTATAAAACGTCAGAAAGAAATTTACTAGAAAAAATGCAGATCCTCAAAGCCTTTGAAAGAGAATTTATAGCATATTTACATGCCACCCGCGGGTTCTAAATGAAAAATACCACCATTTGCTAACCTAACTAACTTTGGATCATTCTTCCCCCTCAACACAAACTTCTAATATAACCTTACAAATTTATAATTTCATCCCATAAATCCATATCAAAGACTACCATATCACCTTACAACCCAAATTTAGTATATGCAGTTAGCAACACCTACCTTCTCCAGATATTTATTCAAGAATAGGGTGTGGTATATCATCTTAACACACTATCAAAATTCGAAAATATAGGCACCATGAGCACTATACAAAGAAGAAGTATTTAGGGATTAAAAAAAAGAAAAAAAATGGAAACTCAAGTTTCAAAACGAAATAAGTTTCGAAAAAAAATAAGAAACACATCAGATTGAACCAAACAAGCGGAAGGGTTACCGTAAGGTGGAAGGAGAAGTTTTAGCGTTGTAGTGTGGAAGGAGAAACTTGAGCGTCGTACTGTGGAAGAAGAAGCTTAGCACACAGAAGCCGTAGTGCGTAAGAAGAAATGCGGAAGCCGTAATGTGGAAGAAGAAATGCAAAAGTCGTAGTGTGAAAGAAGAAATGTGAAAGTCGTAGTGTGGAAGAAGAAATGCGGTAGCCCTTGTGTTGAAGAAGAAACGCAAAAGCCCTTGTGTGGAAGAAGAAACGCAGAAGTTGTAGTGTCGAAGAAGAAACACAAAAGTGGTAGTGTGGGGGACGAAACAACACGCGAAAGCATTAGGGTTAAATTTTTTTGAATGTTTGAGAGGTTAAAACACTTATTATGTCAGTTAAAATAAAAATGACACAGTAAAAATTTATTATGACAATTCTATCCTAAACAGACAATACAAGAAAACAATAAAATAAAGACCAAAAATAAGCGTCCCTTAGGTGATAGACACTATTAGACTGCACTATAGCGTCCATAAAGGGATGTGAAAAGGACATGCATCAAAGTGTGGGTTATAGAGACGCAAATCAGACACAACTAGATGCAAAGAAGGAAAAATTGAAAAACCCGACGCCCGCATAACCAATGTCCAAAAGTTTTTGCTAGTGCTGGACGAACACTATGACCATAGTTGCACCCATCGCGTCAACGACGTGTGCACGAAGCTTGAGAAAGGGAGTAAGGGCTTGGTCGTCGATGACAATGGAGTAGCCAACATTGGGAATGAGTTTTACCGTCTCTAAGGTTAGGTGGTAGGTACGTTTGAACCCTCGCTTTGTCGTCGTTGGTTGTGTGTGGTACGCACGCAGTGTTGTACGCGTGCGGTCGTTGTAACGATCGGGTTTTGAAACTAACTTTACCAAATTTTTCTCCTCTCTCATTTCACAATCTGATTGCACTCTCTAATTTTTTTCTTTTTTCCCTATCAATCTCACATTTCAGTTGGTGTCATTGAAATCGTAAGGAAATGTTGCTCTCATTTCACTGTCCTTCTCATCTCATTGTCTCTGATTTTCATTCTTTGTGCTTTCAATGGTGCGTCGTAGGTTTTCGAAGTGGCGGTGGTGGTAAAAGTTGAGCTGAGAGCACTGTTGCTATTTTCGCGGTGAGTGAAAGGTTAGTTTAGAAGGTTTTTATTGTGATTTAGGTTTATGTTTATTGTTGTGGTTTTGGTTTGCGCTGATTTTGAGCTACTCAATTGTGTTTACTGTGGTTTGTTTATGTTCAATGATGTTTAAGAAAAATGGAATTATTATAATAAATGGATTCAACATTGAACTAAATCTTTAAGCAAAATGGAACTTAAGTACATAGAAGCTAGGTGTTTAGCACTTCTTCACTGGTTTACCAAGCAGATTTGTGTAACTAATCTGCATAATTTCTTGCTCTATAGAATTTAAATCACATTGTATTAAAAGTTGCAGATATTTGGTAAGGGTTTTGTAGGATGTTGTTGTTTTTGGAAGGTTTCTAAGTGGTTGGTTAAATAAGGGGTTCTCTATTGGTACAAGTAGGGATGATGCAGGGTGTAATAGTAGACACTGCAGGTCAAGCCCATACCAACTTTGCCTTGGTTGCCTTGCTTGTTTTGTTGAGTCCTTACTGTCAAAACAATAATGCTTATATGCATAATGGGATATATATGATTTGGAGTGCCAACTGGTGTGAGTTGCGCAGAGTTTTTTTTAAGGAGGCTTTTGGAGCATATGTTCTTTCTTTGGGTTGTTTTTGGGAGTTTGTTTCTCTTCCAGACAGTTTTGTTGTTGTAGTTTTCATGTTTTTTTATTGCTCTTTGTGGCTTAGGTGTTGTTTAGCAGCTGCCAAAGTGCGGGACTAAGGGGTAGCATAGGCAATGGTGTTTATTGTTCTAGTCTAAGTTGTACCTTGCTGGAAAGTGCTTATTAGAATCTACTAGTTAGATTTTTTTTTTCAGGTTTTAGGAAACCTTATAGGAAAAAAGAGATTAAAGGAAGATGTTAGCGCCAGTTCACAACCCATATGAGTAATGCAACATCGTAATTAGAGGGTGGTAGATGTATGAGAAGTAGGCGATGGAGTCTCTTAGAAGCTTTTATTAATTGAACATCTTGAGCCTGTTTTTTGAGTTGGTTTGATGGGTATCAGTTATGATGCTAAGAGGCTTGTTCCTGGTTAACTGGTATGGTGCAGTGATGGTGGCATTTGGAAGTTTGGAGGGTGGGGTTGGGATGGATTTGTTGGCAGCAAGTGCCTTTTATGCAACTTTTAGGTGCGACAGTTGACATATTCATGTGGCACTTTAGAACATCAACTATGTGCTTAGTTTTGCAGGAATTGGTGTTGATCTAAACTTTCTTTGGGGTAAATAATTTTCCTAACCAGGTTCTGGTAGGATGGTTGGAGCCCAAATCTGATCTGTTTAATCTTTGAGCAGGTAAAGCCTTGTTAGGCACCTCTGCAGGGAGTTCTACCTATGTTTCTAGTTATGAAGCTCTATGTTTTTGTCTCAATCTTGCCAAAAACCAGAGTTGCAAGTGGGTTATAGGAGAAGGACTTAATCTGTGATTTGCTAGGCACGGTATGCTAGTAAACGGCCACCAAATCCTGTCAATTTCTCTCTTACAAGGCTGTAGTTTTTGGAGTTCAAAGAGGAACCAACAGCTATATGCAGAACAAAATTCTCTTTTTATGGTTGTCAAAGAAATCAACAAATCTCTTCCCAAGAGGGATGTTGTTTTGATTTCCTTTGGCAGCAGTAGTAGAGGAGGCAATGCTTTTTGGGAGTATGGAAATGGATGTGGTGGAGGATTCATTTCACAATTCTCACCTCTCTACTGTAACAGAATCTGAGGAGGCAAAGGCATGCTGGCTTTGAGAAGGTTATGGGTCTCTGACAATGCAAGTGTGGATATGAGGGCTTTCGGAATGCGTGAAAATTGGTGAATGGGTGAGAGGAACTTGGAGTCAATATAATTGTAGGTGCTTGTACACTAAGCTTTCAGTAAGCTACAAAATTCCCTCAAAAGGGGATCGCACGTGTTGTTTTTTTTTCAGGTTTATTAGGCTTTTTAGTTTGTTGTCCAATAGGCAGTAGTGTTCCTCAAGGTTATTGTCGAATTGTTCACTTCACATACTTAGGAGATGGGGCCATCAAGGATAAGAAACACAAGTAGAAAGCAAAGACATAACAAATTCTTTAAACATCCTATAATACTAGTTACATAAAGATGAAATCAAACAATCATAAAATATTAGTTATCTATCATAAATGCTTGCTTACCAATCATAAAATATTATTCATAAACTATTGTAAAATAAAAACATAGGTAAAAAAAAAGGACCATAAAACAAAGAGAAGAATGTATATCAGAATTAAGACATCATCAACTAGACAGATTTAATATACCTCCAAAATGTGCAGCAACAAGTATTTGAAACGGAAAAAAAGTCCATGAGTGGATTTATCAAAAAAATTATTTCAGAGAAAGAAATAGAAAAATATGTTCAAAAGAAAAGAAAAATGAAAATTAATAGCTAAATTAATAGTTTATTTCCAAAATACAAATTTTCAAACCTTATCGTGTCGTTGCTTTACAAAGCCAATTATATCTTCATTATCACTTTTTTTTGTTATATACAATAAATACAATGAAGTAAAGAAATATATGTTGACTATAATCTATTATATGGTGATGTATAATTTTTATAGTTTCTTTTAAATCCATGAACACAACTACTTTAATTTTTTAATTACTAATCATTTCTATGAATGTAAAAATCCATGATCAAATTTATAATTAGTCTATTCAAATTAGTACAAATAAACTAAACCATTTTGAGTATTTAATAAAAAATAGAAAAAAAGTATTCTAGTTAAAATCTTCATCATGGCTTTGTAGATTCATTTATTTGCATTTGTGTTTTCAATTGTTTTTCTTTTTTGTCAGGTATAATATGTTGTTTAAATGTTTTGTTATGGTTATGATTTATTTATAAATTTCAATTAGAGACATATTCTTAAATGATGTTAGGTGGTCTTTAGATTAGTGGGACCAACTAGGTTAGGAAGAGCCTTGGAAATGTTTAAATGTTTTGTATGTAGATAAATGATGTTTTATGCGTATGTCATTTGGTAATGAACATGCAGAATAATGGATTGAGGTTGGATGTATGACATGCTTGATCCTTCAAGGAGACTTAGGCAAGAGTTCATGTGGAGTTCATGATTTTGTTTCAAAGGAAATGGAGCAAGTTTTTTATACAAAAGATGGAGGGATAAGGTTTCCTTGTGTCAAATGTGATTGTGTGAAAATCCTTAAATCTTCTCTTGTGAGGGCTCATTTTCTACAATATGGCTTTAAACCAAACTACTACGTATGTTTTATCATGGAGAAGAGTGGCCAAATGATGATAACTTACTGCATGCTTCAAGCAGCCATGGTCAAAGCAATGTTGATCAGTTTGAGTTATTAAACGATATGGTGAATGATGCATATATGCATGTAGCAGATATAACAACTTGTTATCAGAACTTGGACAATGACAGAATGTTTAACGAACACTCCCCTAATGCAGAGACACATAAGTTTTATGATATCTTAGCATGTGGAAATGAACCCATTTATGATGGAGCAACCGAGTCAAGATTATCAATAGCCATTCGACTTCTGGTTGTTAGAACCAATTGGCTTGCTCCCGAGAAGTGTTTAGATTACTTCATAAAAATGTTAAATGATGTAGTTCCAAAACAAAAGTGCCTACCGAAGAATTACTATGAGGCAAAAAAAGTTGTGTCTACTCTTAGGTTGAAGACTCAAAAGATTGATTGTTGTGAAGCAGGATGCATGTTATATTACAAGGATGATATTGAATTAACTGAATGCAAATTTTGTAGTCTTCCAAGGTATTTTCCTCTGAAGGGTCAAAAGAGAAGATACAAAAATGTCCCAATCAAAAGAATGTTTTATTTGCCAATCATACCAAGATTACAAACACTGTATACATCAATGGAATCTGCAAGCCAAATGAGATGACATTTTGAAAATAAAAATGACGATGGTCTATTGCGACATCCATGTGATGGGAAAGCCTGGAAACACTTTGATAGTGTATACCCAGATTTTTCTGTTGACCCATGTCATGTAAGATTAGGTTTATGTTCAGATGGGTTCACTCCTTACATCCAAGCTTCAACATCTCCGTATTCTTATTGGCCTGTATTTGTGACTCCTTATAACCTACCCCCTGAAATGTGTATGACTAAACCATACATGTTTCTAACTTGTATTATACCTAGTCCAAGTAACCCAACCAAAAAAATTGATGTGTACTTGCAGCCTCTTATTGATGAGCTCCAACAATTGTGGAATGGGGGCGTTTTAACCTATGATATCTCCAGTAAAGAGAACTTTCTCATGCGAGCTTGCTTGATGTGGACAATCAATGATTTTCCAGCATATGGCATGTTGTCTGGATGGGGAACTAAAGGTAAGTTAGCATGTCCTTATTGTATGGAGGACAAAAAAGCTTTCACATTGAACCATAGGGGAAAAAGTTCTTGGTTTGACTGTCATCAACAATTCTTGCCACAAAATCACCCTTTCAGGAGAAGTCAAAAGAGGTTCTTCAAAAACAAATTTGAATTGGATGGTTCACCTTATTTGTTGAATGGGGAGCAATTATGGGAGTTTCTTTGTGACTTTCCGAATGTAATTGATGGTCCATTTGAAACAGTGCATGGCTTGGACAATATCATAATTGGACAAAAAGATCCATATTCTGGGATCTTCCATATTGGAAATACAATTTGTTGAGACATAACCTTGATGTGATGCACATAGAAAAGAACTTTTTTGACAATGTCTTTAACACTGTCATGGATGTTAAAGGTAAAACCAAAGATAATGAAAAGAAAAGAATGGATGTCGCTGAATACTGTTTACATGGAGACTTGGAATTAGTGCAATTACAAAACGGGAAGTTAGCAAAGCCAAAAGCTAATTACACGTTCACAACCAAAGATGCAAAAGCAATTTACAAATGGATAACTGAGCTAAAGATGTCGGATGGTTATGCCTCTAACATTGGAAGGTGTGTTAATCTTGACAAAGGAAATTTGCATGGCATGAAAAGTCATGATTGTTACGTTTTCATGGAGTGCTTACTCCCAATTGCATTCCGGTCATTACCTGAATTTGTGTGGACTGCAATTGCTTAAATAAGACAACTTTTTAGAGATTTATGTTCAAATACATTGAGGATGGATGATTTAGTTCGGATGTTAGAAAATATACCAATCATTTTATGTAAGTTAGAACGAATCTTCCCACTGGGCTTTTTTTATTCAATGGAACACCTTGTTATTCATCTTCCTATGGAAGTATTAAAAGGAAAAGAAAGAAAGAATAGGGTAAATCCCTTGTGTATATTGAACACATAGGGTTATATTTATATAGGAAAAGAAACATATGGGCTAAGCCCATTACATAAATAGAGATATTTAGTAATATCTATAATATCTCATAATATCTAATTATATCTAACACTCCACCTCAAACTGGTGCATATAGATCATATGTACCTAGCTTGTTACAAATATAATCAATCCAAGGCCATCGTAAGGATTTAGTAAAAATATCTGCTAATTGATTATTTGAATTAACAAACTCAATTTTTATATCTCTCGATATAATCTTTTGTCGAATGAAATGACAATCAATCTTAATATGTTTGGCCCTTTCATGAAAAACTGGATTTGAGCTAATATGAAGAGCAACCTGATTATCACATATAAGTATCATTTGAGTGACCTCTCCAAATTGTAATTCTTTAAGTAACTGTTTAAGCCAAATAAGCTCACAAGTAGCTGAGGCCATAGCTCTATATTCTGCTTCTGCACTAGATCTCGCCACAACACTTTGTTTCTTGCTCTTCCAAGAGATCAAGTTATCACCAATGGAGACACAATAACCGGAAGTTGATCTTCTATCAGATGGAGATCCTGCCCAATCAACATCTAAATAACAAATGACTTTAGTATGGTTATTATGACCATATAACTAACCTTTTCCAGGAGAGCCTTGAATGTACTTCAGTATACGAATGATTGCATTCCAATGATCTTCACATGGAGAATTAAGAAATTGACTCACCACACTGAGTGCAAAGAAAATATCAGGACGAGTAACAATGAGATAGTTCAATTTTCCAACTAATCTCCTGTACTTCTCAGGATCTGAAAGAGGCTTCCCCTGATTGGATAGAAGCTTGACATTTGGATCCATGGGAGTATCAACAAATTTCGAATTCATCAACCCAATTTCCTCCAAAATATCCAATGCATATTTTCTTTGAGAGATAACAATACCAGTGTTGGATTGTGCTACCTCAATCCCTAAGAAATATCTGAGTTTGCCAAGATCTTTGGTCTGGAAGTTTTGACAAAGGTGTTGTTTTACTTGTGAGATGTCATGGTGATCACTGCCTGTAAGAACAATGTCATCAACATATACTACAAGATAGATACATCCAACACTCGAGTGACGATAAAAAACTGAATGATCTGCTTCACTACGAGTCATACCAAACTGTTGAACAACATTGCTAAATTTTCCATACCAAGCCCTAGGAGACTGCTTGAGGCCATATAAGGATTTCCGAAAACGACATACCAATCCAGAAGACTCCCCCTGAGCAACAAAACCGGGAGGTTGCTCCATATAAATTTCTTCATGCAAATCCCCATTAAGAAAGAGATTTTTGACATCCAGTTGATTAATAGGTCATTGTTGAATAGCAGCCATGGCTATGAATAAGCGAACAGAAGCCATCTTTGCCACTGGAGAAAAAGTATCACCATAGTCTAAATCAAAAATTTGGGTATAACCCTTAGCCACAAGACGAGCTTTGAGACGATCAATAGTACCATCAGGACCAACTTTGATATAAAAAATCCACCTGCAACCAACAACAAATTTCCTAGATGGTAAAGGAACAAGTTCCAAAGTTCCACTATTCTGAAGTGCAATCATTTCATCAAGCATGGCCTGACGCCAACCAGGATGAGCTAAGGCATCAGCTACAGATTTTGGAATGGATACAGACAAAATAAACGAAACGCAAGTATAAAAGGGTTGAGATAGTCTATGGTAACTCAAAGCAGTATAATGTGGAGAGGGATTACGAGTAGAACGTATACCTTTACAGATAGCAATAGGAACATCAGGTTCAACTGTCGAAGTCGAAGGGGGATGAGGTGTTGGCACTAGAAGAGAGTCATTTGATGAATGATGACACGTTTGACGATGAATATACACCTGAAGAGTTGGTGGCAATGGTGAATCTTTAGGTGCACTAGGCACAACAAGAGGAATATCAACTTGATTAGATGAAGAAATAGAAGGAGAAGGATAAGACTTAAAGTAAAGAGAAGATTCACTAAAGGTGACATCCGCATAAATAAAATAACGGTTTAGAGAAGGTGAGAAACATTTATATCCTTTTTGTGATCTAGTGAACCCTAAAAAGACACATTTGTGTGACTTAGGAGATAATTTATCAAGACCGGGACTAAAATTATGAACAAAGCATATGGACTCAAAAACTTTGGGAGGTAAAGAGTGGAAAAGGTCATGTGGAAATAAAATAGAATGAGGAATTTTGTTATCTAAAACTGAAGATGGCATGTGATTAATGAGATAGCATGCACTAAGAACATCATCACCCCAAAAACGTTGAGGAACATCCCCATGGATTAAAATAGTATGAGTTGTTTCAACAAGATGTTTATTCTTACGCCCAGCTACCCCCATTTTGTTGAGGTGTATAAGCACATGAAGTTTGATGAAGAATACCATGAAAAGCCATAAAATTTTTAAAAGAACGAGAAAGATACTCACGTCCATTGTCACTGCGCAAAATGCGAATGGAAATTCCAAATTGATTTTTAATTTCATTGTAAAATATTTGAAATATTAAAAAAACTCAAAACGGTTTTTCATTAAAAACACCCAAGTACATCTTGAATAATCATCAATAAAAGTAACAAAATACTGAAATCCTAAATTAGACTTAATACGACTTGGTCCCCAAATGTCAGAGTGAACTAAGGCAAAAGAAGATGAAGCACGTTGTGAGACACTACTAGGAAAAGAACTATGAATGTGTTTCCCTAACTGACACGACTCACACGATAAACTAGACAAACTTGGAACAAGCTGCTACATCTTGGCAAGACTAGGATGACCCAACCGAGCATGAATGAGAGATGGAGAATCCATAATCGCGCCAACATGTGTAGAGATCTGTAGTTGATAAAGTCCATGAGACTCACATTCGGTGTCAATAATTCGTTTCGAACTCCGGTCCTCTAAAGAAACATAATCTTTGGTAAAAGAAATAACACAATCGAGGGAACGAGTGAGACGACTAATGGATAATAAGTTAAATGAAGACACAGGGACATAAAGAACATTATAAATAGATAAAGAAGGAAAAAGGTTAATAGTACCAACACCATGTTATGGTACCTGATATCCATTGGCCATGGTAACTGAAGGTAAATTGTTGAACCAAGTAGTGTTCAAGCTTTGAAGAATCCAAACCCTTTGAAGGATGTTGAAGCCTTTGCTGGGCTTGGTGTTGCTGTGCTGGTTTAGCTTAACTCTGTGGTAGTTTATATGTTGTAATCCACCCTTTGATTAAATCTAAGATTTGTGAAAGTAAAATGTTTTCAAACTAAGTTAAAACAACTGATTGTTTTGTCGAAACAACCGATTGTTTATACTTAAGTGTTTTGAGAAAAAGATTGAAAACTGTTTTTAAAATGGTTGAACTGTTAAGAACCAAAACAACCGATTGATTCGAGGAAACAACCGATTGTTTGTTTTCGGACCATAACAGAAAAACTATTTTCTCTTTGACTGAGCTTTAAATGTTTTAACTGCTTACGCTCCAGTCATTAAATGCTTTGACCAATCTTTTAATGCAATTTAAGAGTTTGTTAAGATTTGATAACAAACTACATCTTTGAATAAATTCAGAAAAACAGATTTGACAATTAATCTTTGACAAGTTTTTGCTAAGAGTTTTTTAGTTTTTCAAAGAGCTAAGATTTTTAAGAGTGTGTGATTGATCAAAGTTGTGGGATAGGATTCTGCTTGTATTGATTTCAGATTATCTTCTGTAACAAGTGTAATCCTTGTACTCTCTGTAAAAACAAGTTTCGTTTCTGTGTTTGCTAAGATTGGTTGTGTGTTCTTGAGGGGATCAAGATCAGCAATCTTGGTGTAGGTGTGTTGACCAAGCAGAGTGTGTTTCTTGAGGTGTTCAAGGTCATTTTCTTGGTTGTTGTGTAAGTGATCAAGGTGTGATTGCTTAGTGGATTTCCTCAAGGTTTTGAGAAGACTGGATGTAGCTCTGGATTTGGAGTGAACCAGTATAAACAACTGTGTACAATCTCTCTATCCCTATCTCTTTAAATTCAGTTTTGTCATTTGATAACTGGTATAAACAACCGATTGTTTTTCCAGTATTGTGCATTTGCTTTATGTTTTGAAAAACTGATTTCTTAATCAAGGTTTTATTGAAGTATTTTTATTCTAGGCTTAAAAGTTTACGAAAATCTTTCTTAAACAATTCACTCCCCCTCTCGTTTAAGGCCATATATTCTAACAAATAACCCATAGTAGATAGGGAAGAGAAAAAATATTGATTACCAGTAATGTGATCTGTGGCACCTGAATCTAGAACCCAAGGGCCAAGGGAAGTAGAGTGAGTGAGACCAACAAAAGATGTACCTGAATGTGCAACAGAAGCCGTGGAACTAGAGTTCTGACGATCCTCATACCATTTAAGAAATTCATTGAAAATAGCAGGTTGACCTAGGGTATCAATTGAAGTATGGTCCACAGTAGAAGGTTGCACAGGAGCAGTTTGAGCAACAACAACAGATTTAGGAGGACGACCATGTAAGGCATAACATCTGTCAATTTTGTGGCCAAGTTTGCCACAATGGTCACACTTGTGACGCCCTTTGCCCGACTTGTGAGGGCGAGTACGATCATTATGCTGAGAGACTAAAGTAGAAGAGTCATCAACATGAGATGTTATATCAGTGGTGTGTTTACCTAACACACACAGAAGGGTAGAACAAGTGGAAGTAAAATTGGGCACGATAGGAAATCCCAAAATTTGGTCACGAACATGAGAATAATCATCAGGAAGGCCATGTAAACCCAATAACATGAAGAACTTGGATCCTTGTTCTAGTTCTTGAGAAGGAGTGAGGACAGGAGGTAATAACTCATTAAAATCATGAAGAAGAGCATGAAGCTTACCTAGATATTCCGCCATTGTACCATCAAGACGTTTGGGAGCAACAATTGTGAGGAGATTTTGACATACACCATAAAGACGTTGAGTATCATTGGTGTATAATAATTTTGCTTGTTCCCAAACTTCTAAAGATGTCTCATAGGTACGAAAAATTTGTTTCAAAGATGAGTGAATAGTAGATTTGATAACAATGCATAATTGAGCATCAACTTTTAACCAACGAGAAACCTCATTTTCAGCAACATTAGGATGGGTAAGATGATAAACATAACATTGACTCTTAAGGCATAACTTAATATCTGAAGGCATAGTGGCAATGGAAGCGAAAGAAGCCATAGTGGCAACAGGAAAGATGAAGGCTCTGGCAGCGATTCTGACGGCATCTTCGGCGGCGGTTTCGGCGAGATTCCGACGATGGTGCGGTGGTGACGACTCCGATGAGACGGTGGGGCGGTGGCTGGAAAATTCCAATGAATAGTGGGTTCACCAAAAAAATTGAACCTTAACCCTATGCTCTAGATACCATATTAAAGGGAAAAGAAATAATAGGATAAATCATTTGTGTATATTGAACACATAGGGTTATGTTTATATAGGAAAAGAAACATATGGGCTAAGCCCATTACATAAATAGAGATATATAGTAATATCTATAATATCTCATAATATTTAATTATATATAATAATATCTAACAGGAAACAATCCTTGGAGGTCCAGTTCAATAATTCTTTTGAAAGGTACAAACATGTAATTATTTTTCAATGTTAACCATTCCATGCTAAACATGTAATTCTTCTTTGTTCTAGGATGATTAGAGATGCAAAGCGATCAGTTGGTAATTTAGCAAGGGTCGAAAGTTCAATTTATGCATTCTACTTACACAGGGAGGTCACATATTTTTGCTCACATTATTTTTAAATCAGATAGTTTGTTGTCAAACACAACTTTGAGAAATGAGCCTCGAGTTAGTTCAAAAGAGGATGACACTTGGATATTGCACTAGGCCTGGTAAATATTACTCATTCCTTATGTGTAAGAAATTATATGTAATTCAATTCAGATGTATAAGACATAAATTCTTTGTAACCATAAGACCTTTCTCAGGAATGTAAATATGAACGACTTATTGAACCAGATGAATTATTCCTCGTCACTCACACAAACAAGAAGGGTGATTGGGTAGATGGTCGTTCCCGAGAGACTTATGTAAGCAATTATTTTGTTTTAAATTTAATACTTCACTAAATTTTTAAATGTAAATTACTAACATTTTTTATTTCCTTTACTCCTAGGAAACCTATCATGAGCGGTTGAGGATGTGATCAGGGAGTTCAGAACGATCAACTCCTGGTATCTCTCCCATTGATGAAAAATAAAGCTTCAGTGCTGGAAAGATGTTGCTGGAGGGAAGAGTAGAGATAAAGTTTATGGCACTGGGGATTTGGTTGCTAACTTCCGCCATGGTGCCCCATCCCTCACTCAACCCTCTGTATTAGCTTCTAGTATTGATCATGATGATCAACTAGTTGAGAATGCACAACTTAAACAACAAATATTATAAGCAAATGCAAAAGCAGACATGGCTGATAAGAGGAGTGCACAATTAGAGGACACAGTGAGGTTAATGCAACAACAATTAGCTATGATGATGGAAAAATATGTTGCAGACACTTCAACAAGTACTAGTCAGGTCCACCCCCACTATGCCGAAAACTTTGATGATCACCATGTTCCTTGATTACCACTTCTACTGTAAGTTAAATTACTTGCTCATTCTGTTCTATATTTTATATTAGTAAATACATTTTTATTTCATTTTAATTATTGTTATTTTTTACACGTACTTTCCATTATTTTCATTGCTCACTCAGTCTTATGCTTTGGGAAACATCATATGTATTAAATTGAAGACTTTTTTTAACTATGTAATATTGACATAATATTCGTACTTCTTTCAGTTAGTACATTCACTTGACAAAAGTACTTCTTACATCCAGAGTGATTGGATGATTGAAAACAGTGACTGAATGATTTAAAATGCATAATGTTTGATATTTGTAAATTTGTAAATGGCTGGATAAGTGATGTTTAAATGTGGATGAAATTTGGATAGGTTATTCTGGATCTGATAATAGAATTATACATGTTATTATGAATGTGAGAATGAGATTCTAAATAAGACCATCAACTCTTTTTTTATGTTATGCACGAGAGTGAGGGTTAATTCCTCACCAAGTCCACTTTTACCATAGCTAGGGTTTATCCCTCTCTAAGTCATAATGAGCTAGCTAGGACTTAGCCCATGCATGTTCATAATGAGTTACAATTTAACAAGGGTCTAACCCTCTCTATGTTAGACTAAGTGAGGGTTTGTCCCTCTCTATTTTAAGAGGAGGCTTGCTCTTAGCAACGAAGAAAATTGCCTTAAACCTTACTCTAACAGTGAGGGTTAGGTCGTCTCTACTAGCTTCAAACTAGAGAAGGTTAAACCTACACCAGTAGCTGCAATCCCACACACAAAGATTAGCGTTCAACCTTTCAGCTTCGCTTGACCAGAGTACATTTAACATCCAAAATCTAACATCCAAAATATTTATTCAAATTTCGAAATTGAAAAACTGTATACCTTTTTGCCTCCAAAATAGTTGGATAATAATTATAAATTAATTATTATCAACTAAATCAATTGCTGAACTTATTAAAAAATATAATTTGATAATTTAGTTACTAAACTACTTTATTTTTATATATTATACTAATAATAATAAACTTAAAAGACAATTGTATTATTATTCATATATTTTTATCTTTTAAAATAAATTAAAAAACTATATAATAATATCTTCACCATAATAAATATTAACTTCTTCACCACATATTTACTCTTATACATAACTATTATTTTAACTACCGATGTTTATTTTTGGGAGTTATATTAAAAAAAAGCCAATAAACATTAATGTTGATGATATATGAGGGTAAATTCTCTATCTAACACCATTTACACTTTTATTCCCTATCTAACACCCTTTTGTTTTTATTTCCCTATATAGCACACTTTTGTTTTTATTTCCCCATCTAGCACTCTTTTATTTTTTATTTCCCTAACTAGCACCATTTAAAAAATAAATAAAAATAATAATAAATTTTTTTTATAATTTTAATTTTGAATGCATTAAAAAATAATTTTTTTAATGTTTAAAATAGTTAGAAATATAATTAATTAATAAAGAAATGATTTTTTATAAAATAAAAAAAGTAATAAATTTAAAATGTTTAGATTAAAATTATTTTTTTTAAGAATGAAGAAAATAAAAAATTAAACCCTACAACAACATAAAAGTTGAATCTATAAACATAAATTAATATTTATTTTTATTATTATTGATGATGTCATCATGTTAATTTTAAGTAAAAAATACAGGACATAATTATAAAAAAAATCAAAGTCAATTAAATAATATTGAAGTGTCTAGCCTAAATTCAAAATCCTAAAAAAAAGATTAAAGCAAATGTTACATTTAATGCTTAAAAATGAGAAAAAAAATGCAAAAATAAATAAGTCTAGAAAATAAAAACAACAACAATAAAATAAAAACAAAAAACATAAATAAATAAAGAATGGCATAAAAAAAATAATAACTAAAAACATAAAAGATATAAAATAAAGGCAAAACAAAATAAGATAAAGATAAAAATATAAAAAAAATCCAAATAAGATAAATATAAGATGTATAAAACGATACTAAATAAGTATATGTTGATCATAAAAAGGAAAATAAATGAAAGATGATCATTCATTTCATATTTTCTTCAGTTGTACATTAAATAGTTTGTGCGAAATGAAACATATTTAATGACGAGAAGTGCACAATCCAGTAATGTTGGAACATGTTCTTTATGTGTGCCCTAGTGTTTGACAATATGAACATTTTTTTTCTCGATCATATTGTTCTCTTATGTCCATATGAGTCCTTATTCAACTTGTTTTTTTTTTTTTATAATTAGGTCATGTATTTTTTACTTGAAATTAAAAGGGTGTTAGATAGGGAAATAAAAACAAAAGGGTGTTAGATAGGAAATAAAAAAAAATGCTAGATTGAAAATAAAAGTTTAAATAGTGTTAGATAGGAAATTACCCTATAAATAAATGCGTGAAGTTATTTATTAGAACTCCTTAATCTTTAATAAAACTTTGAAGTGATTGGACTGGAGGGAATAATTACTTTTAAGTTGTAGAAATGTATAAGTTATGTGCAATAAGGAAACTCACTTAATATTTGTAATAGAAAGTATAAAAAAGGAGATTCTAGGTGGTGGAATTTCCAAAATGTGTTTTCATATTTACACTCTATTTACATTCAAGTGAGTCAATCTGAACTTAGATGGATTTGTGATGATTAGATGTGTTTGTTTTCAATAATTTGTATGGATTAACGAGTGCAGAAAGACGACAAAAGTCAAAATTTGATTAATCACTATTCTATGAAGAAAAACGAATATAATAGTTGGATATGAAATAAATTAATTATTTATAAATATATAAAATAAATTATTTATATTATTAATTTAAATTTTATAATATTATTATATATATAATATATAATATAATTGATTATATGTTAACTTATAACTGTCTATAATTAATTATATAATATAATAAAATTAAAAGTATTAAATATTAATTAAATTTATAAATGTTTAATAATATTATTAATAATAAAAATATGATTATAATATAATAAAAATAAATATATTATTTATAATAAAAAATAAAATTATATAATAATATTAATTACAAAAATAAATATAAAAATAATAGTAATATTTAAATGTTATTTCTTATTTTTTGATGTTAATTATAATCCTAACTCTAATCTTAACCTATAACTTTGTAAATTTATCTTCAACCTAACTCAAATTATAATCTTAACTTCAATTCTAATTTTAATTTTAGTCCTAATCATAATTCTAATTCTAACCTTAACCTTAATTATAATCCTAATCATAACACATAACTCTAATCATAATCCAAACTCTAACCATGACACTAACCTTGTCCTATCCTAATTCTGATTCTAAGCATAATCATAATCTCAATCATAATGTTAATCATAATTCTTACCTTAACTAACGAGAGTCATAATCCTACTCATACCATACACATAATCCTACACTAACTCAAACCCTAAATTTTATTTTCAAATGAAATAAATTATTTTATTCATAATAATTATTATATTTGGATAATGTTAATAATTTGTATTTTTTTTAAATATGTGTACATTTCTTACACAAATTTGAAAAAAAAAATCTATTATATCATATTCATTTTTCATTTTTTTTATATACAACAATGAATTTGTATTCATACATTTTTATTTATTAACAAAATATAATTTCAATCACATTCATTACATTATTCACAAATTTTTATAACTTTTTTCTTCACTTCTTCTACTTTATTTATTTTAATCCAAAGAATCTAATTTTCTTCGAGCTTTTCTTTCAAATAATTTCAAATCCAATCTTTCAAATTCACTTATTAATCTAAACAAAAAAAAAACATAAAAGAATTAACAAGTCATTTAAAATATTGTCTTGCTTTTTTTTTTCATTTTTTATTACACTTCTTGTTCAAAGAGCTTTCTCTCTACATAAACTATATCAAATTCATACAATATTATCTCTTATATTTTTTTTATCATATTTAAAAACAATAAAATTTATTCTTAAAGTATTATTTTTCTCTCCTACATAATTTCTAAAATAAAAAAAACATATAAATAATCTCAAGCATTATTAAACATAGTAAGTAATTTCTCAAATATTGAAAAACCCTTTGAATTATTCTCCAAACTTAATAAAATATATCAAAGGATTAGTGTTTTGTCTTTACCTTTTAAAATAAGTAATTGTTTTAATAAACTAAGTGTGTGTTGGTCTAATTTAGTTATTTAAAAAGTAATTATTTTTCATTTATTTAACTGTAATAATCCGTTTATTAAATTAGTAATTATTTAAAAAAATTAAACAACTTAATTGAATATTCGATTTGAGAGATGAAATGGATGATTTAATATTTGAAGATGTGAGAGAGGAATTGAAGTCAATTAGATAGATGGTTCAAAGAAGGTAGAGTTGTGAGAGAGTTGAATTTACTAGGGTACTACCAGTGCAGGGAGGTTTCTGGTCAAAGTTGAGACGCAAGAGTCTCCTACCCAGTAAGGATGGAGTGGTGCGTGTCAATGCCAAAGATAGAACTACATGCTCACCTCAATGGATCTATCAGAGACAATACACTTCTGTAAGTTCTTTTCATTTACTCTTTATGCCTTTTCCCATTCTCCAACATTCTGAAATTTTGCATTTTTTCTTGCAGAGACCTCGCTAGAGCTTTGGGGGACAAGGGTGTCATAGATTTCTCCCAGGTCGAGCATGTTATTCTTAAAAGTATGCCCCTTTTTCTCCTACATCCTTGTTGTGCTTGAGTTTGGATATGAGTTGTGTTTTGTTGCTTTGCTCATTTTGTTTGCAAAAAAGGGTAGGAGATTCATGACAGTAAAAGAGAAAACAGAATATGACAACGAAAAACGCAAAAGGGGTGGAACCTGAAATTCAAATTTTTTGAATTTATGGACTGTTCCTGATTTTTTTTTAATCTGATGCAAGCAGGACATGGCCCCATATATACCCCATATTTGTGTTTTAAAGTTTGAGTTTGATTACGGCTATTTTAATACAGATGATCGTTCATTAAGTGAGGTATTCAAGTTGTTTGACTTAATCCACATTGTTACTACTGATCACTCGAGTATTACCAGAATTACCAAAGAGGTATGTTATTGTATTATTTCAGTTTTTTTTGCTTTTGCATTTATGCAAGCAACTTGTACAAGCAGGTTGTTGAAGATTTTGCATCTGAGAATGTTGTATATCTGGAGCTGAGAACCACACCAAAGGTAATATGTGGAGCTCAGTTGGTTATTTTGTTTGTTCTTGTTTCCATGGGCTGGATGAGGAAAGTGTTTTCTTAATTATGTGTAGAAAAATGATTCCCTAGGAATGAGCAAACGTTCTTACGTGGATGCTGTAGTGGAAGGTCTAAGAGCTGTCAGTTCAGTAGATGTGGCTTTCATTCCTTCCAGCGAGGAACCTACAAATCTTTCAAGCCCATTACTCTCAGATGCGAGTGATAAATGTAATGGAAACATTAGAAAAAAAATATTTGTTAGGCTTCTCTTGAGCATTGACCGTAGGGAGACAACGGAAGCGGCAATGGAAACGGTAATATTCTATGCAGAAGTATTTTGGGCAAAGTTAAGTCTGTTTGTTACTGACTTGGAGCGCTATACTCATCTGCTACAGGTAATGCTTGCACTGGAAATGAGGCGTTTTGGGGTTGTTGGGATTGACCTCTCTGGGAATCCAGCTGTTGGTGAATGGTATATCAGAGTGATCTTGGACTCTACCGAAGTGATTTATTTTAAGTTTTAAAAATTCATGCTAGAGCCCAGTTTTATCTTTTGTAGGATTACATATCTGCCAGCATTGATATTTGCTCGACAGCAAGGTCTTTATGTGACTCTTCATTGTGGAGAGGTGATTGATCTTTTCTTTGTACCTTTTATCCTGGTGTTTGTCTGGCAGTTTTTTTTCTTTCTGACTGTGTGTTCAGGTATCAAATTCAAAGGAGATACACAATATGCTTGACTTTCTTCCACAGAGGATTGGGCATGCTTGTTTCTTCGAGGAAGAACATTGGAGAAGGCTGAAGTCGTCTAACATTCCGGTTAGACCGTTACTTTAGTTATACTAATGTTAAAGCAACAAAAATGGTAGTGTGTCATGATTTATGTGGTTACAACTTACAAGCACATGCTTTTGTTAGTATTCAGTCAATTAAAAGTTTATACTCGTTCAATTTCTTTTTTGTCAAATTTAATGTTTGATTTGATCTGGAATAAGTGGAGGAGACCACAATCTCTTCCTTTCACTGATTATTCCCTCCAGGGCTTCTGATTGTTGCTAAGTTTGAATTCTTTGTATTGTACAGTCTTTTTACAATTTATAAACAGATGACTTAGATATCGTGTTTTTCATCTTCATTTTCAGGTTGAAATTTGTTTGACATCAAACATTAGAACATTGTCTGTTCCAACGATAGATGCACATCATTTTGGTAGGATCTCTTGTTTATTTTTGAAATTGATGATGACAAATAAAAGAAACTTAGTGTTTGTCCAACTTTATTAATAGGCTTTAAAGTAATTTTAATTTGATTACCATTGGTTTCTGGGGAAGACAATTTTTTTTTAATTTTACTTTTGGTTGATAAAGGAGAGAAGTTTTGGGCTGGCTACAAGCCTACAAGTTTTGATTTTGAAACATACAAAACAACTATACTTACTTTCAGCTTTTCTTTTCCCCCACTTGAAGCTATTTTTCCCGATAGAGCCTGAGAAAAAGTGCCCCTTCTTTTCAAGAGAAGCTGATTCCCTCTTTTCCGAAGCATTCCATGATATATTAGGGCTTTGATCAGGGAATCAACTTTAGGCAGCCTCTCTTGACATCATGCGTTTGTTGATGCAGTTGATTTATACAATGCAAGACATCCTTTAGTTCTGTGTACTGATGACTCAGGCGTATTTTCTACCAGTCTCTCCAACGAATACAACATTGCTGCTTCCACATTTGGTAAGGTTTCAGTTTTCTCTTGCAGCCAGTGGAATTCAAACTAATAGCTAAACTCTGCTGACTGCTTGTTGGTTTGGCTAATATCTAGGCCTTGGACAGAACGAAATGTTTGAGCTATCAAAGAACTCCATCGAGTTTATATTTGGAGATAATGTAGTAAAGGAGATTTTAAGAAAAACTTTTGATTCAGCAGCAAAGAGTCTGGAATTGTAGGTAGAGTTTTTCACACTGGTGGTATGTATTTGGATTGTTTTGACTTTAAAGTTATAGCGGCTACTACAATGGAAACAACTTGTGGTTTTTCATATTATATTAGAGAATGAGTTAACAGGGGTGGCTGGGATTGGATTGGTCCCTGTATATCAGACAGACCTGGCATTCATTCCAGAAGTGACTCTCCAATGAGACAACTTTATATTTGACCAATTTGAGTGGGCGGCTATGAACTCGTCCACTGTGCCATACAACTGGACAAAATTCTTTTTTGGAGGCTTCAATCCAAACATCCCAATTCAGTACGCCAAACAGCTTAGGCAGTAATCCACAGTATCTTTTAAGTTCATAGACATATGTGAAAGTTAACATAAATTAAATTAAGAGTGAGAAAAAATCTAAATTTTCAAATCCAATTCATAATTATCCAAATTTATAATATTTGGTAAATTCTCCTTGTATCGTACCAATTTGAACTTGCACCCTATCACTTTTTAAAATTTTAAAAATTATTCACTATTTCGAATTTGAAAATCCGGAATTTAAAAAATATAATTTTGAAAATCAAAATTTCATTTTGGAAAATTAAATTTGGAATGCAAAAATTACATTTTGGAAAAGAAAATTTGGAATACAAAATCTGAAAATGCATTCTGGAAAAGGATTTTCGGAATTCAGAAATGTGTTTTGGAAATCCAAATCTGGAAAATTGATTATGGAAGTATTTTTTATTCGTATCCTTTTTTATTTAAGGTTATTTTCGTCATTTTGTAGAGGCATTTTTGTCATTTTGCAAGGATGTTTTGGTTATTTCAGTGTTAAATTGGGTGCAAGTTCAAATTGATATGGTCTAAGGAAGAATTTCCATATTATTTTTAAGTTTATTTAAATGGATCTATATGAAATCTAAATTCAAATTTTTAGATTTTAAGTCCAATCCATTTAGATGGATTTGGATTGAAAATTGTACCGTCCCAGGTATTTGGTGATATCCATAAATGGATTTGGATTGAAAATTGTACCGTCCCAGGTATTTGGTGATATCCATAGCTGGTTGGCTAGGTGTGTTCCAAGAATGCTTAGCTAAAGCTTAAGAGCTAGGATAAGGAGTGTTGTCCTTTATGGAACATCTTAATTAAAATTAGGTTGCCTCTTCAACAAATTGGACATCGATCATAGGGAGACAACATTTAGATTGAGACTTGATAGCGAGATAAGTGGAGAGGATTTATATTTTGTTGAAATTTTAGGGATTTAAAATGTATCTGAATAAACCTGGAATCTCAGGACATGATTGTAGGTGGAAAAATATCTTTTATCTCTCATTTAGTTTTTCGGTACCTATTTGATCCTAGGGACATTGGGAAAGTCCCTAACGAGAGATCCTAGGTAGTGGGGGAGGTGAGAAAAAAAGAACATTCTCGTCGGAATTCACAAAGTTTCTAAACCAGAACAAATATACATTAGATAACTTTTTGGATTTTGAAAACCAAAATCAATGTGTGTTTAGGTCATTTCAAGTTATGAATTGTTAGGTAGGGCCAAACTAGGTAATGCCGAGTTGTGTTCATGCAAGGTCTACCCAAGTTGACCTGGGTCAGAGACAAAGTATGTTGAGTCAAGTTAGCTCGAGTGAGAATCAAGACGAGTTAGGACAAATCAACATTTAGCTAAGTTGGGCTAGGCCCAAGTTGGTCTTAGTCTGATCAAAGACTAGATTGAGCCTAACTCGATAAAGACTCAGTTGAGTCGCGCCCAAGTCAAGCCAAGTCAGGCTAGACCTAGGTTATAGTTGACTTGAACCTAGGTCGAGTAGAGTCGGTCTAAACCTAGATCAAGCAGAATTGGCCCGAGCCTAGGTCCAATTGAGTTGACACGGCCCCTACTTGAGTTGAGTTAGTCGGGGCCTAAGTTAGCCTTAACTTAGGTCGAGCAAAGTTAGCATGGACCTAGGTTGAGTTGAGTAGGCACATGCCTAGGTTGAGTCATGTTGACCTAAGCCCAGGTTGTGTCAAGTCGACTCGGGCTAGAGTTGAGCTAAGTTAGCCCAGACATAAGTCAACCCAAGTAAGGCCGAACCAGGTCTAGTCGAGTCGACCCAGGTCGAGTGGTGTTAGCCTAGGCTCAAGCCAACCCAAACCAGAGCAAGTTGAGTCAACTCAGGCCCATCTTGAGTCGACTTGACTCATGCCCAAGTCTAGTGGGTTGGACTAAGCCCATGTCAAGTCAAGTTTAGTTTGGTTGAGTTCAAGTGGGATCGAGATAGACTAGGTCAAGTTTGACCAAGTCGAGTTGGGTTCGTGTTGGATTGAGATATCACCTTTAAATTAGGTTTGGACCATGTCAAATTAAGTTAGGTTGATCCACATCAAGTCGAACTTGGTCCAGGTCAATCCAAGTCAGGGTGTCCCGACGCTTAATCAAGTTGGGCTAGGCCTAGGTCAGTTTGGGTTCAATCGGCTTGGCCCAAGTTGAGGCGAGCCTAGGTAGAACTGAGAAAGACTGGGCCAGGTCGAGCCAAGTCGATTTGTGTTTGTGTTGAGTTTAGACATCAAGTACACATTGAGTTAGGGTCATGCTAAGCTAAGTTGAGTCAATCTCACGTTAGGTTGAGTTAAGAGGCTAGGGTTCAAGTTCAGTCGAGTTAGCCTGACCCTATGTTCAATTGAGTTGTGTTGACCCAAGTTAGCCCAAGTCTAATTAGAATTAGATTAGGCCATGCCCAAACCAAGTCGAATTCGTTCGAGTCCAGGACAAGTTAGGTTCAGTTCGGATCAAGACAGATTAGGTCAAGTGAAGTCAACAGGTCGATCAAGTTGACCCCACATCAAATTTAATATAACTGATAAAATAGATTTAATTTAAATTTAATCCAATTTAAATTGAATTAAAAATATTTAAATGAATTTGCTCTAATTAAAATAGACATGAAGTGTATATCCAATATTTTTTATTTTATGTGGATTGATCTAGACTTTCACCCTATGCAGATTTAATATAGACTATCTTTCGATGTGGATTCGATCTATACTATCACCCATGACATAAATTGACTATAATGATTTTTCAGTGTTTGGATTGAGGAGGAGATGTGTGAAGAATTTGAGGAAGTGGATGTGTGAGGATTTGAGATGAGAGTGCGAAGAAAGTCAATATGTTTGGATTGAGATATGTTAAAGTGAGTGTCTGAAGAAAGTTTATTCGAATTTATGACGAATGTGATGATTATGAGGATATTTGAGTTAATTAATTTTTCTCTCAATTATTTCATGTACTGCTAATTAATATTTTTGAAAAAAATACGAATTAATTATCATTATCGAAAAGTTGTTAAAAAAATAATACACAAAATTATATTCGAATAAATATAATTTATTTATTTACAAAATTTAGCCGTTGTTTGTAATTAAAGTATTATTTTCGAACTATGTTGAAATCAACTTTAAACAAAATGTAGATTATGTCAAACTAATAAAATTATAACAAATTACAATAGACACAAATTAATTTATAACTAATTATAATACACAAAAATAAATTTATAACTAATTATAGTACATAAAAATTAATTTATAACTAATTATAATATAGAAAAAAATTTAGAATTTAGAGTTAAAGAGCACTTATCAACAAATTAAATCGATTATAGAACCAATTGTATACAAAACATAAATCTTCATAATTTCTAATTTTAAATTTAAATAAATTTTATTTAAAATAAATTATTTAAGAGGCATTAATTAAATATTTAAGTTTTTTTAAAACATAACTACAAATTTCTATTGTAAATATTTTAAATACAATTTTTTTTTCTCACAACTCCGCAACAGAAAAAGATATACACAAGAAAAAAAAAACACACGAGCAGTATATAAATCTGCAAAAATTAAAACGTACTGGAAAATAAAAACAATGCAATAGACTTAGAAAACAAATAACATAATTAGTTATACCTAAGAATAAACGCACAACATAATCGATTAAAGATCTAAAAATAATGACTAATCGATTATGACTTAGTTTAAAGTATAATATAATCGATTAAGTAGTATATTTTATAAATAATAATTGATTAAATAGTATATTTGCATCACACAAATCTCTCAAATGCTCTCAAGGGAAGTGGACAATGACACTTAAATGTTGTCAAGGGAACACTAACAATCTGCAAATATGAAAACTCAAATGGTGCACAACATGTTCACGGGCACAAGGTTTTGAAACAAAAAATGTTCAAAAAGCAGTTAAACATGCTCTCTGGATTCTTCTGCATGACTCACATGCGAACACTGCGTGCAGAAAATTGTATTTCACATACAGTTCTTGTGCATGTTGTAGCTAAGGGCAATGAAGTAAAATAATCCTAACCTACATGACTTTACTCGCATTGTTTGGTAAATCTTCGCTGTCGAGAGAAGATATAATATGTATACTCACTCCCTTTTCCTTCCGCACACTTTCTCTCACAAACACAAATGATCATTGATATAAATAATTAAATATCTAACACTGTATACCAAACAACGACCCATAAATTGTGATTAATTCATATTCAGACGGCTAATCCTTCATTAGCGGAAGAATACATAACTACGGTCAAAGTCACGTATCGTGTTGAACTTATTTGAAAAAATAACTGCTTGCAGTTTCGTATTTTCTCACATGGTTCGGTAAAAATAAAGTTTTAAAATCAATAATTCGATTTTGAAGTTTTGAATGCATTGATAATATGCAGGAATTCATTAATATGCAATAGACTATTAAAAAGCAAATAATAAAATTATTCTTTTACATGGGAGTCCAATCCCTTAAACGTAAGGCCAGTTAGTTGAGTTCTTCTTCTCCAGTTTTCTACCAACAATCTGGTCATGTTTCTTCCTTTAAATGTACTGAAAAAAAATACAAACTAAATCCAAATTAAAATTCAATAGCCTTCCTTCAATAATCTAATATTTTATAAACTAGTATATTTTTCAAACTTGACATCTACGAAATATGGTAATTGCAGTATTATAAAATAAATAAAAAAATAAATAATAATAAATAGCGAACATCCTTGAAAATCAAACATTAATTAATTAATTTGTCCAAACCAGTGCCTTTCTTTCTTTTCCCTTTTCTTAAAAGAAAAGGAATAAGGAAAGAAAGAAAGAACACTGGATTTGATGGGATGTGTAGGTATGTGTATGTGGGTTGACGGGTAACACAGCTTGGGTTCGTTTTCTGAGTTAGTGTGCGCTGAAGCTGATTACGTATCTACATGCGTGTTCTGTTATTTTCCGATATTTGTTGAAACATCGATCAGCATTCAGCATTCAACCGCATGATCCGATTCGGATCCGAATGCGGGACCGTAACGTAGAGGTCAATTCTCAATAATTCAATGTCAGTACGTAACTGAATCGTGAATTCTCGATCCCAAATCGACAATGTCTTGGGGTTTGGGTTGGAAGAGACCTTCGGAGATCTTCCACCTCACTCTAAGCTATGGCACCGATGATCCGCCGGAGAATCTCGCCCGCACCTCATCCTCTTCCCGCTCCTCTTCCTCCTCCACTTCTTCCTTGTCTTCCTCCGCTTCCACTTCGTCAATCATCTCGCAGGATCAGGACCTCGGGTTTCGCATTGAATTGGATTGGTCGGCGTCGGAGGACGAAGATCAGGTGGCGTTGAAGCTTCAATCGCAGCTCATGGTGGCGCTGCCGATGCCGCAGGACACGGTGGTGGTTGAGCTTACGCCTCGGGACGATGACGAGAGCCTGGTGGATTTGGGAATGAAGGTTGTTAAGCGACGGGAGCCTCTCAGAGCGGTAACAATGACCAAGGTTGTTGCCTCCGGTCAGCAGAGCGACGGAACTGGCGTTTTGATACGCTTGTTGCGCTCCGATTTGCCGTCCTCCACCCCGCCGCCGCCGCCAAACGTTGGAGATGCCGCCGTTGTCGGTTCCGGCAACCACTGGACCAGTCTCTCTGTGCTCAGCCTCTGTGGCTGTGGCTTGTCGGTGAGTGTGGCTTACTCTTTGATGGAACTCTTGCTCCTGTGCTTTATAGCTGCTGCCATGTGAATAATTTGAAGCTACGTGTGGTTTGTGTGATATGTGTAGTTTCCGAAATTGGAAGAGTTATCTTCTATATTCTTCGATAACATATGAAAGATTTAGGTTATGTTTGGATAATGTTAGGAACATGCATTTCTAAATTCTAATGCATGATCCGGAATTTCACGGTATAAAATAAAGAAGGGATAATTTGTTTCTTTAGAAATACAAGTACTTCTGAACTCAAGTAGCATCTAAAAATACACTTGTATTATATTATTATGTTTTCTTGCCTTACTTTTTTTCTCCCTGGCGCTCAGGAAGTGCTTTGTATTTTATAATTGTGGCGAAGTTGAAGTCAAATGTTATTGAGTTGGACCGGGGATGTTTTAAACACGTTATCACTATGTACAGGTATTTCCAGTAGAGCTTACACAATTGCCACACCTTGAGAAACTCTATCTTGATAACAACAGGCTAAGTGTTTTGCCGCCTGAGCTTAGTGAGCTAAGAAGCTTAAAAGTGCTCAGGGTTGACAGCAACATGGTTGTCTCGGTGCCTGGTAAGCTTTCATTGTTTGACTACTACCATTGAGGATAGTGGTAAACTAGTGTGTTCAAGTGTGCCTAGCAGTGATGGAAATATTTGTACGTCCTCTAATAAGTATACTGAGTAAACATTTTCCGACAGATCTACTTGAAAGTAATGAGTAATGTTAGATTACATGCAGCTTCCAACTTTACACAAACATAGAAAGCATGATTGCATTGGGTACGGGAAGTCCTAGCCCCACTTACTGCACTAATGTACTTGATTAACCTTGTGGAGTTGGGGAGCACACCCAATGTTCAATCCTGCAGTATCTACACGTGATATTTCCTTAAGTAACTGATGTACTAATATTAGTGTTGCTTATAAAATAAGTCCTTGTTTCTGATTTTTATTTCTTTGAGCAGCAGAACTGAGACAGTGTATGCAATTGGTGGAGTTGTCATTGGAACATAACAAGCTTGTTAGGCCACTTCTTGACTTCAGGTTTTTGGTTTAGAGGATTTTGTATAAACTAGTCTAGACTCCTCGTATTGCTCTGGTCTTATTGATACCACTTATGGCAGGGCTATGGCTGAATTACGGGTTCTTAGGCTATTTGGAAATCCTCTTGAGTTTCTTCCTGAAATTTTGCCCCTCCACAAACTTCGCCACCTTTCCCTTGCAAATATTAGGATTGTGGCAGATGAAAATTTGAGATCGGTGAATGTGCAAATAGAGGTAGGACTTTGCAAACTAACTAGACTACTCCTGACATTATCCTTTTAAAACATCACATACAATTAAACATGTTTTTTCTTGTCAGTACAGATGGAAAACAGTTCTTATTTTGGTGCTTCTAGGCATAGACTCAGTGCCTTCTTCTCTCTTATATTCCGCTTTTCTTCTTGTCATCACCCTTTACTAGCATCTGCACTGGGAAAGATAATGCAAGACCAAGGAAATAGAGTGTTTATAGGTAAAGATGAGAATGCAGTGCGACAACTTATTAGCATGATAAGTAGTGACAACAGTCATGTGGTATGTTTTACTGGGTCTAGATATCACAATTTCTTAAAACCTTATCTGCTGCTATTTGGTGATTGTCCTTAATATTTTACAGGTTGAACAAGCCTGCTCTGCTCTTTCATCCCTTGCCTCTGGTGATTCCGTAGCATTGCATCTGATGAAAGCAGACATCATGCAACCGATTAGAACAGTTCTGAAATCTGCAGGTCTGGAAGAGGTAATATCTGTACTGCAAGTTGTGGTCAAGTTGGCTTTCACTTCTGATTGTGTGGCTCAGAAGATGTTGACCAAGGATATTTTAAAATCATTGAAAAACTTATGTGCCCATAAAGATCCAGAGGCAAGTTAGTTTCTTTTCATCGACAATGATTAAATTGATTCCTTATATTGCACAGTCATTTAAGTTTTAGGTTTGTCCTTCTATTAGGTACAAAGGCTAGCCCTGTTAGCTGTTGGGAATTTAGCCTTCTGTCTGGAAAATCGTCGCATACTTGTTACTTCTGAAAGCCTACGGGAACTTCTCTTGCGCCTGACTGTTGCAACTGAGCCACGTGTTTGTAAATCTGCTGCTCGTGCTTTGGCAATTCTTGGTTTGTCTTTGCATATATAAAATTCATTTGTTTCTTACGATGTTTTGTCCTGATCATTGAATGGGGTTCTTAATTTTTTGCTTTTGTAGGAGAAAATGAAAACCTTAGGCGTGCAATTAAAGGGAGACAAGTGGCAAAACAGGGACTACGCATACTCTCAATGGATGGAGGTGGAATGAAAGGTCTAGCAACTGTACAAATGCTAAAGGAAATTGAAAAGGGATCAGGAAAACGAATACATGAGTTGTTTGATTTAATATGCGGCACGTCAACAGGAGGAATGCTAGCTGTTGCGCTTGGGATTAAGTTAATGACTTTGGAAGAATGTGAAGATGTATACAAAAATCTTGGTAAGGATGTTGCTTAGGAATGATATATGTCATTTATTTTTTATCAATCTGTTTATTTGGTCTACAATTCTAGATAAACTGATTCAAAACAATTGGCATCAGGGAAGCTTGTTTTTGCGGACTCTGTTCCCAAGGACAATGAAGCTGCTACTTGGAGAGAAAAATTGGATCAACTTTATAAAAGTTCATCACAGAGCTTTAGGGTTGTTGTTCATGGATCAAAAGTATGTATTTCTTTCCTTTATGTTGGTGCGCATTGACATTTACTTGTCATATGTACATGTTTGTCTATCTGTATGTAATAGGGATTTGACAACATACACCCTCCCCCCACCAAATTTTAGGAGTAAGTTAATTAATTATATCTACAAATTTCTTCTACTACCCCCTATGTGCAACTTTTTAATTTACTCTTTCTACTAAATACATATGAGATTTGCTAGCTTACGCCTGCTTAGTTTTTAGAAGAAGTAAGTTAGCAAAGTATAACTTAAATTTCTTAAAATATATCCAAGGTGTAGTTTGCTAATTTATTCATTCTAAAAATCAAGAGGGTGTAAGTTAGTAAATCCTCCTCCCTGCCCAGACATATATAGGGACTTGCTAAAAGTACACCCACTTATTTTAAGATAAACTGTACACCCAGGCATATTTTAAGATAAACTGTACTTAGTTTGCTAACATATTCCTTTTGAAAAACAAGTGGGTGTTTGTTAGCAAACCCTGCCAACACTTGCTAATACACATATAATTTGCTAATGCTCTTCTTCAAACACACACACACACACACATATTTGAAGCATGTGTTATAGAAAATCTTAATGGAAATGAGATACTTCACAATATCAATGTTCATGTTGGCCAATTTTATTTTACATTTGTTAATGCATAACTCATTCTTTTAGGTGAACTTTTAGTTATTTTGACTAAGATATGATCTAGGTACGTGAATTTTCTATGCCCTAAAATGAGTGTTATGACTTATTAACTTGCAGCACAGTGCAGAGCAGTTCGAGAGGTTATTGAAGGAAATGTGTGCTGATGAGGATGGAGATCTAATGATAGATTCTGCTGTGAAAAATGTGCCCAAAGTTTTTGTTGTATCAACCTTGGTGAGCATGATGCCTGCACAGCCCTTCATATTCCGCAATTATCAGGTTCATATTTTTTATTGTTGTTTATAAATGCTGTTAAAATACATTTTTTCATTGTTGTTAATGTGTTGTTTATTTATAATATTTAATTCTCTGTCCCTCTCTGTCTATGTTGTTACTATCTATAATGCAGTACCCTGCTGGAACACCTGAGGTTGCTCTGACAGTATCAGATAGTTTAGGTATCAATGTATTACAATCAACTATAGATGAACAGGTTGGCTATAGGCGCAGTGCTTTCATTGGAAGCTGTAAGCAACAAGTATGGAAGGCCATCAGAGCATCATCTGCTGCTCCATATTATCTAGATGATTTCTCGGATGGTACTGATTACTCTGTTGTTGTTTGCAGCAAATTTCCTGTATTTTAGTCTTAGTTATTTCTATTTCTGTACTGTTTTGACATGTATTTTCTTTCATTCTCCAATGTACCTTAAGATGTCAATCGCTGGCAAGATGGTGCAATAGTGGCAAACAATCCTACAATTTTTGCCATAAGGGAAGCACAACTTCTGTGGCCTGACACAAAAATTGACTGTCTGGTTTCAGTGGGATGTGGTTCTGTTCGAACTAGGGTAGGTAATCTTCTCGGTTTTAATTCTGCTCTACAATAATATTCTGTGTTCCGAAAAGAAGATCAAGGGTTTGGATAGTTATTCATTGTAACCCTTGTTTCATAGGTCTGTAAACATGAAATTAAAAAAAATGATATTGAAATTATGGGATTTTAGGTATAGAAGGAGGTAGAGAGATATAAGAGAATGAAATACTTTATTGATATTAACTAAGATGTTTTACAATGTTTTGACGTGTTTATAAAATTTAAAGCACTAACCCGTATTTATACTAATCATAATCCTGACTAATTAGAAAAATAAATCATGATAAGGAAATGTGGTAACTTAAGCAATAGTGAAGAAATAGGAAAACTAATCCTAGACGAGAGTCTAAGTTATGACAAGATATTTTTGGATATTTCCATAATCCATATATTCTAATAAATGTGATTAGTAATTTTTGATTTTTTGAAGATGTCTCACTGACTACTGAAGTTTGTAAGTTTGTTTTTTTACTGTTCTACATTAATACTTCTGTAGGCACGAAAAGGAGGTTGGCGGTATCTGGATACGGGGCAGGTATTGATTGAAAGTTCATGTTCTGTTGATCGAGTGGAGGAAGCTTTAAGTACATTGCTACCTATGCTTCCTGAGATACAATATTTTCGTTTCAATCCAGGTATAATATTTATGCCTTTTGATTTTGGGAATGAAGAATCTTTCCTTGCCTTTAAATTCTGTTGAATGTAACGGGCTTAGCCCATAGTTTATATTATTCTGTTATTGTTTTCATTTATAAATAATCACCCCTATGTCTGGATTTTACACCAGGGATATGAATCCTATATTTATTTTCTTCATTCTTAACAGATTCAATTTTCAGTAGTTTCCTATTTTCTCTCAATTTTAGCTCCATTTATTTTCTTTGTTTGATAAAGAAGTCTATTTCCAGGGTAGACATTCTTGGAAAGAACTTTAATTCTCATTAAGTGTTCTTGGTATTTTTACTTGCAGTTGATGAACGCTGTGATATGGAACTTGATGAGACAGATCCAACGAACTGGCTAAAGTTGGAATCTGCAATTGAAGAGTATATACAAAAGAATCATCAAGCATTTGAAAATGTGTGTGAGAGATTGCTCCTTCCTTTCCATCATGAGGAGAAGTGGTCAGAAAATCTTAGACATAAATTACCCAAGACAAAGGAATCACTTGAGGGTATTGTGGATTATATGTTGTCTGTACTGTAAAATTTCTCTTTCATCGATCCCCTTAGACATTATGATTCTTCTGTTTTATTTTATCAGGAACCAATGGCCCAACCTTAGGGTGGAGGCGTAATGTACTACTTGTTGAAGCTTCACATAATCCAGATTCTGGAAAAGTGATCCACCATGCCCGGGAACTTGAGTCATTTTGTGCTCGTAATGGCATACGTCTGTCCTTCATACAGGGTTTGTCTGGGATTGTGAAGACAGTGCCATCAACAACATTCCCAACGCCATTTGCATCACCTTTGTTTACAGGAAGCTTCCCTTCAAGTCCCCTCATGTATAGTCCTGATCTTGGTCAGAGGATTGGACGAATTGATTTGGTCCCACCGTTAAGTTTGGATGGTCAATTGGGAAAAACAGTTGCATCACCCCCGATGTCTCCTCGAGGACTTCGACAGCTCTCTTTTCCTGTTAAATCATTGCATGAGAAATTGCAGAATTCACCACAAGTGGGTGTTATACATTTGTCTCTTCAAAATGATTCTAATGGCTTAATTGTGAGGTATTTGCTAGTATGATTAATTGCTTTCATGAATTTCTGTTCACTGTCACTAGTTATTTTGTCTGTGCGCATAGAATCTTGATGCTGTTGTCCTTTTATTTAGTTGGCACAATGATGTGTTTGTTGTGGCTGAACCTGGAGAGCTTGCCGAGAAATTTCTACAAAATGTTAAATTCAGTTTGTTGTCAACAATGAGGAGCAATCGCAGAAAGGGCGCAACTCTCCTGGCAAATATTTCTACTATTTCTGATTTAGTTGCCTTTAAACCTTATTTTCAAATTGGAGGCATTGTCCACCGATACCTAGGCCGTCAAACCCTAGTATATCTTCTTTCCCTTGTGCTTCTTTATACATTTTTTAAATCAGATTAATCTATCTATTAGAAACTTAAGTTTTTTTTATATAGGTTATGGAAGATGATCAAGAAATTGCTTCATATATGTTTCGCAGAACTGTCCCTTCTATGCACCTATCACCTGAGGATGTAAGATGGATGGTATGTGTTCTTTGCTTCCACTTTACTGTCCTTTGGAAGTAAATTTTATAGCTTCACTCAATCAAACTGCTAAGAACTTTCATATTGGCTGTTACCCAATGTTCACTATCATCATCTGAACTGGAGTTTTAAGATATGGAATGGTATTTGGGTGTTGGTCACTTGATTATACATGATTCACTTTTATATAGTGAAAGAAGTAGTACATATCCTAATACTAATCACCACCTTGTATTGCTCTTGGTTTATATGGCTTAATTTGTTTCTGTTGCTAACTTTCATTCGTGGGTGATTCTTCAATCTGGTTTTGTACATGGATGCCTTATTTTGGAGAATATGAACATGTGGACAGAGCAAGAGTCTATTTCAATTTTTTTTTTCTTGAAGAATTTTGAGCAATTTCACTATTTGAATTAGATCTTTACTGTGACACGACACTAGCTTTGGCTGATTTTTGAAGCATCTGAATTGTGTAGGCAGTGTAAATTTAAAGATCATCTACAGCCATTATTTTGCTAGTTAGGGTGTCTGATTTTATTAGTGAAAGAAGGGATAAAGCATTTTAGTATGTTTTATCATATCAATAGAATAAAAAACGCCCTTTGGTTCAAATAAGATTGACAAGTTCACAATTATGAATTTTACTTCTCTAGAGTGAGTGATTAATTTTTTTGGAGGTGAAGTGCAGAGTTATAACGTATGATACAAAAGTCAATGGTGTGATATTCTAATAAAATAATACATATTATGGCACGCTATAAAGTCTGTCTCTAGGGTACACTTCATAGTTGTCAAATCCCATTATAATCATTTGGTATAGGTTCTTAATATAAATCAGAGCCATGCTTTCCCTCGTTGATTGTTTCAAAGTAAGATGTATATAGTGTTTGGTTGGATAGATGAAGGGAGAGAGGAGGGCCCGGGGTTATGGGGAAATATGTGGATGTTACGGTGTTGTATGACATCTTTGTTATCTACTACACCACTAATTTCCCTGGTGTAGTAGGGATATAGAGGACCCGTGTCATATTCGTGGATTTGTTGACTCATTGTTGCTTTCTCCTTTTACTGGTATCTTGAATTACCTAGGTTGGAGCTTGGAGAGACAGGATCATAATATGCACAGGGACACATGGACCTACTGCTGCTCTTATAAAGGCCTTTCTGGACTCCGGTGCCAAGGCTATTGTTTGTCCTTCAAATGAACCTCCAGAGTCTCAGACGACCAATGTTGACGGTTACAAAGAGTTGAATGGGGTGGAAAATGGAAAATTTGAAATTGGAGAGGATGAAGCAGATGATGAGAACATACCCAGCAGTCCAGTAAGTGACTGGGAAGATAGTGACCCTGAGAGAAATGGGGACCGCACTTTGTCTTTTTGGGACGATGATGAAGAGGAACTGTCACATTTTGTTTGCCACTTGTATGATTCATTGTTCAGGGAAGGTGCTAGTATCAATGTTGCTTTGCAACATGCTCTTGCCTCGTATAGAAGAATGAGGTATGTGTGCCATCTCCCCGGCGTACAATAATTTTGATCACTTAATCTTACATAATAAAAGACGAAATAAAGGATGAGCGAGGGGGAAAAGATAAGCAGCGGAGTCTGTATGAGATCATGTTCTATTAAATATAGTCGATAACCAGTTTTGAGGCTCTTAAAAGATGTGCTTTTCATTGTTGTTTGCTTATTATCCCTTGCTATTTTATTCAGTTTCTTGTTCATCAGTTCCTATGTAACTATGTAACTGTAACGACATTGGAGGAGCATCAGGGCTTCCTATTATATGTATTATAGTCACACATTGTCATGCCTTTTGTTTGAGCCAATCAGATATTCCAAAGCTAAAAAGAAATAGAGACCAATATTTTGTGATATTGAATTTTATTCACATACATAAATGTTTTTCCATATACAGAAATTACGATATCCATACAAAACCAACACATAATCGATCATCATGCATACATAATCGATTGACTTATGCTTACCTATATTTTCTCCTCTCCACTGACCACCACTGCAATAGCTCCGCGACCACACAGGGATCAAATGACACTCCCCACCACCCTCTTTCAACAAGAGCCTCACACACAAACAACTCTCACGAATTCTATCAAACACCGAATGTATTCTCAGCACCAACCAAGTAAGCATGAGAATGACCATACACTTACACGCCTATTTATTTCAGTTTTTTAAACTCCATCTACCAATAGTCAAGGAATAACTACATCTTTTATGAGAATCTCTGCATGCTCCAATCGTGAAAAACTTGACGTGCATGGTAGATAAAGCGAGGTTTAAATAGTAGTTTCACCTGTGGTTTTCCTCCTCTCCCTTTGCATGTGAGTGAGGCAGTGAAAGGGAGCAATCGACGCATTTTCTCGCCTTCATTTTCCTTCACATCATTAGATCCAAACGGCGGCTCTTCAACCTGCTTTTCCATCTTCGTCTACAGTCCATCACTGAAAGCAAATCGGACGTAAGAGAGAGCTAGTAGTGTAATTCTATTCACAACAAGATCAAATGACAAGGTATTTAGACAAAAGTAATAAATACAGTATACACTTAATATAAAACGATTTTTTTTAATGAAGATTAGTTAAAAATATCTAAATTTACAATATACTTACAAATTAATTAAATCTTTAATTTTTTTAACTATTCTAAAACGTTAAATTTAGAGGTTTGATAAAATTTATATGTTTTATTTTAAAAAATATAATAACTATACGAATAAACCCATTATGTTTATCAACAATCAATCAAGTTGATAAATTAAAGAAATCAACCTATTTATTTTTTTAAAGTTTTTATAGTATAATTTAAGGAGAAAACATATGATATGATACAATTAAATAATAATAGCAATAACAATAGTTATGGTATGATAGTGATTATGTATTGTTCATGGTAGTAACAATGATGAAGACAATAAAATTCTCCGTAACAATCTAAGCACATTGAACAATAAAAATAATAGATAGTGATAGTTGTGATAACAATTGTGTTTGGAATTCAGGATTTAAACGTGTCCACAATAATAAGAACATAGTGAAAATAGTGATGATGATGAAAATAATCACAATAAGATAATAAGATGGTGATTTTGTAACTAGAGGTGAAAAAGTAAATTGAACTTATTGGACCAAGATAAATTGATCACTCACATGACAAAATAGACTAATTTATTTACTCGTCCACTTTAACAAATTATTATGAAAATTTAAATTTTAAATTTTTTATTTTAATTTGTTAAATTTAAGTTAAAAAATTTCATTTTAATTGTGATTAGTATAGACAATAGTAATAAGAACATAGTGAAAATAGTGATGATGATGACAATAATCATAACAATGATAATAATAAGATAATAAGATGGTGATTTTGTAACTAGAGGTGAAAAAGTAAATTGGACTTATTGGACCAAGATAAATGGATCACTCACATGACAAAATAAACTAATTTATTTACTCGTCCACTTTAAAAAATTATTATGAAAATTTAAATTTTAAGTTTTTCATATTAATTTGTTAAATTTAAGTTAAAAAATTTCATTTTAATTGTGATTAGTACAGACAATTATTAGTCTATAACTATATCTATATAACTTTTTTTTCTTAGGATCTCTTTTAATGCATATTTGTTTGTTTGTTTTTGTGATGGTGTTGCCTTCATGACCGATTGAATTTTCATGGATTTTTGTTGAAGTTGGCGGAAGCTTGATGAAGGAGATGAAACAAGGACGGTTGCAATGGAACTATGAGTTCCTTGAAGGTGCATGAAGAGTAGGCAGAGTGATTGGTTGGGCCATATCACTTGGAAAGGTGAAAAAGAAGATCAAGGTGTCTATCCTAAAGAGTATAGTCAAAGGAGTGAGAAAGCTTGCAAACTTGGGTAACAATTCACTCATATATTGATCTTAGAAAAATGAGAGCAAAGCACCTCAATTTATAGGAGAGAAGGCTGAACATTTTTTAGCCAAAATTTGAAAATTCAAAATAAAACTCTCTAAAGAGAAGGTGCCATGTGGAGTCATGCTTTCCATGTTTAGCTCACACCTTTCATGCTAAATCCTCTCCACTCCTAGGCTGCCATGTGGATGTCCATGTGCTCCATGCCAAGGTAATTTTCGTCCTCCAATATACTCTAGATGTTTTAGGGTTACATTGGGCTCAACGAAATCCAATTGTTACCCTAACTAATCACTTTTAACCCTAATTAGACCTATTTTACTATTGGCCCAAATACAAGCGCTAAAAACCTATACTACTTGGCCCAAATATTTGGTCCAATTATTTTATGTTATTAGGCCCAATACATGGCCTATGAAATCCTCAACAACTTTATACAATTTATTTAAGCTAAAGCTTGACCCAAAAATAATGTTGACTAGTCAGTAGAAACTCAATCTTCTTGTGTTCTTCTGGCCAAAACTCTAGTTTATGTTTTGATGACTTGGAGATATTCTTGGATATGTTTGTACACTCATTCACCCTAGAACTGCCCTCTTGATTGGGCCTACAAAAATAAACAAAAGCCCAATTAAACCCATATGTGCAAATAAATCCATAAACAACCTCTAGGTCTTCATCCTCCTTATTATGTGGTTGTGTGTGGTTGAGGACTCTGCCGTCATCCCCTCCTTCTTGAGAGGATTTGTCCTTAGATCTACAAGGTTGATATTGAACAACAGCCTTATTCCTGCTTTGAAAACTAAGCTCGTCCTCCTGGATCAAGTGACCATTTGTTGGAGTCATCAAACAAATCAAATGAGTTAGTTTCAGCAGTTGTATAAAAATCAGTCTTATTAAGTTGCCATTCCTCTTGTTTTTCTATTGTTTTTGTCAACTTTTCACAAGATTTCATTAGAGAGGAGTACATAATTTTCTTTACTATATTTTTCCTCTCTTGTTCTAGAATTTTATTACTAGACTCATTAGACACTACCTTTTGTTCTAGAAGAGCTAGTGATTTTTCAGTTTTTACTTTTTGTTTTAATCTTATTTGATCATCTAACACCTGAGAAGGTGTTAAAGGATAAAAAAGATATTTATTTTTTCATGTGTGAAGGTAATCTCGTTGGTACAACCATTATTCACGGAGTTTTTAGCAAATTGCTATGGTCGTTTCA